>NC_068336.1:18248415-18874970 GCF_000147395.1 Oryza glaberrima | reverse complement strand
GATACTGTTGGCTGGCCTGAACAACTGGGAACATTATTTCATTGGAGGTGATGAGTGTTTTACACTTTAGTGCTTGGTTAATTAGTATAGTGATAGATATATATGTAGATCTTGGCTATTTCTTCACTTATTTTCTCATGTCAACGAGTCACAATCACATCTCCCGTATTTACTCTAGACCTAGCTATGTTCTCATTCCCAATTACAATTACTTATTTGATTTTACTTCACTTCTTAATCTTCCTGAAAAACTCTAGAGTGTTTATATATTTAGGACATAAAGGAGTAGGAAGTGACTAATTTTTTACTCCCTCCGTCCCTAAATATTTGACGCCGTTGACTTTTTTAAATATATTTGATTGTTCGTCTTATTCAAAAACTTTTATGAATATTATTAAAAAACTTGAGTAGTAATAGTATATTTAACAATGAATCAAATGATAGGAAAATAATTAATAATTACTTAAATTTTTTAGATAAGACGAATAGTCAAACATGTTTTAAAAAATCAACAGCGTCAAATATTTAGTGATGGAGGAAGTATGTAAAAACAATTCCAACTTTTATTAGGTTTAATCCTAGATTGGCACTACTTTAAAGGCAAACACAGTACATGCCCAAACATTCAGTGGTTTCTATATGCGCATTTGATTCTTTTGACATTTGGCATATGTGTGCAAGTCACGATGGTGTGGTGTGTGAGTGTGGTGTCGTTGAGTATACATGTTCAAATAATAAAAAAGCTATGCTTGCTAAAATTGCACCAGGTAATTATATCACATATATATTTCGCTAGATCTCGGAAGAATTTAATTAAACATGAAGTACAAGCATGTCAATTGTCAAGAATATATACCCTGACCATTTTCTACAAATTTAACAATTAACTATTTCCTGTAACTAAAATAACAATGATCTCAGGTAGCATAGTCACAGCTTGGTTAATTAATTATTATATATCATCATCATGATGGGCGACAATTGTTTTTAGAGGACGAAGTGCAAGTCTATCTCGGTGTTCTTCCGGATAGGGCATACAGTGTATTAAGCTCTTGCCCTTGAACGAAGGATAGTATGATAGTATTAGATTAGACTTACATATTCCACTAAATAAATTAAAGTGATGGCCTAGCTAGCTGCCTCTTGGGATAGAGACAATCTCTGTCAAGAATATGCTTGCTAACAACAAATCAAACTTGGCCACCACTACTTCTACTTACTCCTACATCATAGAACTATTCCATATGCTAATTGAACATCTCATTAACTGGTCAATATGCAACTGGTCCACGAAAACTGGTCAATGCAATAAATTATCTGGTGCCCATAAGGTTAATTTAGTGGTCAATTTCTGACATTAACTTTAATTACTCGTCACTATAGTCAGCCATTAGAATAGGGGTCCAGGTGCCCCATCAATCCGGCCATCTAGAATAGTACACAATGCAAGATGATCTGCTGCTGAGTTAACTGTTTGACCTGACAAACTATAAATCAATAACCAAAAAAATTAATAAAAACCACACAATAAATTCAGTACTCCTGCTAATCGATCTAGTAGAAGTTTACTCCATCATCAGCTCTCTACAATTGTTAGGAAACAATAAAATAATTAAGAGGACTGATAGAGGATAGCACTTTAATGAGTCTGAACACACACCTCCTTCAACCTCTTACATGTTTGAGCTTTGGAGCTTCCACACATTCCGAGTCCCCCTACGACAAAAGGAGCGAAGCAGCGGTGACTAAGGCTGTGTTTAGATCCGGGTTATAAAATTTTAGCGTGTCACATTGAATATATGGACACACATTTAAAGTATTAAATGTAGACTAATAACAAAACAAATTAGAGAATCCGCCTGTAAACCGCGAGACGAATTTATTAAGACTAATTAATTCATCATTAGCAAATGTTTACTATAGCATCACATTGTCAGATCATGGAGCAATTATGCTTAAAAGATTCGTGTCGCAATTTACACGCAATCTGTGTAATTAGTTATTTTCTCGATTATATTTAATACTCCATGTATATGTCCAAGCATTCAATGTGACAGGGTGAAAAATTTTACCGGTGGATCTAAACAAGGCCTAAAACTAGAGATGGCAACAGGTGAATACCTATCGGGTTCCCTTACCCCCGTACCCACACCCACGTATAACAAACAGTACTGCTTCAATACCCACACCCGCTCTCGGGTACAGAAATCCCCCATACCCACACCCGTGTGGGTGATGGGTACCCGTCGGGTACCCATACCCATAACACCAACTTACAGCTAGGGAGTTGGCTGCAACAGTTCAGGGGAAAAGCAAATCGTAGCGTGAGCTCTGAGGCGATGATGGCGGGGATGACAGCGGTTCAGCGCGAACGCGTGGTCGCATGGAGGCGTCAACAGCGACGTGTGTAGGCGGTGACGACAGCTTGGCACAGGCGCGCGTGGCGTGGAGCTGAGGCAGCGATGGATGATCGGCTGCGTGGGCTCGCGGCGCGGAGGCAGCGGCCACCGTGGCAAGGAGGCCGCGACGTTGCGTCAGAGAAGGTTCAAGGCTGCCCCCTTAATCCTTAATTTGGATCAGATCCAGTGAGGCTTCCATACCTCCAATGCTTCTGCGGTCTGCCATACCGAGAGAGGACTGGGATGAGACTATGAGAGGATTAGAGAGGACAGGAGGCGGCTGCTAGCTGGATGCCTGGGTGAATAAAGTTAGGGTTTCTCCTTTCCTATACACAGGGAGGGAGTCTGGAGTGTTTCCATCTAGCAATTGGTCTTGGGCCAGGCACATATTGGGCCAAATATCAAAGATGGGCTACGTATATATACATTGCATATAAGCCCCACGGGTTAATGGGTATGGGGACAAGGAGAACGGACCCGCACTCGCTCCACCCGATGGGTGACAATTTTGCCCGTTAAGGGACCCATGGGGATAAAAACTAAACCATACCCTGCCCCTAATGGAGTAATTACCCATCGGGTTCCGGGTTTCGGGGGCCCATTGCCATCTCTATCTAAAACAAGGATGAGGAGGAAGTATTACTCAGTCCGATGACTAAATCGGGAAGAAAAAGATGAAGTGGCATTAAAGATGTCTAGTGGACTACTCCACTCTAGAAACACAGTTTCTATAGATAAAATTTTAAGTTAAAATGACATTTTTAGGGTTGGGGGAGTATATAGGATTATATTAGAGCCGATTAAAGATGTTGAGTTCAAATCTTAACTAAAACTAGAAAAATAAAAAAAGTACATTCCACGTGGATGCATATTTGATGCTAGAACTAGGGAGCCTCGACGTGAGAGGAAGGGATTGAGGCAGTGAGAGATGCTGAAGTATAATTAATTAAGTTACCAGCTGAAATGGCTGATGCAAGTAACTCAACTTACAATAAACTGCTCTTTAGCTGCAACTTAGAAATCCTTATATTTCAGTTAGCTATTTCTAGTTACGAATCTGAATTATCACTAATCCAAATTTGTAGAAAAAAAAACACCCACATTTTAAAATTGCTAAAGTGAGGCTGTGTTTAGTTTCTAAAATTGGGGAGAAGCTTAGGGAAAGTTGATAGTTTGAAAAAAAAGTTAGAAATTTATGTGTGTAGGAAAACTTTGGATGTGATGTGATGTGATGAAAAGTTGGAAGTTGGAGGGAAGTTTCGTGTTAACTAAACAGGGCCTGAGCTGGAATGGACAAGGCATTATTGGAACATATAGCAATATAGTAGTAGTATCACACAACCAAATGTAGCTGCCTTTGAGTATCACTTGCTGGTAGCAGCCTGGTACACCATATGCGTGACCACTATAGCTCCGTGCGTACCTTTGTCCCCTGCGTCTCGTCGATCAACCAGTAGCTATAAGGGGGGGTCCATGTACTGTTAGTCTGTACTAATGTTAGATCGGTGGCTGGTGTAGCAGCAGTGGCGACCTGCTAAATTATTAAGACATGGATGGAAGAAGCTAGCTAGGTCCTCGTCGATCAGAACTCGTCACGGGCCATCCGTGCACGCAAATTAAATCTCCTCCTCGAT
The DNA here is from genome assembly GCF_000147395.1 of Oryza glaberrima. Lineage (NCBI taxonomy): Eukaryota > Viridiplantae > Streptophyta > Magnoliopsida > Poales > Poaceae > Oryza > Oryza glaberrima. Next base: position 18,870,937 of record NC_068336.1, on the reverse strand, counting down.
CGATCATCATTTCTGCACAAATGAATGGGCCATGCATGTGTATACGTACAGTTAATGAACAATGCTACCAGAGTAGTATACTCTACTTCTAAATGCTAGCATTTCTTTGATTTAAATTTCACACGCAATATAAATATTTGACCATGATTTCAGTCACTCAGCTGTTTAGGGGAGGTGAGTGATCCAAAACAATTTTGAATTCAAAATCTGATCAAATAAATCTCTGAAAGGAAAACTGTCCTTTAATATTACTTCTTCCGTTTCATAATGTAAGTTATTCTAACATTTTCCACATTTATATTGATGTTAATGAATCTAGACATATATATATATATATATACACACATATATATATGTATTTGATGTTAATGAATCTAGACATACATATATATATATACATACATATATATATATATATATATATGTATATATATGTGTGTATATATATATGTATGTCTAGATTAATTAACATCAATATGAATATGAAAAATGCTATAATAACTTACATTGTGAAACGGAAGAAGTATTATTTTAGACGTCTAGAAATACTCTATATTTCATATGTTCTAAATTATAGCAATATAAGATTAAATAAGATATATACATCACAATACTACCAATTTGAATAAGAGAAACTAAATATGATGTGACTGCTCTATCTATAGTTGTACTACTGGAACGTGTCTCATTCGCCGGCCGGTCACCGGCGACGATCTACTCATGTCTCCTCCGGTGTTTCGCCATTATTGTGGCCATATCTTGTCGGCATGTCCGTATTAGTGCCCCATATATCGTCCATGAATGGTGGATCGATTGGATCAAGATTGTTGAGCCCCCACAAAATTTAATTCCATGATCGGGTGTATAGTCAGCTTCCGTAGCTAGCGGGTGAATGTATCATTGGCCGGATCGAAAAGGCGTCGTCGTTGCCTGCAAGAGTGACAGCACACAGCACGACAAGTGAACGTGGGGAATCCGATCCTCAATGCACTGGCAGACACCAGAAAACAACAACAACAACAACAACAAAAAAAAAAAAAATACAAGTACTCAATTTTCGTCCAAAAATATTTTAAACCCTAGCTACGAATCTAGATGAATGATTATCTAGGTCCATAGCTGGGATTTAATTCTTTTTGAGACGGAGGGTGTACAAGATTAGATGAGAAAAAAAAAGCACCAATGAGAAGAGTTCGAAGTAGAGAGTGAATAAAAAGAGGCAGAAATGGCAAAAATAATATATTTGATAAGATACATACAGATCAGGGAAAAATAATATAAAATTAATGCCAGCGACACCCGAAAGACGATGCGGATCAATCCAAGATTTGTGCTACTATAGTAACTCCTAGGGGTGACAATTTCCTCGTTGGGACAGGGGTGGAGTGAAATTCGCACGTGTGGGGTTGCGGGGATGAGGCCCCGAAGCTATGTGGGGCCGGGGTCGGGGCAAGAGTTTCACTCGCAGGTGACTCGTGGGGCCCCGGAATGTAGGGATCCATAAAAAAACATATAACCCATTAGATTTAAGCCCATACAACCCAACATGTGGATACATATCTACCAACAGCAAATAAGCAAAGCATATATCCTAACCAATACCGTAACCCTTGCCATCCATCTCGTTCAGTCGTTCCTATCATGCCGCCGCTTTAGTTTCCACGCTACCTCTAAAAATTATGCCGCATGCCGCTTCCTCGCATCCCCAAATCACGCTGCACCAAATCTTCACAGCATTGTCACGAGTTGGTCCAGCACCATGAAGTGGCGACGGTCAGCGCTCCTCTCCTCCATGTGATGTTGCGCGCACCGTCGCTCCCACGGATGTCGTCTCCCCTGATCCTGCCAGCCGCAGGCATCCCTTGCCGTTGCCTCCCTCTCCAACCGCCGGCACCCCGTATTGCTCTCCTCCCTCTCCGGTCGCTCTTCTCTCGCTCTGGCTGCAGGTTTCCCACACCATTCTTCCCTTTCTTCCACTGGGCTATGGGAAACCGGGAAGAGTGCGGGGCTGGGGATTGATTTTGCCCAATTCCTCCCTTCGGGTCTAGGGCTGGGTGAACCCGCAAGGGAGCGGGGGCGGGGCCGTTCTTGTCAACCCTGCCCCTGCCCCGCCTCGTTACCAACCCTAGTAACTCCACCTCATATGTGCTTTTCCTAGTGACGCACCAGTTGTCCCTATTGGGAATTGCCCAAGGCCCTGCCCTCCGTGCGCCTCTTTCTTTGTATCGGTGGCACCGGATTGACTTTTCCCCTATCTTCTCTGACCTCCCTCCTTACTACTCTGCGCAATCCCCCTAACCCACTCCTCCATACGCCGCCCAATCATCCATATGTCGAGCGGCAACAAGTTGCATACCTTCCCTACCAAAGACGCCCCATCTCCTATTCACGTCAAATAGCACGCCCTCACAATTGACCCCACCAGGCGTCCTCCTCCAATCTCACAACTCTAGTGGTGGTGTCATCACTGCTATCCCGTATCCATTGCTCACCATTGGTCTACCACCTGCCCGACCATCCCTTTAAAAACCACCCTCACCTCAGTCGGAGGCAATGAGGTGCATGCGGTACATCTCTACCCTAAATTTTTAATTAAAAAACCCCAATATATATCCCCAATAATACATACATGTATTGTGTTTACATAAGAAGCCCATGGTAGAAATGATGATGATGATGATATCATTAAACGCTTTCGAGGCATGGCCACTGCCCATGTCCAAATTTAGTTTTCTAGCTATTATGTGCTTTCATATTTTGGCATGGTTGTAATAGATTCATATTACTGAAACTCTATAATATCTATGTCATTTTGAGCTATATTATTCGTTCATTTGGTCTGTAACGTTGCCTGCTTCTTCTGTATGGATATGTCTGAAACCCCATTGCCAAATTCCTGGCTCTGCCTGCACTGCCTCACCTCCCTCTCGTACCCCTCCTCCCATCACCTCCTACTTAATCTGGTGAAAGCTGTTAAAGTTCGACTGTCGGCTTCAAGGCTTACTGAGGTGGTGTTCTTTTCTCCTGAAGATAATGAAGATTAAGTTTTTTTTACGCAAAACGAGGTGGTATTAACGTATGATTGATTAAATCTTAATTATTAAACTTGAAAATAGATTAAGATGATATTTTAGAGCAACTTTCATATATAAAGTTTTTGCACAAAACACACTGTTTAGCTGTTTAAAAAACGTGCCACGAAAATCTTAATCTCCATCCAACTCTTGTTGAAGAATATAGTCGTCGCTGGTGAGTCCTAGCCATCCGTCTTCCTAGCTTCCTCTCCTAATCTAGAGGTTAAAGGTGACATCTTCAGAATTTCAGTCTTCTGAAATCTAGCGATCCCCTATTAATTATTAATTAATAAGACAAACAAAATATGTGCTAGACACATTAATGCCAGCAGCATCACTAAAGTTCACGAGAAACCCCAGCTTGAAAGCGCAAAGTTTCGGTAAATTGATGGTTATATGGTCATCTAGGTTAGACCTATTGAATTTTAATTATCCACATTTTTTAGCTTTCAATCCAAACTTTCATTACTTTCATACATGATGACAAAGAGAACTAAAATAAAAAAATGTGATTAAATAGTGCAAGAACTCAATTTTGAAAACTATTATTAGCCCGACTATTCTGAGGAGCTAGCTACATCTCATCTTTTGTATTTTTTTCATGCGGAAGGTGTAGATGTTATATACTCTTTCTGTCCCAAAACAAACCAATCACTTTCCAAATTTATTGTACTCCCTCCGTTTTAGGTTATAAAATGTTTTGACTTTGGTCAAAATCAAACTATTTCAAGTTTAACTAAGTTTATAGAAAAAAAATATTTTAGATCCCAGATAAATTTATTATAAAAATATACTTATTATTAATTTAATAAAACTAGTTTAGTAATGTAAATATTACTATATTTGTCTATAAACTTAGTCAAATTTAAAGCACTTTGACTTTGACCAAAGTCAAAACATCTTATAACCTAAAACGGAAGGAGTACTAGATAATATTGATCCGATCAAATCTTATATTGATTTATTTTGGAACGAAGGGTATATACGATGACTGTAGAATCAAATAGAAAGAACTAAGCCAACCAGAGGGGGGGTGAATGGTTGGTGTACCCAAAAACCAAAACTTTTAGCGGAATTAAAAGTTACCCTCAAATTCGATGAATCGTGGTCTGACCGAAGTAGTCATGCCGGTCTGATCACTTGGAAACCGTCGGTCTGACCGAGATTGATTCTCCGGTCGGACCGCTGAGATCAGCTGCCGTGCCTAGAGTCGCCGCCGGTCTGACCGTCAGTGACTCGCCAGTTTGACCGCCGCGATGCCGCCGGTCTGACCGTTGGTGTCTCGCTGGTTAGACCGTCGAACACAAGCAAACACAAATGGAAGAACTTTTGATGTAGATGACAACTTTATTACTTCTCTCTGTGTTTGTTAATGACCAAATTTGGTAATCCAAGTATCTGTTTAAAAAGTTCAACAACAGCACTCCTCACGAAAATCTCGACTAAACTCGAAACCCTAACTAAACTTACAACTCAATACTCTCAAAAGCGACACCGGGAGGCCTCACGCTCCTTCTCTATTTATACATGAGGTAGGTAGCCTAAAGCCACGAACCAAACTCACATAAGAAGTCCTAATCCACCTAGGAAACCTTCCCGTACAAGAAACAAACTTTACAAACTCCAATCATACCAAATTTGGACTCCTTCCAAATTCGACTCTGCATCCCATACGCACACAATACCTCCATCGTATGCCATATGGAATCGTCACCAACCACGTGCATTGAACTCTTGACTAAGTATCCCGCATGATATCTGACCGTCCGGACGTCGCCTTATTTCCAAGTCGACTCCCGATCCATCACCGGCAATACTTTCTCGAGGCATCAAGTCACCTACACATGAATTAAACAAAGACACCATATTCCGAGCCCAAGCTATCTCCAACTTAACTCATTGTTAGCAAACAACAGTATTACATACGTATAGTATCCATCTAGAAGCCATAAACATGAAACAATCATGAATATCCAAACAAACAACCCAAAACCGAAACCGACACAGAGTCGGCCGGTCAGACCACGGGCTGGCCGGCTGACCGTCCGCATACCGCGGTCTGACCGGACCCGACAAACAGCAACACCTGTAAATCACATGCAAATCCAATCATCTCCAAAACCACTTCGTCGATAATCTCCAAATATCCAAACCAATAATCACAGAATAAGAACCAAAACGCACTTTGATTTTACATATAGGATGAAGACACAAGTTCCTTTTACTCCTAGTACTAGTATACTATATTCTCCATCAACTTTACACAACATAGGCACACGGGTCTCTCACTTCAATGATTTTTTGCTGTCTGCACTGCACAGCACGCACCATGGCCTGTTTGTGCTTTGCTTCACTACCTCACACCACAAAACATCGCTTCAATTTCACCTTCTCTCTAGCTAACCCTTCATTAGTGGATGACTGCTTGTGTTGTGTCTATTCCCATACATCATCGAACCACTTCAGTGCGCATATTATTCACCATCATGTCTATATATCTTCCCAAATGGCGACATTTGTTTGCGTCTAGTGGTGTAGACCGACGTGTAGTCTCATGTATCATCATGGCTGCCTGCCTAGCTCGATCTACTTCCAAAATTAAATGATCTTCACATATTCTATAGGTGCCTTAATTTGAAACTGGAAAGCAATTAGTGGATTCATAGACCGGGTTTTCTATTGTTAGACCAAAAATAAAAGAAGAGAAAAAGCTAGCCACCGGGATTGCTGTTTTTATTCTTAAGAATTACTTGTAGTTGTAGATCGATATCGATGTGGTCGATCTCAATCTGCCATATAATTACAGTGATCTGATGCATCTATATATGTATAAAAGACTATGTGCTGTTGCTCAATGCTCACCTCTCATGCATGGTGTTGTGTGTTGTCGATATTTAATTATACAGTCCAATTTTATACAGTATAGTACTACATAGTTCGTTCCCCAAGAGTTTGTATTGCAACTTTGCATATGTTAATTTTGCACATGCAAGCACATAAGTAGGTCTTTTAATATATATATATATATATATATATATATATATATATATGTATATATATATATATATATACTTCCTCTGTTTTACAATGTAAGACTTTCTAGTATTGCCTATATTTATTTAGATGTTAATGAATCTAGACATATATATATATATGTGTGTGTGTAGATTCATTAACATCTATGTATATGTGAGCAATGATAGAAAGTCTTACATTGTGAAACAGAGGGAGTATTAATTAATACGTGGAGCTAGGCAAAGGACAGGAAGGTTCCTTATCAAATTAGGCGGTAAGTACAATTAAAGTGATCACATTGCTTAATTTGTTCTTCATCATATATATATGCTCTTGCATATGCACCAACCCATGTGAGAAATGATGCGCTAATTGATGATAGATGGAGTCAGGTTAACAACACATTGACTAATAATTTGTAGGCAAGCTTGGATCAGCTTTCATTAACTTATGTATACAATCAACACAGATATTTTATTTGTGCAGTCTAGAAAACTAGGTACGTATACCGATGGATCAAGCATCGATCAAACGATGACCAGATCGATTGACCTCGAGCGAGCTAGCATAAATTTTTTGATCGGGAATCATTTTCTTCCCAATGCTGTTTAGCGTTTACTTAGGGCAAGTTCAACCGTTGATCGAGCCACATTGAACTTCTAACTCGTGTCCACATCAACAAGGCAATCTAAAAATTTTTATTGTACTTTATCACTTATTATCAGGTAAGCGCTTTTGTATTATGGGCTCTTGCAATTAATTTATATCAAATTTTGTAGTCACCTCCGTCCAATTTATTTGAGTATGTCATTCCTGCGTTACCATGTTGCGCGTAGAGTCGAATTCGACTCTCAGCTTTAACAAGAAGTCTAACTGACAACACTACGAGACTGTTCAGATTGATACCATTTTCAACTATATCATTTTTTGATAAAGTTATCAAAAAGTGTCTACGTTTAGTTTGTTGCCAAACTTACGTATATACATAAGAAATCTTGTAAAAAATTTGACAATATTATTAACTTGTCAAAATTTTGGTATTACCAAAATTTGGTAAGGTTTATTTTAGTTATAATCTTATCATGCTCTATATGTACCGGTTATATTCATAAGTGTCTCTTAATTGGCACGCCAATTTAGATTAAGAGAAAGATTTGCTTGACAGCAAGATAGCAACTTGAAGTACAGTCTATTTTTTTTCTAATTAACTATAGTAATTTCCAACATGATTATACATTATAATATAATGGGTGATGCGTGGAGATCTGTGTGAAAAGAAGCAATATCAAGGCAATGATGTATATGTCCTAATTTCTAGATTCCAATCATATTCTCCAATGTTCTTTTGCCCCTAGAAATAATGACATAATGGGATCCAACATGATCGACAGCTACGACCCCTTTGTTAACTACGAACAGAGGGTACTTGTGTGTGTGTCATGTCCTTTGCTAGTGCTAGTCCTCGTGATAATTATTATGATTTCTTTGAAATATTAACTGAGAAGAGCTAATTCCGTTAATCATGTTGATCCTTAATTATATATTTGCTGGCTAGTTTGGCCGCCACCACGACACCGGTCTAATTAACCGCACTTGAAAGTTGAAACTCTGTTTTCATACAAACATTATCCATCGTATTTTGCCGTACCACTTCACCAATTATCCTCCAAATATCAAAACCAATATAATTTACATGTCAATTGTTCATAAAAAAATACATAAATCAAAACCATTGATTTCATAAAATATTGTGAAAATGATGTGAGTAATGATAATTTTAACATGCTTATATGTTGAGATCTAGAATTTAAATTTAGCATGTTTGTATTTTAAGTTTTAGGTGCTTCCTCGGTTGACGTGATATGCTTGCATTTTAGCCTTTACAATTAATGTACTAATAATTAGTATGGTTGTATGGTGAATTTTAGGAGTTTAGTAAGTTGTAACGATATAAATATGCTGAGTAAAACTAGTTGTATCTTACTCTAAAAAATCATAAAAATCTTCAAGTTAAGATATTAATTATATTATTATTCTGATTTGTTTACATTCATGCATTCTCTTCTGAAACATAATATGTAATACTATTATTCTGATACATTTTTATTATATTTCGCTTCATAAAAATAAGGTACTGCACATCATCAGTAGTTTGACTGGTCCACACACTAACAGCTAAATAGTTGCACGAGGAAGCACGGCAGTTCACATTCATCTATCCATTTTAAGGAAACACCAAGGATTTATTTAACAACATTGCTGGATTTGTTTAACAAAATTATGGTTTGGGTTTGCTAAGACAATTAGTATTTTGGTTTGGTTGGCTGGGACCACCATGCACACATGACACATGCTCTTGCAATCAAATCCATCATGTGTCCCCAGCTAGGTAGATTCAGGAGCACTCTTATATTGGGGATTAGTCGCAAGCTAGGCATCTTACAACTCGTCTTTTATTTGATTCGACAAGCTCGACTGTTGAATATATTAAAGGTATGTTAATCTATCATATTTCAGTTTATAATAATATCTCTTTGTTCACTTAATTAATTATTAATCCCAGATAAGCTCAAATTAGTTAATTGGGATTGGAACATGCACAAGTACCGGTACCAGTGTTAACTACTCAAAGATATTCCATCCGTTTCATAATATAAGGGATTTTAAGTTTTTTTTACAATGTTTGATCACTCGTCTTATTCAAAAAAATTTGTGCAAATATAAAAAACGAAAAGTTGTGCTTAAAGTACTTTGGATAATAAAGTAAGTCATAAAGAAAATAAATAATAATTCTAAATTTTTTTTAATAAGACAAATGGTCAAACAGTGCAATTAAAAACTTAAAAACCCTTATATTATGAGACGGAGGGAGTATATGGCAGTTAGCAATTTGGATCTCAGTCAAATAACAATAACAATAACAACTCATTTTGCTCGATAAAAATCACTACGAAAAAGTAGGACCCATATAGAGTTTTTATATAATTGATTATTAATTAGTAAAAACCGGTATAATATGTTTCCCATGTTCCAAATTAAGCCCTGCATGGTTAAAAAGCAATGCACTGGAGTACAATCCCGAAAAGATACAGCACTGTCGGCACAAAATATTCAGAAAACAAAACACAGACAACATTGTTTTAGGATGCCAAGATTGACTGAATAATATCTCCAACAGATTGATACAACAACACTGTCAATACTGCCATTGCAAACAACTTTGCTGCAGGCATCTTACATGTCCTCATGTGGGTATTTAACCAATTCAGCTAGCTTCTCTCCACAACGAAACAAAAGCCACAAGCATACAATGCAAAAGCCCACCATACCTTAAAGCCGTAGTACTGCACAATACATGCACATTCATGCATTGCTCCAACACATGGATGTGATCGATCTATTTGCAATTAGTACAACGACAACAGCTCAATCAACAATAAAGAAAAAAAAAAGGAAAAAAACACAAGACAGATATGTGTCCTGGAATGCAGGATATAGTCATGTGCCATATGGTGGCATGAGACACTAATGGATGTCACTTGTTGAACCACCAATAATTGTTTTCTATCGTGATAGAAAATAAATATATTATGGACAATGGATTAATGATAGATGGCTTGTCAATATATATGCAGGACCAACTGTGTTTGTGGCCTGTTGATATGTAAAAGAATACTACCTTCATATTTTAATATATGACACCGTTGACTTTTTTCTAACGTTTGACCATTCGTTTTATTCAAAAAATTTATGTAATTATTATTTATTTTATTATAACTTGATTCGTCATCAAATATTTTTTAAGCATAACATAAATATTTTTATATTTGCAAAAAAAAATTTGAATAAAATGAATGGTCAAACGTTGGTCGAAAAGTCAATGGCGTCATAGGGAGTATAAAATTAGGAACATGTTAACTCGAAGAGGAGTACATACATGCAAATCAACATGGTCATCGATGCTTCCTTCTTATACTAAAATTATTTAGTTGCAACATGGATTTTAGCAGTTTATATTATTAGCATGTCGTGTTTATCTCTCGTTCTAACTTGGCCCCTCCAGCTTAGCTTCTTCGTTGTTTCTAGTGTTGCCGTGTTGGTGTATACCTTGTCATGTTGTGCTGTTCAAGATCCAGATGATTTTGTGTATCCATCTGCTATACACATATAGCTCCAGGTCCACGGCCAGCTCGTACGTGTACTATCACACATGTATACACACCTTACCGACAAAACAAAACTTCGATTAGCGGATTCTCACAATAATATATAATTCCAGCAAACTAAGCTTGAAAAGTAGTAACATACACATTATACTCTGTTTAGGCTAACCCGTGCATACACAGAGCCGAAATGGCCTATAAACAGGTTCATGGGCCAACTCTCTTGCATCCATATGTGAAACCTTTAACTATGAACCATAGCCCAGCCCATTGAAAAAAAGGTTAGCTACATTAATTCAACTGAATCATGTAAAAAATGTCTTACACAATAGCTAAAATCTTGAGTTGCAAAGGAGATCTAAGGTTGTACTCCGCATGCCATTGTTTACTTTTAGACATACGTTTAATAAGTCGTCTTATTTAAAAATCATATAATTATATGATTAATTAGTTTTATTATGAAATGTACTTTATAACATGACATATTTTTCCTATTTATATAGCATTTTGAATAAGACAAATGGTATTTGAAAACAACAGAGTCATATCTTAAAAGAAAAATTAGAGGGAATACATTTCAACTTTACGTTCCATGAACAAGAAGATCCACGTAAGTGGTACCCTATGTTCTAAAATATATCTATATTTAGCATTCAAATATGGTAAAAAATTAATAACGATTCCCCATCTGAACTAATTAAGCCATTCCTAGTGGAAGGTTTCACTTTTATGTTTACAAGAGTGCCCCATAAGCAATAAGAAATTTAATTAATGGTTGAAATAGCCCACACAATTTATTGTTCATTTTGTCACAGAGAACACATGCAAGACAAGTCACGTTGGAAACAGTGTATACATGGTTTCATCTCTTTCTTTACAAATTACTTGCCATATCACTAAAAATGTTAACGTGACACCCTACTTAATAAGAATGAAAGTCTCATCGGAAGTGGTCTTACAATCATCCCTCATTTAATTTATTCACATACTTTCTCATATCGACCAATCATAACCATCCACCGGGTTATACCTACTTTTATTAATATTAGTACATAGCTCAAAATGTAGCTATATTTTGTTAATCCGTAATAGCTCAAAAGATAGCTATATTTTGTGACGTGGGAAGTACATGTACACGTATAGATACACCATGACAAGACTATGCCATGCCATTATATATGCCACATGATATGTCTGCTGCGCTGCAAATAGTTTTTGTACTTCATTTTTCAATGTTGTACAGCTTCATTTTTCCATATCACTCTCACCTCCCTTAATTACTTTCATGGCAGCTAGTGCATCCCTGTATCCCTATCGACCCAGCAGCACCAAGATCTGAATTTTCTTATATACTACAAATGCAATTATGTCGTTTTGCATGTACCTTTCTTGGTGGTCTTTTTCTGCCCTTGCATACAGCTGATTGCAGATCACATCAATATATATGTGCGGTACAAGCATATACTGTAGAATGACCTTGTAGTTTACTTTGTTGTTGCATGACAGGTCTGTGTGTTGTATTGTTCTTCACGTGGAGAGAGACGCTGGGATTTTTTTTCTTTTTAAGAAAAGGCAAAAGCTTTGTCTAATAAGATGCTAGGGCGTTTTTTTAAAAAAAATCTAAAAGAAAAAAAATCTAAGGGCGGTTTTGGTTTAGTGAAAAATGGCCCTACTTAATATTTGGTACTTAAATAGTACTTGTGGGGTGTTTAATTAAATTGATTGCAATGTTTTCCAAACCAATATAATTTTCTAGTACCAAAATGCACGTTGGTATAATGTCAAAGTTTTGTCTAAGGTTTGGCTAGCTCTACCAATAAATTGGTAAGTTGGAGTTCCAAACCTGCATTATTATTAAGATAGTATAAAAGCGTGCAATTATTATTGGGACGATTTTGGCTTGATTTTGAAATTTGAGATGCAAAGCATATATCGTGCTGTCAATTTGTTTTTCTCGTTTTCTGAATAACTTTTGGCTTTAAATTGGTCTGGTAGATCTGGGAGAGGAGTTTATTTCAATTGTGTTTAGCTTGTTACGCTAGGTCCAAGGCAAGATCTGATCGATGCATCTCAATCTTTTCCAATAAGTTTTATTCATGTTGAGATTTGTCAATACCTGCAGGACATGGCCTGCTAGCTCGATTTAGAAATATAATTAAACAGAGATGGCATATTTTGGATTCTATAATTTGATTCCTGGATTAATCAACTCTGGAATCATTGTTCATGGGCCGATGCACATAACTCTAGATGCCTGGCCTGTTCTTTTTCGTTATTTGGATCTAGCTACTAAATTAAATTACTGTTATGAATTAATTAGGTAAACACCCACCCTAGCAGTGTTGAATCAGATGCCAATGGATTATTTTTAAGATGATCAGATGTCCATTGCCAGCCTTATTAATCAATGCAATTGTCTACAATGACTTGTTTTATTATTGTATTAGATTTCCCTTTGTCAAGCAATTAAGTCTAGCCAGCGAAGAGTTGAATCTTACCACATACTAATCTTTATATCTAAACTTAGTTTAAGCAAGAGTATATAGTGCTGATTAGAGAAGTGCGATGCTGACCCTAGATCAGATATATTATCCATATATTTTGCACAACTTATCTTATGATCAACAAGTAAAATAAAGAGTACTACTACTACTGATGTTGAACTATAGATTCATATATAACTTGAAATATATTTAATACTCAAAGCTAGTGGGATCAGACAACCAACGGGTTAAGAGATATGATGTGTTCTTGCAAGCATCAGTACTTTGACATATTATTCCATTTGTTTACATATGTGATGATCCCCTCCACTCCTGATGATCTGTCTGGCTATCTAACACAAGTTGGATTTAATTTAATTAGCAAGAACATGTGCATATGCATGGTGGGCACTAGCCAACCAAACCAAAAGTATTTGTCTGAGCATACCAAATCTAATCGATCTGGTTAAACAAATCCTGCCAGCAATTAAGTATCTCCTTGATGTTTCCTTAAATTGGATTAATTGATGTAATGCGAGCTGCTGGGTTAGCTACTACCTCGTGCAATTATTTAATTAGATCCTACTGGTCCAGTCAAGTTACATACGGAATTAGATGGCATTACTTTAGTTTTTCTCTCGGAGGGTATATTTAGAAGAATATATATCATCAAGAGGACAATAAGTTAATTAATTATGTAAGTGGAATGATGGATCTGGAGTATCTTTTTGCAGAACCTAATTAACTTAATTCGATTAAGTCTTAAATTTAACTATACTTTGATGAATATGTAAAGCAACTTTTTTGTTAATTTATTTTTGAGTTAACATGGCGACCATTATCAGCTGCATGAACACGTCTCTATATATATAATCAGGCGTGTTTCTGTGGGAGTAATATACATAGAGAAACAAGTTGGTACATATATAATTCCATCTTTCGATGGATATATAATTACGACAATTATTAGATACTTTTGGCTCACCATCTATCTAAAAAGAGGCCGCAGCGGTAGCAACTCCGGAGGCATGACGACCATGGCTGTCTTGCTCTTTTGCCGCTGTGGTTTTTGTCTGGTTTTCCTTTTTCTAACTCACCGCGTATGTATGTAAGGTTTGGTCTCGTTTCTCTTAAAGTGAGACAACATTTTTTTCTTCTTATATAAAATACGCTAGCAACGGCCGGTTGTCATTCCAAAAGAAAATGCAAGTGGCAGTACAAAATTAAAGGTCCATGTGTGAAGTACCCTGTCTATCTATTATGAATTTACGATGCACATGCTGACATATGCATGTACGTACGTAGTTTCGTGTATAATTTCAAGGGCAAATTGCTAAATATGTAGAATCTATTAATGGGACAGATATCATATTCTGGACCATTTTGCTTTGTTAACACAAAGCCCACATTGTCATGATAGTTCATATTGGAACTAATTCGCGTTAACTGGTCAGATCAAGGCCGCTAACTTTCTTTGTCAACAAGTTAATTAGATGATCGATGTTCTCTCAATGATGCGATTTTGTCAAGGACAATCCAGTTACAGACACGAAAAATAAAGTGTCAACTAATCAAGGAATGCCCAGTTACCTTTTACGACTTACTCATTTACCATTTACTACGCATGCGGTTCCCAAACTATTAAAACGATGTATTTTCTTTAAAAAAATAATTTATTTAAAAATCAAATAAACCATTTCTTAAATTTATAATTGCAAATACTTAATTAATTATATGCTAATGGTATTTTTCGTGTCACATTTGCGAATTAAATTTGAAAACATATTTTTTTTCAATAATTTGCATTTATATATCTCGGAGAAAATTTTTTTGCAGAAATATACCTTCCCCGCACGTTGGATATGTGGGAACAAGATGGTAACGCGGAGCGGCAGCGCGGGAACGCGGTGGCGCGGATTGGCATTGCGGGACCTACTTGGTCGCGCGGATTGAAAGTGCGGAACCGAGTCGGTCCTACGGCGCGGCTGTGCCAGCAGGTGCGGGACCAAAACGGTCCTGCAGCCCCGATGTGCGGCATCGAGGAGAGGCCGGTCACGCAGTTTGGAGGCGCGGGACCAAGACGGTCCCGTAGCCCCATTCTGTGGTACCGTGCCGTCCCGCCTCACCGGCTCCCTCCCTCCTTTCCATTTGTGTAACACCGGCGCACTTCTTTCCATTTATGTAACGATATTCCATATTCCCAAATCAAGTGCAAAGATTATTTTCCGTGTCCACCGGCTCCCTCCTTTCCATTTGTGTAACGATTCCCAAATCAAGTACAACGATGGGGCGGGAAGGCACGGTGCTGCAGAATGGGGCTGCGGGACCGCTTCAGTCACGCGGCCTCTACTCGGTGCCGCACATCGGGGCTGCGGGACTGTTTCGGTCCCGCGCCTGCTGGCCGTCCGATCCCCGTCCGGTCCGGCGGGCAAAGCCTTCCTGCATAGCCGCGCCGTGGGACCGACTCGGTTCCGTGCTTCCAGTCTGCGTGACCGAGTCGGTCCCGCAATGCCAATCCGCGCCACCGCGTTCCCGCGCTACCGCTCCGTGTTACCATCTCGTTCCCACTCATCCAACGTGCGGGGAAGGTATATTTTTGCAAAATTATTGAAAACAAAAATATATTTTCAAATTTAATTCTCACATTTGGTAAAAAGCTAAGCCAGACTAGCTTGGATATATATTAATTAAGCTAGTTTTGTAAATTAAGCAAGCACTACGTACGTATTAAAATATAATATATATTGAAAGTCAAAACGTATTATAATATATATGAAATGGAGGGAGTAATTCTCCATTTCATATATATTATAATATGTTTTGACTTTTTTCTAATCAAATTAACTTCTGTAACGTTAACTAAGGTTATTGAAAAATTAAACAACAACTACAACATAAAATTAGTTTTATTAAATGTAACATTATATTGAATAAATTTGGACAGAATATTTATTTTGTGTTAAAAATTTTGCTATGTTCTCTATAAGCTGATCAAACTAAAAAAATTGACTTAAAAAATTTAAAGCGTCTTATTATAATTTGAGAGAGAGGAGTAACATAGTAGCTATATAGTAATATATGGCTCTGTCGTAAAAGAATGAATTTGAGCATAACACTAACTTTCACTGTTTCACATATATAGGAGTATATCGACTTGGATGCAGGTCTATGACAAATGTCCTTGCTAAAGTGTCGTCATCTTATGTGTATGCATGCATGTGTGCCCACACATGTAAAGTTGCCAACAATATATATGTACAGTACATTGGTTGACATCACATACCTCTCAGCCCATATATATATATATATATATATATATATATATATGTATATATATATATATGACAGCTCTATTATACACCTCCCCCTTAGAATAACTATTCTACACCCCCTCCTCCATCTTACCTAACCGAACCCCACCTCCCTACCCCATCCCCCGCGCGCGGCCCCCCTCCCTCTTGCGCACCCTCCTCCCGATCTCTCTCTCCTATCCTGCCACCTCCGTTTTTCTCTCCCTCCTCCCTCCACCCCTTCCCACTCTCTCCTTTCCTCCCAATCCATCTCCCATCCTGGCGCCCCCTCTTTTTTTTCTTTTTTTTCCATTTGCTTCATCCGGGAAAAGAAAATTAAAAATTAAAATATCAAACCAAGACTTGAACCCAAGATCTCATGTTTCATAGCAAACTCTTCTAACCAATTTTATTTATGACACTACGTGAGTACAGATCATTGTTTGTTTGCTTTGTATGTATGTCCAAATTTTGTGAGAACAAATTAGTTATGTTACTGTAGAAATCATACCTCGTTACTATGATTCGGTAGTAACATTATAAAAAAAAAACACAGTAAAATGATACTCCCTCCGGGCTGGGTTTATTTGTCGTTTGGGCTCACTTAGCTCTGGATGAGAAAAATTGTCATTGGAGCATTTCTCCCACGCATGAGACGAGATTGCCCTTGTGCATTAATGGCGTTATTGTTCCCAGATTATCTCCTCGTTACTCCTTTTAACGCTTCGTTCCCATCTCCTTTAATGGTGGCATGCATGCATGCAAGCACACAAAAGAACTTAAACATGATTACATCTAGGCTTTGAGCAAAAATCAAACAAGAAGCCATGGTTCCTGTTCCTGACATCATGTATGAGGCAGACGATGAGGACTCGATGGCCAGCGACTCCATGGACGAGGCGAGCGAGGAAGAGCTCGTAGTCTCGGACATGCACGTGGTCGCCGACGACGTCGTGGCCGGCGAGGAAGTGCACGTGGTCGCCGACTCCATGGACGACGAGGTCGGTGAGGAAGTGCTGCTCGTGGTTGCCGACTCCATGGACGACGAGGTCGGCGAGGAAGTGCTGCTCGTGGTTGCCGACTCCATGGACGACACGGCCGGCGAGGAAATGGTTGTGGTTGCCGACTCCATGGACGACGAGGCCGGCGAGGAAGCGCTGCTCGTGGTTGCCAACTCCATAGACGACGAGGCCGGCGAGGAAGCACTGCTCGTGGTTGCCGACTCCATGGAGGACGAGGCTGGCGAAGAAGCGCCGCTCGTGGTCGTCGACTCCATGGACGACGCGGCCGGCGAGGAAGTGCACGTGGTCGCCGACTCCATGGACGACGTGGCCGGCGAGGAAGTGGTCGTGGTCGCCGACTCCATGGACGACGTGGCCGGCGAGGAAGTGGTCGTGGTCGCCGACTCCATGGACGACGCGGCCGGCGAGGAAGTGCACGTGGTCGCCGACTCCATGGACGACGTGGCCGGCGAGGAAGTGGTCGTGGTCGCCGACTCCATGGACGACGCGGCCGGCGAGGAAGTGGTCGTGGTCGCCGACTCCATGGACGACGTGGCCGGCGAGGAAGTGCACGTGGTCGCCGACTCCATGGACGACGTGGCCGGCGAGGAAGTGGTCGTGGTCGCCGACTCCATGGATGACAAGGCTGCCGAGGTGGTTGAAGTTGAACAAAACAAAAAGGTACATTCTGATCACGAATTTGATGAGATTAAAACAGAAATGTGGAAGCTTCTTCTACCTTGGTATTTTGCGAAAGAGGAGTGTGTCACTACCGGTGCTGGCGACAACAACGATGAGGTGATTGAAGAAGAACGAGACTTGCATAAGCAAAAGGTGCATTCTGATCATGAATTTGATGAGATTAGAACAGAAATGTTGAAGCTTCTTCTACCTTCTTATTTTCCAAAGAAAAGAAATGATTCAAGTTAGATATTCATGCATGGCAGAGATTCTAATTGTTCACACCTGAGACATCTTGGTAGACTATTCAGATCTGAGACATAGCGGTTTCTACCACTGATGGCTCACACCTGATCTGCAAAGGAAGGCAACCTTGTCTTTCAAGGGTCCCTTTCTTCATATGTGGCATCCTGTAGTTGTTTCCTCCTTGTACTCTCATTATCTCTTTCATAACAAGTTGAAGTGTCAAGAAAATTCTATTGGACTTGTGAACCGGGTAGTCCTGGAAAGCCTGTTTCATGTGAACAACATTAGCTCCAACCAAATTGTTGTGAATTTAAATGGAAAAAAGAGAAAAGGCAGTACCTCTTCAACGGCTTTAACTAGATCTGCTGGTGTTTTCGTAACTTTCTTATACTGAATAGATTGTATAGCACGAAAAAAGCCCAAATCTAATATGTTCAAATCCGGTGAATTTGGCGGTTGACATATAAGTTGAATATCAAATCCATCTTGTTGAGAAGCTTCATGAAACAATTGATCAGTTGGTCCAAGGTGAGGACGAGCATTGTCTTGCTGAATATAGATAGGTTTGTTCATATCTTCTTGTGGCCACTTAGCTCGAATGGCAGGCAATATCTTGTTGATCATGAAATCTCTAATAACTTCCTTCGTAATAGATGCGATAGGTTTCATTTCCATTGTCCCTGCTGGCCGGTTAACGCTACTTCTTTTAGCGGGTTCATAAGTAACTAGAGGAAAACACCCAATCTTTCCATCAAAAGTGCAATATCCATTGGCATCAAATCTTGGACGACTAACGGCAGTTAAGAACATGATTTTAGGGATGTTGTTCTTGCTTCTACACGTACGTGTAGGCTCTACTTCATTTTTACGCAAATAATAGCTCTCAGATTTCCTCGTAAGATAGAACCATTTTTCATCAATAAAAACAACATCAAACATGTCCTTAAACATTGGGTTATTTGGCATGCTACCTGGATCAAGCATGGATACACACCATTGCAACCTAGCTTTCTTGTTTGCATCTGTCAAGTGTGACTTTATAGCATTCGAATGACGCCTAATGAGACCTTCTTTTATCATATTTTGCACCTTGTATTTACTCAAATGTAACCGAGCACAAAGATCTTGAAGCGTTGTTCGTTCCTTTAAAGGAATGCTATCTAGCACAGATAAATCTACTTGAACTCGCTTACGGCCGCAATTGCGTCTTCTATTATCAACATTGACATCAACCGTAATGCCTTGATCAAGATAACTTTTACCTTGCTTCCAAATGCGCTGAACAGATCGAATGTGAACATTGAATAACTCAGCAACCTCCCTCGTCACATGGCGCTCTAGTTTTCCATTTTTGCTTTTTGTTAATAAAGCATTAAATATTTGTTTTCGTTTTGCATTTGGCACATCTCTCCTGCCTGAAAAAAAAAAGGTTTTTTCAGCATTGACAAATCAGAAAACTCTATGATTTAAAATGATTTAAAAAAAATTGCAGTACTTACCACCAACATCTTCCAAGGGTGGTTCCAAGTTCAAATCAATCCCACCTTCCATGTTAAACTCAATCTCAGCTTCCAAATTGACATCAGATTCAGCATCCAGAATGACATCATCTAGAGTGACAAGAACATGTAGGTGTGATGCAAAGAAGAATACTCTACGGATATAAGATGAAAGAAAAGACTAGTTACCATTAGCATCTTCTGTGTGTGGTTCCAAGTTGAAATCAATCAAATCTTCTGAATTGAAATCAAGTCCATCATCCAAGTTTAAATCACCTAGAGTGCCAAGAATATGTAGGTACGCGGCAGAGAAGCTGGTATGCACCAAAAGAAAAAAAAAAAGACAATGCTTCATACCGTATTCCATCTCATCAGCAAAATCGTCGTCATCCTGTGGCTCCATGTTCAGATCCATTTCTCTATTCAACCTACTTGATGTGAACTCGTACATTTTGGTGTGTCTACAAGTACGGGTGTATACGGTATAAATACACGCGCAGCGCGCAGCAAATTAGCGCGGCAAATAAGCAGAAACGAAAACTTTTGGCGGTAAAACGCGCGCATAAGCACAGATTGAATAGAATTGCCTGGTTTAATTTTCGTATGCCCTCGCGCGCTATCTGCACTGAAGTTGCATGGGCTGCATGCATGCATGCATGATGCCATGCATAATGGCCACGACAAAAAACAAAGGGGTATAATATGTGTCTAGAGCAGGAATCGAACTCAGGTCCCAACACACAAAGATGATTGCACTAAACCAACTGAGAGGGTAGTAGTTGCTTGTTTGCATGCTACACCTAACCCTATTTAATAGGGACAAAATAGGAAATAAGACCCCTCCTTAATGACTTCTTGGTTTTTGAAATCATGTCCGAAACGACAAATAAACCCAGCCCGGAGGGAGTATGTTAATACAAAACTTATAACTTGCTACTGCAAAACTTAAAACTTGTTACTGCACTTTTTGTAGTAACACCATATTAAAAATTACAGTAACATTGACATGTAACAGTAACAACAGTGCTATAGTAATAATGCTTGTGTATATCTAAAAACTTTTATATCTCAATCTGTAGGGAGCAATATCTCTCACATCATATCTAGTTTTTCTAATTCGTTTGCACCATGACATTCGTAAAAAAGTACTTAACAAAACTAGATCTATCATGACTATTTTGTAACGTCGTTACTGCGAAAGTACTCGTGTTACTACACATTGACTGTCGCGCTACTACGTCGTTCCAGTGAGACGAGGACTAAAAAGAGGTAAATCTCAATCTTTAGACAGCAATATCTCTCACACCATATCTTGTTTTTCTAATCCGTTTGCAGTATGACGTTCATAAAAAAACGCTTAATGAAACTAGATCCATCATGACTATTTTTTAACGTTGTTACTGCGAGAAAGTTGTCTTGTTACTGCACGATGATCGTTCTGTTACTGCGCGGTTTCTGCGAGACGAGGATAGCAAAGTGGTGGGCGGAGGAGGGAGTCAATGGGCGGGTTTGACGGGCGGGAGGACGCTTTGACCGAGGTGGGAGGGGGGTTTTGGGCCCTAGAGAGGGTAAAGGAGGTGGGTTTGACCCATAGGAGAGGGGGGTAGAATAGTTATTCTAGGGGAAGGGTATAGAATAGATTTACTATATACGCACACATGTGCATGATGCCTCTGATTATTCGGATCAGGAACATGCATCATGTGAATACGAAAGCAACAAATTCCGATGGCAGTTTGCTTTCAAGTTTCAACGACACCTTTTAGAATCAATATTTGGAAGTATGGGCGATAAGAATGGAAGAAAATTGGGGGGAGGGGGGGGGGGGGGTTGGAATCACTTGAGAGGGACACCAATACTGTCGCCATTTTGGAGATACAGACAGGGGAAAGCAATGTATATGAAAATTGGAGTTGTTTCGTCTTTTTCTAACTTGTAAGCATGCACATGTGGTTGGAAAAAACGAGGACAAAAGTTAGTTTAACTAAAACACAAGCAATCGATCGTCAATTGAAGCCGGTTTAATTGGCTTGTTTGTCTTCATCTTTGAGTGAAACCAGCAATATGTTTGGTGGAATTAATTGAAGGTATGGTCAGGCAATATAATGTACGTAAGCAACCACACATGATAAGCACGTACCGGTCCCATGAATTAGATAAAATATATGTTAAGTTGTAGTTAACAGTTAGAACAAACTAATCAACCAAACAATTCTCAAAACCATACTAATTCAAACAGCCAAATTAATACTCTCGGTGCTTACGCACACGACAGTTTACCGATTACTAGATAGCAACTGCACCATACACCCAACCACCTATCGAGATCAATCTACATACCATCGGCACTTATGGAGACTTGGTGTCCAATTTTACATATCCTCCTTAATTTATATTATCATTCTAATTTAGTTGACATGATGGATATTATTTTTTTTGGAGAAAGTATGAATTACCCTATGAACTATCGTGATCGACCGAATACGCCCCCCCCCCCCCGGTGCGTAAAGCTCGAGAATCAGATATTTTACAACCCCAACTATACAAACTGAACAGATGACCCCCCCTAGGCAGAGTTGGGAGCGGTTTTGACTAGGAGATGTACACGTGGCCGTCCAGCATGGTAAAATTCTCTCTCTTCCCCTGAATTTTTTTTGTTCCCTCCCTCTCTCTCCTCAAAAATTTCCTCTTTCTTCCCAAATCCCTAGCACAGCAGCGACCACGGGGAGGGCGCGCGGTGCGGTCCACGATGGTGAGCGGCGGCGAGGGCGCTTGGCATGGTCCACGGCGGCGATTGCGGCGATGGTGCGCTATGTGCTGCGGCGACCTCTATTGAAGCCGAGCACGAAGAGGATGTTGCTGATGGTGTCATCCTTGCTAATGTCAAGCTTGTGTGGAGGCAGCGACAAGCCCGCCGCTGTCTCGAGCTTAGTGAGGGCGTTGGAGGTGGCGTCCAGCGGCGGAGCTGAACGTCGTTTGGGGAGGTCAGCGGAAGCGGAGCTTGCGTGGAGGCAACTGGAGTGGCAACAGAGATGGAGCTCGCGGGAAGGAGGCGACAAGCCCACCGCTATCTCGAACTCCCTCAATGACTCGACCTCGCCCTTCACCCCGACCGCTGCCGTTGCCCATTCCATCCTCCCCGAGACAGGCGGTCATCGCGCGTCTCGTCCCCAAGCTCCGCCGCTTCTCCCCATCCTCCCTGAACTCGGCGGCCTCCGGGCACCGGTATCATCTTTGGCTTCACTTAGCACACGGCTCCTCAGTGGTGGTTCGGAGGAGCTCGGAGCCATCAATCCAAACGACGGCAACGTGGTCCTACTGGTCGGCGGTGCAGGAGGTGGAGAAGGTGAGCACAGCGAGGAACCATGGTGCCGTCCCACCTCGCCTTTCTGGCCATGGCGGATAGGGAGAGAGGTGAGAGAGAGAGAGAGATATGACAAGTGGGCTCCATCGAATTTTTCTAATAAGAACCGGGATTAAAGATTGTTTTTAGTCCCGGTTAAAAAAATTTTAATCATCTTTAGTCCCGGTTTGTAGTACCAACTGGGATTAAAGATCTAAATAATCTTTACTCCCGGTTGATATTACCAACTGGGACTAAAATTCAACTCGTCGTATATAATCCCTAGGACTTATTCTCTGGAATGCAAACTCCTCCTCCTCATCCCCTTTCCTCTTCTCTCTTATCCTCTCCTTCTCTTTTTTTTCTCGTTGCTTTCTTATACTCTCATTTTTTTCTCGCAGCGAACGGCGGAGGCTTGTGGGCAACAGCCTACGCGCGGTGGCCCGCGTGGGAGCGAGCGCCAACAGCCGGCGTGGGAGCGGGTGCCGGCGGCGGCCCCGCACAGCGGGCGGCGGGGACGGCCCCACGCGGTCCGCAGCGGCGGTGGCTGGCGCAAGAATGAGCGGCGGCCCCACGCGCGGGCGGCGGGGGAGCGAGTCGTGCTGGCTAGAACGGGCGACGGCGGCGGTGGCCCCACGCGCGGCAGCAGCAGCACCCTGCGCGGCTGGCTACGGTTTGGCCCGCGTGGCCTATGGGGTAGCGAGCAGCGCCAGCTGGAGTGGGCGGGGGGCGGCAGCTTGGCTGGCGCGGGAGCGAGTGGCGGTGTGAGGCGACTGCGACAGTGCAGTGGTGGATTTTGTTGATTTATTATCTGTGAACGTAAGGATTTTGTTGATTTGTGATGTCTTTGGATTTGTATATTTGTGATGTGAACTGTGAATGTGGATGTGAATTCTGTGTATATTTAGATGTTTCTATGAAGTTGCAAATGAATCTGTGATGTCAATTTGTGAATAATTTTGTCTGTGTGGATGATTTTGTTCTTGAGTTTGGTACGAAATCAATATGAAAGTAGCAAAAAACAATTAAAAAAGAAAAGAGAAAGAGAAAGCGCCACGTGGTGCTTATATTTTTACTTCCGGTTGGTGACTCCAACAGAGACTAAAGATCCATCTTTATTCCCGGGTATTTCAACCAGGACTAAAAATGGCGATCTTTAGTCCTGAATTTTTCTTACCGGTTTGCAACCCAGGACTAAAAAGGTTTGCGAACCGGGAGAGATGTGGGGTTGTCCAGTAGTATCGGCTAGCCCACCACCTTGTAGAGCGAGCTAGAAAACCCCTGGACGTTAAGTTTCTCCCTACGAGGATTATTAATTAATGTGCTTACTTCAACCTAAGAGTAGCTAGTGGGATTCACACAAATCTCACCCATTAATTCAGTCCCCAATCCCGCAAAAAAGTTGAATCATCATCGACCATGCATATGCATATTGTTCCAGGTTAGCTACCTGGACTTATGGTTACTTTCTCTTTAGACCAAACCATCGACAGGACCGTACGTCCACACACGTGATATTCTTTCGTAGATGTTGATACAAGGTTTGTGCCAGACAAGCAACGAAAAAGGTGCCAATGTGATCACTTTGATGTCATCAAGAGTGGTCACAGATCAATCGATTTGTCGATCATCTGCAGTAGATCAAATGGATGTGTGTGTGGCCAGCTGCCTGGAATTGATGGTGGGTTGATGGGGGACCTGCACACCCCTGTTAATTCTAATGGCTGACTAATTATTGAATTGAATTAACGTCTATAAAATTAACTGACCATCAACTTAACCAGCTGGACACCAGTTAGTGAGATGGTTTAATTTAGTATATGTAGAGTGGGAAATGATGTTGAGTAGAAGTGTCGACCAAGTTTGCTTTATTTGTTACTGTTTGTTTGTTTTTTTTTTTTTTTGGCTAGACAGAGTTGTCTCTATATCTAGAGGCAGCTAGCTAGAAGGTCAACACATTATGTAGTTGAATATGTATGTCTCCAATCCTTTTTCTTGGGTTATTTATTATAATTCTATGCCCTTCGAGAAGCACACCGAAATGGACT
Organism: Oryza glaberrima; assembly: GCF_000147395.1. Classification (NCBI taxonomy): domain Eukaryota; kingdom Viridiplantae; phylum Streptophyta; class Magnoliopsida; order Poales; family Poaceae; genus Oryza; species Oryza glaberrima. Next base: position 18,846,094 of record NC_068336.1, on the reverse strand, counting down.
TCAACTTTCTCAAAAGAATTATTGTCACATCAAAGAGGATATATAACCTACAGTTAACTAATCATAACATTGTTTTCGGTGAAATCATCATCATAAGATAGTAGTACTAGTTATGGGAAACAGTTATCAAACATCTGTAAAATAAGCACGGCCGGTTTTTTGGAAACTGGATCAGCGTATATGTTTCTTCCTGTGTTGTGTGTGTGAGAGAGAGGAGTTAAAGTAATTGTGGTTGCCTTAGCTATGTAGAATAGTTAATTTTGGTCGGCCCTGGTTTATCGAAATTGTTTGTTTTCAAATAATTAATTAATGTGGTTATTTAGAACTATTTTAATATTGAATATTATAGAGTATCACTCTAAATTTTGAATTGCACTTTGTTGAAATTTCAATTCTAAAAGTCTTTATACGCACAGTGGCTAAACCAACCGCCGGGCCGATGTCCCAATATAATGCACCAGCCTGTTGGTGGTCTAGTTTGGGTTGTGTGCATGTTGTATAGGGTAATAGATCAAAGTGTTCGTTTGGTGGAAATAGACCCACATGAAAATTTTAGATAAGTTTTGACCAGTTTGTATGCTCACTTCACTCTAATTGTAACACCTTTAGATCAATTAATCGTTTTACACAAAGCAAGAACATACGAAACTATATGCGGGGTGCTATGTTAACATTAGCCGGATAGCCCCCATCAACATGTAGAGTAGACTAATATGGATTTAGAGGCTGGAATGTTACACCCGAGCTCATCGACAAATATATTAGAATTTTGATATTGTTATAAAAATTAACGGTGGAAATTTTTATAATGTAGTTAGACTTGTCTATACTCTAGAATTTTTTTTAGCTCCGTCACTGTCTATGAGCCCTATTGAGTATGCAACTCAACCTAAACATGTTTTTTTTTTTGAAGGAGATGCATGCATGGTGGTGGGGAAAAAGGTGGTTTAGTGCTGATCTACTCCAATTACTCATGCAATAAGCACTCAACTAATCAGTACTAACATATGACCAATTATTAAGGCCGGCAACAAGCAGCATTTCCATGTGCTATACTACCTCTTTCCATGGATAACAACCAGACTTGGTTCAAACTTAATGGGCACATAGGGAGAGTCTCAGTCGTAATCATCACCAACTGCCAAACCATATATGGGTACGCTTGTCCATTGTACACACACATGCTTGTCCATGTCATGTACGTACACATTTGTAATTTAATTAGGTCGCACGGAAGGTCAGATGCTTAATTTTGACAGTAACAGGACGCAGCAGCAGGCACAGGCAGGCATCCAGATTTAATTAATTAAAGAATTAATTAATCAAACATCATGAACAAGAGAAAGAAAGGGACATTTGCAAGAGGTGGTCACACCACACAGAATATTGCGTGTCGGAGAATGGTTAATTCATCAATGGATTCACACGTCTCACAGAAAAGGCAGATACAGCCTCATATATATCAAAGCATGCATCAAACACGAAACGCCAAAAAGGATGGAAAAGAAGAAAGACAAAGGCATTCAGCTGGATAAAGATGTGTAGGAAAAAAGGGGGAAAAAGATAATCAAAGAATGGCCGGTGCCAGATTAACATTCAGCAATGCACCTAAGCATCCAATTATCCCCAATGTCATAGATATCTTTGGAAAATGAGATGACAAGAAAGAAAAAGGCAGTGATGGATCTACATATCTGTAACGTGTAGATATATGACTTTTATGTGTGTTGATTGATGGATTGCATTATTCAGCTTTATGATTCACTCTGTACTAACAAGGCTGAAGAAAGTCGTGTAGTTGGGGTGAAAGGAACCCATGGAAACTATCAAAGGGAAAGAACAAACTAAAGGAAGAGAGAAGCTTTGCATATTGCTCTATGCATATGCATATGGCTACATCTGCCTTCTTTAGGACTTTAGAGCCTTTTGATATCTGCGGCATTTTTTTTAATGTTTTGTCTAGTTGGTCAGGTTAGAATAATTGAGTTTGATCCTTCGCATGATCTAGATGTGCAAGTGAATTGGATTGTACCCACAATGGACTTTTTGCCACCAAGCTAGCTTAGAGGGTGGATAAGCACTAGCAAATGCAGTACTTCAATTTTTAAAAGATCGATTATACACTGCTACATAAACGATTTTTTCATTGTATAAAAATTGATTGATTTTTTAGATGGATGAGTGGCCCGCCTGCACCTAGGTGTCTGTGAAAATCTGTATTTCTGCATGCGGTTCGAGCAACTGTTTGACAAAATTGTATTTTTGCTGTGGGCGCTTAAGCGATCAGACAGCAAAAAGAAAATAGGCAAAAGAAAAGAATTCTGAAAAAAAAATCCAAAACCCTAGCAGCTCCCATGCCCTGCGGCCGTCGCCACCATCAGAAGAAGTGGACGTTGGCAGCTCCCGCCCACCTGTCGTGCTCCCGTCCACCGCCGGATCACTCCAGCGCCGGCCACTCAGGCTCGCCCGTTGCTGACGGATAGGAGAGTAGGAGGAGACAAAAGGTGGAGAGGAAGTGGAGAAGGTGAAGTGGAGAGCGGAGAGGATGAGGATGAGGAGAAAGAGGTGACCTGATAATTTAAGGGTGAGCTCGATTTGGTGGGATGGTGAGAGACCCGTATGTGAAAATTGATTTTTTGCATGTAGTCCTTGAACAACGCTTTTTGTATGAGGGAGCGATTTTTTGAATGCGGGAGTAGTTATGGTCTGCGTGTGACCTAAAGGCTGTTTCGTTCGGAAAAATCAATTTCATAGTAGTGATTTGCTTACTTCCTCCGTTTCAGTTTACTTATCATTTTAGCATTCAATTTTTTTAAATAATTTCTACATTTAAATCACTTTTAAAGATATTTTTCCCTTCCTACCCTTCGTAAAATGCAACTATATCAGTACTATTACTCTTTCAAGAAATTTTAATGCTTGCTTGGGTAAGATGATTAGTATGTCATCATTAATGAGGGTAGCAAATTAATTTGTCACGCCTTCTAGTTTAATATAAGATTTCTAGAACAAGTAAATCGAACCAGAAGAAGTATTGAAAATGGAGAGTAGGCGGGCCGTATATGTTAACCATATATACTAGCCAAATACTCAGGAATTGTAGAGAGAATCCATTATATGCCACTGACTTTGTCACATGTCTATGATTTGCCACTGACTTTATCACGTTCTACAATATGCCATCGACTTTTGCTTAACTTCTACAATTTACCATCGCCGTCCGGTTAGTCTCCGTGAGTACTGTACAAATTTGCCAAAATGACCAAAATACCCCTGGGACAAAAACATTCAAAATTTGGATAAAAATTCTGAAATATAAGATTTTAAGTTGTTGGCCAAATTTTGGATGTTTACAATCTTATGTTTATAATATGATATTTTGAATTTTTTATCCAAATTTTAGAAGTTTTTGTTTTAGGGGTATTTCGGTCATTTGGACAAAATTGTACAGTACTAAATGAGGCTAACCGGACGGCGATGGTAAATCGTAGAAGTTAAGTAAAAGTCGATGGTATATTGTAGAATGTGACAAAGTCGATGGTAAATCGTAGATGTGTGACAAAGTCTGTGGCATATAATGGATTCTCTCGGAATTGTAACTATGCCTAATAAGCCGTATGTCATAAATTCCAAATTGTAAAAAAATATATCTAATTTTCAGTTCAATATTCTCAGAATAATTTTATTACGAACCATACATTTGAAAAAGACACAATTATCTAGGGAAGATTCTTCAACTAATAAAGACATGCAAGTGTGTCTATACATATATACAAAAGAGCTAATGGTGGTGGTGGCCGGTTACTCATCACCACCACAAGATTCTTTCACAACAGTCACAAATATGGGTCGTTATTAGAGAACTTTCAATTCAAACAATTACTAAGACAGAGACCAGAACCAAACCAATCTAGCTACAAACCGTCCATCCACGCATGCAAGCATGTGACCACATGTATTCTCCCATGAGGCCGGCAACAAATGAACATCTATATGAGATGGACTATATGGAGACAGCTCTCTTTTTCAAAGTAAGATTGATGGCAAGTTGAAGGAGAGATCGAGGTTGACACCAATGCTGCACAGTGGCTACCACACATGCACTAACTCTCCCTTGTTAGCTAGGGAATTGAAGCTTAGCTTTTCGCCTGAAAGCAATATATGGCCGGCTAGCTAGCTAGCAGCCTAGCAACTCCATCGACCCGCCCTAAAATATAGTTACCTAGTATTTGTGAATCTAGATAAAGGCATGTTAAGATTCGTAATGCCAGATTGCTATATTTTTAAACGCTATCTCTAAATTCATTATACTAGCTAGACAGCTATATTTTAGACGAATAAAGTAGCTTCCATAAATCTAAAAAATAGATGGTAATCCTTTGTTGTGCTGCACATATAATATAATAGGTGTCAGTGACATGTGTAGTACGGTAGAGGACTTGTGTCCCACAAGAATTGCTCCATGTCGCCATGGATGGACCCAACCTCTCATTGATCTCTCTTTAGATCTCTTTGTCCTTTTCTCTTCTCTCTCTCTCAAGGGCACTACTACTATATATTGTTCTTGGTCATTGTACACTGTTGCTCTTGGTCATTGTACTGGTAGAGAGTAGTGGGGCTGGATAGTGGCATGCAGGGACCAGTACGTTGATCAACAGTGCTTCAACCATGGACGGCGACCTGCAGCAGGCGATGTGTAATGTGATGATGTACAACTAGATTGATTCCATATATCTTTGCAGGGATTGAATTGAAGGAGAAGGACATGGCATTTGCAAAGGGGGGCAAGTGGGGTACATACATATATATATGGTCCTAGTGATATACTATTACACGCATATATATATATCATACAACTCCATGGTCAAGGTGTACATGTATTACTAAGATTCCACACCACAGCATTATTTCATGTTTGCAAAATGTACACACACATGTGCACGCACGCGTTGTTATATGTACTACCTGTCCACCCATGCCTGCTATAGCTATAGCTAGCTGTGCCCTGGTTGACCAGCCACCTTGTGAAGGAATCCTAATTATTGTTTTCCATGTGGGCCTTTGGATGTACATGTATGTACAGGGAGTTGTGTTACTTCTACTTGCTCCTTTACTTTGAAGAAAAAACAAACTAGTTGGGAGAAAAATAATATTGGTGTTTTAATATTTGAAAATTAAGCGTACCGTTTATAATTACACACGCCACATCACACTCATGCTTTGTGTATACATGTGTCGACGGACTATACCTGCCACGGTATTTGTAAAGTATGGTGATTGGTAGTGGCAGGGCATATGTGATATTGAGGTAAAAGAAACGGGAAACGGGAAATTTTATATAGGTTCTGGCCCTCTTACTGATGGTTAATAGCCCTACTCCTGTTGACTGATCGAAGTCGTGTTACCTTTATATATCAATATCTCAGTAAAGTACAATATTTGGGATGACCTAAGCTAGACCATGTTGGCCTAGCGGCATGTAGCTCTCACACATGATCGATGCTAGTGTAGTTTTCTTCCTCAAATATGAACTTGGCGAGGTTAGAGTTGTCTTGTAATGGCTTGTATGATGTATTGGTCTCTCCCGTATTCTCTAGGAGGTATTGTATTTATACACTCAGACGCCCCCTCACAACTACATGAAAGATTTTCCTGGACATCAGACCCTTTTGTTTCCAGGCAGACCATAAGTACAACCGCACAGGAAAATGAGGGATGGGCGCCGGGCCATCGCCCGCACAGGAAAATCAATTTTTGTGGGCGGGTCATTTAACAGACCAGCATGCGAAAATAAGCCTATTTTCGCGTGCGGGCCTGTTAAGTTACTTGCACACAAAAATAGCGCACCCCACGCGATGCCCATCCTCCCATCTCCCTCTTATCCTCCTCCCCATCCTCCCATCACGTGCGCGCTACCATTAATCCTCCTCTCCATCCTGCCCATCCTGCCCTCTCCCTCTCCTCCTCCCCATCCTCCCATCACCCTCTCCCTGTCCCTCTCCTCCTCGACGACGGCGGCGCCCTCGGTTAGGGCTGCGGAGGCGGCGGCATCAGCAGGAGCGGCGGTGGCATCGGCTACGGTGGTGGCGGCGGAGCGGATCCATCTCCGGCCGCTGTGTGGTGGCCGGATTCGTCACTAGCCACCGCGGGGATGCTGGATCCGTCACCGGCCACTGCAGGGAGGCCGGATCTGTGGTGTGCCACCGCGGGGAGGCCGGAACCGTCCCCTGCCACCACGAGGAGGCCGGATCCATCGCCGGTGACCGCGGGGACGACGGCGACGGGCCTCGGGCATGGTGGCGACGATGACGACGAGCCTCGGGCAAGGTAGTGACAACGGTGATGGTGGTGGCGGCGACGGCGGCGGCAGCGTTGGTGTTGACGGCGGCTAGGTTAGGGTTTGCGGGTGGATTTTGATTTATTTTTTAGTTTTTTATTTTTTCCGTGCGGACGGCCTAAGTGCCTGCACGCGAAAATTGATTTTCGTGTGCAGGTGCGTCACCCACACAAAAAAAAATCGGGATTTTCGTAGGCGCCGCTTTCCAGACGGGTGGAAGCTCCGCACGCGAAAATCGATTCCACCCGCACGGAAAAATCTTTCATGTAGTAGTGCCTGGTCCAAGTAAAAGTAGGAAGGCAAGTATATACTGGTAACATGAAAACTTTGTTTTAATTAAGAGGTTACAAATAAAATATATATCACATTTTTGTCAGTACCTACAAATTTAATGTTAGTACCTATAAATATCACATTTTTGTCAGTAACTATAAATTTGTCACACATTTTCGGTTACTTCCATTTTATTAATTTTATAATTCCAAGTTTTAGTGGGGGGTACAAAATCATACTTTTGATGTAATATTAATTTTAGTTTTCTTTTGATAAATAATTATAAATCAATAAATGCAAAGTTTTGAGCGTGACTAGGATAAGTTTTATTATTTTATTAATTCTTAAAATTTAGAAAAAAAAATTCGAAACACAGTACAGACCCGAACTCGTTAGCAACGTATAGTAAGTCGTAACTGACATGTGGGTTTGTAATTAACACTAGATACAAAAATATGTTGTTATCATTTTTCTTGACACGTACGGTGAAAGTCTAAACCACGGGTAGCTATATATTGAATCGTCGGCATCATGTTGCATGTGTATATATTGCGTTTCTCTTTGAATACATCCACCTTCTAGTCTACCTTTTACCGGCCTAGCATAATGCATGAGTAGCTAGTCGCGATCTGAGAGTGTACCGGAGAATTAAAACGTATTCCTTGGGTTTGAATTTTGCGAAGAGAAAAACAAAACTCTTTGTTGAATTTTGGGATCGATAACAAATTGACGAGGGCGAAGAAGACGATCGATGATCGAGAAAGATCAAATCAAGGACGAATCGTGCGAAGAAAAGCAGCAGAAAGCCACTGTGTGTGGGCATGGCAGCATGTGAGCTACTAGCGACCTTTTCACGGAATTGTACTAGTACTACTTTGTGGAGTCAAAGCTGGACGAACATACGCGTTGACGGCCGATTCAGAGAGCAAAATTCAGACTTTATCCTCTCCCTGACCGACTGATGATCAATTCAGTCGCGTCAAAAACATGCAGGTATAGGTCACCATCTCAATCAAGCAAAGCTGTCTGTGATCTATATGCATTTTGGAAAACCTTTTTTGATCTGTTCCTCGATCGATCTGATTCTCCGAGACCATTTGTCAATCCGGACACACTGCCGTCAAGAAACTAACAAAATTGACGAGAGAAAACGTCTTTGATGCGGCGGCGAAAGAGCATCTCGATCAATGGCCCTGTTTGGGGGAGCTTGTCCCAGCTGCAGCTTTTCTCAAAAGCTGCTTCTGCTAAAAGCTGCCCCAAACTATACACATCTTCTGAGAATTCTGAAAAATGAACTAAGAAGCCAAAAGCTGGAGAAGCTGTGTTTCAGAGCTTTTCCAGATTCTCATAAACTGGCTACCAGATAACTGCTTCTCAGAATCTAAAACTCTTCCAAACAGACCCAATATCAGATAGATCCAGTAGACACCAATATGATCTGCATCCATTTCGGTGGCGTCATGTGGGAAAACATATCCCTGTTTTTTTTCTCTGAATAGCTGAATGATTGTGTGATCACTATATATTATTCAAAGGTGAAAATTAATTAATTAATTACTATAAAGCTGAAGAGTTGATTTAAAATAGGAGTAATATATATATATATATATATATATATATATATATATTGTTATATATATATATATAACAATATAGTATTGGTAAAAGATGATTTTTATAACTAAACTACCTATATATATGGATCAACATCCTGCGGCCAAGACCCCGAGTGTGGTATTTTTGTAATTAGCCTCCCGACTCCTCCACTTATTTTTATGGAAGACCCCTCCACAACTCTCTTCTTCACTCACGCAATCCATTTTGCAAAAAAAAAAAAAAAAAAAAAAGAAGAGAAAACTCATCCCATTCTGGATCTGGCACAACGGGCACAAAGCATGCGCATCATCGGGCTTCATCGGCAGAAAGGACGATTTTGAGCGGCGCCGTATTCGGACTTCGAAGGTGACAACTACAACGCATCGGCGGAGACGACGACCTCAATCAGCATGGCCGACGGAACAGTGACGGCGAGCCTTCGGAGCTAGAGATTTGGAGTGACGGCTCGTCTTCAGAGGCTGCCGCTGCTCTCATCGTCGTAAAGTTTGTGAGGAGAGTGGAAACTGAGCTCGGCTGGTGCCTGGTGAAGATTGGAGCTGGATGTTTTTATTTTGTCAAGATTGGATCGTATCCTTTTATGGGGTTCTATTGGTTTTTTTAGCTTGAGATTTATCATCTTTTGGGTTCGGCTACCTGTGTGCTTGTCTAAAATGAAGTCTGAATTGCCAGTCCACTTTTTTCGCAGAGAAATTTGTTCTTTTAGTTGTATTTGGTAGAGTTTCAGAACCAGTAAGTTGTGCTGCTTATCAATCATCAGTTCATCCCCAACTGATAAGTGAGAAGATATTTAGCCATTAGCTACATGCCAACTAGTTGAGAAAGTTTTTTTCCACTAAACTTGAACAGAATCTCTGCCACAGCGATACTCAAGAGTAGCAGCACTGCGGCAGCCTCTCCGGATGCGCCGTTGCTCCAGATCGCTGTCTCCGCCGGCGAACCGTTGATTGAGGTCGTCATCGATGGCCAGCATGTTATTTTCGCTGCCTACAAATACAAGCCGTTGCTAGAGATTTTTGTCTCCGCTGATGGTGGGAGTGCTTGTGCAAGATCCAGAATGAAATGGGCGATTTTTTTTTCTTCTCTTCTTCTTCTTCTTCTTCTTCTTCTTCTTCTTCTTCTTCTTTTGCAAAATGAACTGCGTGAAAGAAGAAGAGAGTTGTGGAGGGGTCTTTCGTAAAAGTAAGTGGAGGAGACGGACGGCTAATTGCAAAAATACCACACTCGAGGTCTTGGCCGCAGGATGTTGATCCAAAGGCTCAGGATGGGTGTGTGCATGAGTGCATCTACCTAGCTGTATGCATATGATACGCTGCCTATATACATACATACATACATGCATGCATACATACATACATATATATATATATATACATATACTTTTTTTTTTGAAAAAAACATACTGTTTAGGAGCTCAGAAAAAATGGCGCGCGCATTAATTCATTCGGCTTGGTATAATGCACGGATGAGTAAGTACGTACTATGTATAGTTTATTTTATTATTCGTGTATAGTACTTAAAAAAATGATATTTACCGTCCGATCACGATCGACGACAAAAACCAACATATTATCGCTGTATACCTTATACTAGCACAGTGTCAAAGTATATATAGTATATGCATTATTGGACGTACGGACACACATGCTAAGCCACTAGGAGCCTTGGTCTAGACGCAAACAGTTAGTCGTACTTGCTGCACCACCACCCTTAATTAATTGATTAATCTGATCACCCCAAGTTTAAGAAGCTGCAGGCCTTAATTAATTAACAACTAATCCACACTCACCAGCGGCAGGATCACTACATGTTAACTAATCTCGTCGTGTTCTCTAGCTTGGTACGGTTGTCATAAGATCATCGAAAACTAATTAAATCTAGCGTGCCTCGTGGGTTGATTGATTGATTGATTTCCATCGATCAAACCAACGTCTAGCTAATTAAGCTAGCTAGCCGTCCCTTTACGTACTCACACTAACCAAAACAATTTATATTCAAAATTAATTAGCGAGCAGTAGCTATGTACGTCAGGTTAATTGCATTACATTATTATTGATCAGATTGGATTAGCTAGGTTAGGTTAACGAAAGAGAATTAATTAATTACGTCGTCTCTTCTCCCCGGTGGTTTGACTGACTCGATCCGTGGACGGACCGACCGATCGGACCATTTGGACCCACATACGTAGGTAAAATATACTATCCACTTCGTACTAAATATAAAAAATTTTAGATGGATATATCACATCTTTTAAGATCTTTTATATTTTGGGACGAAAGAAGTATAGTGTAAATTAATACAGAAACCTGTATAAATTACCATTGAACGGAAAATATACATATCGAAGATTTATTCACGTCATTAAGAGTAAAACTATTACACTTAGATTTTATCATAAATAAAATTTTACTTTTGATGATTTAGATACATGTTAAACTTTAACTTGGTTAGCACTCATATATATATATATATATATATATTTATTTATTTATTTATTTATTTCTATATATACTATACGCGTCCTGTCCTCTTCTTCAACATGTGCATCATGTCGTACCATGTCTAACCAGGCAGACCGCCCTTGCATTTCGGGTATTAATTATCTAGCTTTCACATCCTTTGATTATAAAATGGAAAGGATTAATAAATTAACTAGTTAACCCATTCACACGTCGTCACATTGTTATCTACTCCTGCTTAATTTGATTTTGATTCTATCAACACACAGTTGTTTAATATACTCTTTTTAAAATATTCTGCTACTCTCATCAGACGTCGTGCAGCTTGTGCAGACCGAAAGCTGGATCAATATTCTGCTCACTTGATGACCGGATCAAATGGGACAATTAACAAGTCGATTAAATCACAATAATATACTACTAATATAATCCTTGCATGCACGCATGCACTGATGCAAGCAGTACACTAAAGCTAGGAGTGAGTGAGTGGCAGATGCAGGCTAACTGCGGGGCCCACCACGAAACTTTCCCGGATTTGCTTGTCGCGACCGTTGGGACAGTGGGTGGCCATTATTGCGCTAATTAAGTGATTATACGGGTCAAGCCATTAATTACGGTGATTAATCGCTAATCCCCATGCGTGCGTGCATGCATGCAAAACCGAGTCACCCACTCGCTTTCGTCTTCTTCGTTGCTTCCCACCTCCACCCACCCATCCATGTCGCCTCGCATCGCATCTCCTCCCATTTATATACCTCTCCTCCTAAGCTCGCATCGCCATTCTTATCTTAATTTGGCTTCTCATCTCGATCGATCGGTGTTTCGATCTTGGAGAGGTTAATTATATTAGCGAGCTCTCGATTCGGTTCTTGGTTTTTCCATGGCCGTGCAGGCCGGAGGGGGCGAGTTCGTGGTGATGGCGGAGGAGTACTACGGTGCGGTGGTGGCGAAGGCGGCGATGGCGAAGAATGGGTACAACTGCGGCGGCGCCGCGGTGGTTAGCGGCGGCGCGCAGAGCGGGCTGACGTGCAACAATGGCGGTGGAGGTGGGGTGGTGGTGTCGAGGAAGAGGGGGAGGGAAGTGGAGCAGCAGTACGTGCCGCCGTCGTCGGCGGCGCTGCTGCCGATCCCGGGGATGGTGGTGGCGGCGGCGGCGGCGGACGCCGCGGCGAGTCGGTTTGTGGAGTCCGGCATGGCGTGCACCAGCGGGCGCGCCGCCCCGGCGGCGGCCGCAGCGGCGGCGTTCGGGGACGCGCTGGCGTCGGAGGTGTTCGTCCAGAGCGGCGAGATCGACGCGGTGGTGCGGGCGGAGTGCGAGCGGCTGCGCGCCGGGGTGGAGCAGGCGCGGAAGCGGCAGTGCCAGGCGCTGGTGCGCGCCGCGGCGGCGGCGGCGTCGCGCCGCCTGCAGGAGACGGAGTCCCAGCTCGCGGCGGCGCGCCGCCGCGCCGCCGACCTGGAGGAGCGGCTCCGCCAGGCGGCCGCGGAGAGCCAGGCGTGGTGCGGCCTGGCGCGCAGCAACGAGGCCGTCGCCGCGGGGCTCCGCGCCACGCTCGACCACCTCCTCCTCCGCGCCGCCGCGGCGCCGCCGTGCGCCCCCGTCGAGGGCTGCGGCGAGTCCGACGGCCCGAACACCGCCGACGACGACGCGCAGTCGTGCTGCTTCGAGACGACGGCGACGACGAACACGCGCCGTGGCGGCGCCGGCGGCGGGAGGTGGGGGTGCAAGGCGTGCGGCGAGAGGGAGGCGGCGGTGTTGCTGCTGCCGTGCCGGCACCTGTGCCTGTGCAGGGCGTGCGAGGCGAGGGCGGAGGCGTGCCCGGTCTGCCTCGCCGTCAAGAAGGTCTCCGTCGTGGCGCGTTCGCCGGCGGATGTGTGAATATTGTGACCGATATTAATTGTTCTTTTTAGTATTATTTTCAGAAGTTGTTTGTGCTCAATGTGAAAATTTTGAGATAATTTTGTCCATTCTCTAGATCGATCCCCTTCTCACGCTCTCTCGGGTCTCGGTCCAGTTTTGCAAATATGAAAATGTTTTTTTTTAATTTTGTGTTCCGTATTCTTTTATATAATCTTATATTTCATTTATTATTTTAAGAAATATAGATGGTAGAACATACAGTATATATGTATTTGATTACTTCGTGTTTAGTTCTCTACAATTGTGACTGGTATGAATTTTTTAGTGCAACAAAATACTCCTAGTAAACTTGAAAGTTTAGTGCTGACATTTTCGATGCTTACCTTCATATGGGTTACAGCTTTGTCCTTCCTAACAATTTATTAGGAAAGGAATAACCTTTGAATACGTAAGCAAATTGTTCAAAACTCCACGAATATCCATTACTGCAACGTATGAGTCCACCAAAATTTATCACCGCGGAGCCATTGAAACTTCTTTCTCAAGTATACTCCATCCATATCATATTACAAGTCTATTACAAATCGTTTGACTTTTTTTTTAATTAAAATATTTTAGGTTTGACAGTTTATAAAAAAGTTAGCATCGGGTACAATACCAAATCAATTTTGTTAAATTCAACATTGAATATATTCATTAAAAATGTTATTATGAAATTTGACTAAACTTTAAAAAGTTTGATTAAGAAAAAAAATCAAACAACTTGTAATATGAACTAGAGGGAGTATATAACTTCCACTGCCCAAAGCTCCACTTTTTCCCTATGGCTCTGAGCTCACTCCGTGACTCGTCGCTTCTATCAACCTTATACCGTTGGCATCTCTTGGATAAGATCACTCCTTTCAGGCTATAAACGTTTCGATTTTAGTCAAAGTCAAATTAATTTTAGTTTAACTAAGTTTATAGATAAATATAGTAATATTTATGATACTAATTTGTCATCAAATCAATAATTGAATATATTTTTATATTAAATTTATCTTGGGTTAAAAATATTAATATTTTTTTATAAACTTAGTTAAATTTATAATAGTTTGATTTTTCCCAAAGTTAAAACGTCTTCTGACCTGAAATAGGGCGAGTATTTCCCTCCCCTCACCAGTGATCTCATCTTTTGTGCCCGTCACCCTATTCTTGAGGTGCGATATGCTCACAAGTCATACGGCCTTGGATACATCTGCTCCTTCTATATCAAACATTGGATCAGGCAACTTGTGCTTGTCCAATTTGGGCTTTTTGCCTCCTTGATGCAAGTATGGGCCTAACTTTGGGTTTATATGGGCTAAACAACAAGACACACGGCCTAATTAACTGGCATGCACATGGGCCTGTCATGTGCAGCGCCAAGGCCGCGAGCCACGCTAAGCTCTGCTAGGCCGTGCGGACGTATGAACCTAGCTGGCCCAGGGGATTTTAGGCACATCGAAAGTCCAAAGTCCAAATTCAGCCCATACCGTATGCACAGATGCACGATTAGTCGAAGAGGAAGCAATTGGGCTAGGCGTGGCCATCGTCCATACATCTTGTCATCTTAAACCGGTGTAAAATGACATCCTCAATAATATTTGATGATTGTTTTTTCTCACTTGATACCTATACGTGCCACATTGACCTAGTTGTCGTCCTACATAGTGCTCATTTACATGAAACAACAGTTAGCAAAAGATTAACAAAGAACAAATAAGACCGACATGTCGTTAGCAATATTTCACAAAAGATCAAAATAATACGTGGAGTCCATGTGTCAGTCACAACGTTGGTCCCATATACTCCTTCCGTTCCAAAATATTTGACGCCGTTGACTTTTTTAAGTTATGTTTGACCGTTCGTCTTATTCAAAAAATTTAAGTAATTATTAATTCTTTTTCTATCATTTGATTCATTGTTAAATATACTTTTATGTATACATATAGTTTTACATATTTTACAAAAAAAATTTTAAATAAGACGAATGGTCAAACATGGCTAAAAAAGTTAACGGCGTCAAACAATTTGGGACGGAGGGAGTATCATCCTTTCTCTCATCCTTCCTCTCTCCCCCTTGATCTCTCTTTCCTCCATCTTACTCATTCCTTCTCTGGCCCACCCGAGCGCAGTGTGACAGAGGGAGAGACGATGGTAGCTGGCGAGCCCCGTCATACTTAAGGAGCTTGGAGGCAAGAGGAGCAGGGAGCTCAGAGCCAATCGCCATGGTGACGCCATGATGGGCATCAAGCTGGATACCTAAGCCGGGCAAACGACGGGGGTAGTGGATGAGACCAGAGCGGAGAAGACGGCGAGGATGAGCGCATCAAGCAGGAGAGACCCCTGTGCCCCCTCCTCGCCACTCGACGGTGGCCATCCCTAGAGCTGCACATCGGGATCCCCATCACTATATAGCACGATCTGGAGGGGAGGGAAAGGGGTCGAAATGGTGGGAGACTGAGTAGGAGTACGACGAGGAGACCACGTGGGGACGATCGAGGGCGATGGTGATGGCAAGGTGGAATCGGAATTGGGGTCGTCAGTTTCGCTGTTAGAGTTCGAGCTCCGCTATCTCCGAATTGTCTCTACCATGGAGGAGAAAAACAATAGTCGTTGATCTGATGTTTGTCGGCTCCATGATATCTGCTTTCTTTGGATCTCAGCTTCGATGACGCCCGTCTCTCCGCCACTATCCCCATAACGTTTTTCTCCCCACTGGTGGTCTCTGTTTCCGTCACCACAACCACAACGTCATCGCGTCGAGCGCCCAACAGAGCTCGTCGACCAAGATTCGACTCAGACGAGGCTTTCTGAGTGACAATGGATGGTGGGAGACAATGCTGTCGGCTCAATGAAGGTTGAAAAAGAAAGAGAGGGTGATGACACGCAGGACCCATGTTTTTCCCTTGCACTTACGTGTTGACCCATGCCTATTTTTAATTTTTGCTATGATTAGACGGCCACGTGGACGTTATATCAGTGAAAACCATGTTGCAAACCGTAGAGGGAGGTTAAATACCTAGTTTTATCAGTCGAGAGTTAATTTACTCAGCCTTGCAATTGAGAAATGCGAATCAGATCGGATCAACAGGTTAGCGAGTCAAAACGGACTTTCTCAAATCTCGGATGCTCTAGCTGCTAGGGCA
The DNA here is from genome assembly GCF_000147395.1 of Oryza glaberrima. Taxonomy (NCBI): domain Eukaryota; kingdom Viridiplantae; phylum Streptophyta; class Magnoliopsida; order Poales; family Poaceae; genus Oryza; species Oryza glaberrima. Next base: position 18,830,383 of record NC_068336.1, on the reverse strand, counting down.
TGAAGGCCGTGCAGTGGATGCTCGACCTAGTTATGCTTACTTAGTACTCCCTCCGGTTCTATAATAATTAACGTTTTGAACAAGATTGAGGTCAAACTTTTATGACTTTGACCATCAATAATTTTAAAAATATTTAGTTTAAAGAAACTAGAACAACATATATAGATTTATCTTTTAAAGCACTATAATAAAAATAAACATGCATTTATTTATTGTATATTATTATAATAGAAAAATAAGGTCAAAGATATATTTTGTAGACCGTGCCATTGTCCAAAACGTCAATTAAAATGAAAACCGGAGGGACTAGTATAATAGTATTAGCTCAATTTTCCAACACTACATTCGTGCTAATTAAATAGAATTATATTACGTAGATAGTAACATTTAACCAATTATTCAGCCACGCACATGCACTATAGAGTTTTAAAATATATGGATGTTTACCATCGACAAATGACCCACATGCGAACAATTATTAGAGCACCTAATTAAACGTCCATATATATATGCTGGCTTCGGTTCTTTCCCTCTGCTTAATTTTGGCCACCATGGAGCAAATTAATTAGCTCTTGGTGTAGAATGGGATTACAGTGTAGATAGTCTGCATGACAGTGGCAGCGAGCAGGACGAAAGCGGCGACGAGGGAGATGAACACCCAAGGGTTCCTGAAGTAGCTGTGCACGAGGCTGGCTCGCCACCTGTTCCTCCTCTTCTTGCAGTGGGCGATCACCTGCCGCTGCACGCCGTAGAGGCTGCTGTGCGGGCTCATCACCGCTCCCCTGCTGAGCTCGTTGAACAGCGCCGCCACGGCCTCGTCGCTGCCGAACAGGTTGCTGATGATCCCTCTTGATTTCAGCAGCGCCACGTCCCTGGCCGTGTCGATGAGGTTGTCCAAGAAGATGACGGCCGCCATCGCGTCGTTGCCGGCGCCGGGGTGCATCCTCTCGAACGCCATCAGGTTGAGGAACATGCTCTCCGTGGAATCCATCACATGAAGCAACGGGATGGTTAGCATGCCGCCTCTGAAGGTTATCGCCCCTGCGAATCCACCACCAGCATCGGCGGCGGCCACCTTGAAACGGATTCCTGCTTCTTGGAGCTCCGCAGCACATGGAATCATGAAAACCCCGTTTGATCGTCGTCCACTGTTTTGGTGGCAGGTACCTCGGATGTTTCTCTGAACAACATCCACGGGGTGGAGCCCCAGGGGGCCGTCGATCGCCGGCGCGTCGTCAGACGATGAGAAAAGAAAAGAAAGCACTGAATCATCGTTTATCCTTAGACATTCTTCCTCCTACGGTTCGCATGACAGTACGGATCAACGCGAACCACATAGTATTAGAGCAGGTATAATAATTAGTCAACAGACTCCAAAAGAATCCACATCAAAATGAAGGAGATAGAAGTAAAGAAAGAGAATAGAGCAGACGATAGGTGTGACGCCGGGGATAGCACAGATACCCATGCGCAACAGCCAGCATGCATGTAACGATTAAAAATATGTTTTGTGGGTCTGATACGAACCAGAATCGTTTTGGGCAGTTCTACAGACGTCGTCGCCAACAGAAACCACGCCTTGAGGAGTCCGGTTCCGGCTAAATCGGTTGAAGCGATGGAGTTTATTGGCTAGTCATTATCTTTAATTAGTTAGCGTATTGTTTCAGGATAAATATTAGTTATCTCTAAGTTTGTTAGGATTAATCCCTTGACTTATAAAAGGGAGTTCGGATGTCTGGTATAATGAAGCAAAGATTAATCTAATCAAGTTAGGCACGTTCAGAGCCTCTCGCTGGCCGGGGAAGAGCCCCGCGTTCCGCCGGAGGGCGACCGTGAGTTCCACCGCTATCTCAGCCGCCCGCTCGAGCATTCGCCGCTTCGGTAGCCGCTGCAACACCACCGCCGACGAGCTCGTATCAGGGTCCCACAACCAATCCATCCGATCTATAGAAGGCCATAATGCCCGAGGTCCGACGGCCCAGACCAAGGCACAGTATTTTGGTCCAGCCCAAGCACGGCACGGCCTGACTGGGGTCGTGCTCGTGCTGGCTCGGCCTGACCGCCGGGCTGTGCCTGGGCTTCCCCACCAGCACGCTGGGCTAGCACGGCATGATGGGCCGGCATGGCCAGGCCAGGTACAAAGTTCAGGGAGCATAATAGACTTATTTTCAACCATATGTAAGGCACGACACAAGGAATAGAGAGCAAAAATAGACGTATTATATGGCACGACCAAAAGAAGAGGGACATAAAATAGACTTACTTTAGTTATATATATGTCACAGCCTAAAGAGGAGGGAGGGGAAATAGATATATTTCAAATAAGGCACGATGGGCCTCCAGTGCCTTCTAGCTGGCCCGGCCCGGCCCCACTGCTGGTGGGCCGTGCCTGGGCCTGAGGTATTGCACGTGAGCCGGCACGGAACGGCACAAAGAACCGACCATGCCATGCCGGTCCGATTCTACTTGGGCCGTGCCTAGCCCATGCCTGGGCTGGGCCGTGCCGGGTGGGCCGAATGGCCATCTTTAACCAGATCCTGTGTTTCTCTGTGTAGGCAACTATATCCATAGGGTGCCATCGAATTTGAGGTTACTTTTGATCATGTCACTACTACAAAATATCAAATAGGTGTTGCCACTATAGGTGCCAGAAGTGCTAAAATCGGCACATATAGGCCTTTTCCCCACCTCCATGGGTTGAAATTGTAGAAAACCGACATCTTTAAACAATTATAGGTGCCGATTTTTTTATAAAAACTAATTCCTTTAATATATTATAGGTGTCGGTTAATTAAAAACTGACACCCACATAAATCGAGCCGAACCGACCTCCACATCGATCTTATCCTATCCTCCCCTCTCCTCTCCTTATTCATTCCCTCTCTATCTCTCTCTCTCTCAGATCTCTCTTTCTCCACCTCGTTCGTCTCTCTCTCCACCGAATCGGCGTGTGGTGGCTGTGGGATGGCGGCGTGAGGGGAGACGGTGGTGGTCTTACGGCCCGGTGGCGACGCCCACACCTCCGCCAAATATGGCGGGAGGGGAGGTGGCGTGGGTGGCCCGACGGCGAAGGGGATGTGGCGGCGGCTGGTTGGCGGCATGAGGGCAGACGGCGGTGGTCCGATGGCCCGGCGGCGGCACACTCCCTTCCGCCAGATATGGCGGGAGGGAGATGGCGGTGGCGACCTGGCGGCGGAAAGGGATACGGCGGCGGCAGCTCGCACTACTAGAAAAACGATTTTTCATGGCGTTTGGAAGAAAAATTTCATGGCGGCTACAAGATTAAATTACCATCGCAAGAAATAAGGGGGGTGGTGGGTCATGGGCCATCAGTGAAAACCTATCTTCGCTGGTGGCCGACTTAAGTTGGCCGCAAGCAAAGATAGTGTAATTTCTCTGGCGGCCTTCTTAACTTGACGCTAGCGAAAATACAATATCTTCGCTGGCGGTATGGTGATGTGGCCCGCCAGCAAAAATACTTACATCTTCGCTTGCGGCCCACATAAGAAGCCACCGCCACCCCTAGTTATTTTTTATGGTAGTGCAACTCAACCGACATATGTTGACCACCAGGAAAAATGCCATCACCTATATCAATCAGCTACAGTAATTTGGGGAGCCATTTGAGCACGATTTTTCTCTCTCCTATGAACACATACACAGGGGGAAGGTTTTGATCTCGAATCTTTTAAAAGATATATTGCACCAAAGGTTAGTTATACTTTCTCCTACTCTATTTGTCCAGTTTTTTTTTCATTTTCGTTGGTTGTTCGTTGAGATTTTGCATGGCAAAAAGTATGTGACACGGAGGAAGAAAAGTGTATTTTATTTGTTATTTGGAGCTCGAAATGGACAAACGTTATAAGAAATAATGTGCATGATCGATGTTCCATATGAATATCTAGTTTTGATAGGTTTATTCATAGCAGATCTATATATTAGTTATCTGCAAAGAATGAAGAAGAAAAGAAAGAGGGGTAGTTTGGTAATTTTTCTAGTTGTATGTAGTTTCCATGTTATATATATGTAAATTTTTGGCTAGCTTTAATTATCTTGTCTAGATTATACTAGTTATATGCATTAATTAGTAGGATTTTAATGTGACATATTGTTAAAAATATTTCAACTAACTAAATTGTATTATTTTTTTTGCAATTAATTAATGGATAGATGGCGGACAGAGCATGGATATATAGAGAGATATCGTGCGTCATACATTGAAAGAGTCAACATATTCATGAAAGCTACTAAAAAGAATGTTGCATCTAAGAAGACGAAGGAAATTAGATGTCCATGCGCGCACTGTAAAAATAAGAAAATTTGGATCGATCCATGTGTATTCGAGCATCACTTGGTGACGTATAGATTTATGGAATGCTACACAAATTGGTCACATCATGGAGAGATCCCAAGCAATCAAGTTCCCATCCAGGCGACAGTACGGGATGAAGTGGTCAATAGGGACGAGGATTTCATGGTAGTAGTAGGAGAAGAAGAAGAAGAAGAAGAAGAAGAAGAAGAAGGAGCCCGTTGATGATGACGTTGTTGGCGACGATGGTCAGCACAGTACAGTTGATGATGTCGATGATGGTAATGTCAGTGTACATGATGGTAATTTTGATTTGGAAGAGATGTTGCGTCATGCTGAACTTGAGGTTGTAGTTGGGTCCGCTCATGTGTTGGAGAACTTCGAAGCATTATAAAAGGCAGTGAAGGATCTTTTGTACGATGAGGCAAAGGGTTGCGATAAGGATTTCACATTGTTGCGGACGGTGCTTGAACTTATGAGATTGAAGGCCAGAAACGGATGGAGTAGAAGATACGTGGGTGTCGATTGCCATGTCGGCAGCACAAGTCAATGACAGTACAAGTAAACCAACTCGGTTTTGTATGGTTTGAATATTGAAAGATGAATAGCTAGTGTTTGGTTTTAAAGATTTCTTATATATAAATAAATAGATATTTTTTCCCGTTTCAAATGGTAGAAATATTAAACGAACTTGCTACATCATACTGTATTAATCATAGAATTTTGAAAGCTCATAAGCTTCTTGTGCGTGCGAATCGGAATTCAGTGGAATAGGGGCCGGGTACATATACCTGAAGATTGTCCGCGTATGCGACATGGCAGAGCTTGTCGAGGAGGAGCAGGGGAAGTTGGTTCTCCATCACGAGCACGTCGGAGATGATATCGCAGCGCAGGTATAGGTACCCGTGCTCGCTGAAGACAGGGTCGTCAGCCTCGTAATCTCCCCCTTCTTCTACCTCCTCCTTCTTCCCTTCCCGCTGAAGCTGAAACGCCCTCATCACCTCCAGCAAGAAGCAGCCGTCGGTGAGCATCAGCTCCACGAACTCCTCTCCGCTCCACCTCTCGTCATCAAGGTCCTCGTAAGCGGCTCGCAGCTGCTCGGCGATCTCCTCGACGGCAGCCATGAATTCTCGCAGCGGCTTCCCGCTACGCTCGACCAGGTGCGCCACCGCGCGGTGCTTGTGCTTCTCCATGGGCTGCAGCTCGGCCTCGCCGTGGTGGAAGGGCCCCAGCGACACCAACCGCGGCCGGTACGCGTCCGGGTTCGTCATGTTCTTGATGTGGTTGGGCACCCGATAGATGGAAGGCCTCGGCCGTGTTCTTCGTGGCGCCGCCGCCGCCGCCTCGGCGTCGTCGTCGACGTCGATCTCCACCACTGTACAGCTACAGCTGCCGGAGCCTGCTGCCATGGCCGGCGCCGCCTCCATCCCATTCGTCCCGGCGGCCGCCACGGTCGTCTCCTTGTCCGTTCCATCCATGGCGTAATTGCTAGCTGTTCCAACTTTAACAAGGAGCTCTAGATTGATGGTGAACCCTCGTACTCTTGTTGGATAGATAGAGATGATAGTTGGTATAGATATAGATATATATATAGGCACACTCTTACACATTTAAATCATCACCTAATAACAGCAATACCCTATTAGATTTTTTCATACATAACAAATAACAAATCTAGTATGGAATGTGAAACATTTTAATACTACGAATCTGAATTAACATTAGACTGTTGGATGGGACTAAAAATTTTTTAGTCCGTGTCATGTGTCATATCAGATACTTGACACTAATTAAAAGTATTAAACGTCGACTATTGACAAAACCCATTCCATAACCTTGGACTAATTCACGAGACGAATCTATTGAGCCTAATTAATCCTTGATTAGCCTATGTGATACTACAGTAAACATATGTTAATTATGGATTTCTTAGGCTTACAAAATTTGTCACGCGAATTAGCTCTCATTTATGTACTTAGTTTTATAAATTGTCTATGCTTAAGACTCAAAATTAATGTCATAACATCCGCTATGACAGCGACAAAAGTTTAGTCCCTGGATCCAAACACCCCCTTAAGTTTGTATTTTTAGTAAAAACTACGAATTACCCCCCTCTCCCCCCCCGAACTATTGCGGTCGACAGAATTACCTCCTAGAATCACAAAACCGGACATCCTTCACCCCCAACTTTACAAACCGGACAAATAACCCCCTCCCCCAGTTCAATCTGCAATGGATTTGATCCTACGTGGCAGTCCAGTCAGCAATTCTTTTATAAAAAAGTAGGTGGACCCCACCTGTCAGTTTATCTCTCTCTTCTATCTCTTTCCTATTCTGTCCCACACACTCTCTCTCTTCTCCATCATGGGCGACGGCGAAGGCAGCGGTGAGGCGAGGCGAGCGCGGCGGCGGAGGAGGCGAGGCGAGGTGGCGGCAGAGGATGCGAGGCAGCAGTGAGACAAGGCGAGCGTGGCGGCGGAGGGGGCAAGGCGAGGCAAGCGCGATGGCGGAGGATGTGAGGCGGCAGTGGTGGCGAGGCAGGGCGGTGTAGGGGGCGGGTGCAACCGGCGGCTGGGTGGTGAGCGTCGGCGGAGGAGGCGAGCATGGCGGCGAGGCGAGCGGCGACGTTGGGGTACGGGCGCGGTGCTACCACCAGCTAAGGGAGGTGGCGCCGCGTTACCGCTGCAACGTGCTGTGCGCCATGGTGGAGGTGCTCGTCGACGAGGAGGAGGCGCCGCCGACGTGCAAGAAGGGGGCCATGGCCGCCATCACTAAGGGGCTTCCCGCCCGCGATGAGTGCGGCCTCGAGACACTGGTGGTGGTGGTGGCCGGCGCCGTCGTCGCGGCCGCGGCAGGCGACGAGGACTACTATTGCTGCTGCGGCGCGTGCGTGGCGGCTGGGTGCGAGCCGGGGTAGGGCGTGGTGCCGAAGGACCCGCTGCCGGGGTGCCGCGCATACCTGATGTGGCGGTGCGCTGGCGGCAACCCGCTAGGGGTGAGGGCGCGGTGCTGCCACCAGCTAAGGGAGGTGGCTGCCCTACCTCGCCGCCGTTGCTGCCTCGCCTCCTCCGCCACCGCGCTCGCCTCGCCGCCACCGCCGTGCTTGCCTCACCTCACCACTGCCTGCACCGTCGCCCGTGATGGAGAAGAGAGAGAGAGAGTGAGTGAGAGATTGGGAGAGAGATAGAAGAGAGAGAGAAACTGACAGGTGAGGTACACCTACTTTTTTAATGAATGATTTGCTGACTGGAATGTCACATAGAATGAAAACTACCGCAGATTGAGCTAGGGGGTTATTTGTCCGGTTTGCAAAGTTGGAGGGTGAAGGATGTCTGGTTTTGTGATTTGGGGGTAATTCGGTCGACCACGATAGTTTGAGGGGTAATTCGTTATTCTTCCTTTTTTTTATGGGATGTATAGAGTAGTTTCGGTGAAAGCTCGTTTATTGGGCGACAGAAATTGGCACTGTCCAATTCCCCGGTCAATATTGCTATTCACTGATACCCACGCTTTTGTCTAGTACTACTCCTATATGCAAGCTACTAACTCCATTGACCTGTGATCATGATCAAGTCGTTATGATCGAGCTGGCCCTGCACGTACTCCCTGTACGCAATTAATCCCAGCTAGCAGGGTTTTCAGCAATAACGAAGATTTGTCTACAACTGTTTTTTTCTGTCTTCGGGTGATATTTCTATAAGGCAGTCCTAACCCTCCATTTAGAATGGTGTCTATGTCATTAACTACATTGCGATGTAGAACTTTTAGTTTATGTACATTGCGATGTAGAACTTTTAGCTTATGTGGCACTATATTAATTAAGAGAGAGAGTGAAGAGAGGAAGAAACTAGGTCTCATGCAAGACACAGCTTCAACACGAGAACCTATGCACTAGACACTATCAAGTTTTTGCATTGGGGGAGAATAGTGTCTTTATAATAGATGAAGAATAAATATGATTGGTAGAGAAGAGAGATGATGTATTTATTAATGGCCCACTTTAAGAAACCATGGGTTGGATTGTAGAGTGTAGTTTCTATTGTGATGTTTTATTGACATGGCACCATAGACACTGCTTATGGACACTATGGGTTGGAACTGCCCTAACACAAATAAAAAATCGTCATTGGCACGTTTGGCCATAAATTTAATATATGTCACCATGCGATGTATACCCCTCTCCAGTCACCCATCAATGTAGCTAGCAAAACCAAAACTAGATACAGGAGTGGATGTAGATGACAACACTCTGGTCGGAGGCATGAAAGGTAGAAGTAGGCCATAGTCCAACAAGTGGCATGTGACACGTCAACCAAATTGTGATGTGTTAGATTTCAGCTTATCCGAGCCACACATTTGTACGTAAGCCAGAGATTTCACCAAATTGTAGCCACGTCTGTACGTACGCCAGAGATTTCACCAAATTATAAGTAGAAACTGTAAAATCCAGGATCATACATATGTGGATGGGACATGGTATAGGAGTTGTTTTTTAGCAATAGAAGAGCGGCATTATTCAGCTCTAAGGGCTCAAGGAGGTGGACCCCGGGTTTCCTAAGGATCAAAATATGTTCCGGCGAAAATACTTCCATAAATTTGTTAAATTCTAGTCCATTCTAGTAGCTTTCTTTGACCTAGCTAATGTGAATAATTTTACGGGATTATTAAATAATTTTATGGAAGTATCTATACATTTGGAGTTTAATTAAATTGTAACATATACCATTTTCTAGTTTTTCTAAATAAGATAGACATATTTGTAGTCTTCATTCATATAACGCTTAATGAATGAAGGGTTATCTTTTTGTTTTAGGTACTAAATTAAATTGTTAATCGAAATCCAAGCAACCATCTTAATACTCATGCAACTAATGAATACTAAGATGGCTGCTTAGGCCATTCTTAACCCAATGACTAGGATGATGTCCATAGTATTAAATAAGCTGCTACCTAGAATGAAAAATGATGTGGCAAGTGAATAAATGAGGAAAAAGTAGAAAACTATGTCTTACATGAGACATGGTTTCTACACAACATCTAAGACATCATGTGAGATAAGTAACATTAAATTGAAGTATGGAATAGTGGTGTTTGTATTGGAAGAGTAGTATATAGTACTAGTTTCTTGATGATGTGTAGTTTATAAAAACTATATCTAGTGTCATGGGTTGGGAATGGCCTTAATACTCATGCAGGTGGGAAATGACCGAAATCTAAGCAACCATCTTAATACACAGGTTCTATTCTACCCCCTGTGTGCACTCATGAATTTTTTTTCCCACCCACATGAATCTCGAGGCGATCGGATAGTTAGAAATTTAAAAGTTTTCAAAGAAAACAAAATCTGCCAAATGTTCTCTAGCAGAACAAGGATAGTATTGCCCTGCGCATGAATCTAAAGAGAAGATGTATGGATATTGATACTCGGTGCGTGATCTGCAACCGATTGGATGAAGATGGGGGGCATCTCTTTTTTAAATGCAAAGAGGTGAAGCATCTTTGGAAAGAGAGATGAACTTGGAGGATGTGAGATGCAGGATAGGATGGCAGGGTTACAGTTCAGCGATGGGGACCTTGCAGTTCGTAACGCAGTTGGAAGAAAAACAAAGTATTCGGGTTGCTCTGCTGTTGTATACCTGGTGGAATGAGAGAAATAGAAGAAGAGAAGGAGAGAAGGGAAGAGAACGGCTGGCATGTTGGCGTATCTGGTGAAGAAGCAATCAGATGAATTCCCTCGAGCTTTGGGAGCGATCAGGTGGCGGGAGACAGGAGAGACCAGAAATGTGTCCTTACGGCCCGTTTGGTTGGAGGGAGTTTTTAGGAGGGATTGAGAGTTGAGAGGGATGAGATTATTAAGTGTTTTGTTTAGTTGGGAGACATGGGAATTTTGGTGGGTAGGGGCACGTAATTGGGAGGGAATTCCTTTTTACTTTGTCTAAGCAAATCTCAGCCATCCGTTTTTATTAATGACCTAATCTCCAACTAAACTTTCTACCAATTTCTATCACCTTTACCAAACCAAGATACATAAACGTTGATGGGGCTTCCAGGGCGGATGATTATATTAGCAGGGTGGTTGGGGTTTTGTCATTCAAGATGATGAAGCACAGGTGGTACATGCTGGAGCTGGGAGATCGACAAGGTTCCAAGATGCTTTTCATGCTGAAATAACGGCGGGCCTGAAGGGCTTGCAAGCTGCGGTTTCCAGGGGAATAACGCATGTTCATCTCGAAACGGATTCTCTGCTGTTCGTTCAAGCCCTGGAGAGTGGAGGTTACCAGCAGGCGACGTTGGGTGGCTTGCTGAATGAAGTGAGGAACATTATTTTGACGTCTTTCCTGTCTTTTCGAGTGAGTTACTGCTCACGAGAATGTAATAAGTTTGCTGATGCTTTAGCATCTTTTGGGTGTAATAGTCCCTTAGATACTGGTCTCAGTTGGGACGGCACCCCCCCCCCCCCCCCCCCCAGTACCTGGTCGTTTTCCCTAAAAAAAGAACAAGGACCGGAGCTATGGGCGCAAATGGTGTCGGGATGAGCGGTGCTACGTGCTAAGGGGGAGGTATCTACGATAGTTTTGTTGTCAAATGTCTTCTTTTGAAATATATTCCCTTTGTCCCAGAATAAGTTAATCTAATACAGGATATAACATATTCTCGTAGTATCAGGATATGCCATATCCCGTACTAGGTAAACTTATTTTTGGATGGAGACTTGGAGAGAGATAGTATTTTAAAAATAGAATCCTATTGACGCGAAAATCACACACTGGTCTAGGAGATCTGCTTAACTCCAGTGCAGGTCCAAAGATTGTTGAGATCAAGGTTGTCAATATCCCGATTCGTATCCTAGTATCTTACGATACTACGATCCTACCAAACCGAAACGATACCGATCCCACCTAGTATCCTAATTTTCATAGTATCTCGATCCTACTATTCATGACTACACCATCCTACAAAATCTTAGGTGGTATTCCGATTCTACAATCCCTAAGATACTACAAAATATTATTTAAAATAACATGGTTTGAAAATAATATAACTAAATATGCTCAAATTTATATGAAAATTGGTTAAATATATCAAAACCAACGTGGTTTCTCTTAATAAATGTCTCTATTTGCCAGTCGGATTAATAAGCCAGTCGGCTGTCAAGCCGATGGAGTAGTTCCAGCCGATGCCGATACCAGCCAATAGCGATAGGGTTTTGAGCTATCGGCTATAATTCTAATGTAGATTCTGACGCTTGATGTAAATAACAATATAAAGGCAATCGGCTGATGATAATACAAGAAAGCAACAATATAATCGAGTAGAAACCAATCGGCTAACAATGATATGATAGGATAACCACTTATCCAAAGGTTAAAGGTTACATCGGCTGGAGGCCCGATGTCATTAAATCCACAAGATTAGATAAACATTAAAATCGTTGTTGCGATTGGCTAAATCCAATATGTATGCAATCCTTGTAAGCCGATGCAATGTCCAGATAACTCATCGGCTGAAACCCCGATGAAACCCTTATTGGCAATCAGGAAGCAGGCTAGAGATTATGGTTCTAAGCACACCTTAGTAGATCAAACTTAACTGATGCAGCACTAAGTATGAAAAGAAACATAATATCAAGACAATCAAGCCGTTGACTGAGTTTTCAGGGTGGTATATGTCTAAGCTAATCTAATCTAGCAACACGATTTAGCCGATACCAGCAGAAACCCTAAAACGAGAAGCAGTCGATAGAGCTAAATCGATATGCTTAGACTACATTAACAGAGACATATGATAAATAGGTAGGCAAATATATCAACCGAACCAGAGCAATCCAAGAGGTCGAATGTACTGATGCAGCCTTGAACGACGCCGATGAAGCCAATACAATTGCCAGGGCTGGCGAAACGTAGGACTTACCCCTTCACCGGAGATCGAACTTAATCGATGCAGCCCTGCGTCAGGTGCCAAATTCTGCCGGTTGATAAGTAAAAAAACTCAGAAAAGAGGGTGGCGATGCGCCGAGAGTGTTATTGATCGAGGGATATTTGCAATGACCCCGGGTGTACATATTTATACCCATGGGGAGATACTAGTCCTTGTAGGATAAGTAAGAAACTTTTCTAAAGATAAAAAGAAAACATAAAGTCCTTATAGGACACTAAACACACTTTCCTAAAGATAAAAGGAAACTAACAAACTATTCCTAATTAATAGATAACTTGTCATGCCGCATCCTCCTTTAACTCGGTCACTTCTGGATAAACTTCCTTTAATAGATTAATTTCCTTAACCGAATATAGCAGGAATTCGACTATTGGCAATGTGATAATTTTCTTAGGGGCTTACCAAATTTCACCGTTAACAACCCCTAAATAATTATTGCGGATATAAATCTCTTAGAGGAATGCTGGCGCTAAGAGGGAGGTCTCTGCAGTAGTTTTGGGGCCATCCTTTATCGCTTATAGCCTCATTACCATCTCACATTGTAAACATTTGCTGTTTTGCAAACAAATATTATTCTTTTGTCACTACTCTTATCTAAACCTTATAATACAAAGTTAACACCATAGATCTCATGGAGATCTACAACTTCCATATAGATTTTAAATCCATCAGAATCGTTTAGAAATTTCAAAAATTCGATTATCCAAATAGATCATCTAATAACTTATGAAACATCTCAACAACCTCAATTGAAAACGTTAACAATTATAAAGTCGTTGATCTCATCGAGTTCTATAAATTTGAAAAGTTTATATTCATCCAGCTTGAGAGAAATACTAGCTAGCTGTAAAGCTGATGGGCGATCGATTGCCACTAGCGATCGACCCTTCCTCCTCCACGTGGTTTCATTTTTCGGCACTGCATTACTTTCCTATTTTAACAAATTTATGCACCTAAAGTTTATATACACCTCAAGTTTACACACCTAAAGTTTATACACCTAAAGTTTAGAGAACCAAAGTTTATAAGTCAAAAGTTTATATATCCGATTCAAATTTGAATTTGAATTCAAATATTTTTTATATAGTATTTTATATATATCTATAAACTATAGACCCAAAGTTTATAAGTCAAAAGTTTATATATCCGATTCAAATTTAAATTCGAATTCAAATATTTTTTATATAGTATTTTATATATATCTAAAGTTTATAGACCCAAAGTTTATAAGTCAAAAGTTTATATATCCGATTCAAATTTAAATTCGAATTCAAATATTTTTTATATATAGTATTTTCTATACATTTAAAGTTTATAGACCCAAAGTTTATAAGTCAAAAGTTTATATACCGAATTCAAATTTAAATTTGAATTGTTAAATTTAAATTTAAATTCAAATATTTTTTATATATAGTATTTCTATATATAAATTTTTCTAACTGTATTTTTTATTTTTTAAAAAAATTTATGGTGTAGTAGGAAGAAGAAGAAGGGGAGGAGAAAGGGGGAGAGGAGCCGTATAGGGGAATGGGGGTAGCGATCGATCGCCCATTAGCTTTTCCCACTCGCTAGAGCGTAGTGCCTATGGACTTGGGACTACCTGGTTTTAACACATCGACACCTCCTCCCCCGTAATATATCCAGGCCCAACACCAACAGGCCCTAGTCCAAGATGGTAAGGAAGCGAGCGCTAGGATGGATCCGCAATTCCCTCCACGGTTCGCTCGCTGGATTCGCCGCGTACCTCTGCTCCGTTCCTCCTTCGCACGCGCGGACGCGCCGCGCGCCGCCGATCGACTGCGCCCCTTTCCTCGCCTCTCCTCAGCGCCTTGCAGATAGGCCTCTCTCCAGCTGTCTGCTAGTCCGCCTCTCCCCGTCGCCGTACGTCTTCTCGTCATCCGCCACAGATATCTCCGATCCTAGCTCGTCAGCCTTCCCCTGCATGCGCCCGTCGACCATCACCGGATGAGGCCGTCAACGACCCAACCCGCTTTGTTCACCCACAACCCTGTAGGTACCTTTACTCCTCTAGCTAATAGTAGTTTCATTGTTCTCAGTTTCTCATTATGTTTGAACGATATAAAAAGCATTTGTCATTACCAATTCTGAAATCTCTGAATGTGCAATATTTATGATTAGGTAATGTGCCACTGTTGTTTGTTGGCTATTTTCCATGCCGAGTCTAGTGAAAATCAAGTTGATAAACCGTAATAAAAACTTCCACGGTTAAAAGCAAGCATAGAGAAAGTAGTGGCGTTGTAATTTGCACATTTGGAAATTAGCTTGATAAGTTAGTTGATTATTGATGTTATAAGTCATTATTGCTATATTTATAATTTTATGTCACCTTTTAACTAGAGTTAAATTTTTATATGGGATTGATGGTGTTTGGAAATTTTATAATGTGACGTGAATTTGTGGAAAGGACTACCCAGCTAAAAATTCTTGGCTACGCCACTGAGTGCTCTATTTAGCAAATGAGCAATTTTACGGTCCTTGAGGAGGTACAATGAGGTACCACTTTTTCTATTGTAAATTTGGTACTTTTGGTACCTAGGTACTATGAGATACTATGAGGTACCAAATTTTACACTATACCTCATGGTATCTCCTCAAGGACTGTAGAATTGCTCTTAGCAAATAGAGCACCCCATAACCTTCCATTCGATTCCATGCACCCCACTCACCGTTCCTTACGTGAGCAGTAATTTGTTTAGTAGCTTGTTAGCAATGTATCTATATATACTCGTTCGGTCCACAACGGGACCCACCATCCTTTCCATTCCCCTCCACCACACGAAATTTTTGGATTCTAGGCACCATAGGGGTTGTTTCCGGTTACGACGACATCAAGGGGAGGCCGTTGCCAACAATGGTGACAACATCGTAGGGTGTTGGAAGCTGCAACTGGGACCTGTTGCTGACCATGTTCAAGCCAGAAGAGGAGTGTAAGCTGTTGCTGTCAGCCTCATCCTGCTCATTGCTACAGCCAGTGGTGGAGGGCCGTGATAAGGAGCGCGGCGGTTCGGGCTCGGTCGGTGGTGGCGTAATATAATGGATATGTTCTCATCGGTGGTGCTTCTCGCATAAAACCATTTTTTCGACTGTAAACCAGGAATCATGAGAGTAAGGATCATGCATCATTACCACTTGACACGCCGAGCAACGAAAGAAGAGTCGAAGCATTCCAGTTCGGTGTAGCGTGTGTCAGTGTAGATATAGCAGTCTATCTCAGCATCTCAATTGTCTCCTCACGCGTCGTCTCCTGGCATTCCCACGCCAATCATCGCTGCAACGAAGAATGATGGCTAGAGTTTTGGCCACTATTGGATGTTCATCCTTTATCTTGTTCCAACCCATTAAATGTTTCTCGTAGGTTCATGCATACTTGATTGTAACCCAAGAACACATTTTTGTCCACGTGTCAATAGCAGCCCTTAGCAGGATATATTGACCCACCGAGTACACATAAAGATCATACCGGGTGAATCTTTTAGTGCACCTATATATACGAATCCCTTTTCCTCATGATATCGATCAAGCTTAAGACTAGATTTGTGTTGTCCTCTCAATAGCTCAATCATACACTGGATTCTATATCGAATGATTAGTTTTCTTGTGACTAATACCTCTCAACTCGGCATGGCCATATCCTTTCATAATCTAAATTACATTGATGGGCCTAGAAAATATCTCCCATTATTTAGGAGGGGCAAATTATATATTGATTATTACATCCACTACATGGTTAATAACAAACATGAAGACAACCTTTATAACTATCTAGTTACACAGTAGCATTTGGTAGCCCCAAAGTAAGCTATTACTCATGTTGGGAAGCATTATATTCTCAGGTATAAGCATTCTACACCAACACTAATTGAGTTCAACTGATGGCATATTATAATCCTTACCGTGTCTCAGGTTAAACCGGAAATGATGAGCTGACCGATAGTGATAGGTGTTTCCGTAGTAGTGAATCATCTCTGTAATTCTCTCTATGGCATAATTGATCACTTACAAACTCGCGCATGGCCAGACGCCCCATGCAGAGGTAAGGGAATACTCTACTGAATTCAGGGGGTGTTTAGATCAGGAGTGTAAAGTTTTGAGGTGGGCTCTAAATAGAGCCTCAAGTATCTCTGGATAGCTAGCTAGCTATTACAGAGAAGATATATATATATATATATATATATATATATATATATATATATATATATATATATATATATATATATATAATTATTATTATTATTGCGGACAGAGACTATCATTCAAATATGCACTGTCGATCTCCCCATATATATACAGGTGATCCGTGAAGTCATGTGGACAGTTTGGAGGGGAAACTGAAGGTGGAGCTCAGGAAGCAAATTTTCAGGATTACATGCATAATAATTCAGAAAACCAAACACAGTACACACGTAATGATACCTCTAGCTAGCCACACGATGCAAGGCACTGCTCATATAATTAACATGGTACGTACAGTAGCGATACTATTACTTATTCTTGTAGAAGGGTACAATAGTGTAGACAGTCTGCATGACGGTTGCGACGAGCAGGATAACTGCCGCGACAAGCGAGATGAACACCCATAGGTTGCTGAAGTACGTGTGTATAAAGCTAGCCCGCAACTTGTTCAATGGTTTTTTGTAGTAGGCATTCACGTCACTTAGCACGTCCCATAGACTAGAGTCTTCGCTTAGAACTACACCTTTAGTTAGGGTCTTATTGATCAAATCTGCCGCCGTCTTATCGCTACCCAAATCATTCTTGATGATCTCTTTAGATCTCAACAGTGCCACATCATTGGCGGTGTCGATGAGAAGGTCCATGAAGAACACGAACGCCGTCACATCATTCCGGCCGCCTGGGTGTAGCTGCTCAAATGCCATTAAGTTGAGGAATATGCACTCGGCATCGTCGTCCAAGAAGATATTGGGGATGTTTAGCACACCACTTTCAAATGTGACACCCCCTCCGAACCCCACTTCCGCACTCAACTTAAAATGAATTCCTGCCTCGTGGAGTTCTGCAGCACAAGGCATGAAAGTAACTGTGATAGGCCTTTGGCGATGCCGACGCATACCAGTCATGCTTTTATGAAGAACATCAAGGGGATGGAGACCCAAATCATCATTAACAGGAGTTTCGCTCGTGACAATCAAGCAAAGGAAACGTAGCACCCAATTGTTAAGTTTTGCTCCATCATCCTGTGGCCATCAATCATAGAGCAACAAAGCAGGTAGCATTATTAAACTTTTCCAACATGTACACCGCATTCTCTTTCAGTTTAAATTGATATATAGAAATATTAATTATTGTGCCTAAATATTTATATACGTACTAATTGGAGGCTCTCTCGAAAACAACCCCTCTCTCTCTCTCCACATAAGTACATAACTAGCTAGGCTTCTTACCATCTTATCTATGGAGCGCACATCTTAAATTATTGATTACATATGGAATATATATGGTATTCCATCCGTCCTAAATATATTCACTTGTGGTGTTCAAATTTATCTTAAATATAACAATATAGTATTGGTAAAAGATGATTTTTATAACTAAACTACCTATATTGCCACTTGGCTTCATTACCATCTAATTAGTTCAGGCCCACGCCAAACCCACCCCCAAGGAGTCAAATAACTAGTCTTTTGAATTACTTTATTAGTCACCCCAAGGGCTAGATCTTATATTTAGCGATGGATATAGAATATTTTGGGTGTAGCTATATTTATGACGCCATATTTTTCATCAAAAAATAGTCGGCATGTATTTACATTGTAAGTCCCTAAATTACATATGCAATTTTAGTGTATTTACAATGTACATTGTAACATTGTAAATATACTAAAATTACATATGTAAATTCGAAAATTACATACTAATTACATATGTAAGTGGGGTGTAAATGAGGTGTAACTACCGTGTAAATGGCTGAAAAAATTGACTGTAGCATATGGCGCCATATTTCTAGCAACTCCGAATATTTTTACCATTTCAATCCGATCGATATGTATTAATTTTACATCTTAGATAACTTCAAATAAGAACGGTAACTATAAATTAAAGTTTTAGTAGATTGGTCTAATCGAACTCTCACCATCCGAAGTTTTTTTTCAAAAAATTCTTAATTTTATTGAAATATCGAAGTACAAAGTATTCGAACACATACATACAAACATATATATATATATATATATATATATATATATATATATATATATATATATATATATATATATATATATATATATATATATATATATATAAACAATCTCGAAGTACATAGTAATCGAACTACAAAAAAGTAGAGCTTCATATTTTGGATAAAAACCTTATCTTCATTCAACTTCATTTGAAATTCTTTTTACCGTTTTCCAATATATAAAAAAAAAGCTGCCATGAGTATCACCGGCAGTTTGACACAAACTGGCAATGATACTTACGACCTATACATCTCAGCAATTATCACTACCGGTTGTCCATATCAAGAACCAGCTATTTATAATTTGTTATCACTGCGAGCAACAAGTTACTCCAGCTCATGAATATGTACCTTAAAATCGTCGGGATATGCAGTACGCATAAGTTTCTGGAGAAGGAGAAGAGGTAGTTGATTCTCCATCAAGACCACGTCAGATTTGATACCGCTGAACAAGTACAAACGGCCGTGCTCGCTGAAGACAGGGTCATCGGGTTCATAGTCCTCAACTTTCCCATCTAACTAAAACACCCTCGCCATCCCTAACAAGAAGCAGCCATCCTTGAGCATCATCTCCACGAAGCGTGTACCTTGGTACCATTTGTCTTCTATATTTTCGTACACGTCCTGAAGCTGCAACTTCATCTCCTCGACGGCAGCGATGAACTCCTACAGAGGCTTCCCACTCCGCTTGACCAAGTTCGCCACCGCGCGGCACTTGTGCTTCTCCATCGGCAGCAGGGCTAGATCGCCGTGGTGGAAAGGTCCCAGCGACACCACCCGAGGCCGGTAGGCGTTGGGGTTCGTCATATTCTTGATGTACTCTGGCACCCGGTAGATGGAGTGCCCCGGCTTCGATCCTCGCGCCATCGCTCCAGACGTGTCGCCGCTGATGTATCTCTCGATCTCTACCAAACAGCTGGCCATCTCTTCGACAGTCATGGCTGAACTCTCGATTTGATTGGTCTGTCGCCCTTTATATACTGTGTCCAGCAGCAGCGTACGTAGCTACGGCTATATACTAGCCTATAATATACTCTCTCCGTTTCTAAATATTTAACGCCGTTGACTTTTTTAAATATGTTTGACCGTTCGTTTTATTAAAAAAAATAAATAATTATTAATTCTTTTTCTATCATTTGATTCATTGTTAAATATATTTATATGTATACATATAGTTTTATATATTTCACAAAAGTTTTTAAATAAGACAAACAGTTAAACATGTGCTTAAAAAAAGCAAACAGTGTCAAACCGAGGGAGTATACCAGTTGTTGACCCATCCAAGTCGTCGCTGTCCCACAGTCATTTCTCATGGCAACTAGCCCATGCATCCAGGACAACTCGAGAAATCAACATTGTTAGTAGACTAATTAAGAGCGCACAGCGCAGCAATCTGTGTCTCAGGACTAGACATAGCGGCCCAAATGGCGACGGCGACGGCAACAGCTAGCAACTCAAGAGGGAAGCTGCTGGTTAAACCAGTTACAAAAGGAAAACCGCCACACACGCGCGCGCGCTACAAGCGCACGTAACGCTGGACTGGCGGCGTGGCGGGCGTAGACCTGGTTTTGCGGTTAATTTCCATTAAACAACGGGAACGACTAATTCGCGCGCTCAGATGCGCTTGTATAGTTGTATTTAATCCCGCACAGACGACACTACTATAAAACAATTTTAGTATTTTTGCGTGCGGACCTCCAATTCATCCGCAACAAAATCTGCAAAATTTGATTTTTTTTCATATAGGTAACACCCGCACGTAAAAATCCGATTTTCACGTGCGGAGGCTTAAGCGAGCCATATGCGAAAATAAAAAATCACAAAAATATTCTAAAAATCCCCCGGACCCTAGATTTGCTTGGTGGCCGCCGCCCGAGCCATCAAAGTCGTCATGGGAGAGGACGGCCGCCCCTGGATCTGTGCAGGGAAAATGAGGAAAGGGTAGAGGAGGAGTGGCAGAGAAGAGGCGGAAGGCCGAGACGCATTCTGTCGTCGCCGCCCTCGCCACCGCCGCCACGGGAGCCAACTGCTGGGAGGGAGGAGAGGGGAGAGGAGGAGCCTGACAATGGAGTGGGCAGTAGGAGAGAGAGAGGATGGGAGAATAAAAAAGGAAGGGGGATTTTTGCACGTGGCTGAGTTAAGAGGTCCATGTGTGAAAATATTCTTTATTTTCGTATGCGTATCTTTTAAGAGATATGCTTGGAATTAAAAATTGATTTCTGGATTCGGGTCAGTTGAGGAGTCGTATGTAGAAATGGGGGTTGTTGCAATTACGTGTGAGGCTTTTATAGGACAGAACGCAACGATAAAACCCTCACAGACGATAACTGATTCAGGTCATGATGAATGTTGGCGTGCGCCTGTTAGCCCCACGCCGTTACACGATCGGACAACAATCATACGACAGCGTACAGTATGGTTCGTTTCATGAGGTGAAACCATTACCTTTTTTTTTTCAAATCCTGTTACAATGCACAGGCCCCTTTTCTAAGTACTCCCTCTGGTTATAATGGTTATAAGATGTTTTGACTTTGGTTAAAGTCAAATTATTTAAAATTTGACTAAGTTTATAAACAAATATATTAATATTTATAATACCAAATTAGTTTCATTAAATCAATAATTTAATATATTTTCATAATAATTTTGTCTTGGGTTGAAAATGTTTTTTTTTTTACAAACTTGGTCAAAGTTAAGTTGAAGTAGTTTGACTTTAACCAGAATTAAAACGTCTCGTAATCTGAAACGGAGGGAGTAGTAGATACATAGGGGTTAGTGGGGTGGAGGAGACAAGAGGGGGGATTTTCGTGGGCTTAGGGGTTGGCCGTGGGCTGGCCAACAGGAAGGAGAGGACACAAGTGGATGGCAAGGCGTGTAATTAGGAGAGTTTTTGCTATCATATATGTAAAAATTTTTTGTTTAATGGGAAACTATTTTTTGAACAACATGCACAAGATCTTGTGCAACGTTCAGCATTGATAGAGCGGAAAAAAATTAAAAGTCTATAGCCTTCCAAAAAAGAATAAAAAAACAATCACACCAAGCGTCTACCACCAGAACCAGCTACTAATAAAAGACAGGGAAACAACATCCCAAAGGGAAAGGATCTTCTAAACGACACCTTCATGAAGGGTACAACACCAAGAGTGTCGCCGCCGCTCATCCTAGGGTTCAGGATATGGTTTTCATCTAGAGGATCCATCAGAGGATAGGAGAGGACACTCATTCATGAGTCATTACATGGTTAATTTTCATCTAGAGGATCGATGAGCAGGCAGGAGAGATCACTCAGCAACGCCCCAGGGGAAAATGACACCAGTAGGTGTCACCATTGTTGGCCTGAAGAGGCTAGGTTTTTGGCCGTAGTCCTCCCGCACCCCTGTGTCGAGTTTCTTGCTGGACATTGAAGCGACCATCAACCACACGTAATGGCAAACTATGTATTATCTAACATATGTAATGTCTTTGTCGTAAAGCATTATTATATTACCGAGCGCATCTCTTAATCGCAAAACATCCGACTCAGGCTAGCAGCACTATCTTTACCCTGACTTGCGTGTGTATTGCTTATTCGAAATGGTATATGAAGTCGCGTGGACCACCAAGAAAAAGCATTTTTCTGATGTGGGGGTCTTTATTTCTAGGTGGACATGACCCTCGGAGCTAAACAGCCGTCTACAAAAATATAAACCGGGGCGAAGTTCATTGTCTCAGGTTAAGTGGTCCGCCTATAAAATACCCTTTAGTTTATAGGCAGACCTCTTATGAGATCCGCTTGCGAAAATTGGTGTGCAATATAAATAGATGTGAATCGGTTAGATTTTTTCTAAGTCCATTAGGCCTCACCTCTCCTCTCCTCTCCTCTCCCTCAGTGTGCGACAGAGATGCGTTCGGTAGCGGGGGCGGTGGCAACCGTCAACGGCGACATCGACGCACAGGGACAACGGGGTCGGCAGCGGCAAGGGGAAAGCACAGGGACGACGACGACTGGGGTCGGCAACGGCGACACTCGAGGGCAGCGGCATGCACCCCCGACGCAGCTCCCCTCCCCTCCCTCCTAGATCCGAACAAAGGGGGGAGGGGGGAGGCCGGTGGCCAGCAGCGGGGCGCGGCCATGCTGCGGCGGCGCTCCCACCTCCCACATCCGGCTTCGGCGGCGCTCCTCTCCCCTCGTGGATCCAGCTGTGTCGTGGGGAGGGTGGCGGTGGCCGCATGCAACTGCTGAGGCGGCGCGGAGGCGGAAGCTCGTCGGTGGTGGCGGCGGCGCTCCCACTCCCAGATCCGGACGGCGACTTCCTTCTCCTCCCGGATCCAGCTACGTCATGGGGAGGCCAGCCGCGGTGACCTGCAGCGGCAGCGGCGGCGGGCCGGCGCGTGAGCTCATGGTGGCGGGCGGAGGGTGCGGCGGACCGGCGTTAGGGCTGGGGGCTGCCATTTTTTTACGCTAAAAAATATTTTCGTATGCGGGTGGATTTAGCCGTCTGCAAAATCCATTGATTTTCGCAGGTGCTTGGATGCATGCGGAGGTTATGGTCGCTTGCAAAAATATGTTTTTTCTAGTAGTAATTATGCTACGCGTTCTTTTTTTTTTTTAGAAAAGGAAAAAAACTTACCTCGAGTGTTATATTGGAAACACTGCGCGTACGTGATCTCGTATGTGAGTACGACGGCCACTTAATCTCGTAACACTGCGCGTACGCGAGTAACTTCGTGGGTACGTACGACGGTCACTTGATCTCGTAACACTGCGCGTACGCGAGTACTACCTCTGTATGTGACTACGTGTACGGGCGTACGTGAGTACGATGGCCACTTGATCTCGTAACACTGCGCGTACGCGAGTAAATTAAGGGACCGACTTGGTTCAGGAAAACGACGCAATCACGCGATTTTATATTCACTAGCATAGCCTGTGCATTTCAATGTATTCTAATAATACACATAAATTAAATTCCTAAACAATATATTATAATTGGAGATATGACATAGGACATAAATGATGAAGGAAATTATAAATAATAGAAATAACAACATGAAACTATAAACAACTTTAGCCAGAACGATAATTCAATATAATAAAAATCATATAACTAAATCCTCATTTTTTAATTTAGCTATAAATAAATCAATACAGAGGAAAATTATAAGCTTCAAAAAATTTAATGGATCAAATAGTGCTAAAACTAATATTGTAAATAGAAAAACAGCAAAAATTAGCTAGAAATTTAAAATAAACTTATTTTAGTCCATGAATGAAATTTTGATCCATTAGTTTTGAACGGATACCTGTTTTATTGACATAAATTAGAATTTTCATGTTTTACTCATATTCTGTGGTATCAATATTATATGAATGTTGCAAAAGTATGGTTCGGCCAAACAAAAAAGAATAGTGCCGAGCATGCACTGTTTATCGTCTTCCCGAGCCGAAGGTGAGAAATTAACAAAAGAGAAAAGATAGGCGTCGGTGCTCCCGCGACCAAATGGCTGTAAGGAAGGTGGTAGGGCGTGTCCCATGATGTGACTCATCTATAGATGGTGAAGGTTGGCTACGAAAAAACCAAACAGCAGGAACACAGCCGATGCAGTCTCGATAGGGTTTAGGGTTAGAGTTTAGAGAGAGAAACAATAACGGCGAGCTCTGGTGGTGAATACGACTAGAGGAATACGTAAAAACGCGTTCCCAGACAATGGGTTATGTTTTCCTTAAACACATAGGAGAAACAAAAGACTAACACTGTTTATTGTCTTCCTTAGCCGAAATGAGAAATGGCAGAAGTGGAAAGATAAGCGTTAGTGCTCCGGCAACTAAACGACGGAGAGGACGGTGGCCGGACGTGTGCCACGATGTTACTCGTCCATAGATGGTAACAGTTGGTGACAAAGAAAACCAGAATAGAGGGCCGACAGGAGGAGGGAGGGAGCGTAGGGTAGAAGAAGGAGCGTAGGGGAGAAGAGGGGCGCTGGGTCCTAGGAAAAGGGGGCGATGGGGAGGAGTGCCAGGGAGAAGAGAGGCCGCGGGGGGAGGGAGAACGTGTGCAGTGGAGCCGGATACGAACGGACGGAAAAAAAAACGAAGCTCCGCATATTTTTTATTATGTACGATATAGATTAAACACAATCCATGGAAAATATGGGTAATCCAATTTTATAGAGGTCTCTGTATTGAATACAAAGCTCACGATAAAAGTTTGACTTTTATCTTAAATGTACATCTCCATGTCTTAGGAGTACATTTGTAACCAACTTTATAGAGGTATTCAACACAAACGATACTAAACTCCACCTTAATAAATATGCCGCAATAATCTAAATATTCTTGGTGCACAAATCGTCAAATATGGACTTAAAATGTTTCCTTTTTCCACTTGCCAAGCCACTTGACGAGCCTACTCTAGGCCCGCCATTCTTATGGATAGAAACACCAAGGCTGTGTTTAGTTGCATCCAAAGTTTGGATTTTGGTTAAAATTAAAGATGATGTGACTGAAAAGTTGTGTGTGTATGACAGGTTGATGTGATGGAAAAGGACTGAAGTTTGGATCCAAACTTTGGATCTAAACACAGCCCAACAAGCCTATCTTCCAATGTCTTCACCTACAAGCTAATAGTAAAGTCGTGACTACCTTGTAACTTGAATAAACATACCATCATCTTACAGGTCATAGTTTGCAATCTTCTCATCCTTTATGGTACTCACGACTTTACTATTAGCAAATACTTGCAACCAAACAAAGTCAAACCCCTTCTTAATTAGTTCTGTCATAAATCTCACATCTCAATTCAGACTAGCATACCTCTGGATCCAGTTTCACATGTGCTCAATTCACTGCCAGAGAGTGGGAGACTACCGTGTACCTTAGTTAGTTATCGAGAGTGTTATATGGAACACGGTAACATTTAAAGCATACTGTGTGTGAACAAGGAAAAACTCGGGAAGTGGCTAATAATGCCGTGTGACGAATCGAGAAACACGGTAAGCGTGGGACCCACAGTTTCTACCGTTACGCGCGCGGGATCGCCGTTGGCGCAGGCGGATGGCGCGCCTCATTTTCGTTGCCGCGCAAGTAACAGGTGAATCCCGCGCGAGTTACAGCCGAAGGCCCACATGTCAGCCCAAAATAGAGACCAACAAAACCCTAGCCCTTTTAATCGATCCCCTCACTTCCCCACCCCCTGCCGCCTCATTCTCCTCGCCACTTTTCCCCTTTCTGATTTTTCCTCTCTCTTCTTCGCACATGGCAGGATAGCTGTGCACCCCAGCGTCAGTCCGCCGCACGGCCGCCGAGCAACGCTGTGCATTCCTGGCCGTACGCGCTCCCTGCATGTCCACGTCCATCTGCTAGGCTCCCCTTCGTTGTCCAGCTTGAGCACACCTCATCTTCCATCTAGTTGGTGGTATGTATATGTTGAGTTTTTTCTTGAATTGTATGTAAAGTTGGGTCTTGGTTCTAGAAAACCCATCCATTTTCTCCCAGGATCTAGAAATAGTTTGGTGTATGATTTCTAGGAACTGTATATTACGGAACGGCCGGAACGGCCTAAAGTCCTGTATTGGTTAAGGTTTCTATCTTATAATTCTACCCCCCTCTATGTAAGACGGGCAGGAGGCCCTCTAGGGCATAAGATTCACAACCAGATCGTCAGATCAATACTACATCCGGTGGATTCAAATCCTTAAACAGTAGTAAGGTATTACCTTTTATTGAGAGGGCCTAAACCTGTCTAAATTTTTGTCTCCGCATCCATCCACTTTTAAACATCGTGTGCTATCCTTTGAAAGTTGGCGCGTCAGGTAGGGGTTGCGTTGAGAGTATTGTTGGTAAGTGCGATGGAACAGTCTGAAGAGTCACTGGCGCATCGTCATTGCTTCAAGATCCAATCTAGACAATGACATCAATTTCAGAATCTGATAGTTCTAGTCTTTGATGTCGCCGGATTTTTTTTTCCTTCCAATCTATTGTTGTTTATTAGATCAATTTTTAATCACAGATTGATCTTGTTCTCCTTTTTTCTGTATTACAGGCGACCAAGGTGCTCAGTTGGGCACTGTTCAGGCGCCGCTACGCGCAGGATGAAACACCTCCGTCCACTCAGTGTGAACCCGAGTCCCAGTCAAAGCGAGTCCGACTCGGGGGCTTGCTAGGCTTGCAAGAAAGTTCACATGAGGAAAGCACTGGAAGCATACCCGACGTGTTGGTTCAATTAGCAGCATGGATTAACTAATTATCCTGCTATGCATCATTAATCACATATAAAATATTTATTTTTATGTTTCCTAACAGATTGATCAAACTTTGCTGCTTGTTTTTGTATGCATGCTGGAGCGATGGTTGTTCGCATGGACAGGATGGCAATCGAGATCAATCGGTCGCTGCTGGACGATGGGATTTGGTCATGCTGCCGGTTCCTAGCTTCCTCCCTAACATATAGGAGTATTAAATTTCTCTGATTTTTTTGTTGCATGTACGGGTGTCGGTGTGTTCTCCCTAACGCCACCGCGTCGCTATGAGCGCCCATCTAAGACAATCACATTTACATGAAAACATGCACGCTTATGACATGCACATATTTTTTCTATATATTTTGTAATTACTAATTAAATTAGATTGTTGTGTTGTCTCGCACGCATGTCGAGTTACGGATTTGCTTGATCAGCTCTAGCAACACGCTGTACAAGACCAAAGTGCCAAGTCACCTTGCCTTACGATTGGTGGACTCCGCCGCCGTTGATGGGCATCCTCGCTTTTACCGTCGACCGCATCTGCCACTACTGACTAGTGTCATTGTCTATATGGTTGGTTGGTCACAGCACTGTTGTTGGGCGTTCACGTCTTCATCGACAGGTTGCCTTCGCTGCCGCTGACTGGTGTCGTCGTCTACACGGCTGGCCTACTATGCCACCGTTATTGGGCGTCTATGTCTTCACCGACCGGCCGCCTCGTCTGCTACCGACTGGTGTTCTCGCCTACACGGTTGGCCTACTATGCCACCGTTGTTGGGCGTCCACATCTTCACCGATCATCTCACCTTCGTCGCTACCGATTGGTGTTCTCGCCTTCAAGGCTGGCCTATTATGCCGCTGCTGCTGGGCATCATCGTCTTTACCAACGGCCACATCGTATGCCGCCGATCGGTGACATTGCCTTCACGGTTGGCCTGCGCTGCCGCCGATGATAGGAATCTTTGTTTTCACCATCGGCTTGCCATTATTGCTGACGATTGGTGTTTTTTGCTTATACGGTTGTGGACTCGGCCATTGTTGATGGGCCTCGTCATCTTCACCAACGGCTTGCTCTCGCCGCCATCGACTGGTATCTTCGTTGCTATTGATGGACTATTCTCTTTCTTTACTTCTATCTCCTTCATTTTGATCTGGATTCTTTTGTAGTCTGTTGACTAATTTAATTTATTATACATGCTCTAATACCATGTGGTTCGCGTTGATCCGTACTGTCATGCGAACCATAGGAGGAAGAACGTCTAAGGATAAACGATGATTCAGTGCTTTCCTTTCTTTTCTCATCGTCTGACGACGCGCCGGCGATCGACGGCCCACTGGGGCTCCACCCCGTGGATGTTGTTCAGAGAAGCATCCGTGGTACCTGCCACCAAAACAGTGAAGGACGATCAAACGGAGTTTTCATGATTCCATGTGCTGCGGAGCTCCAAGAAGCAGGAATCCGTTTCAAGGTGGCCGCCGCCGATGCTGGTGGTGGATTTGCAGGGGCGATCACCTTCAGAGGCGGCGTGCTAACCATTCCGTTGCTTCATGTGATGGATTCCACGGAGAGCATGTTCCTCAACCTGATGGCGTTCGAGCGGATGCACCCTGGCGCTGGCAACGACGCGATGGCGGTTGTCATCTTTCATGGACAACATCATCGACACGGCCAAGGACGTGGCGCTGCTGAAATCGAGAGGGGTCATCAGCAACCTGTTCGGCAGCGACGAGGCTGTGGCGGCGCTGTTCAACGACCTGAGCAGGGGAGCGGTGATGAGCCCGCACAGCAGCCTCTACGGCGTGCAGCAGCAGGTGATCGCCCACTGCAGGAAGAGGAGGAACAGGTGGCGAGCCAGCCTGGTGCACAACTACTTCAGGAACCCGTGGGTGTTCATCTCCCTCATCGCCGCTTTCATCCTGCTCGCTGCCATTGTCATGCAGAATATCTACACTGTAATCCCATTCTACACCAAGAGCTAATTAATTTGCTCCATGGTGGGGCCAAAACAAAAGCAGAGGGAAGCTACATATTGATTATTACATCCACTACATGCTTAATAACAGACATGAAGACTGCCTTTTATAACTATCTAGTTATTACAGAGAAGCATTTGGTAGCTCCAAAGTAAGCTATTACCTATGTTGGGAAGCATTATAATCTCAGGTACAAGAATTGTACACCAACACTGATTGAGTTCAACTGATGGCACATTATAATCCTTACAGTGTCTCAAGTTAATAAGCCGACAGTGATAAGTGTTTCTGTGGTAGTTAATCATATCTGTAATTGTCAAAAGGCATATGATCACTTACAATCTCGTGCATGGCCAGACGCCCCAGGCAGAGGTAAGGGAATACTCTACTGATTTCACGTATGTCTATTTAGCTAGCTTAGCTATTACGGAGAAGACATAAATAGATAGATTTTATTGCCGTCAGAGACTATCATTCAAATATTCATTGTCGATCTCCCCACGTACAGGTGATCCGTGCAGTCATACTGACAGTTTGGAGGGGAAACTGAAGGTGGAGCTCAGGAAGCAAATTTTCAGGATTACATGCATGCATAAAAATTCAGAAAACCAAACACAGTACACACATAATGATACCTCTAGTCACACGATGCAAGACGCCGTTCGTATAATTAACATGGTACAGTACCGGTATTATTACTTATTCTTGTAGAAGGGCACAATAGTGTAGACAGTCTGCATGACGGTGGCGACGAGCAGGATCACTGCCCCGATAAGCGAGAAGAACACCCATGGGTTGCTGAAGTAGGTATGTATAAAGCTAGCCCTCAACTTGTTCAATGGCTTTTTGTAGTAGGCATTCACGTCAGTTAGCACGTCGATTATACTAGAGTCTTCTTTTAGAACTGCACCTTTAGCCAAGGTCTTATTGATCAGATCTGCCACCGCTTTATCGCTACCCAAATCATTCTTGATGATCTCTTTGGATCTTAATAGTGCCACATCATTGGCGGTGGTGATGAGATAGTCCAAGAAGAACACGAATGCCGTCACATCATTCCCTGCGCCTGGGTGTAGCCGCTCAAATGCCATTAAGTTGAGGAATATGCGCTCGGCATTGTCATCCAAGTATATCTTGGGGATGTTTAGCACACCGCCTATGAAGGTGATGCCCCCTCCCAATCCCTCTGTAGCACTCAACTGGAAATGAATTCCCGTCTCATGGATTCTGCAGCAGAAGGCATGCTACAAAATGTGTTTGGCCTTTGACGGTGCAGACGAATACCAGTCATGCTTTTCTGTAGAACATCAAGGGGATGGAGACCCAAATGATCATTAACTGGCGTGACGCTCGTGACAATGTCGCAAAGAAAACATACCACCCAATTGTTAATAAGACTTGCTCCATCTGCCTGTGGCCATCAATCGTCGAGCAACAAAGCAGGTAGCATTATTAAACTTTTCCAGCATGTACACCTCATTCTCTTTCAGTTTAAATTCATATATAGAAATACTAATTATTGTGCCCAAATTTTTATACGGAAAGGCTAAATGGCTGTCGAATGATTTTTTATAGCTAAATCATTCATGCTTCAATATATTTAGAACCGTTGTTTCATACGTTGTAGCAAAATGTTTCATGAGATGATTTGATTGTGTTTCAGCTTTTTAAATGATTGAAACATTTTCAATCTACTTGGTAAAACAACAAATCTGTATGATGGAAGCCTAAAAAATCATGTGAATCCCATATAGACTTTTTCTCGATGTACTCGTATTTGTTTCATGCATGTTTCAATATATTCGGAACCGTTGTTTCATACATTGCAGCAAAATATTTCATTGGGTGATTTGATTGTGTTCTAGCTTTTTTAAAAGATTGAAACATTTTCGATCTACTTAGTGAAACATAGCATGATTGAAGCCTAAAACATCATACGAATCCCATATAGACAACCGCACTTATATATATACACACACACACACTAATTAGAGGTTCTCCCAAAAACAACCTCTCGCTCCCCATAACTAGGTAGCCTTCTTACCATCTTGTCTATAGAGCACATCTTAAATTCTTGACTAAATATGTCCATTCATCCTAAAATATATTCACTTGTGCTGTTCAAATTTGTCCTAAATGTAACAATATAGTATTGGTAAAAGATGATTTTTCTAACTAAACTACATATATATTGCTCCTTGGCTTCATTACCATCTAATTAGTTCAGGCCCACGCCACACCCACTCCAAGGATTCAAACTAGTCTTTTGAATTAAGGTTAATTGGATCCATGCCACTGCAAATGTGTCAAATTAGAAAAAAGGCACTACTATTCGCGACATCGGCTGGGTGCCTCTAAAATTTTGGGAAATTGGATCCATGCCACCCCGTCGCGTTTTCCGTCCTTCCTGTCACACTTTCTGTCCTTCCCGTCACTCTTTCTAGGAGGCCGAGGGCATGGAGGCCGGTGTCGTGGGCGGCAGATGGCGGAGCTGACGGGTCAAGAAGGCGGAGTGGCAGAGTTGCCGGCCGGCGTCGTGGCCAGCGGATGGCGGAGACGAGTGGTCGAGGAGGCAGAGTGGCGGAGTTGCCGGCCGGCGTCAAGTAAAAAATTGAACTAAATTTGAACAAAATTGCAAAGCTCACAATATTTTATTGAGTGGGATTTCTCGTTCGGATTTTGATCGTATTTCACATCTCCAAACCGCCAATGAGATTTGGATTGCTTTGTGAAATTTTCATCAAGGAACTACCAATATTAAAGAACTTCATCGGGATCTTATAAAAAAGGAGTACATAAAATTTGAGATGAAATCTGGACAAGCTTTGGATGGCTATCTTTCTAGATTTAACAAAATTTTGAGTGATCTTAGATTTGTTGATTCTTCTTATGACACAAATTACACACAATCTGAGGTTTCTTGTCACTTTTTGAATGGTCTTCACATGTCTATTTGGGAGATGAAAGTTACATCAATTCAAGAGTCTATTGATATGCCTACTTTGACTTCGGATTCGCTTTACACAAAACTTAAAACACATGAAATCGATGTTGGTTCTAAATCGATGTTGATTCTTCTTCATCAAATTCGAGTGTTCTTGCTTTGATTTATGCCATGTCCGATGAGCAACTTGAACAGTTCGAGGAGGAGGACTTAGCTTTGGCCGCTAACAAGATTTCTTGAGATATGAACAATGTCAGGTACAGGAAAAGAGGTGGTCCAACTCGTTGCTTTGAATGTGGTGCTCTTGATCACATTTGTTCACATTGTCCTAAGCTTGGGAGAGGCAAGAAGGAAGACAATGGTGGAGAGAAGACCAAGGACAACAAGCCCAAGAGCACGTTCAAGGGGAAGAAGACCAAGGAGAATCTCAAGAAGATGTTTGATCAAGTCTATTCCGCTTTTGAGCCGCTAAGCGATGTAGATGGTGAGAGTGAAGATGAAGATAAGGGAAAGAACATCTCCGGTATTTGCTTCATGGCACGTGGTGAATCGGATTCAGAGTGTGAAGACAATGTGGTGAGTTCTTTTGAGGAAGCTATTCTTATTTTAAGTGCAAAAAATAAGAAGTGTGAGAAGATGTATAGAAAATAGGAATTTATTATTGAATCTCTGAATTCTGAAATTGCTAGATTAAAATCTCTTATTCCTAATGATGATGATTGCAAAAATTGTCAGGTTTTAATGGATGAAATTTCAAAAATTAGAGATGTCAATGTTGCACATGATTTGAAAAATGGAAAAAGTACGAATTACACCCCCGAACTATCGCGGTCGTCTGAATTACCCCCCCCCCCCCCGAACCACAAAACCGGACATTCTTCACCCCAACTATGAATACCGGACGAATTACCCCCCTCGACCCAATCCGCGGTGGTTTTGGTCTACATGGCGTACACGTGACAGTCCAGTCAGCATTCTATTTATAAAAAAAATTGTGGGACCCACCTATCATACACAACTCTCTCTTCTCTCTCACTTCTCTATCTTTCCCTCTTCCTCTCTCTCTCCCTCTCTCTCACAGGGTCAGCGACGGCGGGGGACACGGAGCGGCGGCGGCGGCGCGTGGTGCGGAGGCCGCGGTGGTGGTGGCTGCCGGGAGGCGGAGGCGGTAGCAGCCAGCGCGTGGAGGAGCGGCGGTGGACGTCGGCGTCGCGGCGACAGCTGAGCGGAGGAGGGCGGATGGCGGCGTCGCGGCGACGGCCGAGCGGAGGAGGAGAGCGGCGGCAGCGGGCGCTTTGCACGGGGGCGAGCGGCGGACGGCGGCTGCGGGCGCGGCGCACGGGGGCGGGCGGCGGACAAGAGCTGCGGGCGCGGAGCACGGGGACGGCTGTGACGCCACGCTCCCTCACGCCACCACGCCGCGCCCGCGCCTCCTCCCCGTCGCCGCCGCCGCCCTCCTCGTCGCCTCCTCCTACCTCACTCTCACCCGCCTCCCTGCCGCCGCGCCGCTCGCCGCCCTCATCGCCCCTGCTACTGCACCGCACCGCCGTCCGCCGCCGCCCCTCGTGCGCAGTGCCCGCAGCCGCCGCCCTCCTCCTCCGCTCAGCCGTCGCCGCGACGCCGCCGTCCGCCACCCGCCCCCGTGCGCCGCCTCCGCTCGGCCGTCGCCGCGACGCCGCCGTCCGCCCTGCTCCTCCGCTCGGCCGTCGCCGCGACGCCGCTGTCCGCCCTGCTCCTCCGCTCGGCCGTCGCCGCGACGCCGCCGTCCGCCGCCGCTCCTCCACGCGCCGGCTGCTACTGCCTCCGCCTCCCGGCAGCCCCCACCGCCGCGGCCTCCGCTCCACGCGCCGCCACCGCCGCCGCCGCCGCCGCCGCGTCACACGCCGTGGCTGCCGTCGCTCTGTGTCCCCCGCCGCCGCTCCGTGTCCCCCGCCGCCGCTGACCCTGTGAGAGAGAGATGGAGAGAGAGAGGAAGAGGGAGAGATAGAGAAGTGAGAGAGAGTGTGTGAGAGAGAAGAGAGAATTGTTGACTGGACTGCCACGTGTACGCCACGTAGACCAAAACCACCGCGGATTGAGTCGACGGGGGTAATTCGTCCGGTATTCATAGTTGGGGGTGAAGAATGTCCGGTTTTGTGGTTCGGGGGGTAATTCGGACGACCGCGATAGTTCGGGGGTGTAATTCGTACTTTTTCCTTGAAAAATATATCTTCTCTTGCTCTTGGTTTTGCCTTGCACACACGCACTTTGGATGAGTTGTTTTTGAGTAAAAAATTGTTAAAAAAATATCAAATTGCTTTTCATGCTAGTTTGATGTTTAACATAATTTGTACCAAAAAGTTAAAACAACAACATGGTGTTTTGGATTGCTCAACTTGCACACTTAACAAGATGAAACTAAAAGATACTTTAGGTCGTGTTGAGTACATGGAGGATATTGTGAAAACCAATGAAGTGCTTTCTTGCCCCAGATGTCGTAAGAGCAAAGGAGTGATGGTAGATTGTGAAAATTGTGCTAATTTGAAATATGATGTTTCTTATTTGAAAAGTTCTTTGCAAAGATTTTCTAATGGTAAGAAACAACTTAACATGGTTTTGGATCAATCTAAAGTGACTAGTTACAATATGGGTGTTGGTTTTGATGTTCATGACTATTTCACCAAAAATCAACCTAATGTTTTGAGTGAGACTGAACATAGTGAAATTATGATAAAACCAAGGGCTAAGAAAATAGTTTTCAAGTCTGCTGGAATTATGCCCTCTCTTTCTGCAACTCTAAAAGAAACAAAAACAAATCTATCAAAACCATCTTCTTCTAAAGAAAAGTATACTTGTTCTTTTTTTTTTGGTAAAGATGGACATCTTGTTGGTTTTTGTTTCAGATTAGCTCGTAAACAGAAAAAAGAGAGGGAAATTGCTTTTGCAAAATCAAAATGTCAAAAATCTGGTTTTCCCTCGAGGAAACCGGTCAGACCGCAGTGGGCCCCGTGGTTAGGCCGGCGACCGGTCAAACCGGCGGCTGTGCTTTGGTCAGACCGTGCACCGGTCGTACTGGTGGTACAGAAGCGGTCAAACCGGCCCCCGGTCAGACCGGCTATTGTACTTCGGTCAAACTGGCCTTGGAGAAATTTTTCTGAAAATTATCAAACTATTTTTGCACGAGGATATATGCCTATTGGATCTACTGCTCGTGTGTCTCAGTACTGGATTCATAAATTTCTTTTATCTAACCCCAGTACTGAGGCTTCGACATCTTCTTGTGTGTAGGCTTTGGTGGCGAGGAAGGAGAACATGTGGATCGTGGATTCCGGTTGTTTGCGGCACATGACAGGTGATAAAAATTGGTTCTCCTCCCTCAAACAGGCATCCAAGACGGAATTGATTATCTTTGATGATGCTTTTGCTAGTGCCTTTCTTGCTACAGGTTTGGTCAAGGTAAATGAAAAGTTTAAATTGAAAAACGTGGCTTTGGTTGAAGAATTAAAGTATAATTTGCTTTCAGATTCACAAATTGTTGATGAAAATTTTATGGTTCAATTTAAGAAAACTGAAAGTAAAGTATTTGATTCTCGTGGTGATTCTGTGCTGAATATTTCTCGCTATGGAAGAGTGTTTAAAGCCGATTTTGAAAATCCTGTTTCACCTGTGATAACATGTTTGGTTGCTAAGTTTAATAGGGATGTGATGTTTTGGCATCGTAAACTTGGACATGTTGGTTTTGATCATCTCACGAGGTTAAGTAGTTTGGATCTTGTTCGTGGTTTGCCTAAACTTAAGAAAGATCTTGATTTGATTTGTACACCGTGTTTTCATGCTAAGATGGTTGCTTTTTCACATGCTCCTATTGTTTTTGTGATGACCGATGCACCGCGACAGCTATTACACATGAACTCTGTTGGTCCAGCTAGAGTGCAATGTGTTGGTTATTGTTGACGATTTTTCTCGATATTCTTGGGTTTTCTTCATGTCAACTAAGGATGAGGCTTTTCAACACTTTCATGGTCTCTATCTTCGATTGGATCTTGAATTTTCTGGTTCTTTGAAAATAATTTGAATTGATAATGGTGGGGAGTTTAAAAATGCTTCATTTGAACAATTTTGCAACAAAAAAGGTCTTGAACATGAATTTTCTTCTCCTCGTGTTCCGCAACAAAACAGTGTTGTTGAAACAAAGAATCGGGTTTTGGTTGAGATGGCTAGAATGATGTTGGATGAGTATCACACTCCTAGAAAATTTTGGACTGAGGCGGTTAATACTGCATGTTATATTTCAAATCGGGTATTCTTGAGGTCAAAACTTGGAATAGCTTCTTATGTGCTTCAACCCAAAGTTTCACATTTGCGTGTTTTGGATTGCAAGTGCTTTGCCTTGAAATCTAGAAATTTGGATAAGTTTGAGGCACGCTCTACCGATGGAATGTTTCTTGGTTACCCCGCACATTCACGTGGCTATCGTGTACTTGTTTTGGAAACTAACAAAATTGTTGAGACTTGCGAAGTTACTTTTGATGAGGCTAGTCCAGGTACTAGACCAGAAATTACATGTACATTGTCACAGGTTTAGGGGGAGGATGGTCGTATTTTTGAAGGCGAGAGCGACGACGATGAGGTCGGTCAGACCGGGTGCCAGACCAGTCAGACCGCCGGCACACCTCCGGTCAGACCGGCACATGACGTGTAGTCAGACCGGCTAGGGTCGTCAGGTTCCGGTTCTGTTGATACTGATTGTGATGGTCCTCCAGAAGCTACAACTTCGACCAGCACTGGTACAGAACATGAAACAATTTCAGAAGTCGCAGCTCCTTTGTATATTCAACGACGACATCTGCCGGAACAAACAATTGGTAATCTAGGTGAGCGGACTACAAGGTTTAAGGTAACGACTCATGATGTTTGTGCAAATTCTGCATTTGTTGCTTCTTTTGAACCAAAGATGTTACTCATGCATTAACCGATGAATCGTGGATTAACGCCATGCATGAAGAACTTGAAAATTTTGAGAGAAAAAATTTTTTGGAATTTAGTTGAATTACCTGCTGGACAAAATATTATTGGAACCAAGTGGGTTTTCAAAAATAAACAAAATGAGGATGGTTTGATTGTGAGAAATAAAGCTAGACTTGTTGCTCAAGGTTTTACCTAGCTAGACACCGGCTGACAGACCGGCAGCTTCGCGGCGGTCAGACCAGTGGGTTAGTGGAGGTCAGACTGGCGGCAACTTCAGGCGTGGCAGCTGATCTCAGCGGTCCGACCGGAGAATCAATCTCGGTCAGACCGACGGCTTCCAGGCAGTCAGACCGGCGCATCACATTCGGTTAGACTGCGATCCGTCGAATTTGAGGGTAACTTTTATTTCCGCTAAAAGTTTTGGTTCTTGGGTACACCAACCATTCACCCTCTCTGGTTGGCTTAATTTTTAGAGAGAATCCATTAAATGCCACTAACTTTGTCACACGTCTATGATCTGCCACTGACTTTGTCAAGTTCTACGATATGCCATTGACTTTTGCTTAACTTCTACAATTTACCATCACCGTCCGGTTAGCCTCCGTTAGTACTGTACAATTTTATCCAAATAACCAAAATACCCCTAGGACAAAAACTTCCAAAAATTGGATAAAAAATTTAAAATATCATGTTATAAACATAAGATTGTAAACATCCAAAATTTAGCCAAAAACTTTAAATCTGATATTTCAGAATTTTTATCCAAATTTTAAAAGTTTCTGTCCCAGGGGTATTTTGGTTATTTGGACAAATTTGTACAGTACTAACGGAGGCTAACCGGACGATGATGGTAAATCGTAGAAGTTAAGTAAAAATCGATGGCATATTGTATAACGTGACAAAGTCGGTGGCAAATCGTAGACATGTGACAAAGTCAGCGGCATATAATGGATTATCTTTAATTTTTAATATTCGATCCTACACAAAGGTTCCTCAATTATCACGAAATAAAACTACAAAAGTATGGTTGTTAATCCTCCTTAATTAGCAACTAATTAAAAGATGCTCATGAAGAAAAATGCGTGCATGCATGCACGTATGGCAATTACTCGAGCTCATGAATACGTACCAGCTGAAAATCGTGGTTATATGCAGCACCGATAAGTTTCTGGAGAAGGAGAAGAGGTAGCTGGTTCTCCATCAAGATCACGTCGGATTTTATACCGCCGAACAAGTACAAGCAGCCGTGCTCGCTGAAGACAGGGTCATCAGGTTCATAGTCCTCGACTCTCCCATTTTGCTCAAACGCCCTCGCCATCTCTAGCAAGAAGCAGCCGTCCTTGAGCATCATCTCCACGAAATCTGTACCTTGGTACCATTTGTCCTCTAAATTTTCGTACGTATCCTGAAGCTGCAACTTTATCTCCTCAACGATAGCGACGAAATCATCAAGAGGCCTCCCACTCCTGTTGACCAAGTGTGCCACCGCGCGGCACTTGTGCTTCTCCATCGGCATCAACGCAGGATCACCGTGATGGAAAGGCCCCAGCGACACCACCTGAGGCCGGTAGGCGTCGGGGTTCGTCATGTTCTTGATGTACTGCGGCACCCGGTAGATGGAGTGCCCCGGCATTGATCCTCGCGGGCTGCCGTCGCCGGCGTCACCGCGGATGTACCTCTCGATCTCTGCCACCCAGCGAGAGCTCATGGCCATCAGCTTGTTGCCATTTGATTTGGCTGTTTGTTGTTCATGGGACTCGGACTCAACTCAACAGTAGGGGCCGTCGCGCCAGGCCTCTATGTATACTGTGTCCAGCCTATACCAGTCGTTGACCCAGCCAAGTCGTCACGGTCCCACAGTGATCTTCTCATATGGCCGGCAACAACTTGAGGGATCAACATATTGTTAGACTAATTAAGAGCGCAGTCATCTGTGTCTCAGCAACTTGATCAAGAGAGAGGCCGGTTAACTAGTTACCAAAGGAAAACCACACCCGCGAGCGCACGCACGCTACCAGCGCCAAGTACGCTGGGCTGGCGCGGGCCTAGCTATACACATGGTTTTGCCGTTTCCATTAAAAAACCGGGACGGCTAATTCACGCAGACCCGCAAGTACTCTCTCCATTCCCTAATATAAGGGATTTTAATATTTTACTTATACTATTTGACCAATCGTCTTATTTAATAAAATTTAGAATTATTATGACTTATTTTATTACCCAAAGTACTTTAAACATAATTTTTTGTTTCTTATATTTGTATAAATTTTTTTATTAAGACGAGTGATCAAACAGTGTAAGTAAAATATTAAAATTCTTTGTATTAGATAACGCAGCGAGTATTTGATTCCGCACAGACGACTAATTCCGACCGCCCGCAGCATGCATGTATATGACAGTCGGGGGCCCCACCTTTGTGTATTTTTACTCTTAACTTGGGCATTTGGGCAAGCATTCTCATTGATTGTTTTATAAGAACAATGTCAAAAGAAGTCACATCTCACTGTTTCTATTTAAATGATACTAAATGATAAGAATATATTTCAGATTTAAAATAACACTTTGACCAATTAACATATAAATTCTTCTATTGTCACCCTTACTTATTACTATGTTTTAAAAGCCGAGTCACTTGCATATGTACCAATAAAATAATAAAATAAGCTTAACACATCACTAATATACTAAAATATTCACTACTTGCGTTTCATGTCATACTTATTTCTAAATCCATATATAAATATTGTAAAAATACAACCACTTCATTCCATTAATAAGATAGCACCATTAAAGTTAAATACGAATGCTACTCTAATGGCTAAAAGCCAATAGTAGCAGATTTAGCATATTTTCTTTCTCTGTTGCTTGAAACATAGGACCCGTATCGATGTAGCAATGCTCTTCAAGACCAGCTTGTAGCACAATTTTAATGACTAATTTATTATCGAACGCTCATATAATATTGCATTGGTAAGTAGGAAGTTAAACACTATTAGCGATGATGATCTTCATTGGGCCTGTCTTAAGTCTTAACATAGCCATATGTTACATACTATACTTATAGTACCGTGGCAAACTCTGTCGTCCATGTTTGGTGTCCTTTAGGAAAGGACAAAGACAAGATGGAGGTGATCAAAATAGTTTTTTTAAATGTTTTAAGAATATTTGTGGTATATTGTAGACACAGTTTATTCGTGGTGTTGATCATTACTACTTAATTTTTTATGATACAGATAGAACACCCTTTCTTAAAATCAGTGAGGTTAGTCATTCGAGGATACTTAAAAAAGTATACCTAAAGAGCATACCACTAAGATAATATCCAGAACACCCTATTATTGTTTATATTTTAACAAATATCTTAGTTTTGACCTTCCTACTCAAAGGATTATTACTTTTTGCACCCTACCCGCTAGCTTCAAAGCGGCCTAGTTTGTTTTGAAGACCTATTCATAATCAAATCAGACACTTTACTAATTTGAAGAATGTATTTAATTTTCTAAACTTATTCACAACATTTGGTCTGTTGGAGTACACTTATAGTCACATCATCAGAGTTTATGATATATATCCATCAATTATATCTCACATATTGAAATTCCTTTAAGTATAAGAAAATATATCATGAGTAATTTATTGGGCATGTTACTTCATTGTTCATTTGTGTCAACTATTTCCAAAGAAAAAAATATGACCATAAATCTCATGCAGGATTAATTAAGGGGTTACATTATATATAGAAGATTTTGATAAATCTCATGGCTGGAATTATTTTGATAATTTGTTTTCCTATCTATGTACTAGTTATGCTGCTCACTTCTCGAATACCAATCAAATAGTTATGAAAATATCAAAAAAAAATTGGAAAATCTTAATCTCAAACAAATTATTACTAAATTAGATCTACTTGAAAAAACACAACTAAATCGTATTGTTTTCAATTTTAACAGATGTTGATTTAAATTAGTGTTGCATATCTGTGAGGTGATATTTCACACTCTAAAATATGATATGATTTAAAAATTATCATACAACTAACTATTGTATGTCGGCCCCATGTGACCTGATGTATTTAGGATCACGATCTAAGTTGTATAATTTAATTAAAGGAATACACAACGGGATCACAAATTGGATATATAATTTCAAAATAATTTAGAAAATGGTTTAAAGAAAGTTAATTTTGGATATTTTATATTTTTATTATAGATCTTAGTTTAACTACATATATTTATTTTGGTGAAGTAATATATTTTATCATTATATTGTTGAAAATCATATTTTAAAGATGTATGTTTTTTTTGCTGTCTTTCACCTGTAGGCTCTTAATGACCTCTATCCCTTATCATTCCTCTTTGTGATACCTCGGTAACTGTGCTCCTTTAGCTTAGAGTCTGATCCATTAGTGACTAATGGTCCCACCTAATCACATTTGCTAGCCACTTAGGCCCTGTTTGGTTCATGGGACTAATCCATTAGTCACTCTATTTAGTCCCTTTTAGTCCCGAATAATTCAGACAGGAGTGACTAAAAGTGACTAAAAGTGCATATTGGTACTAAAATCCACTAGTCCCTCTTGGGGGTACTTATAGGGACTAAAGTGGTAGCATCTATCTTCTCTCTCGATCGACGTGCCTTTAGTCCCAGGATCCAAACAGTAGGGGACTAAAATTTTTAGTCCAGGGACTAATTTTAGTCTAGGGACAAAAAGATCCAAACATGACCTTAATCATGTAGGCTTGATTAGGGTTCTCATCAACATATTATAATCGGTGTGATTAACCCAGCAATACATAAACATGATTAATATGAGTAGGCCTATTAGTATCACTACTGGAGAATGCCTCTTCTCTCCTGGTTCGTAACCCCTGTAGTCTTGGGTTGCCAACCAGAAGAGGAATCCAGGACTAAAGATGGCGATCTTTAGTCCCGGTTTATATGCCCAGGAGTAAAGATGCATCTCTACAACCGGGAGTAGAGATTTTTTTTTCTTTTTTTTATTTGCTTGTGGATTATTGTTTTTAGCTATGTGCACTTGTTTTTCAGTTGAACTCATCCATAGATCATCTCCCATCATCCCAAATCATTCACACAACAAAATCATCATCCACAACAACATATATAGTCAACAAAAAATCATCCACAAATTAAGAGGGGTAAAAAGGGGGGAAAATAAAAACATTTGGCCAGTCGGCCCTCCGCATGCGCCCGGCTGCCTACCGCCCGACGGCCGCTGCGGCCCTCCACCATGCCCCTCTGCGCCGGCCGCTCGCCGCGCCTCCCCACAAGCCCACCCTGCTCGCTCGCCCTCTGCCGCAAGCACGTGAGAGGATAAGAACAGAGAGAGGAAAGGGAGAAGATTAGAAAAGAGAGGAGAAGGATAAGGGAAGAGGTGGTTGTTAGAGGATAAGTGTACGGGATTATATAATATGCGCCGGTTTTTAGTCTCGGTTGGTGTTTCCAACCGGGAATAAAAAGAGTAGGGGGCGGACACTTTTTTAACTGGGACTAAAAATGATCTTTAGTACCACTAAAGATCATAAAATGGCTAACTTTTCAATCGGGGCTAAAGATGATTTTTAATTCCTGTTCTTTTTGGAACCAGGCTATTATAGTTTTCGGCTATCCCAGCAAATATCAGTTCTCTAGTACTGTCTATTACCTACACTGGTGATCCGAACTTGTCTAAATTCTTATCCCTGTTTATGTTTATATTATTTATGCTCTCATGAAATTATTGATGTATCTCTTGACCCAAACGAATCCTTGTCTTGACATGAACAACCCCAAGATATACATTGTACTATATTGTCAGATATTTATAAATGACACAGATACTGTAAAAAACACGAGGGAACTTCCAAGAGAAGTTTATTTGCTGCGTATGGAAGGCAGTGGAAGGAGGTAGAGTGGCTATAAATAGAGGTTTGAGGAAAGGAGATCCTCTATCTCCAATTAAGTTCCCCAATAGAGCTTGAGCTTTTAAAACTGGAAAAAAAGAACACCTTAGGACAAATTGTTTTGAGTTGTTTTGTTTGAATGGGTGGCTTTTCAACTCCATATCCTTATTATTTATATTTTGTTCATGTAAATGTCACTTAGTTCCATAATCATAAAACCTAACTCTGGGTTAGGTTATGCTCATGCAACCTAATGGGAAACTACCGTCTCATATGAACCGAAACGAAAACCACTGTAAAACACAGTTCACACTGTTGGGATTTGGGATGTAAGTCGGGTGGGCTGTTTTTGCTGGCAAGGAAACCCACCTTTCAATTGAAAAAAAAAGCATTCTTTGACTCCCTTATCTATGTTCAGAGTTTCGTTCTTACCCTCCAAATGTAAAATCGGGTAGATCGACCTCCATTTATCATTAAAAAAATCATGGGACCCACATGTCATCCTCTCTCTTGCTCCTACTCTTATATATATATATATATATATATATATATATATATATATATATATCTCTCTTTGTCTTTCTCTCCCTTTCTCTTCCCCTTCGGTCTTCCGCGGGGAGCGAGGGCTGGAGCGGTGGCGGAGGCTGGCAGGTGAGGGATAGAGCAGCGGCAGCAGAGGTCCAGGAGATTCAGGGCGATGATGGTGTCGGCGGCGACGGAAGCCTCTTGAGCTCGGTGGTCATGCCATCCTTCTTCTCTCTATTTTCTCCCCACCCTAACCCTTCTTCCTCTTTCTTCTCCCGGTCATCACGGCTCCCTCTCCTCCTCCCATGTTGGCAAGAGGCATGGCGCCGCGAGCCTCTGGTGGTCGGCGGATAACACGGGAATGCTCTTGGAGTCTGGCCAGAGATTCACCAGCGACGGCGACGACACGCACCTTGTGGCGACTTGGAGCACGCGGGACTGGGAGAGGGGCCTCCCTGGAGGATGGGAGCAAATTGGAGAGGAGAAGGTGGGGGTGGTTTGTGGTGGCGAGAGTCAGTTCTCCATTACCATCGCCATCAGGGTTTGAAATTTTGAAAGGGTTTCTGCCGGAGGGGAGCGAAAGAACCGAAATTTCGGATTTTTTTCATACGAAATTTTTAGAAATTTTGACTGATTTTGAATGGATTTGAATAAAATTTGACCAAATTCACAAAACTTTGCAAAAAACCGAAAGTTTCGGGCGAGATATGAGCATTTCGGTGGGGGGCAAAATTTCCAAAATTTTAGAAATTTCAAACCCTGATCGCCATCTCAACTCCCCCAACGTTAAGCTGGTCTGCGTGCTTCTACAGTCCAAGAGGATATGGCCGATGACGTCCCCTGCGCAAAGCTGCGTTACACCTCCATATCTAGTGGTCGTGGGGAATGGGATCAGCAAAATTAATGCTGCAACCCCGAATGATGCCGGGAAGAGGAAGAAGAAGGCGGTCGAGGTCGAGTCGAGGACTCGAGAGGTCGCGATCACCGTGGCCGGCGTCGCCGTGCGGTGCTCGCGGTGGCTGGGCTGGTGTTCTACCTCGCCATCGTGAGGAAGCGCGGCGGGAAGACGCACGCCACCGTGCAGCTTCGGTGAGTCGTCAACGCTGAGCCTCTGCCATGACTTGGAGGGGACGGTGAATCGGTGATGATGCTGGTGCCGGAGGCTTCTCCGTTGCTGCCGCCGCTGCTCGGATGCGAGGAGTTCATCATGAAGGAGCTGTCTTGGCTGACGAACGAGTTCTCCGAGGAGAGGAAGATCGGTAGCGGCAGCCTTCGGGTCGGTGTACCACGCGAAGCTCCCCGACGGCCACGAGGTCGCCATCAAGCAGGCGGAGCGCGTGGCGCGTTCCTGGCGGAGCTCCCGGCTGCTATCACGCATCAACCACCGCAACCTGCTGCAGCTGCTGGGCTTCTGCGAGGAGCACGACGAGCGCATCCTGGTGTTCGAGTTCATGCCGCACGACCTTCCATGGCCACGTGCCGACGCCGCCCTGCTTAATTAGCTCGGCCCTCGACTATCGCTAGCCGCACGGTGCGCAACCGCTCCCGACCACCTTGGCGACGCCGCCACCACCAACTCACCCTCGCGCACCTAGGTGCTAGGGAGGTCTTTTTTTCTCTTCTATGAGACTTATGTGTGGGTCTCGTGTTGGATAAATACTAGTCAACTGCCACATCATCTAGAACCACTTCTCAAATCACCAGGGAGTATAGTTTGTATAGTTGAGTGATTTGATATACCTGATTTTACACTGGTTTAGGGTTTTTTTTTCCTCCTTTCGAAATATATAGTTCACCAAATAGTTTGTGGGCTGGCTTGCATTAGCTATGCTCTTTATTAGCTGGCCTGTATTAGCTCGCCCACCGCCGCCGGGTTTCTCGTCCGACGTCGCCCCGCCCGTCTCGGCCTCGTCGTCGCCTACCCGCTAAAGAAGACAAGAGAAGAGAATAAA
Organism: Oryza glaberrima; assembly: GCF_000147395.1. Taxonomy (NCBI): domain Eukaryota; kingdom Viridiplantae; phylum Streptophyta; class Magnoliopsida; order Poales; family Poaceae; genus Oryza; species Oryza glaberrima. The sequence continues at coordinate 18,785,454 of NC_068336.1, read as the reverse complement.
ATAAAACAGAAAAGAGAAAAAAAAGGAAGAAAGAAGAGATGAGGGGCCCACATTATTTTCTCTCACTTACATGTGGGCCCTACATACTTTATTTACTTGTTGCTGACTAGGTGTCTGTACTGCTATAGGATTTAAATTAAATGGTTTTGTATAGTTTTGGGGTGAAGATTTTGATATTGACGATTAGGGATGCCAAATAAACTCGGTGTAAAGTTTAGGGATGGCAGGTGAACTTATTCCTTTATTAGGCCCACCCTACACGGCCCATTGGGCGTTGTGGATTTTGTAAGGCATACATGGCGCTGGACGATGCGCGACTACTCTTCCTCCATATCATTCGCGTTAACTGCGTTGCGTAGCCACTTCTTCCGGCCACATTTCTTCTGCTGCTGTGGTGACAGAACCACCTTCCCCATCCCCATCACCCAGCTTCCACCGAAGTCCCTCCGCCGCTCTTGCCGCCGGCCGATCGTACTAGTCTCCAATTGCCCGTCGTCATCTGAGTTCGTCGCTTTCTTCGATCCCCTGCCTCCGGGCATGGTGAATATGCTTCACTCGTAGGATTTTCTCAGAGAAGGTATTTTTCACCCGGTCTCTACATCTAATCGAATATATGTAGCTTTTTAAAATTAGGAATTTAGCTTATCAAACAAGGAACTTAGCCATCAAATAACCCAATCTAAAATTCACTCCTATGAAGATTTAAACTCAGGACCTTGAGGTGCTTCTCAGTAGGATAGCAAGCTTTGTTGTATTTTGTATGCGCTTGGATCGCCAGATGAAAAGCATGGTGTGCCGTTATTGCATGTAGGGTTGATTTGGAAGAGTGAGCTGTCACTACCAAAGAAAAGGTCATTGGTGCCGTTGGGAACCCCACAAAGGTCGCAGTTTTCTCAACTGACACCACCAAGGCGGCACTGACTAGAACACTCACAGGTACCGGTTTTGGAACCGGCAATTTTGAGGTATACGATTTGCAAAAAAAAATCTAGCTCTGCTCAAATTGAGCCAAACCAATGCATCAAAGCAACCCAAAAAACATCCAAAATCTACAACAATCAACAATCAACAACAACACATGGGAGTCCACGGGATCTGGCGGAGGGGAACCCGCCGCAGTCGTCCATGGGAGCCCGCTGCCGCCGCCGCCGCCGGATCTGGCGGAGGGGAGCCTGTCACCGCTGCACGTGGAGCGTTGCCGCTGCTGCTGCCTCCCCTCCCGCTAGATCTGGCGGAGGGGAGGGTGCCGCCCGCCGCTGCCACCTCTCCTCCCACCGCTGCCCGCTGCTGTAGCCGCCTCCCTCCCACCACCGTCCACTGCTACCGCCGCCTAAGAGAGAGAGAGTCGAGCGAGCGAGCAAGAGAGAGAGAAGGTGTGAGCGTGAGAGAGGAGGAGAGGGGTTGGTCCGAGTGGATAAGGACACTCCCTCACCTCCCACTCAACGTTTTATCCCCATGCGAAAAAAGAAAAAAACCGCCCGTCTCTCAGCTTGGCTCGGCTCGTTTGATAGGGTGTCAGTTTTTCTAAAATACCAGCACCAATAATGTATTATAGGTGTCGGTTTTTAATTAGCCGACACTTATCATATATTAAAGATACCCTTTTTTTTTAAAAAAAAAGGCACTATAGTATAGGTGGTGGTTCTTCTGTAGAACCGACACCTATAGTGTATTAAAGGTGTCGGTTTTATTTTTTTCAGCTTTTAAAGGATGAAAAGCACTATAGGTGCTGGTTTTAGCTGTTCCGGCACCTATAGTGCCGACTTGTATGTACCTTTATTAGCAGTGTGTACTGCTGTAGGGTTGTTCTTGCACGTTCTTGTGTGCGTGTTTTTGTTGCTCTCTTTCCTGCTCTATGCAATCTTTCTTTGCGGCAATATTTTACTTCCATTCCTCTTCGTTATGTTGGTAGGATTACCTGCCGGATTATTTTGTTCCATGCAATTATGTGAAATTGTCATGTAGAACCTGTTGCTGATGGATCCAAAGAACCTGTTCCTCATGAACCTGCGTTCGATGGATCAAGGTATTTTGCCATTGCGGCAGGGATTGCCCCTTGTGTGCTAGTGAATATATAGCGCCATAAATGTAAACACTTCCATTCGGCGATTAATTAACGTGAGAACTTAGCCTTTTATGTTGATGTTGGCGCCACCAACCCCACTGCAGCCGTCACTCGACCCCAACGCTGAGGGATGTGCAGACTATGCATCTTCCTTTATTCAGATTACATAACCCAAACAGGAACAAGTGCACACTGAAGCTCTCTGTATTGTGCTGCTGAAAGCCTGAAACTGAACCAATTTCCATGCAGATTCCAGTTCTTCAAGCTGCCATTCTCACCTAGTATATCTTCTACCACATCGCATGGAAAATTGTTGCCAATTTCATATATGTACACTCCCATAAACAACCAAATATGTTTATAGCATACACAATACATGAACCAGTACATCCAAATATGAACTAGTACTGCCCAATTCTCTGTCTTGTAAATACAAGGTCCCAGGGGCTGGCTAGGGCAGCTGGGGACGGTGGAGGCGCCGTCCTAGCTGGGGCCCCCAACGGCAGCGGCAGCACTTGGTGGCGGCGCACGGCGGCGGGGTTGGCGGCGCCCGGCGGCTAGGTGGCGCCCGGCTTGGTGGCGACGCCTGGAGACTGGTGGAGGAAATCGATCGATCCAGAGAACAGAGGAGAGGAAATCGATTCTTTTGATCTGACAATGGGCCCAGATCCAAAACAGTCCACAAAGCTTGAAAAGAATACAAATGGGATTAACAAATGAGAAATACATGAAAAACATAGATAGTGGTACCAAATAGACTAATTAGCAGTCCTAATGATATATTATAGAGGGAATGTGGATTGGGTGGTAAAAAAGTTGAGGTACGCAAATTAAATGATAAATAGTCTAAATTCTCTATAAAATATGGGTTGCTCAGAGAATGCCAAGATCATTAGTCCATAGAAAACATAGATGGGCATATTTTATTAGGAGTACAAACAAGAAAATAGGAATGCTGATATATATCCCCATATAGTACATACAGAAACACAGATGTGTGACCCGGAAGGGAAATTTGAATCAACAAACAAACAGTAACAGATAAGAGTCCAGGGGTACCAAAGTTCAGATGATCACACACCCATAATGATTCAGAGAACAAATTAACATATACATGATACAACACTTTACGGCCGGTGCAAGACGATCATGTATAAAGTATAGATGCGGCAGCAGACCTAGGGATTATTTATTGTAGAAGGGCACGACGGTGTAGATGGTCTGCATAAGAGTGGCGAGAAGCAGTATGATGGCCGCCAAGAGCGAGATGAATACCCATGGATTGCTGAAGTACGTATGCATAAGGGTCGCTCGCCACTTGTTCCACGGCTTCTTGCAGTGCGCGTTTATCTCCGTAGCACATCACGTATACAGCTGTCTGGGCTCATCACAGCTCCTTTGGTTAGGATCTTGTTTATCAGCTTTGCTACAGCCTCGTCGCTGCCTAGACCGCTCGTGATGATCCCTTTGGACCTCAGCAGTGCCACATCCTTAGCAGTGTCAATGAGATTATCCATAAAGTAGACAAACGCCATGACTTCATTTCCGGCGCCTGGGTGCAGCCGCTCAAATGCCATCAGGATGAGAAACACGCGCTCGGCATTGTCCCAGAAGAGGACCCGAGGAATACTGAGTACACCTCCTTCAAAGCTGACCCCCCCCCCTGCAAATCCCTTTCTATCACTCAACTTGAAATGAATTCCTGCCTCGTGGAGTTCTGCCGCACAAGGCATGACAAAATTTGTGGCCAACCCTCGGCGGTGCCGACGGGCACCACTGGTGCCTTTCTGGAGAGCATGGAGGGGATGGAGGCACAGGGGATTATCATCTTCCACGAGGCACAGAGGATCATTATCAACTAGCACAGTATACGTGACAGCATAGCAAAGACAACAGATCATCAAATTGTTTATCGATTCATCGTCCTGCGCGCGACCATCAATCGTCAAGCAACAAGCAAGCAAGATTATCAAACTTTTCCAATTATTGTGTGTGTATAATATATATATATGTGTGTGTGTATATATATATATATGTATATATATGTATATATATATATATATAAATGTATATGTATATATATATATGTATATATATATAGTTAAATAGCCTTTTTCTTTTAGATTAATCTATTTTTATATACTAAATTAAGGTCCTTCAAGAATCCTGATCAGCGTTCATAATTAAGCTGCCATGTGGCATGTCTCTGAAATTAGCAAAAAACCATACAGATTTTGAAAAGGAAGATGAGTATCTAATCATCGCTTTTCATTTAAATTAGTGGAACCAATAATTTTATTCATTAGCTCTATCTTAGATAACAAAATCCCCTACCCCTCCCTCTCCCCTCCATTCCACTCAAGTACCACGTATGTATGTACACTTACCCCTCCCCCAACTCTCTTTCTCTTCTCCTCTCCATATGGGTGAGCATTTGGCGTGTTCATGAGTTGGGAATTGTAATCAGAATCAGTCTGTGTGATTGATGGATGAACTTAGTGGTCTCAAATAGGAGAGTGCGACATAGGATGTCGGAAAGACATAATAGACTAGCCTTCCGGGAGGAAGCACTTTGTTGTTTATTTATGGACGGCTCGAGGAGCCAAAGTGAGGGGTTGTTGAGAATAGGAAATATGAATGGAAACAGAAACCTGATATGTGGTAATAAGCCGGCGAATGGCGAATGTAAACAAGAGAAGATTTCAAGATGACGAACTAAATCTTGATCTTTCAGCTTGAATTTTTCCAAAGCAATTCTTGGATAGATCAAAAAGAAAGTCTCCTTTAATTTACCAAAACCTTTTACATAACCCACACTCAGTGTTTTTGGGAGAATGTTTTCGATCACAAAGATTTGCGAAATAAACTAAGCCTTTTTTTAAGCTTGCATTTTTCACATTTTCCAGTGGCTTGTAGAGTACAAAAGTATTCACGCTCCGATTGTTGTTGTTTTCCTCCTCGTCTGATTGCACAAAGATTAGGGTTTCATCCCTCGATCCCAAACCATTTGCTATGATTTAGTGTTCTAGCTGCGGCCTCTTTGTGTAGTTGCTATTTGTTTTTTCTAGAGGTTGTGCACCCATGGATTACCCAATGTGGTAACACATAAAGGTATACTTTATTTTTGTTTCCATTAAGTATTGTAATAATGATTCATCTTTTGTTACCGTCGATACCAGGGTTTGCATTCTAGGATTGATATTGGTATCACGATTCCACTGTTGTCTCCTGTCACACTACCTCTCTAGTGGCGTCCCTACATCAGTATTAGAGCGGGGTGTGACATGGCAAGATATACAATTTTGTTGTTGATGTAATTTTCATTTCAAATAATTTTGAGTGCCAAACAAGTATTACATGTTTTGAAGAGGTGAAATAAAAAATAGCAACTTCAGCCTATACAACATTTCGCTGGTGGTGATGTGGTAAGAGGACAACGTGTAGTGATAGGAGGAACCTATATACCACACGCACAAATATTTTGCAAAAAAGATCGATTGTTTATTCCACTGGCGTTTAGTGATAGGAGGACCCTCCTGCCCTCCTCTACCTATGAATATAAATTTAGCTGCATGTAGAAATAGTTTTTTAGTAGCGCAATCTCTATGTGATTTTTGTTTTATATTTTTTAATAAAAACTTTTGATTCTGATCAGGTAAGCTATGGTTAATTGATAAAAAAACCGAGTGGATCAACAAAAATAATATATAGGTAAAAAAATTATATATGTATTATTAGTATGACGAAAGCCAAGGTTAACATAGTAAAAAAACAATTCAAAAAATTAAATTTTGGTTATATGACTAATCCCATATATCTATAAAGTTTATATCCACTAAGTATAGTTAATATTAATTATCTTTTCTCTCATAAAGCCACATCACCTTAATTCTTTTTAGACTTCAATTGCATCTCTTCTCCCCAAAAGCCACATCATACAACTCAATCATTTATAAATTTTGGATAATTGATCAAGGTACAAAATATATAACCACATGAAAGAAAATCATATAATAAGTAAGAAAGAAAATTTCACAAGTCATATATATTATCTTATCATGTAATTTTCCCGAAGCAATGCGTGGGGTACCCATCTAGTAAACCCATAGAGAAATCTGGCCATCCCATAAGTCACTTGAAGTTTGACATTTCATTATATAAGTCATTTTGTTGCAGATGTCTACCCACCAACTCAATTTTATTGCAAAAACCACCTTAGTGCGCACGTATTTAACCGAATCAACATGTTTTAGCCATCAATAATGGTCTTTACCAAAAATTAAATACTTTTAGAATATAGTATTACACTTTCTTTTTTGGAAATTCCACACATACAAATGTTGATCAGAGCTTAAATATTGTCACACTAATTACACTATATCCAAAAAAGTTGAATGAAACATGAATAATAAATCTAATGCAAGTACTTGGACAAGATCGATTCGGCTAGCTTAGCCTATGGTAGCTCTGTATCAGTGATAACAAGTTGATTCAATTAAGCAAGTGTGCTCTGGGGTGTTTTTTACAACAAGAGTAGGGGATGGCTATTTGCAACAAAATGACTTATGGGGTGGAATGTTAAACTTTTGACTTATGGAGTACTTTTTGCAATTTTCCGAAACCAATAAGTAGACAAGGAGAGAGTCTTTAATTATATTGTATATTTTGGTTAATCTATTTTCTAATACTGTGTTTGATATGGTTGTAATTTAGGCCATTTGTTACTAATCAAGAGTATTAAAAACTTTGCTGGTTTTGACTTAGAAAAGATGTCGAATGAAATAAAAAATGCGTGAACGAAAATTACTCGAGCTCATGAATACGTACCAAACATTCGTGGCCATATGCAACATTGATAAGTCTGCGGAGAAGGATAAGGGGTAGCTCAAACACCCTCGCCATCTCAAGCAAGAAGCAGCCATCCTTGAGCATCATCTCCACGAAGAGTGTATCTTGGTACCATATGTCTTCTAAATTTTCGTACGCCTCTTGAAGCTGCACCTTTATCTCCTCAACGGCAACGATGAACTCCTGTAGAGGCTTCCCACTCCGCTTGACTAAGTGTGCCACTGCACGCCACTTGTGCTTCTCCATCTGCAGCAGGGCAGGATCGCCGTGGTGGAAAGGTCCCAGCGATACTACCTCTGGCCTGTAGGCGTTGGGGTTTGTCATGTTCTTGATGTACTCCGGCACCCGGTAGATGGAGTGATGTGACTTTGATCCTCGCGCCATCGCTTCAGATGTGACGCCGCCAGCATCACCGCTGATGTACCTCTCGATCTCTACCACCCAGCTAGAGTTCATGGCAGAACTTTCCATTTGATTGGGCTGTTTATTGTTTATGGAACCCGGACTCAACTCAACAGGCCGTCGCCAGGCCTCTCTATGTACTGTGACTGTGTGACAGTGTGTGTGCAGCAGCAGCTTATTAGCTACTAGCATTAGCATTTAGCATGTACCACCTACCAGTCCTTGACCCAGATCGACAGTCGGCGCGGTCCAACAGTAATCTCTCATGGCAACTAGCCTTACAATTTCAGAAATACATATTGTTAAGTGCTAAGGGCCAACGTGCCCTCCCAAGTGGTGACGTACGGCAACAGAGGCCGGTTAACAAGTTACAAAAGGAAAACCACACGCCTGCAGCGCACGCTACCACACGCCAGATCTAGTGTTGCCCGTTTCCATTAAACAACGGTTGATATGGTTTGCGTTTCAAGACAAACGTCCAGAGGCCTTTGTTTGACGATGCTTGGTGAATACTCCCTCCGTTTTAAAATGTTTGACACCGTTGATTTTTTAACACATCTCCGTTCGTCTTATTAAAAAAATTTGTGAAATATGAAAAACTATATGTGTACATGAAAGTATATTTAACAATAAATCAAATGATATGAAAAAATAAATAATTACTTAAATTTTTTTAATAAGACTAATGGTCAAACACGTACTAAAAAGTCAACGGTGTCAAACATTTTGAAACGGAGGGTACCATTCGTCTTATTCAAAAAAATTTATGTAATTATTTTACATATTTCACAAATTCTTTTAATAAGACAAACGGTCAAACACGAGCTAAAAATTCAACGGTGTCAAACATTTTGAAACGGAGGGAGTATATTGTAAACAGACGTGGGAGACGGCATGAGCCGACAGCCATGGCGGTGGCTGCAACGATGACTTCAATCGAGGTGGTAGGAGGCCAAACTGCGGCAATCGTCGAGGTGATGTGGCGTCGGCGCTCGCGGGCATCAGTCGTCAAAACTGCGGCGGCAAGTGTCGCCGCCTTCCGCCATGGAGCTGACGAGAACGGCCGGTTGTCCGCTCAGCTTGAGGAACAGCCGAGAACCAACCCTGCAAGCTTCCTAGCACAAAAAACCTGAAACCTCCAGGCTTTAATCGGGGAATGGAAGGCATGATCGTTTCGTGATTGAACTACCATCCAGCTTCCTGCGAGGAATACTACCAGACTCGAGGCTGCCACTTGCACAGTACGAAATTAATCATCTTTCAGGTTTGTGCTTAATTGTCATTTGGCTTCTTCCTAATGCCATCCCTCATCAATTCGACAGGGAGAGTCCAAGGACCAAATATGACAGGATTACACATGCATCAAGTTCGATGAAATGAACTAGTATGCAGACGTATATATGGCACTTAAATTGGCCGCTACGATATATGACTTCACTTTTGTTTGGTTTATGTCACCAAAATCGCTCGCTCTCGTCTCGCTCACTAAATCCGAAAGAAAATGAACTCTGAAAAATTTCGGAATTTGAACAGTATCTGAAGAACAGAGTTTCAGCATAGCAGAGAACAAGAGTGATTGTTTTGGCGCTGCGTAGGCCCTCTTTATTTAGGCTTAGATTTATTGGCCTAGACTTTTAAGTCATCTTATTGGCTTATATGATTTATAAGCCGGTGGATTTAATGTCTTAGGTTTAGTGGTTGAGTTATACATCTACCTCACATAAGCCAAAAAAAGTTTCTCCAACCTAGTTTTTGGCTTAATAGTGTTAGAGTGGCTTATGGCTTCAAAAAAGCTAAACGGAAAAGCTGCTTATTTGTTTAGGCTTAGACTTTTCGACTTATAAGTTGGCTTATAAGCCTAAACAAAGAGGGCCGTAGCCTTACAGCTTTTCTATTTTCTCTCCTTTTATTCTTCCTCGAAACGAGGTTGCGACATGCAGTGTGGCCGTCTAAAATGCAACATCTACAACAGCCGTGCCATCCCACGACCTGGTACCTTGCCGGGCACTGAAAACTGAATTCAGTAAGCCGTTACATGCATACAGAGTCCCGAAAAGAAATTAAACGTGCAGTGCAGCTACTTGTGCAACTAGCAAAGTAAAATGCAAAGCAAAAATGTTCTGTCACACAAAGATAGTCTGTCAGTTTAGACAGGTGGAAGGTGGTACGCAAGCATAGTGTAGGTAGTCTGCAGGAGGGTGGCAACAAGGAGGATGAAGGCAACGAGACTAGGGAGGCGAACACATTTAAGTGCAGACTAATGATTTTCCGTGCTCAAGTTTGATCGTCTAGGAGGAGAAATAAAATTTCATCACAGTTGCAAAAATCACCCCATAAGTCACATGAAGTTTGCCATTTCATCATAGTTGCAAATTATGTCCTCACTTTCCTCTCTCTTTGGCTGTTCTCCTGCAGGCTGGTGCCCAGCGAAGGTTATACTGGCGGTCCCGAAGGTGGCAGCTATGAATGATAGAGAGAGAACCACCATCCTCGTCGAATTTGGGTTCTTCCTCACCTTCACCGACCCTCCATGCACCTCCCTCCTTGCTGTGCACCGTGCTCACTGGTTGGGTCATCTTCGTCATCCCCTGGTGGCTCAGGCGTAATGCTCGTCTCGTCGTGATGGCAAGAATTCATGGAGGCCCCTACAACCCACCGCCTATAATTTTTTCAATTCTATAATTACAGTTTTTCAGAATATGAACGAAAATTGGGAACTTTTCATTCGAAGAAAAGTTGAAGCTGCTAGAAGAAAATATGGTAGAAAGCATCACACTGGTGGCCTTTAGAAGTACAGTTTTTATCACCATGGGTATTTTACCGGTGGGCGCGGGCTAGAAATTTCGAAAAATTAGGAAAAAAATGAAATTAAAACTGGAAACAATTAATGAGCTAAAATTTCAGAAAAGGAAGTTAACACATATGCATATACATATCATTTTGCAATGTGTCCACGATGCAACACCGGCACTAGCTATTACTTATTCTGGTAGAAGGGCACAACAGTGTACGCTGTCTGCAAGAGGGTGGCGACCAGCAGGATGATCGCCGCAACGAGCGAGATGAACACCCACGGGTTGCTGAAGTAGGTGTGTATGAGGCTAGCCCTCCACTTGTTCCACGTCCTGTCGCGGTGCGCGTTGGCGTCCTGCAGCACGTCCCGGAGGCTGCTGTCTCTGCTCATCACCGCCCCTCTGGTCAGGACCATGTTTATCAGGTTCACCACGGCCTCGTCGCTGCCCAGCCCGCTCTTGATGATCCCTTTGGACTTGAGCAGCGCCACGTCCCCGGTGGTGTCGACGAGGTTGTCCATGAGATACACGAACTCCGTCACGTCGTTCCCGGCGCCCGGGTGGAGCCGCTCGAATGCCATCAGGTTGAGGAACACGCGCTCGGCGTTGTCGTACAGGGTCATCCGCGGGATGCTTAGCACGCCGCGTCCAAACCTGACCGCCTCTACGAATCCGTTAGGAGCGGGACTCAACTTGAAGTAGATTCCTGCCTCGTGGAGATCCGAGGCACAGGGCATGACAGAGTACTCCTTGGCCGACTCCCGGCACTGCCGACGATTACCACCCACGCTTCTCTGAACAACATCCAGAGGGTGGATCCCCTCGTTCCCCTGGAGGGGGTCCTTGACTTCCGCGACCAACGGGCCGAAAAATTCTAGCACGCGCTTGCTTATCAGTCATCTTCCTGTGACATGACGAGATCATTAGTAAAATTTCAAAATTTGTATAACCATCTATCTTGATTTATATTCATGAAATCATGAAAATGTCATTACGTACGTCAGAGAGTACGCAGCTAGGTAATATAGATTTGGACATCGAAAATACTGCTACCCACATGAATCTAGCTACTAACTAGCTAGCTAGTAGCTAGATTCAACATGTACTGCTCCGCACAGGGGTTAGTGGCTGTGCAAAACACGTTTGTTTAAGTAACATATGATAAAATATGTCAACTTAGTATCGCCAGTTGTAATTAAGTCATTGCCGTTTCTTTGTTTAATGGAAAGGGGATTAGCTTGTCTTTCTTTTTGTTGTATTTAATCCACTTGTCATTTTCAAAGCTCTTTGTGTATTAACTGAACTATCCCACGGCTAGCAAAGCGTGATATAATCTACTCCCTCTGTTCCATATTATAAATCATTTTGGCTTTTTTCCTAGTCAAACTGAGTTTAAAATTTTTCAAACAAAACAAATTATTATCAAATATATTCAATGTTAGATTTAATAAAACTAATTTAGTGTTTTAGATATTGCTAATTTTATCCAGGTGTGTCATCTAGGTCCCTAAAGTCTAATATATTTTTGGATCCCTGACATATCATGGATGTCATATAGGTCAAAACAGGCTCCAACCCGCTTCATGAGCAAACGTGTCATGCAACGGTGGTGCTTACACGTTAGTGTGATAGGCACATAGAAAAAATAAAATTTAAAAAGAGAGGAGATAATTTTTTAAAAAAAATAAGAAAAACGAGAGGAGAAAAAATATGTTCTTAATTTTGTTATATATGATTAACATATACTAGGTTCCACTGATACGTAGGCGCCACCATTCATGACATACCACATCAGTATACGGAGCAGGTTTTGGAGCCTGTTTGGACCTATATGATACTCAGGACAAATTCAGGAAAAAAAATACATTTTAAGAGTTCAAGTAACTAAACGACATATATATACTCGCACAAGTTTAGGGGCCATCCGTGCACTTTACTCTTTTGTGTATAATTTTTGTCAAACTAAACAAAGTTTAAATAGGAAAAGAAAAGTCAAAACAACCTATAATATGAAACGGAGGAAGTAGTTTTAGAAATGATTGTTTTCTGGCTCTAGTTCAGGGATAGTACTCGATCTCAATCCTAAATTCCTAATTGAATACCCCAAAGAAAATATATATGGAGAGAAATATGTAGTGCTTTGTTCTTCGACTGGGATTGTTGGGTGTACCTGAATTAGTTTTTCAGGATCCATAACATGCCAGAGCGTCTGGAGGAGGAGCAGGGGCACCTGATTCTCCAGTGTGAGCATATCGGACATAATATCACAGCGCAAGTATAGGTAGCCGTGTTTGCTGAAGATAGGTTCGTCAGGACCGTAATCGTCATAATCTACTACTTCCCCTCCACGACGGAAAGCCCTAAATGTCCTCATAATCTCCAGCAAGAAGCAGCCGTCGATGGCCATCAACTCGACGAACCGCTCTCCGTGCCACTTCTTATCTAGGTTCTCGTAAGCGCTTCGCAGCTGTTGTGCTACCTCTTTGACGGCAGCCATGAACTCCCGCAGTGGCTTCCCGCTCCGCTTGACCATGTGCGCCACCGCCCGGTGCTTGTGCGCCTCCATGCCGAGCAATGCCTTGTCGCCGTGGTGAAAGGGCCCCAATGACACCAGATGCGGCCGGTAGGCATCGGGGTTGGTCGTCTTCTTGATGTAATCCGGAACCCGGTAGATGGAGGGCCCCTTCGTCGTCTTGGATCGCCGCGCCGTCGTCGTCTTCTCAAGCAGGGCATTGGCGTTGTTTGTAGCAATCAACTTCTCTATCTCTACTGTCACCTTGCCAATCTCCTCCGCTCTAACAGCTGATTCCTCACCCTTTTTTTATTGGCTATTTACCAACAAACGTACCGTCCAATATAATTGAACCGAGCACTTGAGGTACGGTGTACGTTATGAGTGGCCAGCATGGATGTGGCATTGATGTATATATAGCGTCGTAGTGGCACCCTAGCTAGTTCCCAAGTCATGTGCAGAAATATGAAAGACGAAGACTAACGATCCATATATTAGTCTGACGACTACATTAATTGGATACTATACTACAGGTACGTTCATGGAATTTTAATTTGAGAACTCAGCTCACCTGATTTCTTAATTAGTAGCATCAGTCGGTCACTCGGTCTGGATTCTTTATTAAGTTCATGAATCCTATAATCACTCATAAGAGTATGGTGATAATTCAATTTGCAAGGACGTAGAAAAATAGTGAACAAGACTACAACAGAGCTAGTTACATAATCTATCTATCTATCTATCTATCTATCTATCTATCTATCTATCTATCTATATTAAAAGTCCATTAAACATATTATACAAACGCACTCATGCCACTATGTATACTATATTAGAAACATCTAAACCTTGATTTTCAATTAAATTGGTGAGTCCTTTATTTTAGACCAATGGATTAAATCTATTATATTATTAAAACAGTTTTGAAAGGAGGCACCACGTTCGCTGTGGTGGCTAGAAATTCTCACATTAATCGGAGAAAAAGAAAAAAAAAAGAAAAGGAGAGTCCAAGTAGAAATACAATATAAAAATAGCTAAAATTCGGAATTAAAAATAAGCAATATTAAAAGAAGTTTCCATATAAGTACCCAATACGAGAATAATCAAAATTCAAAATAAAAATAAAATAAAATCCGAAATTAGAAAAAGAAAAGGATAATCCAAGTAGGAATACAATTTTAAAATAGCTGAAATTCGGAATTAAAAATAAGCAATATTAAAAGAAGAGTCCATATAATAACCCAATACGAGATTAATCAAAATTCAGAATAAAAATAAAGTAAAATCTAAAATTAGAAAACAAAATGAGAGTTCAAGTAGAAATACAATTTAAAAATAGCTGAAATTTGGAATTAAAATAAGCAATATTGAAAGAAGTTTTCATACAAGAACCCAATACGAGATTAATCAAAATTCGAAATAAAAATAAAATAAAATCTAAAATTAGAAAAATAAAAGGATAGTCCAAGTAGGAATACAATTTTAAAATAGCTGAAATTCGGAATTAAAAATAAAAAATATTAAAAGAAGAGTCCATATAAGAACCCAATACAAGATTAATTAAAATTGGGAATAAAAATAAAAATAAAGTCCAAAATTAGAAAAAAATAAAAGAAGAGTTTAAGTAGGAATACAATTTAAAATTAGCTAAAATTCGAAATTGAAAATAAGCAATATTGAAAGAAGAATTCATATAAGAATCCAATACGAGATTAATTAAAATTCAGAATAAAAAATAAAATAATATCCAAAATTAGAAAAATTAAAAGAGAGTTTAAGTAGGAATAAAATTTTGAAACAACTGAAATTAAAAATAAAAAATAAAAATATTAAAAGAACACAATACGGTATTAATTAAAATTTGGAAAAAAATTCTGAAATTATAAAAAGAAATATAAGATTTCAATTAGGAATATAATTTATAAATAACTAAAATTTGTGATAAAAATAATGACTATTGAGAGAAAAGACCATCTAATACACATGACTAGATAAATTAAGTAACAGGCTTATAAAGGAGTAGAGTGGTGGCGGTTGATACGACATATAAAAACTGTTAATAAAACACCAAATAGAATCCTAATGACAACTAAAAGGAGGGACGACAGGCAGGCTGTGAAACAAACAAGCAAGGCAGTTGCCGGGACTTCTAGAAAGTTAAAAAAAACCATTGATAATCAATGACAATAAAAAGAAGAAGGAGCGGGCGGGGTGTATAGGAGTATAGTTGCAGAGCCGCCGATGCTTGACGGGTCTTCTAGAAAATAAAAAATGAATTTCAACGATAGTTATGTTTGATTTTTAGAATCACAATGACAATAAAGAGTAGGCGGCAAACGGGCCATAGAGGAGCATAGTGATATCGTTTGATGGGACTTCTAAAAATTATAAAAAATGGAACCCAACAAGACAATAAATTCTAAAAACTACAAGGTCTAATTTTTAAAGGTTCGGAACTTCTAAAAAAGTAAAAAAAACCAATGATAATCATGTTCGATTTTAAAATCTCAATGGCAATAAAGAAGGGAGGGAGCGGGCGAGCCGTAGTGGAGTACAATGGCAAAGCCGCTGACGGTTTGGCGAAACTTCTTGAAAAGTAGGAAGTAAAAATGAACCCAAACGATAATTATGTTCGAATTTTAAATCTCAATGACAATAAAGAGAAGAGACAGTGGACGGGCCGTAGAGGAGTATAATGGCAATATTTGACGAGACATCTAGAAATTATAAAAACGAAACCCAACGTGACTATAAACTTTAAAAAATATAAGATTTAATTTTTAAAGGTTCCAAGAAGAATGAATAGAATAGCGGTAGATCTAGCAAGTAAATAAAGAAGGAGATGACATAAGAGGTAGTAGCTGGTGTGACTTTTAAAAACTATATAATTAGAAACACAGGGATGATAAGGTTTGGACTTTCGAAGTCTTAAGACAACGAGATAGCTATTTAATAAATTTTAAGTAAAATCATAGTAAAAAATATATGTTTTGTTTAGGTGCTAGCCGCGCAATTGCGCGGGCCACCCAGCTAGTTAGATTAAAAACATAATTTAGTCCCTCCCTCTCCTCTCCCTCACATGTATGCGCACCTCGCACATTCGTACACATGTACTGTATGTACCCGAATTTTCTATTGACGCTCCTAAACCGTCACGGGGCGTTCTAATAGATTAGCCCTTAATTTTTAATTAAAGTGGTGTGTCTATTATTATTATTATTTTAGACCATTAGATTTGGATTAAAAACAGAATTTAATACATCCCTCTCCTGTCCCTCACGTGTACCAACTCCTCTTTCTCCTCCCCATTCAACCCTTTTAATTTTTTACTTGAGATACCGCCACAATATATTTATAGGGAGTACCTATATTTATGTCACCATATTTTTTTATGAAAATATAGTAAACATGTATTTGCATTTTTAAGTTCCTAAATTACAAATATAATTTTATTGTATTTACAATGTAAGTCTCAAATTACATATGTAAGTCCCTAAATTATAGATGTAATTTTAGTATATTTATAATGTAATTCAACATTACAACCGTTGTGGACATAATAGGAAAATGATGGACACATAATAGGAGAAGAAAAAACGAATTTATTATCAATTGTAGCTTGATCACATAATAGGAGTCCACGAAGTGCTAACGAGAATAGAGGCGTTGGAGTTTGATCAGGTGTCCCGGTTTTTTGTGCTTTTGGATAGCTTTGATCTCACGCCAAAAAGGCTGATTGTAGTCAGGCCCAAACTATGTTGCCACACGTTTAGTAAAACCATATTTATATTACCTTCAGTTTTTATACTATTATTGACTTTTGATCATATGTTCTATCGTTCGTTTGACTAAAAGAAAATACATAATTAACTAAAAAAAGTTGTTGTGATTCTACATTGATGAATTATGTTGGCTATATTTAAGTACATAATACAATGTGGCAGGTGACGTTTGACATGTAATTATTAATTCCATAACAACTTCTTTAAAGAATCCCATCATATTTTGGTGGTTGCAAATATTAATTAACAAATATAAAACACTAATTAGAATCTACATATGTAAAAATACAAACAACGTAATTTAATTGTGTTATTTATTCAAGTTGATCTACTCTAAATTTTAATTCGTATGAGATTAAGATTCTGAAATTTGGAATTTTTTGAAACTATTTGGTTTGTACTTCAACCATGATAAGCCTACATGATACATATATATGAAAGAAAAATCAACAAAAATATTTTCAGCTGGTAAAATCTATTATCATTTTTCACATTTTTAATATTTGTTTAAATGATATAAAAAATCAGAATATAATTCAAAATAACACATTTCTTTCAGAAGTCGGAAT
The DNA here is from genome assembly GCF_000147395.1 of Oryza glaberrima. Classification (NCBI taxonomy): domain Eukaryota; kingdom Viridiplantae; phylum Streptophyta; class Magnoliopsida; order Poales; family Poaceae; genus Oryza; species Oryza glaberrima. The sequence continues at coordinate 18,768,484 of NC_068336.1, read as the reverse complement.
ATAGTTAATATGGGTCTTTAACTGTAAATTAGTTATAATAAACCAATGACGTCAGCTGATAAAAAGTAGCTATTTATTCTAAAAGATTATCATAAACTATGGTTTCTCACTAATATAGCATGAAAATAGTGATAATTATGGCGAGTGGATAGACATTGTAAGCATCATACGTATGATAATATAATCTCATTGTACTTAATTCAAGCCCGGTGTAGCCTAGCTAAACAAAATATTTATAGAGAGGTTGGCTTCAAGTACATACTCTCTCCGTTCCACAGAAAATGAATCTAGGATTGGATGTGACACATCATAGTACAATGAATTTGGACAAAGGTATGTCCAGATTCGTAGTATTAGGATATGTCACATCCAGTACTATGTTGGTTTTTTATGTGTCACATCCACATGTGGAAAAGAATCATGCGTGCCTCAACCACTGCATCTTGTACATGAAAGAGTACACTTCGTTGGACAAATGCCGAACATGCGATGCTAGCCGGTATAAATCAGCTAACAACATTTCCTCATATGTTGATTTTGTCAAGAAAAAAGAGGATGACACATTCTCAAGAAATAATAGAAAAATCCCTAGTTGGTGAAGTGGTACTTTCATGTGAAAGATCGCATCAAACGTTTGTACTCAAACCCTCAAGATATAGAACTAATACGTTGGCATCAAGAAGAGCGCAAGAAAGATGGGATGCTCTGACATCCAGCAGATGCTCGTCAATGGAAAGCCTTTGATGCAAAGTACCCAGAATTTGCTAAAGACCCACAAAACATTAGATTGGCTCTGAGTACGAATGGAATGAACCCATTTGGAGACATGAGTAACTCACATAGCACATGCCAGTGCTTCTTAACCATGTACAATGTTTTTACCTGGCTTTGTCAGAAGCGAAAGTACGTTCTACTTTGTGTCTTGATATGAGGCCCTCAGCAGCCTGGTATTGATATTGATCTATTTCATGAGCCATTGATGAAAAATATGGAAGATTTATGGAGTGCTGGGATAAATGTGTGGGACGAGTACCTAAGACAATACTCCATGGTGAAGGCCATCATTTTTGTTACCATTAACAATTACCCAGCCATGTTTTCAATTTCTGGGCAGATTAAAGGGAAAACATGAAATGTGATCTACTTCAATGGAACGTACTACAGGTACCTCCCAGGTTCGAACATGCTTGTGTACATGTGGCACCAATGTTTCTTACGCACAGATCACAAGTACCGCAAGATGACATCAAAATTCAACCGTACCGAAGAGAATGATCCTCCACCAAAACCTACAACCGAGGAGAAAATATGTGCGATGACAGAGAAAATACAGTGCGTGTTCGGAAAATGCCCTAAGAAATGTTCAAAGGGAACAATGCATAAGAAACCAGATGATGAGTTGCCTCCCCCATTCAAGAAGCATTTGATTTTCGTTAAGTACCTGCCATACTGGAAAGATCTGAAGAGTCACCATGCCATAGATGTCATGCATATAGAAAAGAATGTGTTCGACAACACCATCGGAACATTGTTGGACGTACCAAGCAAGACAAAGGATAGTCTACAATCATGGGCCGACCTAGGAGAAATGGGAATTAGGGAAGAGCTATATCCGACAGAAGGAAAGAAGAATGGAAATGTATATCTTCCTCTAGCCTGTTTCACACTAATACTTGAGGAGAAGAAGGCAATTTGCAAGTCCCTTCGCGATGTTAAAGTGCCTATAGGTTTATCATCGAACATTAGGCTACTAGTCTCCATAAAAAAATTTATCGGTATCCGGTTATAATTCACATGACTGTCATGTCATACTCGCCGTGTTTCTCACCATTTCTATAAGGGCCATTAAACCAGAGCATGTAAACTCATAAGTCTCCAAGAAAACTCGTAGCAGCTACAGGATAAGACGCTTGAAGAAATAGCTGAATATAAGAAGGGCTTGCACAAGGCCAAGTTGCTTAATGTGTCACAATATATATGACGAGTGTTCCTGAAATTTCAAAATAAAAGAGTTACAATGGCCGCATATAACTTCAAGTTCGACAGAACTCTATATATATGTATTATTTGATCAGTGACTACTGAACTGTCATTGTAGGGTAGCTATCATTACATTTGCTTCCTACTCTACCCAAAGGACAGGACCGATGTAGTCCTGGACCCCCTCGATTATCCTCACAACTCATGCATGTGTACAGTTCGTTAAGTGTTCATGATTATTAAATTTCATTCAGTAATATGACTACAGTGCCTACAACTACTACAATGTAAAAGGCGGGAAACGATTGCGAACGAGAGAGAGGTTGCTAATGCGTACATACTGGCCGGTAATAAATTACTAAACATACTCTCCGCACAGACTTAATTATTTAAATTCTTTAAGCTGCATGTCTAGCTAATTCCTTCTATGTGTATCAGTGTATGCCATAATGAATTGTCCCAAGCACCCTAGAGGCATAATGACTGTGGATATTACACATGTGAGTTCCTCAGAGTTAATGGGATGTACAGTAGTAACCAAGAGGATACAAGACTCTCAACTCAAAATATAAAGTTCAATGAAGGAATGCACGTATATTTGATATTGTAATATATTATCCTCTGTCACTGCATTCACCGCGAGTGCTGCATGAATAAGGACTTTTCTTCGACCCTGAAAGCTTCCTAGAGACGAACGAAGAATACAAGTCTCTTCGGAATTGGATCCGCGTGATTGTGTATTGAACAATTAAATTAAAAATGACGTGCTTTTGTGTAATTATGTATATATAAGACCGTTTCACTGATGATGCAATATATGATGATTATATCTGCATTATATGTTTGTTACCGGCTAAATGTCTTTATGGACTAATATATTATTTAGTTGCAACATTATTGATTAAAAAATAATATTAAAAAATTTGGAGGGAAAATTTATATTTTAGCACGAACATTTTTTCCAGCGGCATATGCTCCATTTTCCCAAGCGGTTTGTTGGGGCTCTCTTGCCTGGAAAACATTTTTCAAAGGCGGACTGATTAAGAGGTCCGCCTACGAAGAGCAGTCGGCCGCCTGTGAAGATCGCCCGATTTTCGCAGGCCTTTGCCAATAGGCAGAACGGGCGTCCGCCTAAAAAATGCCTTTTGGCCGCTGCAAAGATGACTTTCTTAGTAGTGATATATATTTGCTACTTTTAAAGAACAGGTAAATTAAACTGTGATATGAACAATAAAAATATATACTCACGTTTCAGGAAAACACATAATGGCATGATGTCAGACAAAGTCCTAATTTAATTTAATATATGGTTTAGATAAATAATGTTAAAAGGTACTTCATTTCGAAATTACCAAACATACATATTCAAAATAATAAAATATTGTTGTATAATTTTATACAACATTAATATCGATGCCCGCGCCAGCACGTGGACTAACATCCTAGTTAATTAAACTGTTATTAATTCTGGCGTCCATATACACATAGCGCCATATATAGCTGCACCCCATATATATATAACACACCGAGCTGCAATATTAATTAGAAGAGATGCACGCTTACACGGAATACATGTGCACGCGCAGAGTAAAATCTATAAATATCTGAAGACCAACGATCTAATTAAATAAGTCTGAAGTTTGCATTCAATAAAATAGCTGCTTAGATTCTACTTCTAGAACGAGCACATGGTTTACTAGCATGTGATACAGATATAACAGTCTTGATCGATCCGATCAATGAGTACAACTATAAATTAAAGATCCTGACAGGATTCGGAAAAGCGTTCAAAATGGAAAACAAATTAAATTATCCACTGGTTTCGCATTTCTCCTTTCTGTTGTTGCATAGCTGCTCACGCGCGCCCATCTAATTAATTAATTAATTAATTAAACTGTTGCAAATCAGACTAGCATTTGTAGCTCTCACTCTTGTAAGGTAAATAGGGCATCGTTAGGCTGAGTTCAGTATTGTAGGTTACCAACTCTTACTCGCTCGTTTTTCACGCGCACGCTTTAGAAACGGTTAAGTGATGTGTCTTTTTTTTAAAAAAAAATCTATGCGACTGTTGATTTAAAAATCATACTAATTCATTCAGAAATTTTTTAAGCTAATATATACTTAATTAATCTTGTGTAGATGAGTTGCTCCGTTTTACGTGTAAGGGGATTAGTTTTAAACAACAATCTTACGAACACAGCCTTAGTTGAAATGTGAGCATATGCATGCATAACCACTCTCGGCAAATACATATACACTAGTACAGATCTGGACATCCTTCACTAGCCATCCGTGTTGGCCTAATGGGATTCGTTTGGGATGACACATCTCTAACAGTTTAAAAGGTATACCGTTTAAGATATAACTCTTGTAAACCAACGCGTCTATTAGCGGATCACCGGATCCGTTCCCTCTCCCTCCCACAACAGTAGAGGCGTGAGATGATGTAGAACACCCGCGCCTATCCTTTTGCCCTCAAGAACATAGCAGAAATAGACAATAAATACAGATATAGGGAGTAGCTCTCTCTTCGTTATAGATCTCATGTGGAGTATAAGCCAACCATAGATGTCACACCCTGCCCCTGTATATGTAGGGGTCTTAGGAGGAGATAGGTCTTATCTCTACTCCGGTTCGGATTGGTCCACAAGAAAGGATCTTATCTCCCCGGTAGATAATATTCCGTAACACTTCCCCTTGGACCTATCCTTGACCAACTCATGCCTCGTCAAAATTTCTACCAAAACCCAGTGGGAAAAAGGCTAGAAGAAAGAGTACATAGTTACTGCTCATGCATTGCACGTTGTTGCCTCATTAAAAACCTTATGTGAGGAACAACGGCTCCACTCACTAAGGGAAAAAGAGTACAACACTATGGACTAACCTGTCCATATTGTGGGTTATATTCTAGAGTGCTCTCCCCCAGAACTTGGCAAACCTCAAGTCTTCTCCATCACAATTATCTAGACAAGCTTCCGAGAACTAATAGTTAGTAGAGACTAGGTGATCAATCCGCTAGATTATCACTCAACTCGATCGAATTGCTACTCACCTCACCTCTGTCGCACCCAAAGATTGGACAACCCGAATCACCGGCTATCTGTGCATTTAACCTCTGTCCAGACATCAACCAGATTACACAGATGATAATTTGATACAGTTCCACGTTTTACAAAAATATAAAATAAACTCGGAAAAGCAGCGAAAAAACTAAAGACCAACTAAACTTAATCTTCTCAGCAAAGCGAAGCTTCCTCGATAATCCACAGGCAAAACCTCGACGTCTGGCACAAGCCTAATCTTCACAGAACTCACCATCCGACAAATTCTCTGCTTCTGGGGGATTGGGAAAAATAAAGCAAGACTGAGTAGTACAACCACCGTACTCAACAAGTTATACCAATGGGAAAGTATGATACAAGAATAATCAAAGGATTGGCTCATAGGATATTTGCAGTAAAAAAGTGATCAGTCGGCTTTGCTTCGTGGCAACAGGGACGCCGGACGCGGACTCGGCTCCCAACAAAAGAACCTTTTTTCGGCTTATTCTTCTTGCACCACATCATCGCCATGCGCACCGCAGCAGACAGGAGGAGCTAGGAAGCCAGGAGAAGAACCTAGCCGCCGGGATTCCGGTGTTTTCTTTGCCTGCCTTAGTGGACGTACGACATGGCCGGACAGCCGCTTCTGTCACCTGTGAATGCAGATGACGCAGTCGCCGGGGATCGTGGAGCTCATGAGGAGCAAAAAAACACATGTACTCTCGCCTTGTTATTTGATAGTCATGTTTCTCCGTATTGGTTGATCTGTGACTGTGACCATATATATGCTATAGATTGCACAGGACTTCAAGACGATGACCATGGTTGTGAATGAAGAAGTTGCACAAGCTTTGGTCGTTCCTCAAGTTGGGATGGGTTTCAATTTTATTTCCATCTACTATGTTGCACTATGTTCTTCCACTGTACTGTTTTACTAAATTGCACTATATTTTACTTCCATTTGCAGTGTGTTACACTTCTGATCAGCTATATAGTTTAAGAATGATTGGCTTCTAGACATTATATACCAAATTTGACCTTCAAGATTTCAGATTACACAGTTTTCCAGTTTTCGTTTTTGAAAGGAACCATATGAACAATCACAATCTTTTTTACACATTAATCCATCACATTCTAGATTTCAAAACACCAAAGATGCCATATACTGTATAATTCATAAACTATTGTCATTGCTGGAAGCCTGGAACTACCTACATGAGCAGCAGATGCTTTGCACATTAATAATGCTTCTCAGGATGCAGTAAACCATCTGAATATCCCCAATTTGGCATTGGCTTCTGGCGGCGCGTTGCAGTGCAAATCCTGGTGCTTCCATCGCCTTCTGCTCGTCCTTGCCAACCCAGCCGCTGCAGCCTTCACCAAAGGGCCCGGTGCCCATGGCCAGGAGGGAGGCGGAGGGGAACACGCCTCGTGCTCGCCGTGCTCGCCTTAGCTGAAGCGACCACTACTACACTAACGATTTTTCTGTACGGCCAAAACTCATTTTGCATGCGGTTGTTTCCCCCATCTAGAACGAAGCATCTGCGAAAATCGATTTTCGCGTAAGCCGCCCGCACGGGAAAATAAAAAATCGAAAAAAAAAATCAAAACCAAAACCCTAACCCTAATCCAGCCGCCGCCCACTCCCGTCGCCGGCGGTCTCCCAGAGGCCGGATCCACCGCTCGCACTAGTCGCCGACATTGGATCCGCCGCCCACTCTCGTCGCCGACGCCGGCTGAAGACCCCCCGTCGGCGCCGCCGCTCCCGGCATCCGCGCCACTCGCCGCCGACGGAAGGAAGGAAGGGGAGGGGAGGGAAGCCGGATCCCGCGCGGGGGTAGGACGGCCGGCCAGCAGATCCGTGCAGGGATGACCGCTGCTGCCGGATCCGTGCGGGGACGGCCGCCACCAGCCTGATCCTGCGCCTCCACCGCCGCCGCGTGCAGGAGGCCGCCGTCGATATCGCTGGCCTCCTCGTTGTCGGCGCCCGCCTCCCGCCGGCCTTGTCGTCGTCGGCGTCCACCTCCCACTGGCCTCCCGTCGGCGCCGCTATGTTCACCGGTACCCTCCCCGTCGCTGGCGTGCACGATGGGAAGGGGAGGAGGGGAGGAGTTAAGTCAGGGAGGAGGTGGGAAGCCGGTGGTTGAGGGAGATAAGGTAGAGAGAGAAGGGAGTGGTTGAGGGAGAATAAAAGGGAGGAAAAAGGAAGAGAGACGATGTGAAAAATTTGAAGTGGGTGGGAGGGAAAGGAGGAAGGTAGTTTCTTGTGCGGTCCACGTAAAAAGCCCGCACGTGAAAATCGATTTTTCCGTGCAGTCCTCTTAAGTCGACCATACGGGATAATGAGGATTATCCCGTGCGGTCGGATTAATACGCCTGCACGGGAAAATGCAGGCGACAACTTGGCGCCAGTCCCCCTATTTTTCCGTGCGGTTTTACTTACGCACCGAATGGAAACAAAAAGGGTAGCGTCTAGAAAAATCTATCCTGTAGTAGTGGACGGGACCCATGGCTAGGAGGAATGTTGGGGTGGGGGGGGGGAGAGGCAGAGGTGGCCACATCAGTTGTTGGACGGAGGGGATTATGGGCTAGCTGACAGCGTCGAGGAGAGGTAACCCAAATAGATGGAGGTGAGATGGGGAAGGAACCGGTGATCGTAGCGGCAGAAAGAAAAGGACGTGAGCGAACCGCTGAGCAATCAAGCTCGGCTCGATGCGGGAGTTGATGCTAGCGAGCAGACCTGAGCCTTTTCTCTTGGTGCGGGATGGAGCTGTGCGGGCCGGGGGCACTGTCAGATCGCTCGCTCATCCACGTGTCGCCCATCTAAGTTAGGTATGCATGGCATGGGTTTGCAGCCAGTCTGCACAAATTTTTTTTCCATACTTGGAGCTAGTTTTCTTATAATAAATTTAATTTTGCAGGCAATCCATATATAAATTTTGCAAAGTATCATTTGTTAAATTATTTTGTGTTAAAGATGTAAACTATAAATTTGCTAACTTACTTATATATCACTTAGACATCTTTCTCTGTTTACCGTTCATAATCAATATGCACGTCCTTGAATGTATTATGACAAAAAAATGTCATTGAATTACTCTATTTTTTTTAATAAAACAAAGAAGCCGTACATTTAAGATGCTTTTTAATTTTTGTGTATGTAAATGATAGTAATATATATACTCCCTCCATTTCAAAATGTATAATGTCATTGATTTTCCGCATAACATTTGACTATTAATTTGCTAGATAACACTTTCAGCTCAATTGGATAGAGAAATTCTTTAAAAAAACAAGAATGTCCCTAGGGCCAAAAGCTTTTGAGCTGAGACTGGAACGAAGATGGAATATAATATATACTAGTGATGTACTTGGGGTGATGGCAAATTTAAAGTTGCATAATTTCTAAATTTTTACTCTAACATTATGTTTGAAGCATTTGGTCTCAGGGGCATTCTCGTCTTTCTTAAAAATTTATCAATCCAATTGAGTCGAAAGTGCCCTCTACTAAATTACCATTTTTTAAATTTACTCTTTTTTAAATGTCTTTCAGCCGTGACATGTTTTTACGATGTCTATCACCAAATTACACAAAATTTGGATGTCCTATAGCAAAATTTGCCCTTTTTTTTCTAGATTATGATAAAAGCAAGGTTTCAAGGTTTTATACTTCCACCATTCCGAAATATAGGAAATTCAAGATTATTTAGCAAGGATTAAGAAAAATAATCCTTAATTAGTAGTGGAATAGTGCTAGAAATCTTTATATTACTAAATTAATGTGGATAGTGCTAGAAATTTAATTGATGTGGAATGAAATTTAATTGAAAAATAATTGTCGTGACAATTAGTAGTGTGAATAGTGCTAGAAATCTTTATATTACTAAACAAGATTTGAAATCTAAAAATCTTTATATAAATTTTCAAATGGATGGATCGGAGTAGTTACCAAGCATCCTACTTACTGTGACAATATAATAGTATAATATAAAATGTTTAATACTCCCTCCGTTTCAAAATATTTGACACCGTTGACTTTTTAGTGCGTGTTTGACCATTCGTCTTATTCAAAAAATTTAATTATTTATTTATTCTTTTCATATCATTTGATTCATTGTTAAATATATTTTCATGTACACATATAGTTTTACATATTTCACAAAATTTTTTGAATAAGACGAACGGTCAAACATGTGCTAAAAAGTCAACGGTGTCAAATATTTTGAAATGGAGGAGTAGTAAAAAAGAATAATCATAGTTTAAATATTGTGTGGGTATATATACAGAAGTGGATGGCTACCGATGGAGTACAAATATTTGCCAAAATGCCAAGTGCCACGGAGCTCCGTGAGGCAGGAATCCATTTGAAGGTGAACGAGGCAGCTGGTCGATTATTCCTAGAGGCCGTCAGCTTCGAGGGAGGCATAACCATCCCCTTCATCTGGCGGTACATCAGCGCCGAGCACACATTCTTTAGATATTTACTCCGATCTAATAAAAAGTATCTTAAGATATTAGTATCTCATGGTACTAAATCGTTTCCGATCGATCGTTGGATCTAACAATGTCCATCCTGTCCAACTAGATCCAACGATTAAAAACGATTTAGTACCGTGAGATATCGGTATCTCGATATACTTTTTGTTGGACCATACCAAATCTCCATTCCTTAACCAGATGTCCAGATGGCGTTCGAGTGGCTTCACCCAGGCGGCACAGGGAACAACAACAACAACGTGATCGCGTTCGTGTGCTTCATGGACCAGCTCATCAACGCGACCGACGACGTGGCGCTAGCTGCAGAGGTCCAAGGGGGATCATCGTCCAGAGCGGTTTGGGCAGCGACGACGTGAAGAAGGCCCTCGACTCGAGAGAGAGACGCGGTGCTGATGAGCCCCAAGACAAGAGCGGCCTCTGCAGGGACGTGATACGGGAGGTGAACGCGCGCACCGCGAGAAGCCGTGGAACAGGGTGCCGATCGAGATGGTCTCGTGCACACCTACTTCACTTCAGCAACCCCGTGGTTGTTCAGCCCTGCTCTGATCCTGTTCGTCGTCATCATCGTGCGGACCATCTACACTACACTGTACAGCTGTACTGCCATTCTACAGCAATCCAAAGCGGTACGTGTGTGTGCGTGTGTGGGTGTTAATTTGGGCTATATGATTCTACTCCAAAGGTACTCAAGCCGCTGTGTTTAATTAATTAGCCTCTATATCCAGTCATTGTCGAACCTTCTTATATGTATATCCTCATTAGAAATTTGGTCCCTGGACACCCGATTTCTACACGCTGAGAAAGTTGGATTATGTAATGGAGTTTGTAATATATTATCCATTGAATAGATTTAAATTTGCATTAAAGAACATCAAGAGTATTTTTGGGTTGCCTGTAGTGGATTTTTGAAATTCTTTAACTCCCTCAAAGAGATAAAAGGAAAACTCAGTGTAACTCGGCTCATAAGGTCTCTTGTGGTAGAACCTATCTACCCGGATTCAAATCCTAGACTTGCACCGTACTTGCATTTACGGCTAAATGTTGACTATGCAATTTGGCTGTCAACTATAATCGGTTGGTCAGTTACTTTATTTAATATTAACCTACTTTTTTGTTATTTGGGTACATAAAACCTTTTACATGTGCATTGCATTTCATGTTTCATGCAAAAAAATCCCCTTACGAACAGAATAAAGTCCGTGCGATCCCTAGAGATGGTTTTTCCCATCCTAACCGACTCTCATTTTTTAATCTTCACCAAAATTCTGTATAAATTTCTAAAAGTTACATACTTTGCTGCTAGCTAGTCTTGCCTTCAAGTTTCATTCAGATTGGAGTAAGTTTTCCCGTTTGAACATTTAGTCAAACCCTCTACAGGAATTGGAAAATTCTGGGCACTGTTCACTCAGGAGGAGTCCTTTCCTTCTTCCTCTCGTATCCTCTTGTTTCGTTGAACTGTTCACCCCATCTTTTGACTTGGCAAGGTATGTATCCATGTAGGAGTCAGGATCGGACACACTTTTAATGGTGAGCCCCATCTCCAACTCGGACCCCCTCTCCCAGCCAAGCCTAGGCCAACTTGGGTAGGCCTTTTTCTCGACCTCCCACGTGAAAACATGAGGGTTTCATGTGTGCGACACACCAAACGCGCGCTAGGCATGCCTAACAGCATCTCTTGCCTTGGAACCTTGCGCCATCTCATATCACCTGACTGGGATCCTTGCCTATGCGGCTCGACCATGTGGCTATATCTCTACACGCAATAGACCATGCGAGAGAGAGAGGGGCAAAGCCACCTTCGGACCTCGCGAGATGCCTCCTAACAACCTCGCTGCAATGCCTTGCCCTATCTCGCCTGTCTGCCGCATGCTACCGACGCACACGCCATCGCGAGACCAAGGGAGTAGAGTAGCGTGCGGCGCTCTCCCTTACTTTGTATGTCTTCCTTTATAACCAAGCCCATGTCCTCCTGGCTCCCTAGCTTGCCTTCATTCTCACGCACCCAATGACCCAGGGGATTGCTTCTTGGTTTGCCGAGAACGTGAGGTGCCGCTCATGGCACCGGCAAGCATGCATCTTCCGTCCGGGAGCTCCTATGAGTTTCACCTTGTCCCAACAGCGTCACCATATAGTACTGCTCGACCTAACTCTATTATTTCCCTCAGCATGTAGCAGGCATCACCGCAGCTCCTTCGTGTTTTCCGACGCCAATCGGGTATCGTGGTGACCTTGCAGCCACTAAACTCCATCCTAGTGAGTTTCATGCTGTCCTAGAGGCATCACCATCTTCCCTCCACTCATTGAACTCATTGCAGCCCTTGTCTGCAGCCTCTATAGCCAACAACCCTGCCGCCAAGCCAACCACCGCAAAACTGTTTGCATCTCACCGCCTACACTTTTCAGCGAGCTCTTGTGTTCTATTTCGCTTTCTTTTTCTTCATGGGAGGCCACTAGTACTCCCCATGTCCTAGAGTTCGGTTGATCTTTACCTTTTTCACTGGAAAATGGATGGTTCTCCTTCATGAAAGTAAGGATCTTTGTTGCTTGCTCGGAAAGCAATCGTCCATCATCACGTAAACACGATAGTTATCTTATTTGCTAGTTTGCTCATAAATTGCTCGTTTTGATTCATTGGCTCTACTAGCTAGTTAATTCTGATTTGTCGAATTTGCTGACTTTGTTGATTACAACGCAAATCATTACGTGATCTTGTGTTGGTCACGAAAAGACGTCAACACTAACTAATCTTTCAGTGGTAGACAACATACCTATCAACAACAATTTACCAGCCTAGTCTTTGGATGCTCTCATAGAGATGGGGTGAGTATGTGCGCAAGTATATGAGCGTCTGCAACTATTAAAAAAAGAGTAAAAAATATATTTACTTTTCATACGTGAAATCAACAATGAATATATTTGTGCGGTTGGGAAGATGGCTTACCAGCGATCCGATGAGCGGAGTGCGGTGATAGGCTAGGCTAAGGTGCAAATGAGATATAAGAACCGGGAACGATGGGATGACACTTGGTGTGGAGAATATGAAGGAGGCAGACATGCCCATGCATGTCGAGGGGGATGCAGTGGATCGGTGTAGACAGACTAGGGGGTACATGAGAACAACGGTCGTGTAGGGACACAAGCGCATCATGGAGCGAAGTGAACGTAGCTCAGCTGGTTAGGTTTATTATGATAGAACCAACCCACTTGAGTTCAAGTCCTAGATTTGATACGGATGCTTATATCTACAGTTAATTTTTCTTTCAGTGAGAGGTGACATACCCATCGACAGTGATTAGCCTGTGGTGATTTCGTCAATTTGAAGATATATTTGCGCGGCTCAGTCTTTTAGAGATGTTCATAGTGATAGGGTGTGCCTGTATACGTGTGTATGAGGGTATGAGTACAAGTACTATATTCATTCTATCTTTCAAATGACAGTCACAGACCGTGCAGAATTGCAGACCGGGGAGTAGCAGTGGGCCAGTGGCAGTGAGAGTGGTTTGTGTGAACGAGATGAGTAGGCGAGAGAGACATAGAGAGACGGGGGACAGAAGGTTTGTGTGAACAAGTGAATAGGGAGACCACTGTCCTGGTTCCTACGCTATGACTGTCATGCGAACTCATTCAATGTAGCACAAATTGATTTTGTTGGGACAAACACACTTCTTTCTGTGATGGAGGGAGTACACACTTGAATCATCAACTAATAATGGCTTTGGTTTTGGTACCAGTGACAAGTAGTTTTAAAGTTTAAGAAACGTGCGTGTGAAAAAAGAGAGAGGTGAGTTGGGAACCTCGACTATAAAACTCAGCCTTAGGTGGACGATACAAACTGGCACTGTCCAATTCCCCGGTCAATATTGCTATTCACTGGTGCCCACGTTTTTGTCTAGTATATGCAAGCTAACGCCATTGACCTGTGGTCATCAAGTCGTTGTTATGGGCTGGCCCTGCACTCCCTCTACACAATTAATCCCAGCTAGCAGGGCTTTCAGCAATAAGGAAGACTTGTCTACAACTGTTTTTTTCTGTCTGTTTGGTGATATTTCTATACACAGAAAAAAAATCGTCATTTCCACGTTTGACCATAAATTTAACATATGCCACCATGCATATGGCTGATGTGTGTGTGTCTATATATATATACCCCTCTCCATCAATGTATATGCAGCAAACCAAAGCTACTTACAAGAGTGAATGTAGTTGACAGCACTATGGTCGGAGGAATGATAGGTATAAGTAGGCCGTAGTCGAACAAATGAAATGTGATTTACACAATAATGTACACCACCAAATTGTGATGTGTTACATTTCATCTTATCCGATCCACATATGTACGTAATTAAGCCAGAGATTTCACCAAATTGCAAGTAAAATCCAGGATCATACACATGTGGATGGGATATGATTTTTTTTTATCAATCGAAGGGCAGCATTAAGGGCTCAAGGAGGCTGAGCCCGGGTTTTCTAAGGATCAAAATATGTTCCGGCGAAAATACTTCCATAAATTTATTAAACTCTAGCCCATTATAGTAGCTTTCTTTTACTTAATGTGAATTATTTTATGGCCGTATTAAATTATGGGAGTAGCTATACAACATTCGTTTTTTTTATCAAAAGCTTTGTTTGCACTCACGAATTTTTTTCCACCCATATGAATCTCGAGGGGATCCTAAAAGTTTTCGAAGAATAAAACTGCTGAATATTTAATAGCAATTCCGATATGCGCAGGAGAACAAGTGTGAGCTGCCATAGGGACGGGGGCGGCGAGCTAAGCGGTGATGGCGCCCAGTGGAGTGGAGAAGGGATATCGGCCATCGCCCTAGCTAGAGTGGTCTGAAGAAGTTATATATGGGCTGTGGCCCTGGGACCTTCCAAGTTTCACTTAATTAGCAGGAGGAAGCAAATTATAGAGGAACGTACTGAATCTGAATTTTCGACATTTTAGTCCTTTCCAAAAATATATTTTACAAAGAGACCTCTAAAATTGCGAATACGAATCCTTCACTAGGGGTGAAAACGGTACGGAAACGGACGGAGACAACCTTTATCGTTTTCGTTTCCATATTTTTTTCGGAATCGGAAACCCCGGAAACGAAAACGGAAACGAATATTATCGAAACCGAAAACGGAGCGAAAACGAACCGGCGCGGATACGGTAACGAAAATTTATCGGAATACAAAAACCCCTCAAACTAAGCTTCAAACTTTTGTCAAGTTCAATTCTCAAGTATTAACAGTCTACAATTCATCATAAAACACAATTATATGAAGTCTAATTGTTAAGTCTCAATAGCAAAATATATTCTTCTATAACTTCATATAATTTGCATAACAAATATTCTAAAAAAATTACAGCAAAACACCATGGTATAAGGTATAAAGTATACACTATTAGCCCGCAGCCCGCAGCCTCTCTCTCCCTCCACGGGCCGGCTTCCCCTTCCCCTCCTCCCTCTTCGGGCCGCCGGCCCAGCCCTTTTGCTCCTCCCTCGCCGAGAAGTCTATAATGCCTCCTTCCTCTCAATTCAAATATTTTTTAGGGTAGTAAATGATTTCAAATGAAAAAATTGCCAATAACAAAGTTGTATAACTTATCAAGATCAACAACTTTTGTTTTGGTCATTTTGCTGTATGACTTTGTTTCAATAATTTGAATTTGAATTTCAAATTATGACAACTTCAAACAACATTTTCAAATACTAAATGATTTCAGATGAAAATTCATCAACAAAAAAGTTGTATAACTCATCAATATCTACAACTTTTGTTTTGATCATTTTGCTATATGACTTTGTTTCTATAATTTGAATTTGAATTTCAAATAATGACAACTTCAGACAATATTTTCAATTACTAAATGATTTCAACTGAAAAAGTCATCAACAATAAAGTTGTATAACTCATCAATATCTATAACTTTTATTTTGGTCATTTCTTCATCCGATAAAGTGATAGTAACATTGTTCACAAAATTTACATATATCTCCTATAGTTTATAAACTATATAAGAGTATATACATTTTGTGAACGATCTTATAAATCACTTTATCGAATCAAGAAATGACCCAAATAAAAGTTATAGATATTGATGAGTTATACCACTTTGTTATTGATGACTTGTTCAGTTAAAATCATTTAGTACTTGAAAATGTTGTTTAAAGTTATCATAATTTGAAATTCAAATTCAAACAGTTCAAATAAAGTCATATAGAAAAATGACCAATACGAAAGTTGTAGATCTTGATGAGTTATACAACTTTGTTGTTGACAACTTTCCCATTTGAAATCATTTACTACCCGAAAATTTTTTTGAATTTCTTATATTTTAAAATTCAAACTTTATATAGTCCAATCCAACTCGGATGGAGAAATGACCAAAAGAAAATTGGTAGATCTTAACGAGTTCTACAACTTTATTTTTGACAACTTTTTCACCCGAGTTCACTTAATATCATAAAATTTGATTCAAAGTTTTAATATTTTGAAATTAATTGTTTTTCCCTCCTCCTCTCTTCAATTTTTTTTCATCTCCTCTTCTCTCCCTATCCTGATATTTTTACCTCCACTCACTCTCTCTCTTTCTATCCTCTCCCCTCACTCTTTCTTTCCTTAACTCTCTTTCTCTCCTCTCCACTCCTCCTAGGGCGGCGGTGGCGGGAGCTGGCGGCGGCGGCGGCACGGCTCGGACGCCTTGCGCTCTGGCCTGGAGCTGGCGGTGGCGGGGGCGGCTCGGCCTGGAACTAGCGGCGGCGGGGGCGGCGACCTCGGGCGGCGGCACCACCGCTCTCCTCCTCACCGCCGCCGCCGGCGACGACGAGGAGGCGACGGGCCAGATCCGGCGGCGACGGTTCTCGTCCCGCCCGGATCCGCCGGCGGCGGGCCTCGTCCCGCCCGAATCCGACGGCGGCCTCGGGCGAAGAGTAGTGGCAACCTCGGGCGGCGGCGCCACCGCCATCTCCTCCTCACCTCCGCCGCCAACGACGACGAGGAGGCGGGGGCAAGTGGCGGCGAGAGCGACCGGCGAGCTCGGGCGACGGCTAGGGTTTCTTTTTTTGAATTCTTTTTGGAATTTTATTTTTTTCACGATTTAGTGGGTGGCCGGCATCGACGGTGTGGCCAGTGGCCGGCGTCGTCCGCGTCGGCGGCGTCGTCTGTGGTGGTGGCGGCGGCGAAAATGGTGGGGGCGAGGACGGAGCAAGAGAGGAAGGGCGGCGAGACGGCGGGGGCGAGGTCGCGAGGAGCCGACTAGCCAAGGACGGCGGCCAGCGGTGGCGCGCTCGACCCCTGGATGTGCCGCTCCGCCGCCGCCTCTCTCGATCTCTCTCTCTCCTCTCTAGGGTTAGCCAGTTAGGGACTTGGGTTGGGCTGGGAACTTGGGGAGGAATTATGGACTACTTGGATGGGCCTTTTTAACTTTGGAAATTCCGACAAACGTTCCGGAATTTTTCCGACCGATTCCGAGTTCCGACGGAAACTGATATTATCATATTTGATTCCGTTTCCGAAAAAATATTTCCGTTTTCGATTCCGTTTCCGAGAAATTCCGAAAAAATTCCGACCAGCTGATTCCGTTTCCGAAAACAGGTCCGGAATCCGGAAAAATTCCGAACCGTTTTCACCCCTATCCTTCACAGGAACGCTAGTGCTGAGGGGGAGGTCTCTGCGATAGTGTTGGTGCCGTGCTAGTCTATATGTTCAATTTGTGTCATGATGCCCAACCAGTAGCAAAACAATATTCATGTATCCTGAATGGACCACTAGATACTTTCCATGGCATATGGAACTAATCTTCCCCTTTAGTTTGCCTCTTGATCGGCTCGGCCGACTTTTTGGTGTCGGTTCACTAATAAACCAGCATTGATAATTATTTTCATTTCTTAGGTTAAAATCCCGGAGTATTCTGTTCTTAGTCTGAATTCCCCGTGTGGCTGGAAATGTCTCATATGTGTTGGTTTCAAGTCAACTGGTACATATATATGAGGCATCATATATTTGGTGTTCTACAGCATTGAACCAAACTAATTAATGAGGGTGAATGCATACATAACGGGAGGATGGTTTTGGAAGGTTTTTTTTTTAAGATAATAGAATAGAATATCCCGGCTTTTGCTCAAAATAAGCTACAGCTAATTATTATAAAGTTGCACTCAAAAAAGAGTGTAGTGCAACAAAACATTGAGAACACACACTTAAAATAAAAAATAACCCATCTAAGATAAGAAGAACACGTTATTGAAGTCTATTTGTAAATCTCCAACCATAATTTAAAAAAAGTCGCATAACTATCATCTCAAGCCTACGGCATGCAACCTTCATAAACTCGCCATCTTCATCACACCTTTGTAGCTAAGCCCAACACCGGAGCCAATATGTTGCCCTGAAAATTACCTGCATATATGTAATAGATGGTGATTTGTCAAAAATCAAATCATTCCTGCTCAACCACAGAGCGAACATATTGCAGAGGCTCTCACAAGTATAAGCTTATTCTTTTTCTTGTCCACCCCCAAAAGCCAACCATCAAAAATATGTGATATACTACTAGGAGGGCATAGACCAAAAGTATAAGGTTACTCCTGTTGGAAGGTTTGATTGGGATTAGATATAGAGACAGAATATTACATGGTGGGATAAAAGCAAGAGTACTTCGGATAATTCTTGGCTAAAATATACTAACTATTATTAAGCTGCGAGGCCTGAAGATGAATATATATATGTTCATGGAGTTTACCATGGTGCAAGGTTTTAATTAGGTCTTGCTGTTGAAGGACATGATAGCGTAGACAGTCTGGATGACAGTGGCAATGAGCAGGACAGTAGCAGTGACGAGGGAGATGAACACCCAAGGGTTACTGAAGTAGGTGTGTAGGAGGATGGCCCTCCAGTTGTTCCGCCGCTTCTTGCTGTAGGCATCCACTTTCACAATCACGTTGTAGAGGCTGGTCTCCGGGTCAATCGCTGCGCCTTTCGTCAGCGTGTTGTTGATCAGATTCGCCACCGCCTCGTCGCTGCCCAAGCCGTGTTTGATGATCCCCTTGGCCCTCAGCAGCCGCACGTCCTTGGCCGTGTTGATGAGCTCATCCATGAAGAACACGAACGCGGTCACCTCGTTCCCAGCGCCCGGGTGCAGCTTCTCGAAGGCCATCAGGTTGAGGAACATGCGCTCGGCGCTGTCGTACAGCAGAATCTTTGGGACAGACAGTACGCCTCGTTCGAAGCTGACCGTGCCTGCGAATCCTTCACCTGTGCTCACCTCGAAATGGATTCCAGCCTCACGGAGCTCTGCAGCGGATGGCATGTGAACGTCGTCATCTATTGGCATTTGGTTGTTTCGACTAGTACCACGGATGCTTTTCTGAAAAAGGTCCAGTGGGTGGAGGCCCTGCAGGTCATCGACAGGCGTGCTAGGCGTGATGGTATAGGAAAGAAGATAACGCACCCAGCGGCCTATCCATCTTTTATCCTGCATATGAGTATATGACCATCAATCGAGATTACAGTAAGGGGGTATTCGATCGGCACGGCTTCAGATCTAAGATATTTTGAAGCTGATAATCATGGCTCTATAAATCTACGGATCCGAATCTGCAATTATATTGATAACATTTGAATGAATCATTTTACTTCAATAAAATATAAAATTTGAACCACTATATTTTAGCATACAATCTTCAAATCCAACGCGGATCTATAATCTGGAGATGTGTAAATGAGAAAATTCCTTGGGTATGTCATGCTCCTAAACTTTTCATTATCCTTTATTCACATCCTTCTACACTTATCCTGTTGACTTTGATTTACCCATTATATTATTAGAAACACAATATTTTTTAGATAACTATATATTGCCCCTCACTTGTTTGACCTAATTTTGAAAGCTTAAAAAAAATTAATTTCCAAATGAATTGCAATAAAGGGAGGGGAATGCACAAATCACCATTTTCTTTTTTTTCTCTCCTTCAAATCAAATTTTATATTTTCAGTAAATTGGCTTTGGGCTATGTATAGCTCAACATGCAACAATGTCAAATCATTATCTCACATAACTTGTATAATATTTTATATATTCATCATTTCTATAATCTATACCTTCTATAAAGTTACAACCCACTGTATTCTAAAGCTTAACATGTAAACATATCACATCATCATCCACTAGTAATTATTACATCTTAACATGCAAATCTACAATTTACTTCATTCAAGAGCTCAACATGCAAGCATATCGAATCATCCTCACATTATTTTCACAATATATCTATATTTCTTCATCTTCATTCAGTTTGATTGGGATTTGTGTGTTTTTTCAAATAGAGAAACTTGATTGAATAGTACTTGATTTATTAGTTTTTCCATTGCATTATATGCTCTAATGTCTGTCGATTTATCTTTTTCTATATTAAAAATATTATTCTATATTAGTT
This sequence comes from Oryza glaberrima, assembly GCF_000147395.1. Taxonomy (NCBI): domain Eukaryota; kingdom Viridiplantae; phylum Streptophyta; class Magnoliopsida; order Poales; family Poaceae; genus Oryza; species Oryza glaberrima. Next base: position 18,748,539 of record NC_068336.1, on the reverse strand, counting down.
CCCCTATTAGACCATGGGATATTTATTCCTTTGCATTACTTCTACTAATCTTTAAAAAACTGACCCCAAAAAACATTTTTCTACCTTCAGTTTTTATCATACATACTACTGGAGAAATGTTTTGTAGTCCCGGTTTTTATTGTAATCGGGACTATTGTAGAATTTGGTCGACTGACAAAAGATGGTTTCTCAAGTAGTGACAAATATATGTTATTTTACGCTACACTAAAATAAAACCGCCATTTTTAACACATCATATGTCTTAGCTATCTAACGCTTGAGATATCGACTAATATATAATATACATATGTGCATACATTCCACAGCAAACCGCGGAGCATCTACTATTATTTTATATACCACAACCACGAGTGCTCCCCATTAAGCCACCCAACAATAAATAGCTGATCTCACACTAAATTCGTATTAAAAATGAGAGCACCAATATTTAGATCCCGACGAATTGCAGTCATGCACCCTTTAATATGTTAATATTGATATGTATACTTTCTATATATTTCAATATAGTTAGAACATAGTAGATTCTAAACATGATACATTATTATCAACTAGCAATTATTACATCATAAACCTCATGCAAGCACACCATATCATTTAAAATTTGTCTCATTCTAAAAGTCAACATATATACATGCATATCAAACCATGCATCATCCTCACATCATTTTCACAATATTTTGACATGTATTCATCTATCTATAATATTTAGCATACATTCATCGACATATTCTGTAGCAAAACAAAGGGCATTATCTAGTTTGTACAATTTCGCTTCCCTACAAAGGCACGATGTCAGTTATGGATGGAAAAATGCCATCCTACTAATTTCACCATTTTATTTTACCTATGGTATTTTGTGTGCCCTTTTCATTCAAATAGTAATTTTGCAACATGGCATAATTAGCGAGGCACCGCAATGCCTCTAAATCGGTACAGCCCAACCCTTCCCGAAGGGTGCATGGGCCCAATAATGCACATAGCCGCACCTCACATAAATTTTCATCTTTACTTTTCACAATTGAGATCCTCTCTGCAGTACTCCTTCCGTCCCAAAATAATAATCACATATGTTTATGCACCATGATCAATGATAATTTAAATAGGATCAATCAAGACATCATGCACACATTCTCGATTAAAACACCATGTTAATTACACCCTAGCATACACACATTCTCCCATGATGCATTAATTGTATTCCGATGAAATCCGTGTCCATGCAGCTATATGATTATCACTTTAAGAAATTTTGGATTTCATTATATGATGATCAATTTGAGAAGAATAGAGTACTTCATATGTAGTACTGCTCACTGATATGTGAATCGGATTTGTAGGTCTACATATCAATGAGCATTATTACATGACCGATGACGGCCTACATACACACACTAAAAAAGATATCCGTGCGTTGCAACAGGTGAATGCTATTTTAATCTTAATATTATTATTGTTGTATGGTTTAGCTAGGGTGAAGTTTAATGTGAGAATTCGCTTGAATAATTTTTTAGAACATCATGAGCTGCAATTAGGAGTCCGACTTTAATCTCAAGTTAGCATACAAGTTTTTTTTAAAAGAGATTTTCTTATACGACTCATTTTGTATTTCCAAAAGCAAACGAACTTAAAATCTCAATCACGGATGACATACTAAAATACCGGCAAAAAACATATTCAATTTTTATAATAGTACATATACATATATATATATATGTATATATACATATATGTATATGTACATATATATATATATTATATATATATGTATATATATGTGTGTGTATATATATATATATGGAAAAATGATTATATACTCTCGGGTGTACGTACTCCTGGTTCCATCCACCGTCCATTTGTAGCAGGCGACGATCGAGGCATCGAGCCAATTATCGGATCCATCCACCGAACCCGTTTTGATTTTTTTCGCGAAAAATATTCAGTAATTGTTAATTTTTCCAGACTAATCGGAGAAATACGGCAAGAAACCGATATAAATCCCTGATTCCCAGCAACGGCGACTCGTTCTCCCCCACCCAATTTACGGATCTGGCGCGATTTACCGGCGACTCGGAGGTGGCAGCGTAATCCATTGGTGATTCGACGACTGCGGCGGCCGGCCGGATGCCTAGAGCCATTAACGATTTGGTGGTATACGGCGATCCATTGGCAGGGACAACAAATCTACCTCGATTGTGGGTGCCATCGCCCATCACGTCTCTTCCTCATCGGCGAAAGACGCGCCCATATACTACTAACGACGGTGTTCCACAAAGCGCGACTGCAAGACGTCTCCGGCGCGGATGAAGAACGGTGGTCGGCCCGTTCCCACATCCCACGGCGTCTTCAGATTTGGTTTCTCCGTCAGCTATTCAGGAATCCATGCATGTAACAGTTACGCAAGGTGTTTTTTCACCGTTCTTAATTCTTTATTCATTGTGTAATCACTTTTCTTAATCACACCGTCCCATCTTAATTGCCTTTGATGCAGATCAATGATTCTCTTGTATATTTCTTATGATCCCTATGAGTGGTCTGCTGCATTTTTTTTTTGATAATTCTGTATATTCTTTAGTCTGTGGAATGATGAAGCTCCCTAACTCCTTGTAAAAGCGACACGTATATAATGGTTGAGCTTTGTTTTTCTATGTATAGATGTTGCCTGTGGTCTGATGGCCGGCCGGTGGCTGTTCATGCCGACCCAAAAGAGCAACCCGGCGGCATCAGTAAATGGTGAATATTAGGGAAGGGTATTTGTTTAGAAACTGTAATTAGGATTATACGTTCTTTTTTAATCAGCGTATAATGTTTCAATTTTAGCCTAAATTACTACACATCTGTCATGGAAATTCTGTTCTTACTAATGTCAATGACGCCTAGTTCTTCTGTTGGAAATGTACATGTTGCCTTCTCGTATCTTTGAGAATATACTGATACTTGAATCATCATACTTGCATGTAGCAGCTGTTATATGTTATGTATATTCTGTAAAAGGAAGTATATACTGCTACTAATTGAAAAAGACAGTAGATACTTGTACGAACTAATTAAAATAAGTACATATACTATCTACTAACTTAAAAAATAAGTATGCACTACTAAGTAAAAATAAGTATGTACTACTAACGAAAAATCAGTATATACTACTAACTAAAAAAGATAAGATAAGTATGTAGTACTAGCTAAAATTCAGTATATACTACTATCTAAAAAAATATATACTGCTATTGACTGAAAATAAGTATATACCACTCCTAACTGAAAAATAAGTATATACTGCTATTGACTGAAAATAAGTATATACCACTCCTAACTAAAAAATATATATACTACTACTAAGCAAAAAGGTATATTCTAGTACTAACTGAAAATATATACTACTATACTGGATCCTTAAAATAAGTACATGTAACATGTCTCACGGATTGCATGCTACAATGTGCACATGCACCTTGAATTTTAGGGATGTGTCGTTCAGTACCTACATGGTAATCTTAAGTGGTATATACTGAACTAGTAGTATATGCTTTCGTTCATATCTAGATTAGAACGGCTCATTCAAAGATTTTTCTATTCTAGATATTCTCATCTCAATATATGATACCTTCTGCATCTTATAGAATGTATTGATACTTTTGGATCATCATATGATCAAGTCCCCTCAACAAAAACACAATTTAAAAAAAAGTATATACTGCTACTGGCTTAAAAAAGGTATATACTGCTCTCTTAATTTACAAAGGTATATATATATACTGTTACTAACTTAAAAAAAGTATATGCCATACTAAAAAAAATATCAAGTATGTACATACTGGGTATTACAAAAAAAACGCATATAGTTCAACAACCAAAAAATCTAATAAGTAGCACATACTAAGTCATACAAAAAAACACAGTATGTGCCGTATACTGAAAAAGGAAAGGCATATGCTCTTTCAATGTTGGTTCTGGTACATACCGAATATTATGAAGAAAAAAAATCACACTGCATATCTAACTACTTTGCATGCAACAGGCGGACTAATTTTCAAATTACGAGTTGCATGCATGCATGGATTGTTACATCATCTATTTATTAATCATTTTGTTTTTTCAATCCGGTTAATTGGATCCTATTGGATGATCCACTATCAGGGGAGGGTGTATGTACTCTATATATATGAAAAAGCAAAAAGCATATTTGCACTCGGGTTCACATGTACCCACAATCTACACCGTTGATGTGTTCCAATATTCGTGCAGCAAAATGTACCTAACCTTAACAAAATGAATGCTTACTATAGGGAGAAAAGATTAGGATTAGATTGGTTTACAATATGTATAACATGTATGTTGCATTTTTTACCAAATAATTTCTTTCAATAACAATCATATATGACATTTATATATCTAGTGCATTGTATTTCTCAAACCCTTACTTTGTTTATAACATGATGTTTAGTCAAAATGAGAAAACAATATATCTACTATATCACCAAATTGTCATCTTGCAAAAATGATACTTCCAAAATGATATATATCCTACTATTAAAACCTACATAAACAAGGTAATTTATATAAACAAGGTAAACTACATAAACAAGTTTTGCATACAAAAAATACAAAAATTACATAAACAAGATATTTTACACTTATAAAAAATATAATATAGCGTAAACGTCATACATGGTATATTTTATTACCACCTAATATACTTGCTCTAAGATTCGTGCAAGCTACATATAGGGTGTAGATTGTGGGTACATGTGAACTCGCGTGCAAAAAATCCAACTCCTATATATATATAGTATTAAAATATAATACGAAGGACATCTGAGTGAGCTGGGATATAAACTAGCACAAAACCATCTAGGCATTTCATATTTTAATACAATAGATCCATCATACGTCCTCGTGGGATTGATAAAAGATAAAGGTATGATTACAAGAGGATCCATCCTAATGGATGGCTTGAAAACGGATGGAAACCACCTTTACCATCCATGTTCCCATAAGTTTTGTTCAGAATCGAAAATCCCAGACACGAAAATGGAATCGAATATTATACAATACGAAAACATAGCAAATACATAATATAAAAACCCCTCGAACTAAACTGCTCAAATCAATAAAGAGATGTAGCTCATTATTATTTTAAAATAACAAATCGACTTTTCTTTTTTTGTTTACAGTTAATAATAATACAACTAGTTGTATACTTTAGTTTTAAAGAGAAAAAACTATATTTATCTATAACTGTAAATAGTATACCTCATGGCCTAATAAAATTAAAAATAGTCATTAGGCAAAAGAAATAAAAGATCTAAAGCATCGGACTAGAAAAAAAAAATCATTCAACTAATCACCTCAATACTCTGTACTTATCTAAACATCTCTAGAGTAATGAAGTCTGAAACTAGTCAGCTGTAAAGGGGGTGCAAAGGAGTAAGGGGTAGTGGTTTTATGTGACTTTTAAAAACTATAAAATTAAAAATAAGTCAATGACGATAATGTTTGATTTTTTAAAAAAAAATTCTAAAGCAACAAAATGACTATTTAACAAATGTTAAAGAAAATAATGTGTAAAAAATAGATAAATTTGTATAGGTTCTAGACGGGAAATTATGTGGCCACCTTACTAGGGGTGTGTTTAGTTCACGTCAAAATTAGAAGTTTGGTTGAAATTGGAACGATGTGACGAGAAAGTTGGAAGTTTGTGTGTGTAGAAAAGTTTTGATGTGATGAAAAAGTTTGAAGTTTGAAGAAAAATTTCGGAACTAAACTCAGCCTAGTTTTATGATAAATTGAAAAATAGTTATATACTACTATATGAGAAATCAATATTTAACGTAAGAAGACCACTTTAAATTAAAGTACACCCTATTAATTGATGGAGGAGCTAGTAATTGAGTACCTGAAAATTGTCAGGATCTACAACAAACATGAGCGTTTGGAGCAGTTGCAAAGGCAGCTGGTTCTCAATCACGAGCATGTCAGAGATGATACAGTCGCTCAAATATAGGGCGCCATGCTTACTGAAAACAGGGTCATCGGGCGCATAACCTTCTACCTCCCCTTCATAAATAAACGTCGCCATCATCTCCAGCAAAAAGCAGCCGTCAGTGACCATCAGCTCCACGAACCGCTCTCCGCTCCACTCCTCGCCTAGGTTCTCATAAGCGCCCCGCAGTTGTTCGGCTATCTTCTCCACGGCAGCGGTGAATTCCTGCAAAGGCTTCCCACTTCGGATGAGCGATTGAGCCACCGCGCGTTTTTTGTGTGCCTCCATGGGCTGCAACGGGGCTTCGCCGTAGTGGAAGGGCCCCAGCGACACCATCTGCGGCTGATACGCGTTCGGGTTGGTCATGTCCTTGATGTACTTTGGCACCCGATAAATCGTGTGCCGGCTCTCCCGCTGTGGTCGCACCATCGATTTCTCCCCAGGAGACGGCTCGCTGCCGTCATCATGGCTGAGCGTCATATCCGTCGGTATCTCCACCACGCAGCTGCCAGAGTTGGCCATGGCCGTCGTCGGGGATGGTGGCGACTCCATCACATTCGCCTCGGCCGCGCCGGTCTCCTCCATTCAGTTCTAAGCTTGTGAAAGCCTTGATAATATGATATCTTACGTACTCTTTTATACATATATATAGGTCACCCAGCATACGAATACAATGGATATTTCTAGAGCAATGAATTTGAAGAGGATTTTCAGATTCAATGTACAAAGGTAGTAGTAGCCGCTTTTCACAATGTCCACTTGGAAGCTGGAAGCTGGCAACATATGGCAAGTTGAGGTTCGGCGGAAAAATGACTGGAGTGTGACATCCTGTACTAATTAAGATGAGTCCTGTGTAGCCCATAAAAACTGTGTGGACATGTTTGGTATCACCTTACTAGTTTAGCAAGAGAAAAATAAACTTATAAGGGCTTGTCCCTCTAACCATGTCACTCCCAGGTTAACCCTTTTACATAAAGCGATGACGAAAATGTAAGTGGAGTGATATGTGTAAGTGGGCCCGTACGTCGGATGGGCTAGCTACGCGGTTCTAGATGGAGGGTCATTACAAATGGTATCAGAGCCTACAAGACATGTTCACTCCCGGGTAGGTCCTTTGAAGAGGGTGTATGTGACATCATAACTCAATTAGGATGAGACCCTTAAAAGGGCGGGTAGCCCTCCAAACATGTCACTCCTGAGTTAACCCCTTTACCGGGTAGGTCCTTTGATGGGGATGTATGTGACATCATGACCCAATTAAGATGAGGCCCTTATAAGGGCGGGCCTGAGTTAACCCCTTTAAACGAAGTAAGAACGAGGCTGGCTACGTGGTTCTGGAGGGAGGACTATTACATCTTTTCCAATTAGAATAAGGCCCCTATAAGGGCTAGTCCCTTTAGGATGAGGCCCTTATAAGGGCTTGTCCCTCCTGAGTTTAGTTTAGTAATAATGAAACCAACTTATAAGTGTTTGTCCCTCTAAACAAATCACTCCCGATAGCCCTCCAAACATATCACTTCTGAGTTAACACCTTTGAACGAAGCAAGAATGAAAGTAGGCCTACCCGTCGGATGGGCTGGCTATGTGGTTTTGGAAGGAAGGCTATTACATCTTTTTCCAACAACTCAACTTCATCATTTTCCGATAACGTCTCTGTAAAACTTTTCTACATAAAAGGTTCCTTAAATTTTTAATAAATTTCTTTTTTTCAAGTTAGTTAATACTCTAGTTATGAGCCATTGACTTGTATTATTTTACGTGCCATCAAAAATTTCCTTCAAATTAACTGTCCAACCGAACTGACCCTTTATCTTATCCTTGTCCACAATATCACTGGCTGTCTGCGTCAACTATCTGCCACTTCCAGCACTAGTGAAGAATGTTTTCAGCGTCGACTAAATATCTCTACAAAGGAAAAAAAAAAAGGCATTTTTTACTTGCCAGCTTTTTTCATCCTCTTCTTTTTCTTGTAGTCATTAATGTAGTTAGAAAAATTTCAGAAAATTTACCAAGATAGATTAATACTCCCTCATCTTTTTTCAAATTTGATGTTGGTTAGTTTGAAATTTGATCAATTTTCTAAAGTTTTTTATAACTATTTGAAGAAATATCTTTTTTAAAAAAATCGAAGGGCGACCTCGAGGGGGCAAAAAGACTTCCCCCATGATATCTTATCTATAAGATTCTTATTATTACCCGGTCGAATTTGAGTGTCCTGGGTTAAAAATTTATATAAGCACGTTTGTTTGTTAAACTAACGTATAATACACTGCTGGAGAAACCCACAATAGTCCCGATTTACAACCCCGTTTAGTCCCGGCTTGCAAACCGGGAAGCCCAATCTGGAATTAAAGATAGATCTTTAGTCCCGGTTGGTATTAGTTTTTCTCCTTTTTTTTCATTGTTTTTTGCTGCTTGCATCTATTGATTTCAAGCATCGAGTTGCTCCCAAATTCTCAAATCTAATAGAAATCCCCCAAATTCCCAAATCAAATTAACATCGCTTATCAAATTGATATCACAGGTCCAATTCTTGAACATCCTCAACAACAAAATCACACAAAAATATACAACAGAGAGGGATTCACAAAAACATCACTAAAAAATCCGCCGCCATCAGCACGACCACCGCATGCCTTGTGCACCGCCCGTCGCCCCCCTTGCGCCTCGTGCTCCATGGGCGCCCACCGCCCATATCGTCCGCCGCCGCCTGACGCCTCACCTCCCGCGCCGGATCCCGCCGGATCAGCCCACATCGCCCGCCGTCGTCTCCCCTCCCACAACAGCCGCTACTGCCTGACGCCCGCCGCCTCCTCTCCCACAACGGCCACCACCGCCCGCCGCCCCCTCATGCGCCGCCACCGCCACCTTTGTGCCATCGGCCCGGCGCCATCTCCGAGCCCCCCCCCCTCCACCGTTGTCGGGTGTGGTGGAGGGAGAGGCCGAGAGAGAGAGCTGAGAGAGGGAGAGAGATATAGTGATTTTTACGCTCAATTGATTTTTAGTTCGAGGATATTATAAGACGTGTGGTTGATTTTTAGTCCCGGTTGGGATTACCGACCGAGACTAAAGATCGTTGAGGGGTCTGATGCCGCCTACCATTTTTGAATCGGGACTAAAAATTATCTTTAGTCTCGGTTGGTATTACCAACCGGGGCTAAAAATAAAAAAGTATCGTCCGGCTTTTAAACCGGGACTAAAGATATTCTTTAGTCCCTATTCCTATTCAAACCGAGACTATTGTGATCTTTGGCCAACCCACAAAAGATCAGTTCTTTAGTAGTGATAGCGAGCGAGTGAAGTTAACCTTCAAAAAATGTGGTAGAAGTATACCCGGGCTCTCGATCGATTGGTGTTTGTATCTAGCAGAAAAAAACAATCTAGATATGCTATCTAGATAGCGTATAGTGACATTGATATACCAAAATCACCAGAGGCCAGTCGACAAGTAGGCTGTCGATGAGTACAGAGGATGTGTGGACGCAATGATGTACGTATACAACTAGCTAACTAGAACAGTGATATATGTAGCATATTTAATTTCTCATTTTTTAATAGTTCCACATTTTTTTTAGGAATTATCAACATTGATTGTGAAAAGATAAGGAACCTTATGTATACTCCCTCCGTCAAAGAAAAAAACTTGTGTTCAGATTCAAACCCAATCCCCAATTAATCCTAGGTTTGTCTCCGGGTTCAAACTCAAGATTGGGGTTTTTTTTAACAGAGTGAGTAAGTGGGAGAGCTCCTTATCTTATTGGTTAGATTTTATGGTAACAAAGACTTTTAAATTCTACAATTGATAACAAAGGTAAGCTAGTTCAACATCTCTGACCCAATAAACAAGAATTAGGGTAATATATAACTCGATGTTACAAATAAAACTTAATTATTACAGTTTTGAGATTTGTTAAAACAAAATATAAATCCCCTAAGCATTATACTAAAAAGGAGAAAACACCTTACTTTCAATTTACATTTACCTATTTTGAAAACAAACTAAGTCTAATTTTATTTTGGATGGTTAAGTGGATCATACATAATTGCTTATAAAATGAATTATGCAGCATAGTATACAACTCACAAATAATAGCTTGGAAAAAGTTACTTAAACAATTCTGATCAAGAAAGTATTTTACACAGATCGTAATTTTAAAACATAGCAAAAAAATCCAGTTGATAGAACAAGTCTTCTAAACTAAACCCAAACATACAAAACCCAAACATACATGCCCGCATATTCACGTGGGCATCTTACTAGTTAATAGTAATTTTCGGTGCACTAGTAACACTGAAAGGTTCACATCGATACCAATAAGATTTGTATTAGTTTCTATTTCCTCCATTTCAGGTTATAAAACTTTCTAGCATTGCTCACATTCATATATATGTTAATAAATCTAGATATATATATATGAATATGCGCAATACTAGAAAGTCATAAAACCTGAAATGGAGGTAGTATTATTTTATTATCATTCCCAAAAGCCACGATGCAAAATACCTAAAATATGTTTTTCTTTTCATCTTCCTAGTCTAGCCTCTCATCCCTTTCTTTCTCGAACAGGTCGGTAGCCCAAGCCTGCAGCCATGGTTGCCGACGGCCGGGAGCTTGCAAACTACAACCTCTCAAAATCACTCAACACCACTGGTCTAGTACCCTTGTGCATCTATCTCGCTTCTTCGCTCGAGCTACGATGTCGCCCGCTGCGTGCCTTGAGCTCACTCGCCACTCCAGACACATACTTCGCTATATACGTATACTATCCTCAAGCTCGCTCGTTGTCACTCTGTCCAGTCCGCGAGCTCGTTCGGGGCGCTGCACCCTTGAGCTCACTTATGGCCGTCGTATCCCTCGATCTTTCCTCATGTCACCGTTGTTGCTGATATTGCCCTCAAGCTCACCCGTCACCCTTGTGCTCATCATGGAGGCTATGCTCTACAGCTTGCCGTTGCCATTGAAGCTCATCCACAGCGACTGAGCCCACTACAACAAAAGAAGCTATTCCGCTCGGCTAATAAAACATACTCCCTCCGTTTCAAAATATTTCACACCGTTGACCTTTTAGCATATGTTTTACCGTTCGTCTTATTCAAAAAAAATTTGTGAAATATGTAAAACTATATGTGTATATGAAAGTATATTTAACAATGAATCAAATGATATAAAAAGAATAAATAATTACTTAATTTTTTTTGAATAAGACGAATGGTCAAACACGTACTAAAAACTCAACGGTGTCAAACATTTTGAAACGGAGGGAGTATTTTCGCAGCCGGTGTACCAACCGTTTGCCCCCAGATATCTGTAAAAATAGGAAATTGTCACAGGTGGACAGCACAACTGCGCGCAAAAATTAAAGGATTTCCGCTAGCCCAGCCCGCCAGATCCATGCGCGAGGGAGAGGAAAGCAGCAGGATCCGCGCGGTAGGGGGAGAGCCTGCCGCACCTGCCCCTTAATTTCATGAGATTTATTGTCATATATATATATATATATATATATATATATATATATATATATATGTGTGTGTGTGTGTGTGTGTGTGTGTGTGTGTGTGTGTGTGTGTGTGTGTTTTATAATTTTTTTGTCAATAGTTTTAACAATAAATAAACAATCAACTAACATACGCAATAAATTACTCATGATATATATATTTTTTATATATTTTCTTATAGTTGAAGAATTCCAACATATTGGACATATCATACATCCCATCGACGGGATATCTTGTATCATCATACATTGTTTTGCAAATAAGCATAGTTAAATTAGATATACACTGTATACAACTATCTCAGATAATACACTATATAAAACTATATCAGATAAGAGGAGTTAAGCCCATTGTATAAAAAATAAGAGTATCTGGTGCCTTTAGTTAGAGTTTAGTTAGAGAAAACAAATATATAGTTGGTTTTTTAAAATTAGTGTGCTCAAATAATCCAAACAAGCCAAATAATCTTTCACATAAGTGCTTTAAATATATTCTATGTACTACTTTAGATTTATGGTTCCTTTTAGTATGAACTATGAAGCCACAACGTGTTCATCTTATAAACTAGAGAAAATCCTAAAAATTGTGAAGAAAAACAATAAAACATCTCACCATCCCTTATCATTTAAACCAGTGGACCTATTCTTTCCGAACATTAGATTTATCTTATATATTAAAAAAAACAAATACCTATCACACCTTCCCCTCCTATATATCTTATTCAAGTGTCACGTACCAGACTTGGCACCTAGGCTGTGGGCGCGAAACCCACAGAAATATGCGTTCTCAAAAACATAGCCTAATTATATTTAGCCGTCCAATGAAATTCATGCTTGGCTATATGGAGCCTTGTTCTATTCAATCCATTCGTTAATAAACAATGATAAACTATATCAGCAATCTAATTAAAAAAACACCTTACTTTTACTTTACACTTAGTTTGGTAAACATACGTTCTAAAATATGTCTATCTTATTTTTAGACAATGAAGAAGATTATAAATAATAGTGTTGAGGACTAATTAAATCGCAATGCTGATAAAAAAGGAGAAATCTTATATTTTCAAGTGTGGCAAATGTTCTCCAATTTATATTATGTTTTTTAAGTCTCTTAAACACTTTTTCAAAAAAAAAATGATGCATACCTACGTAAATGCACAAACTACTTTCATATAGGTGTTAGTGAATCTAGACGAGAAATAGGGAGACTAGCTAAAACGCTTTGTAGTGTGGAACTGGGTGAGCTAGTCTTGTAACTATGGATGAAGATTCACAAATAGACTATAATAAATGTGTCCTCCCTATGTTAGTTTCGGTTTTCCATTATCCTTTTTGGTGTGTTCTAGTTGTTTAGATCTACACTATTTTCTCGAGCACTTCCTTGTAATAATTAGCTGTAGCTCTTTTTAGTAAAGACCGGGATAATATATTCCATTATCTTAAAAAAAAGAGTCTTGTGACGTGAAACAGAGGGAGTACTGATTATTGCAGAAGGGCACGACGGTGTAGAAAGTCTGCATGAGCGTGGCGACGAGCATGACGAACGCCGCGACCAGGGAGATGAACACCCACGGGGTTGCTCAGATAGGTGGGCTTCAAGGTGCCACGCCACCTGTTCCGCCGCCTCTTGCAGTGTGCGTGCACCTCACGCAGCACGTCATGGAGGCCGCTAGCTGCATCTCCCCATCACCACCCCTTTGCTCAGCGTGTCGTTGATCAGGTTCGCCGGCCACCGCCTCTCGTCGCTACCCATGCCGCTCTCCACGATCCCCCTTGGTCCTCAGCAGCTAGATCAACGTCCTTGGTCGTGTTCACGAGGTTGTCCATGAAGTAGACGAACGCGGCCGGTCACGTCGTTGACGGCGCCGGGATGCAGCCGCGCTCGGACGCCATCAGGTTGAGGATCGAACATCGAAGATGCACTCGGCGTTGTCGTACGTGAGGATGCTGGGCACGGTCAGCACGCCGCCGTCGAAGCTTACGGGCCGCCGTGATTCCACCGCCGCCGGCGGCTTCGGCCAGCTTGATGTGGACTCCACACACTGTCGTCGACGTCGCGTCGCCGGCGATTCGAGCGATGCTTTTCTGAAGGACTTCTATGAGATGAAGTCCTAGGTGGTCGTTGACAGGTGCAATATACTGACAGTACATAAACGAGATTGATTTACCTTCCTAGTTGAATATAATCAAATACTCCCTCCGTCGCTAAATATTTGACGCCGTTGATTTTTTTAAACATGCTTGATCGTTCGTCTTATTCAAAAACTTTTGTGAAATATATAAAACTATATGTATACATAAAATATAATTAACAATGAATCATGATAGGAAAAGAATTAATAATTACATTGCGTAGGAAGATAGCCCACGCATTCGCACGGGTATGCATATTAGTTTGTTTTGAAAATAGTTCTTAAAAAATAAATTGAAATTAAAGTAAGGCATTTTCTATTTTTAATTGAGTGTTCATTGTATCTTTTTTCTGAAGAAATATCAACAAACTATAATAAATGTATTTTTTTCCCAACCTGCTAACCTTTCTTTAATTGCTTCATATATAGGGGTGAAAACGGTACGGAAACGGACGGAAGCCATATTTATCGTTTTCGTTTTTATATTTTTTTGATCGGAAATCCCAGATACGAAAACAGAATCGAATATTATCGAAACCGAAAACGGAGCGAAAACGAACCGGCGCGAATACAGTACCGAAAATTTATCAGAATAAAAAACCCCTCAAAGTGATAAATCTAATGAATAAATTATCTATGTTTAAGAGAGTAATGTTGTTGATAAATCCCAATGCATGAAAAGAAATATTCTTATGTAACTTTAGATTTGCATAACAAATATATTTTAAAAAAATAACAGCCAAACACCATGATATTCACTACTCAGTGCTTAAAATAAGAATTCAGGGTATTTCAGTCACAAAATTTCTGATCATTCCGAGAAAATTTCTGGAAAGTTTCCGACCGATTCTGAGTTCCGATGGAAACTGCCCTTATCATTTTCGATTCCGTTTCCAAGAAAATATTTCCGAATTTGTTTCCGTTTCCAAAAAATTCCGAAAAAGTTCCGACCGATAGATTTTGTTTTCAAAAATAGGTCCGGAATCCGGAAAGTTTCCGTACCGTTTTCACCCCTATTCATATATATGCAATTCATTATGCATCTGAATCAACATAGAAAAGTTCTTTAAAAACATTTAATGTATTTTGAATTTAGTGATTGAGTCTAATTTTTAATTTGTGTTCAAATCAAATTATTGTTTTATTCTAAGTTGTCTTTTCAGGAATTTTAAATTGTACTTAATCTCATATCGTGTTGTGTTTGGAATTTTCTTTTGATACTTATTTTATTATTACTAATTTTATCTATTTATAACTCATACTTTATATGTACTTGTCGACGTTTGATGTCGTGATTCTAGTATTTGCATAGTATGGGGATTGTTGGTACTAGGATATATGCGAGATTGTAGTAAAAAAGATGGAGACGAGGATTTTTATACAAGTTCGAGCCCATGAGTCAGGTAATAACCCTACTCCTGTTGGCCGAAGCCGGTCGTTGCTCTTATTCATCATAATCACACCAGTACAATATTTGGGGTAGCATATCTATCTGTTGTCGACTTGGCGGCCATAAAACCATCCCATAGTCGACAACAGAGTAGTCTTCCTCCTCGAATCCATGTTCGGCGAGATCAGAGACAGCGCTAGATCCCCCTGACGGTAGTCGTAGAAACCATATGGGGACTAACTAGGCTTATCTCCGATGTCGATATCCGGCGGCTTATCTTAGCATATGTTGGCTTGTATGTTGATCTTGTGTCTTGATCTATGGTTCTGTCCCCCCTCTCCTCCTAGGGGGTCTTGTATTTATACCCATAGGTGTTCCCTTTTCCAAGTAAAACTAGGGAAACCAATATGGATACAATCCGAGTAATCCTTGCCGTTTCCATGTAGAACTCTATTTATCTTTCCTTATCCGGAACTCCTTCTATACGCGAAGGTTATTTCCGTATAAAACATGGTATATGGTGGGTCCTGCCGAGATTTAGTCAACTACTATTAGGTATGTGGTATCCAATCCTGACAGTACTCTTGATATTTTATATTCTACATGGAATCTTTTTGTATTTTTTTTGTAGTTTTAATGATTTTTATTTTTTAACTTATATTTTAATCAAATTGCTTGTTTTTTTATTTTTGTTATGAATTTACTTATGAACTCTTGTAGTTGATCCGCTTGCCACCATCGGTCTCGTGGATCATCTCATCGACCTTCTCATTAGTGAGCCTCTCCTAACGCATTGGACATAACGTGGCGGGGCTTGGTGTTAGAGATGAAGCCATTTTCTACTCTTACCGAAGACGCGAAACGTCTCCCTCTGCCCCTCCTCTCAGTACTTATCCTTTAGCACGCTATTAGGCCCATGAACTCGTGGAAGTCAATGCTTGGTGGTGATTGAACCTGGACTTTAAACTCACATATTTGAATTCATCCATCATTTTTAAAGTGCTACTTTGCTCAAATATTTGTAGTCAGAACGACCAAATTATCTAACTTTTATATAGTAAATATGGGTAATATGGATCTTGGATTATGTATTTAATTATCAATAACATAAGAAATCAAATAAATTGAGAAAAGTACATGTAACTTGAGAGTCATGATCATTTAGCCATTGTTATTTTTTATATATCTTGTGTTAGCTAGAATATAGGAAAAGTTAGCAAAATAGGAGAGGAGAGTGGAATCGCAGACGAGAGTAGGAGGGTGGAGGAGTACTTACATGCGTGGTCACATACGGGGGAGTGGAGGTGGGGGTACCGGATTTTTTAAAAAATACTAAAATTATTGGGTCTACCTATTTAAAGAAAAATCAATGTTTATATTTTTTATATTTTTGATTTTTTAGTTTATTAAAGCGCCACATGACGTTCTAAAAGCGTTTGTAGAACGTCACATGACACTTTGAGAGCGTTTGTACGGAGTTTAATATACTTTTAGTATATAATATAATATAATGTTCCCGCAAAATTATATTTTTATGATTTAAAATATATTCAAAACTGAGTTTTTAATTGTATAACTTAAGACTTATTAGCGTGTAAGAGTAAGGAGGCACATACGTAGGGAAGAGGTAGGTTACGCTCGCTTAAAAACCACCTGATAACCCAAATGGCTAAAATTAATTTATTTATTTTCCAAAAGCTTCAAGAAATTTATATGAAATCAAAGATAGCCTTGCTGTACTACTACGTGGAATAAAGTGACAAGCACAGTAAGGTGAGAAATCAAACAAAGAGACAGAAGTTGCTTGTATCGCTTATATCGATGGAGGATTTTCTTGATCTGATTGTTTGCTTACAAAATAAATTTAAAACTATAGTAATTATTTTGAACACATCGAACTGTTGATTTCTTGATAAAAAATGATTGCTTACAAATAGAAAAGAGAATAGGAGGGGAGGGGCAGCAAAAGAGAGGAGAGGAGGTGTGCGTACAGTGCGACGCACGCACGGAAAGAGGCGAGCTGTGCTCGCCGTGAGTCTCAACAGATCTAATCTAACGATGGAAAGAGGTGGCTTTGGTTGTTTTTTTTCTCGAGATAAATCTGATGGTATGAAATAACGGGTCCACCAATTTGAATAAAAATTAACGGTCGAATGTTTTGCTTTTTTCGTAGAATTTATAGGATTTTCTCTATTTTATTAGAACGCCACGTGGTGACTTGGGAGCGTTTGTAGAAAGTTTCATAGACTTTTAGTATATAATAATAGATAGATAGATTTTTAGAATAAGACAAACGGTCAAATATGTTTTAAAAAGTCAACGGCGTTAAATATTTGGGTAAATTGGAACCATGTCATTATAGCATATCTCAAACTTGACAAAATTATAATGGGATGATTTCAATTTTCCTTAAATATTTAGGGACAGAGGGAGTATAAAATTAAAAAAAAAAGTAAACTTGTCTTTCTATACTATTGCTGGGAGCAATTCTGTATATCCACAACTTATCGTGGAAACAACGGCAGGTGTTTTCCGCCCGCTCAATCCGATCGATTCCCCATATATTCCTCGTCACCCACTTCGCGATCACCATGGCGAGGTGCCACGAGCCACCGTGAGTATGTGCGCACGCGCGCCTCCCCGCTGCGAGTTTCCCTTTTCCGCGCGCCAGCAAGGAAAGTCGGGCGCATGCAGTTTCAAGCGCATCTACGATACGACTTTTTTTTTGGGAGGCAGCGTGCATACCAGAGTAATCGTACTAGTATTCGATAATAGCGGTAGTTAAGGTAAGATTTTTTTTTTTATTTTCTAAAGTTTTTTATGCATAGATTGAAAGAAATCTATACGTGCAAGAAACTTTCAAATAAAGTTTAAAACTTTATATTAAAAATCGAAAGCCATATCTAAAATTTAAAACTTTCAACTTAAAATTTGAAACTGTAAACCCAAAATTTGAAACATTACAATGCCATGGGCTGGCCAGGGCCTTGTGAGAAATCTAGGTCCGCCCCTTAGTGATTATACTGCAGTTATATTTAAAAGTTATCCATCCAGAAAAACTATCAAATGTTATATATAGCTACTCCCTTTCATCAATTATTGATGGAAGCAATATTTGATCCATAACTTTAATCAAGTTGTAAAGATCAATTTTAATCAACAAACAGGGACAGTCCAAGGTCCAGATATTACAGAATTAGACATCAAGTTCAACAACAGAGGACTATAGTGCACATACACACTGCACTCTAGCCGGTACACATACACACTGCACTCTAGCCGGTGCAAGACAGATCATATAGGAGTGATAAGGTATATATATGGTGCAGTGCGGATCTAGGCCTTATCTTTTATAGAATGGCACAATGGTATAGACTGTCTGCATGATAGTAGCAGCTAGAATATGACATATGAATGCCGTGACGACGGAGATGAACACCCATGGCCTGCTGCAGTAGGTATGTACTGTATAAAGCTAGCCCGCCACGTATTTCACAGTTTCTTGCGGTGCACGCTTCACCTCCCGTAGCACGTCTATGATGCTATTGTCTCCTCTCATCACTAGTCCCTTGCTTAGTGTGCCGTTTATTTAGGCGCACCACACTTCATCGTCATTGCCCTTACCGCGAGAATCCCCTTGGACTTCAGCAGCGCCACATCCTTTGCGGTATCAATGAGATTGATTGTCCATGAAGTAGACAAACGCCATCACGTCATTTCCGGTACCTGGGTGCAGCCGCTCAAACGCCTTCTGGTTGAGCAACATGCTGTCGGTGTTGTCGAACAAGAAGATCTTGGGGATGCTCAGGACGCCTCCTCTGAAACTGACCACCCCTCCTAACCCTGCAACTTCGCTCACCTTGAAATTGATTCCTGCCTCGTGGAGTTCCACTGCACAAGGCATGTCGGAGTCGTCATATTCTGTGACAGCTGGCCCTTAGCGGTACTGACGGATACCACCGATGCCTTTCTGAAGAATATCCAGGGGATGGAGCCAGTTGGTGATCACTGATAGGTGTGGTTTTAGTCAAACTGATAGACGAGCCAATGAAATTAAGCACCCAATTGTTCATATCTCCACCCGTCCACCGTTCTCCTGTAGCTGCATATGGTCGTCAATCATAGGCACCATGCAGGCAACCATTAGTTAACTTTCCACAAATTTGTGTTTGTAGCATTTTGTTTCAGTTTAAATAGATAAAAATATGCATGGGACACTGGTGGAGAAATCATCTTTGGTCGGTCGACCAAATTCCACAATAGTCCCGGTTGCAATAAAAACCGGGACTAAAGATTATTTTTAGTCCCAGTTGAAAAGGTTAGAGTTACTTTTTGATACCAACCAGAACTAAAAATCATTTTTAGTCCAGTTCAAAAAATGGTAGGTGATGTCAGGCCCTTCTAATATCTTTAACCAACCGGGAAAAAAATATCGGCATGCACGGAGAGATCGAGGCGTGGGCGTGAATCGGATCGAGATACATATCTCCTCCTCCCTCCCGGTTCTATCTCCTCCTCTCCTCACACCCTATCTCTTCTCCTCCCCTTCTCCTCTCCTCTGATCCCCTTCTCCTCGCCATCCTACGCGCGGAGGATCCTCTCCTCCTCCCCCTCCCCCCTCCTCCCCGATCTGCAGGCGACGGCGCCGGCCTCGCACGGCGGCGGCTGGGCGGCCGGTGGAAGGCTGAAGGCGGCGGTCGGGCGGCAGGCGTAAGAGGCGGCTTGCGCGGCGGCGTACGGCGGGCCAGATTTGTTTTGTTTTTTTTTTTTTGAATTTGTGATCCGGATCTGAGATGTATTTGATTTGTGTGTGATGTGAATATGTGATGTATTTGTGATGAATTTTGTAGAATTTGTGATGTAATTTTTTTTTAAGATTTTGTGATGTATTTGGAGATGATCGATTTGAGGATTTGGAGGTGTTGATTGATTTGGGATTTTGGGGATGGGGATACAGTGAAATCAATATATTAAAAACAAAGAAGAAAAGAAAAGAATAAAGAAGCAACTGGGCATCAGTCTGGCTCTATCTTCAGTCCCTGTTAGTGTTACCAACCGGAACTAAAAAGGCTCTATCTTTAGTCACGGTTGGTAACACCAACCGGGACTAAAAATAGATTTTTTTCTCTCGTTTATTTCACCCGGGACTAAAGATCTATCCTTAGTCCTGGGTTCATAGTCCCGGTTAGAAAACTGGGACTAAAGAGGGGTTACGAACCGGAAGTAAATATACTTCTCCACTAGTGGGACCATCCATTTCTTAAGTGACTACTTTTTTTCTTACTGATTTTTATTGTCTATCAGTAACTTTTTTCAAGCATTAGACAAGGTGACAACTTTTTCATGGGGTGCAACAAAGCAATGTGTTAACTTTTAATTTTAAAACTATAACTTGATGTGTAATGTTTGTTATCGTAAAACAAGAAATTATGCTAAAGTTAAGCATTAAAAACATATCTATGGTGGTGTTCTTTTCTCCTAAAGACAAAGATGAAGATTAAGTTTTTTACGTAAAACGAGGTGATATTAACAAATTATTGATTCAGTTTTAATTATTACAAACTTGAAAAATAGATTAATATGATATGTTAGAGCAACTTTTATATAGAAAGTTTTCACACGAATCACATCGTTTAGCAGTTTGAAAAGCATGCCACGAAAATCTTAATCTTCATCCAACTCTTGTTGGAGAAAGAACCGGACCTAACACTACTAGAAAAAGCATTTTCGCCGATGTTGGGTATTTATTTTCACAGACGGATATGACCCTTCGAGCCAAATAGCCGCCTAAAAAATGCAAACCCGGGTGAAACTCACTGTCCGCATATAAAAATCCATTTTCGCAGGTGGACCACTAAAGCGGTCTGCCAGCAAAAATACCTTTCATTTTTGCTTATGAGGTCTGCCTATGAAAATTGGTGTGGAATACGGATACAATGGCAACATCGGTCATTTTTTTCTAAGTCCCACTTTCTCCTCCCCTCCACCTCTCCTCTCCCCTCCCCTCACCTCACCTCTCGTCTCCCCTGCCTACCCCTCACCTCTCGGCCTCTCCCCGGCCACCGACCGGAGGCAGCACACCCCGGCGCGGGTGGCGGAAGGCGGCGCGGACGCGTGGCGGCCTGCGGCGTCCTCAAATGAGAACCATCGATCACAACCTGTGAATACAATTACAATTTAAAAGAAGTGATGAATATATTAATTAGTAATACAAATATTACCAACGTACATATATATAAACAAAACCAAAGAAAAAATATATTAATTAGTAATACAAATGTTACCAACGTACATATATATAAACAAAACCAAAGAAAAATTGTTTTCCAACAAAAAAATGCCACTTAATCATCTATTTAACACGCATATGGATAATTGTCCTACGATAATTCAGCTACTACTTCAGGTGGAAGCTGTCCCTCGGAGATACAATTTTCTACTAGGATGAAGGCAGCCAAATTTATCTCTAATGTCCACGAAGTTGTGCTCTAGAATGTTCGTAACAACTCCCTGAAAGAGAGGTACGAAGTTAGTATAGATCATAGGTGCAACCGTATGAACATCTAAAATATTTTTTTACAAATCAATGTACGCACAAACCTCGGCGGTGGCACCCTCCTCACGGCACACAGCGGCACACCCTCCCCTCGATGAGCGGTGTCCTCCCCTCGGCAACACGGCAGCGGCGCCATCCTCTTGGTGCAT
This sequence comes from Oryza glaberrima, assembly GCF_000147395.1. Lineage (NCBI taxonomy): Eukaryota > Viridiplantae > Streptophyta > Magnoliopsida > Poales > Poaceae > Oryza > Oryza glaberrima. The sequence goes on along the minus strand of NC_068336.1, from coordinate 18,726,816 downwards.
GGCAGCGCGCCCTCCCCTTGGCAACACGGCGGCAACACCCTCCCCATGGCGGCACGTCGGCGATGACCCACATGATCGAGGATGGGAAGCCAGATCCGGCCACCATGGCCTCGGGGCAGCGGCGTCCTCAGCCTTCGGTGGATAGTGGTGCCGGCAGTGGCCTCAGCCTTTGATGTTTGGTGGACACCTTCATCTCCGATATGATTCCATTTTTTCATGGATATGTGTAATTTTCTGGGATGATTTTGATTCATTATCATTGGATTTGTGATTCATTTTCTATACGTAATTCTTGGCTTGAAGCATTGGCTCAATTCGAGCTGATGTATCAAGCTAATTTTTTTTATTCTTGAAACCTCAAAGGTACCGGTTGCTAAACAGGCATCTTTGATTATCCTCATTGGTGCTGCCTAACGGGTACCAGTTGGGAAATCCAATACCTATATATGTGGAGTTTCCAACCGGCACCTGTTAAGTTTTCTACAGTAGTAAACCTTTAAAGCAATCCCAAAGAAATTATTGACAAAAACAAAAACAAGATTATAATAGAGCCAAAGAATATTTAAATAATGTCATTCACTGTATATAAAATATTCTTAACAAAAATTAAAGTAACACATCAAATATAGCCTTGCGCATGAGTGTTGGCTACACTTATCTTAGTTCTTGTAGAAGGGTACAATAGTGTAGACAGTCTGCATGACAGTGGCGATGAGTAAGATGACTGCCGCGACGAGCGAGATGAACACCCATGGATTGATGAAGTAGGTATGTATAAAGCTAGCCCGCCACTTGTTCCACGGCTTCTTGTAGTGAGCGTTCACCTCTCGTATCACGTCCTTGAGACTATTGTCTTTACTAATGATTGCACCTCTTGTGAGGGTCTTACTGATCAGATCCGCCGCCACCTTATCGCTGCCCAAACCGTTCTTGATGATCTCTTTGGACCTAAGAAGCGCCACATCCTTGGCAGTGTCAATGAGAAGGTCCATGAAGAACACAAAGCTTGTCACGTCCTTCCCAGCACCTGGGTGTAGCCGCTCAAATGCCATCAGGTTGAGGAATGTGGGCTCGACGTTGTCGTACAGGAGGATCTGGGGAATGTTTAGTACGCCGTCTTCAAAGGAGACGCCTGTTCTCCGTGCCTCTGCACCGGTCAAGCTGAAATGAACTCCTGCCTCATGAAGTTCCGCGGCACAAAGCATGGCAAACTCTGTGGCACTGGCTGCAAGTTCGATGTCGGGCTCAAGGCCGTTCCGTGGTTGGATGTCAGAAATCTCCTCAAATAAAAAAACACATCGCATAGAATTTGGCACTAGTTGGTGGTGCTGAAGGCTGTTCCTGATGCTTTTCTGAAGAACATCAAGGGGGTGGAGGCCCAGCCGGCGATCATTGAGAAGCGTGAGATACGTAACAGAATCTCCAAGCAAAACAGTCACCCAATTGTTTATCGCTGTATCATCCTGCGGCCATCAATAATTGTCGGGCAACACACACGGAGGCAGCATTATTAATATCTTTTATAATTATGCACATTACAGTTTCTTTCGATATGAATTGATCGAAATATTGTGCTAGAGTTATGCTTCAACTGAAAGATATACTATAAAATACTCCCTCCGTATTTTAATATATGACGCCGTTGACTTTTTAACGAACGTTTGACCTTTCTTCTTATTCAAAAAAATTATGTAATTATAATTTATTTTATTGTGACTTGATTTATCATCAAATGTTTTTTAAGCATAACATAAGTATTTTTGTATTTGCATAAAAAATTTGAATAACACGAATGATCAAATGTTGGTTAAAAAGTCAACAGCGTCATACATTAAAATACGGAGGGAGTACCATTTTTGGCAACACCCCATTTATTTGTACAGGCAGATTAAAAAAAGATATTCTTACAAAAATGTATCTGGGTGTTTGTTCAGGGGTCACCTATAAAAAGCCAATTTTCACAGACGGTCGTATTAAGAGGACCGTCTATAAAAATATATATGGTCATTATTACAAGTGGCCTCCTAAAGTACCGCTTGTAAAAATTCATAGACGGCCCTCAAGGATCACCCGTGAAAAACAACCATTCTTTACAAAATTAACGTGCTAGCGCTACTCCAGAAATAATTTTCGTGGACGAGTAATTTTCGTGGACGAGATCTCCTCCAGGCTCTAGGCGGACTGTAATTGTGTCCGCATGTAAAAATCGGTTCCCGGGGTGGGTCATGACCAGGGATAGAAATTTCATTTCGAAATTCCGAGAATTTTGCCCCCCCCCCCCCTCCAACAAGCAATTATTTCGAGCGAAATTTTTGGATTTTTTCAAATATTTGTGAATTTGGTCATAATTTCTTCAAATTCAGTAAAAATGTGTTAAACTTCAAAAAAAATATTTCCTTGGAATTTCGGTGCCCACCGAAATTTTCTTGCATTCCGAAATGGAAAACCCTAGTCATGACCTGCCTACGGTAACTCATTATCCGCAGGCAGACAGTTACTTAAGAGGCTCGCATGTGATAATCGATCTTCCCAAGCAGGTCATTAAGACGCCCACATCCGATGATCAGCATATATACTGCTCCCAGCCCGACCTTCTCTGTTTCGAACCCGAAGTTTCTCTCTCCAAAACAAAGCAACAAATAGGGTGGAGGTTTTCAAATTGAAATCTTTGCTTGAAATTGGTATACAAAATTAGATACTTGCTTAACTCCTCCATTTGCCGCCATTTTTTATAATTTCATCGGTACAATGTGGAGATTTCTGCAGTTCTAAAAGAGGAATGTTATGAGCTAATTTTGCAAATTTTAGCTAAAATAGATTGGTTAGATGAGCAAAATTATTATTGTAAACACTAATATTTTTTGTTTTGTTATTTATGAGAAGATACATGTTTTTTCATATTTTGGAGGAAAACACATGTAGTTTAATTTTATTCGTAATGCGATCATTTACATATAGAGCGGTCATGGACGTACGGAACGCTAAGAACTCATCATACATGTCAAAAGTTTTAAAATTTGTTGACTAGGCTAAGGCACATTCTTGGTGAATAGGAGGAAAATTTGTTGTTTGTGTGTTGATTGCAGGAATCAAAAAGTATGGATGGATCCCAATACAATTAGGGGGTACTTAGTTGTAATGACCGGCCTCTCCCAGGCCGGGCCACTTTAGCGATCGGCTTCCGGAAAAGAAGTTGTAACTTGTTGAGATGAGTATTCTATTAATCCTATTAACACGAGGTCATATTTCCTCACTTCGGAACACCGCGGATGGTAACCAGTGGCGGAGGGTCTCATTTCATCGATAAGACCTTCCGTAACTTTTTACAAGAGCTTGGGGCATAACACAATATTGCAACCCCATACCATCCCTAGACAAGTATTCTAGCATAAACATCTAACAAGCAAATCAAGAATATTATGCAAAAGACTGTGAATGAGATGGGGAAAGCATGAAAGCACAAGCTACCCGATGCTCTTTGGGCATATAGGACCGCATACAAGACGCTAATCGGCATGTCAACATACCAGATCGTATATGGAAAGACTTGCCATCTACCGGTGGAACTGGAACACAGGGGCACACTAGGCAATCCAAACTTTGAATATGGATTTCGGACAAGCTGGACTCCACAATCAGCTTCAGAAAATGGACCAGAGATTTCAAGGATGATTTTACTCAGCATATGCACAGAGTAAAGGCAGCAGACAATCCCAATTGGCAAGAATGGATACAGACCATTAGATAGCACTGTCATTTATTCTTCCTCCCCTGTATTCTCTCAATCTTGTACATATTTTTTTATTATATATATATATATATATATATATATATATATATATATATATATATATATATATATATATATATATATATATATATATATATATATATATATAGCGCAGTAGGAGCCTCTCCTGTTGTTTTAACCGTAAAAAAAAAAGCTGGACTCCACCGACAACTGCAGCTATCGGAGTAAAAGGAATGGAGGGATAAAACTTAGGCAAATTTTGCTATATGACATCGTGACTTCGCGGTTTTAGCTGTAGGATATAGCGCGAAGTGACTTTTGGGGGAAGACACTCTCAAAAGTTGGATATTTGCTGGTAGACACCCCACCCATTGAAATAATAATTGCAGGGTGAGGAGGAGAGAGAAATTGCGTGAAATGTAAAAAATGTCCTTGGGCCCACATGTCAGTGCTCCTATCTTTCTTCTCTCTTTATCCGGCGCCGGCAATAGGAAACGGCAGCGGTGGCATCCAAGCTCGCTGGCAACAGGAAACAACGCCATCCGGCACCGTGATGCCACACCGCCGTTCTTGGTGCCGTCCTCCTCCCTCCGTCCAACGGCGCGGTGCCGACTGCAGAGACACGGCGGCAGGGGCTGAGCTTCTTGGTGAATCCTGTTGACGCGCTGGTGGTCGGGGACTTCGGCCGTGGCTGTCGCAGCGCATGAATGAGTCGCGGCACTCGTCGGCCTTGATCTCCTCGGACATCGCGGAGACGAACGCGACGCCGGAGACGCGCCACCGGAGGCGGAAGTGGCGGCCGACGTGGAAGTCATGGGCACCGTGGGCGAGCTTGGATGCCGGCGGGAAGGAGAGCGGCGCCGCGGCATCGCAGTGCCAGAGAGGGAGGTGGACGGCTGACGAGCTTGGATACCGCCGCCGCCATTTCCTGTTGCCCGCGCCGGATAGAGAGAAAAGAGAGATAGGAGCGCTGACATGTGGACACAAGAGCATTTTTGACATTTGATACGATTTCTCTCTCCTCATCACCTGGAAATTATCATTTTAATGGGTGCGATGTTCACAGCCTTCTCCTTCCCGTCGTTTCTACGGATAGCTTCATCGGCTAATAGCGGAGGTAATTAACCCACCTTGTTGACAATTCTTGGATCATGTAGCGATCTCGGATGCCCGACTTGAATGGATGCGTCGATGATCTCAGGGATTGTTTTATATAAATATACCGTGTTTTATAATTTATCAATCTTCCATCTACCGTGTTTTATATATTAATAAATTTATGTAAATTTATCTTGTTCAAATAAAAACAATTTGTTATAGGATGTTACGAAGTGAAACAATGGTAATAAAAGATAATACGAAGTGGATTTTTTTCTCTTTTTTTTTAAGAACAGGAGTAGACGGGAAATGCCTCGTACGTCATCTATTTGATGTTTTCTAGCCGTGGAAGTTACTGGGGAAAAAAATGCCCTTAGATAAATGCATGCAACCGAAATTACTCAAGCTCATGAAGCTACCTGGAATTTGTTGGGATAAGCAACACCCGTGAGTTTCTGGAGAAGCAGAAGAGGTAGCTGGTTCTCCATCAACACCACGTCGGATTTGATAATGCTGAACAAGTATAGGCGGCCGTGCTCGCTGAAGACAGGGTCGTCGTGTCCGTAGTATTCTATGCTGTCGTCCCTCCCTCTTGCCTGGAAAATCCCCCCTATCTCCAGCAAGAAGCAGCCGTCCGTGAGCATCAGCTCCACGAAGCCCCAGCCCGTGGCGCCATTCATCGTCCAGGCCTTCGTACGAATCCTGAAGCCTCTCTCTGATCCCCTCCACGGCGGTGACGAACTCTTCCAGTGGCTTCCCGCTCCGCTTGACCATGTGCGCCACGGCTCGGCGCTTGTGCGACTCCATGGGGAGCAGCGCGGGGTCGCCGTGGTGGAAGGGCCCCAGCGACACCAGCTGCGGCCGGTAGGCGTCCCGGTTGGTCAGATTCTTGATGTACTCCGGCACCCGGTAGATGGACGAAGCTGCAGGCCTCTCCGCCGATCGCGGCGGAGCGCCGATGCCGTCGATCATTTCCTGCATGTTCACCGCCCAGGAGCTCCCAGAGTTGGGCATGGCGGAAGCGTGGCGGCCGCGTTCCCCTCGGCCGTTACTATCTCCAACTCCATTTTAATTTGTTCGTGGCTTAATGCTAATTCACGCTATAGCACAGCAAATGAAAGCTATTTTTTCGTGGCGCATATGGTTCCAGCTCCAGCGGACCTATATAGTACTTAGAAAAAGTGTAGCACGGTCGGTCAATAAAACATGTGTGGTTGTGTCATCTATGTCCTCAAACTGTTAAAATATAGATCTAGATTTTTAAAGTGTGTCATTTTGTCCCTAGCTATCACATCGCCATATAGGATTTTGAAGGGTACATGACGATTTAAGACCGGAATGATACACTGTAACAAGTTCTAAAATCTTGTATTTCGAAAGTTTAAAGGCGTAGATGACAGTGGACTTTACTCTACTTAAAGAAAATATTCTATCCGCTTTACAATATCTACAACGGGTGAAAATAAAACACATTCTTCGTGGAACATCTAATATTTTTTCATTGTTTTTTATATATAATTAAATTAATCAATTTTGTCATAATAAGAGAAAAAAATACATGCGGGAGTTTTTTTTTTCTCTTTAGATGTTGTCATGTTGAGTTGTTTTAGGTTCTTGAGCGGATATTGTTTTTAGGATGTAAAATTTGGTACTTCTCATCAGTAATATAATACTTCACCATTTTAACTAGAAAATGCAGTACCTTGTATTATATATATACCTCCTCTGGTACCATAAAATTTCTCCAAGATATTTGATGCTTATTAACAAGGCATTGCTATACTAGGACCTTGTTTAGATGGGACTAAAACTTTTAAGCTAGTCTCTATCACATCGGTTGTTTGGACACGAATTATAAATATTAAACGTAGACTATTAATAAAACTCATCCATAATCTTGGACTAATTCGTGAGACGAATCTATTGAGCCTAATTAATCCATGATTAGCCTATGTGATGCTACAGTAAACATTCTCTAATTATGGATTAAATAGGCTTAAAAAGTTTATCTCGCGAATTAGCTTTCATTTGTATAATTAGTTTTATAAGTAGTATATATTTAATACTCTAAATTAGTGTCTAAATACAGGTACTAAAGTTAAAGTCTCTGGATCCAAACACCACCTAGATAGCCTATCAGCAACAATTAATCATCACAAGTGCATGCGTACGTACGTTGTCTCCAACAACTATTAATTGTCTAATTAATCATCTTCACCTCTGCCTTCCCTCCCAAGTGTGCGGATTACATCTGCCTTCCCTCCCAAGTCTTGTAGCTTGGTGTGTCCCGAACATGCATGATTGCCCCCATGCACAATGCATGTTAAAGGAATTTTAAAAGATGCGGTTCTTGGTGTATAAAGAAAAAAAAAGATGCTTGATGATTTGTATTAAAGGGTGGGTAATAAAGCACAACATACTCCTTTGCTTGATAAATCACCGGCATATATAACTGTCGAAAAGAAAAATTAAAGGCAAAAGGACATGGTACCATCATTCAACTTACAGCCGCGCAGAGGATATATATAAGAAATCAATATCACTACCTCCTTTTTCTAAAAAAAAACACAGTACATAAGCATATGCTCATATATAGATGCACGCATTCACCCCTATAAACACACACTTCTGAGCACCTATAAAATTGGGTCCGAATATCTTGAGATCAATGAAGTCACCATAGGAGCATGCTGGTGACTCTTATGCCAAAGGAAGTTACTCCCTCGGTTTCAAAATAGTTATCGTTCTATATTGTTTAGCATAGATTATGAATTGGAAAGAGAAGACAATAATGCTTCTTATTAAGTGGTGTATGGTTGGAAATGGAAAGATGATTGAGGGTAGAACTAGAATAGGAAGAAATTTGAATGAGATATAACTGATGGGACAATTAGTATTAATTAATTAAAGTGCCAACTATTTTAAGATAAAATTTAAATCTAATAAAGATAACTATTTTGAGACAAGTAGTCAGCAAGTGCGCGGATACCACTTTAGCTTTCACTTGGGACTGTTCTGGAATATCGAGTGCACGAGAAACGGGAGTAACACCTTGTCCTAGTTGACTATCTAGTTTTGGAAATATGATATATAGATGGGGTAAGGTGAAAACAGAATCCGAAGATGACATGCATACATCTTCCTTATCTGAGCTACCATGCAACTGCTCTTTCTTTCCAGTATAAATCGAATTTAGTCCGTACTCTTTAGCTTTAGCTTTGAATACGATCACGTCAACCATTCCCCGCTAGCCAGTGGTGGATCAGGAAGAAATAGCAGGTGATCTGAACAAACTGGATAAAATTACTCTTTCTCACATCTACATATTGCAAAAAAATTTAGTGGGGCTTTGTGGGGGTTCCCATGATCCTTGTGCCAGTAGTGGATACTTGAGCCCCCCGTCGTTCCCATGTTAGGTCCACCTCTACTGCTATGGTCAAAAGACGATCTCACTATTACACACTGACATACTTAATTTAATTAAGGTGGCTGACCTAAGAGGAAGAATGAGGTTGTAGCTCCTCACAACTTAAGATCGGACGGGACATTTCATAGTACAACGAATAGGAGGGTATGTAGATTTGTTGTACTATGAAATGTCCTATTCGGTTCTAGTTTGCTATATTATGGGACGGCGGAGGGAGTACATCGTATGATGTAGCTTCTTTGAGGTAAACGTGGCCTTAGTATGTACCAGGGTAGAGGATGAGTCCACCAAAAGGCCGGCATTCATTCCATTATAAAAAAATAAATATAGGAATAATTAAGTCATAAAAATGTAATTGGTAGGTACTCCATATTGAGTACAATTATATTTTTACAAATTATTAAAACATGGAAATGTTATAATCGAGTCTCGGAGCAAGTATAACTCAATATCATTAATTAATCCTATGAATTTTGAAATTTATTAAGTCGTGCCAATTCTATCATTGGTAATCCAAACTGAATACAACTCATTTTTTATTTATTTCAATTTTCAGCCTTTATTATAGCATAGAATATAATTATTACAAATTTTAGAATTATTAAATCATAAAAATATCAATTAGTTTTTTCATGTTATAAGATGTTTTGGTTTTCAATAGATTTATACATGTATCCATGAATGTGCATCGTATATATGGCCTAATTTATATAGATGTTAGTGGATATAAAAGAGAGATGAAAGTGACCAAAACATCTTATAACGTTGTTAGGAGAGTAGTATTTTAAAGAGTAAATTTCATATTTTGACAAATTAGTTTTAACATAGAGTTTCACAGATTTAATATTGAAGTTATCACAAAACTATAGTTTGTAAAGTTTCAATCCCTAGCACTATCGTTCTGTTGGAGCTATAAACATTGTAGTTTTGTGATTAAATTAGGACAACCTATAGTTATTTGATAAATTTGCTGCTTAATATGTAATTTTGTAAAACTCTATTTTAACTGCAGTTCCTTGATAAATTTATGGCTAAATCTATAGTTTTCTGATACACCCTCTTAAATCTGTAGTTTTATGATAATTTGGTCTAAGTATCTTTAGTTTTGTGAAATTTACTTTATTTTAAAATTTAAATATCAATAGCAATAGGAATAACTCTACTTGCCTCCCCCATCTCATACCCTGTCTTCCTCAACCATAAAATCGGATATAACACATCTCCTATCTTTGGAAACCGATACAAATCCACTCCTTCGGTGTCTGGAAAGCAGTTTCTGTAGGCGGGGCCCACATGCCAACGAGATATGGAAAAAATATATGGTGGGCCCCACATGTCATGTCGTTTTTTCTTTCCCCTACATCTCCCTTCCTGTTCTCCGTCGCAGAGGATGTGCTTGCATCAGCGCTCATGGAGGCGGTGCGTAGCGTGCGAGTGCGGCGTGCCGTGCACGAGCGAGGCCATGCCAAACCCCTTCAGCATCTATGGAGGCTTTGAGACGAGGGGTGTTCGAAGGAGGAGAAGGACGATGCGGTGATGGCAATGGCACAGGTGAGGGTACTGGGGATGGAGACGGAAGCGGTGACAGTGGAGAGGGATGACGGAACGGGGCCACAGAGGAGAAGCACCAGGTCATATTGTCGTCGTCTTCAATTCCTGGGCCATTCAAAATCCCCAACACCAGTAGAGAGGGGAGAAGCTGGCTACAACTGCAGTCCGCTCTCCGCTCTCTACCACCTCCTCCTAGTTGGCGGTTGCGGTCCTTTCGCTGAAGAGGCACCGGATTACACATCGCATCATGTCGCGTCAATGTTGTCTTCAATTTCCGGACCATTCAAGATCCTCAACACCAGTAGAGATAGGAGAAGCCGGGCGTGGCTATGGTCATCTTGCCGAATCCATTCAAACCCTCTCCTCTGTGGCCCCCTTCCATCGTCCCTTCATACCGTTGCTGCCTGTGCCTCTATCCCTGGTGCCCTCACTCGTGCCACCGCCATCACTGCATCGTCCTTCTCCTCCCTTGAACACCCTCGCCTCCAAGCCTCCATCGGCGTCGAAGGGGTTCGCATGGCCTCACTCATGCACGGCACGTTGAGCTCGCGCGCCACACACCGCTTCCGTGAGCACAAGTGCCAGCACGTCCTCCCCGGTAGACAAGAGGGAGGGAGATGCGGGAAGGACAAAAGTAGCTGACATGTGGTGCCAACTACATACTTTTTCCATATCTCACTAACATGTGAGTCCCACATACAGAAACTACTTCCTAAACCATCGAAGAAGTCGATTTGCACTGGTTTTTAAAATACGGGGCAGGTGTTATGCCCGGTTTCGCTGCTGAGGGAGACGATTCGATCAAAGGGTATAAGATGAGGGAGCCATAATAGATTTATTCCATAGCAATAACCTCCGTTCTAGTTGGGCTGAACACCATTTCCCACACGTATACGATCTTCCCGCTTCGCGGGCCGGGCCGAAACCTTCTCGTGTGGAGATCATAATACTTCCAAAATCATCGCTAGCTTTTCTTTCGTAACAGAAAAGCCAACCTACTTCCAAAAAAGAGAGAGAAAAAAAAAATCCAGCGATTAGGCGGAGGAGGAAGCGAGGAGAGGTTGCGTTGCGAGTGGAAGGGAACTGAGGAAGCGGAGCGCAATGGCGGCGGCGGCGGCGAGAGACGCTCTCCTGGACGAGCTGCGCGCGCTCATGGCGGCGCACTCCCCGCCGCTCCACGCGCTCGTCGTCCCCTCCGAGGACGCCCACCAGGTCAGTTCAGTTCCGCCGCCGCCTCCGCGGATTTGGGTCGGACTAGATCCGATCGGTGGGGGTGCTGGATTCTGCGATCCCTTCTCCTGTTTGGTTTGTCGGTCGTGGTGATGTTGTTGATTGAGGATTTGGTGTGGTCTGTGCTGTGCTGTGCTGTGCAGAGCGAGTACGTGTCGGAGCGGGACAAGCGGCGGCAGTTCGTCTCCGGGTTCACCGGGAGCGCTGGTATGTTTGCTTCTTTCCTCAATCCATCCCGCCTCTTGTTTCCCCAGCCGATGAGTCCGTTGCGAGCTCGCATGATTGTCCTAGCTCACATAAATTGCCTTACAACAGTACTGGGTTTCGCAAGATTTGGTTAGGTTATTGTTTGGGCAAATGCATCGCAATGGGTACACATGGTACAATTGGATGGGTGCGTGTGGCACAAGTGGGCCGTTGGAATGGTCGACATGTTTATGTTATGCTTGCCAAAATCGTGTATCGGTTTCGTGCCGTGATGTTTCAGTATGAGCTTTAGTTAGAAGTGGGTGGAATGTGACTGCGTCAACATAGTTATTAAATTACGTGATACGACATGGCATTATTACTGCAGGTAGATATAGATTACTACTTGCCATCTATGGTCATTAAATCAGTGTTGTAAAAGTCGGATGTACAAGGTGCTGACTAGTGACTAATTGAAGGTACATATGATTAGTTGGAACTATATGGATAATTTGGTATTCGCAGTAATATGAACTTGTTTAATTTTTAAAGTGCAAAGATTTGAGCATGTTTGATTGCTATCTAGTTTCAGAATTGTTTATAAATTTATTGCTGAAATACTTGTATTTGAAGTATTCTCTTATCAAATATATGTAACTTAGCTTCCTGAATACCAAACATAAGTTGATTGGAAATCAACAGGAGAGATTAGTGATATACAGTGATGAGAGGACAAAGCCTATTCACTGCTTGGAAGGCTAATTGCCTAATTGTAGGTTGGTGCATATGCATAGTCGGTTGGTTACATGGCTGTACGGAGTCACTTTTACCACACTACGTTAAATAGATAAATAAATAGGCTAAGAAAAGAGAGGACTACCTCTCTAAATGATAGTTATAGAGGGAGTTGATTTCTTTTGTTTTCTCCCAATTGTGGTAATCATATTTGCATTAGTTTCTCAGATAGAACTATATTTCCGTTGCTATACAGGTTTGGCGCTTATAACTATGAAGGAGGCGCTATTGTGGACGGATGGGCGTTACTTCTTGCAGGCAGAGCAGCAACTCAGTGATCGCTGGAAATTGATGCGAATGGGAGAAGATCCCCCGGTTGAAGTTTGGATAGCTGATGTAAGTGTTCACATATGTTCTTGACCATGTTCATGATTTTAATTTCCTGAATCTAACATAAAAATATTGCTTCACAAACTGGTCCATGGAAATGATTTCAAAATTGGTTTTATTCCTGTTAACTTTAGCAAATTTTATCTCCCAAATGTCATTCTTTCCATTTTATTCTAAGATAACCATATCCAGTTGTTTGGGTAATACCCCAAGCCTACTATCTTTCTTCGTGGCTGCTGTATAGATTCAAGTAACTGCATGATACTACTAGTTGGTTTGGCATATGGGAATTCCTTCCAAAATTATCAGAACTGTCAAAAATTTTGGCACATTGATTTGTTTTGATCTTACCAAATGCAAGCAGAAATTTCAAGACCAACTTGAGGTTTTTATTTTGCTAGTGAAAAAAAATTATTAACTATGCCAATTCTTCAATGATTAGAGAGAATGGGTTTAGTTATTTGTTGATCCACATTGCATAGCACTACTCATGTTTAGTTTTCTATTTTATTCTGAACAATGTTGTTTCTGACTAACTTTTGTGGCTTGTTTGTTTTTGTGCAATCAGAACCTGTCAGATGAAGCTGTTGTTGGAATTAATCCATGGTGCATCTCTGTTGACACTGCCCAGAGATACGAGCATGCATTTTCAAAGAAGCACCACACACTGTTTCAGCTTTCTTCTGACTTGATAGATGAAATATGGAAGGATCGTCCTTCGGCCGAGGCTCTACCTGTATTTGTGCAACCTGTAGAGTATGCTGGCCGTACTGTTACCGAAAAACTTAAGGAGTTAAGAGAAAAATTACTACATGAAAAGGCTAGGGGCATTATAATTGCTGCACTTGATGAGGTACTCTTACACTAATTTGTTTCTTGGTTTCTTATTCGGTACAATATATTCAGTTGTCTGTTTTGATTTCTAGAAATTTTGTCAACTTTGCCAGTTTTAATTATTCTCTTTCTTTGTTCTTATTTAGGTTGCTTGGTTGTACAATATTAGAGGAGATGATGTGCACTACAGCCCAGTGGTCCATTCTTATTCTATTGTAACCTTGCACAGTGCTTTCTTTTATGTGGATAAGAGAAAAGTATCTGTTGAGGTCAGTAAATCCAATGAACATATTCTCTCCAATTATTCCATTATGTTGTTGATAGGATCGTAGTGATGACTTTGAAGGGCATGTAGTGAACTGTGACTTTTATTATTTGGTCAGGTCCAGAACTACATGACTGAGAATGGTATCGATATCAAAGACTATAATATGGTTCAATCAGATGCAAGCTTGCTTGCATCTGGACAGCTAAAAGGTTCTGCAGTTAATGGTAGCTCGTATGGGGAAAATGATATGAATGAGAATTCAAAAGTTTGGATTGATTCAAATTCATGCTGTCTTGCACTGTACTCAAAACTGGATCAAGATCAAGTTCTGATGCTGCAATCACCTATTGCTCTTCCAAAGGCTGTGAAGGTAAATATTTTTTTCTTCTTCTTTTTTTTTTTAAAAAAATTCATACCACACCTGCAGTTTTTCCAATAGACCAAAAGCATGTCTTTAATGTATGCTCACTCTAGTAGTGTTGAGAGGGTTTATGCATTTCAAGCAGCTTGGAACCAGCCTTTTTAAATAATGCTTGGAACCAGCTAGCAAAACAACAATATGGTAATGGAAGTTCTTAGCCTGAGTTATATATATGAACTCATCAATTACCAAGAGATTTTGGTTCCTGGCTAGGTCCCAATTAGGGAGTTGGGAGATGGAAATGAAAGAAAAAGATCAGTATAACTTAACATCAAGCTGCATAGGGTATGTTTGGTACATGTACTATCTGGCTCCACCAGCCTTTAGCAATAATTTGCTCACAGAATGATTTGGTGAGAGATTGCGCCCCTCAGCCTATACTGTGGTAGGACCTTTGGAGGAATGAAAAAAAAAGTACTCTTTTGCAGCCAAAATTTGTATTACAAATCAAGATATAGCCATATATATATTGGGGATACCCAATTTTTTTGGTAGGCAAACACATGCATAACTGCTCTAGTTCAACTGGTATCAGTTTAATGGAATATTACAGTAGTTAAATTGAAGTTGTGTGCCAAGAGAAACAAAGATCCTGTCACATTTTACCAGTTTCACAGTATAAGCAAACATCTTCATATGAAGGAAGTGTTTCACGTTAGGCCAGTTTAGAAGTGCATCATCTTTAAGTTTCAGAAGAATGGAAATATAACATTTTACACCAGAAGTGTTTTGTTCAAGTATTCCTTTTGTTTCATGCTATTTATTTTAGTTTTTTTTATCTATGTAAAATTGGCTTTGATATTAAAAGTTTTACCATTTTTTAATCTATACATGACTATATTTTGTGTTTCTTCTAATGATCGATAAAATCCTGTAGAGCTGGATGGTTTGAAATATGCTATATGCCATTGCAAGTTTCATCATTTATTAATCCGTATACCTATGTTTTAAATTTCTTGTAATGATGGTACAGAATCCCGTGGAGCTGGATGGTTTGAGGAAGGCACATATTCGAGATGGTGCTGCTGTTGTGCAATACCTGGCTTGGCTTGACAATCAGGTCAGTGTAAATTTGTTTCTCATGTGGCTATTAGCTGGACTTTTAAGCAGGTATTGTTCCTGTGCTATTGTTTGTGGATATGGCAGTTTGATTTGCACCTGCAATTTTATTTAATTGTGCTGTAGTCCTAATTATTTTCTACTTGCTCTGATGATCTTGTTTTAATGACAGATGCAAGAGAACTATGGAGCTTCTGGTTACTTTAGTGAGGCCAAGGGATCACAGAAAAAGCAGCATATGTGAGTATGCTCTGAGATTGTCCGTATGGTTCTTTTGGCAACATACTCCCTCTATCCACAAATATATCATTTGACTTTTTTTCCAGTCAAACTTTTGAAACTTTGACCATCAATAAATTTTAAAATACTAAGTTTGAAAACATAAAAATGGCATGCATAGATATTGCCTTGAAATGTGTTTTTCATATTATCATAAACTTATTAGAGAAATCATGTTCAAAGGCACACTCCGTAGACAAAAGAGTCAGACGACATATATTTATGATTGTAGGGAGTATGGTTCACTTCTGCATCTCAGCATCGCATGCTTACGCTAAACACACCTCTGCATCTTCTGCATTAGCCTGATTTTTGTAAAGAATATTACCATTTCCGTACACATCATTTGGTCTAAGCATTATAGCAATCAATTATTATTTATGAACAATTGTGTGCATTTGGTTGTGTTAATATTTTTATTCACTCCTGTAGGGAAGTAAAACTTACTGAGGTTTCTGTGAGTGATAAACTTGAAGGTTTCCGTGCATCTAAAGAGGTATGCTGCTAACCGTCACTCTTTTTTCAAGCTCAAATGTACTATGTTACTATAGAAATCATTTATAACTGCCATAATAAACATAGAGTTACTGTCATTACCATTTTTAGAGTCAAAATCCAGTAAGCATGTTAAAATAAACAAGTTCCTCATAATTACCTATAACTTTGTTGTAGCGACCACTAATATACATTGCACCTTTAGAACTAATATAACTAATGCCCATCTGTATCCGTTAGATCTACTATACCATGAAAGAAAAAAAATATTAACTAAATATTTCTTGTGCAATTTTTGAGAAGAAGTTTTTACTGTTCTTTGGAGTGTATCGTTAAGCATGATTTTTTTTAATAAAAGATTACTCTCTGGATGACATTATACTTTGATGTACGTACACACACAGTACTGCGTTCACTCAGCTCTTAATTCAGGACATTGAGGGTCTCCAATAGTTCCCTCTTTCTCTGCTTACTGTGTGTTTACGTCAAAGTAATAACAATAGGACTTGTTTTCGTGGAATATCTTTTCTTAGGTTTTTGCTAGATATATATAGAAACTAGAAAACCTTTGCTTGAGGGCATTTTTGCAGTTCATGGTCTCCTGTTGTACTGCATCTTTTGACTATGGTAATATTTCTGCAGCACTTCAAAGGTCTGAGTTTCCCTACGATTTCATCCGTGGGACCAAATGCAGCAGTGATTCACTATTCACCTGAAGCAAGTTCATGTGCTGAACTTGATGCTGATAAAATATATCTGTGTGACTCTGGGGCTCAGGTTGAGTACATTTCAGTCCAAACTAAAATTTTGTGATCAAAGATTTACTAGAGTCTGATTCTTTCTATGGTGGTATGCTTGCAGTATCTTGATGGTACTACAGACATTACAAGAACTGTACATTTTGGGAAACCCTCTGAGCATGAGAAGTCATGCTACACAGCTGTAAGTTTTATTTCACCACTTGCTAAAATTTTCTTTTATTTAGAACGAATGACATGTCACAGTGTTACATACTAAGTTCTATTTGGGATTAAGAACCATAATTGTGTTGACATCCTAGAAGGCTAGAAGTTACTGAATAAATCATTTGTTGAAGCATCACTTTGATGTTTTTCTTTCACATATTTGATTTGCTTGAATTTGCATTATTTTCTGTGTTTTCTAAGTTCTAGGGTGCTACACTCTGCTAGCATAATATGAGTGTCCAATAATCAATTGACCAGAACTGAAACTTTACCAGTGTAACTGCACCTTGCTAGCATATTATGAGTGTCCAATAATCGGTTAACCTGAGCTGGAACCTTACCGGCGTAACCTTGCTTCATTGCTACCTTGACCAATGGGACATGTGTTTTACTAGCTACATAACTGTCAACTCATCTATATTTACTCGTAGTATTATTTATCATGAATTGAAAAACTTAATGACTGACATGCAACATATTAAAAGTTTGTTTCCTGACACTTTGAAATGCTATTGGTTTCCTCATTTCCTGTATCGCATTATTTGTCCCTACTTAGTGGAACTGCAAATTCCGTTGTTGAATATTATGCCAAAGGTGGCTGTTCGAGTTTTTCTTTACAGGCTTGTTACTTGATTTTCTTTGTAGAAATAAACAGCATCTTAAATGCTTGAATCTAATAGTTTGTAGCTAAATATGGTCCATGTATTTTTGACTTTTTTTTTTCTACTATTTGATCTATTTCTAATGCAAGTGATATTGAACATTGGAAATAGGTTTTGAAAGGCCATATTGCACTAGACAGTGCTGTATTTCCCAATGGAACGACAGGTGAGTGTTTTGAGCTTTCATACTTCTATCTATATGAACTCAGGAGATTTAATATTGATCATGTGTTACCCTAATGATAAAATGGATGCCAGATTTACCACGGGGATTTAACATCACCTAAAAGTGTACGAATTACAATCATTTGTTCTTTATTTGAGCGCATTAACATATAAACATGCGATATCATGTTTTCTTAAAGCCTCATAGTCTCAAAGATAATGTCCAATCTTTCTTTAACATTTGGAAACTGTAAGAAGGTTCCACTAGTCACTACTGTTATTTAATGTGATAGACAACCTCTCTAAATTTGAAAAAAAGATCAGAAACTTGCAAGATTTATACTACCATGTTCTGAGTTCTGACACATTCAT
Organism: Oryza glaberrima; assembly: GCF_000147395.1. NCBI lineage: Eukaryota > Viridiplantae > Streptophyta > Magnoliopsida > Poales > Poaceae > Oryza > Oryza glaberrima. The sequence goes on along the minus strand of NC_068336.1, from coordinate 18,708,928 downwards.
TGTGTTATACTTAGTTTGCAAGTTAGATTTCAACAAAAGACATGACATTTTATTATGGATTGTGATGGTATACGCTATGTAAACCTTTACAGGGCATGCTCTTGATATTCTCGCACGAACACCACTTTGGAGAAGCGGTCTGGACTATCGGCATGGCACAGGCCATGGAATTGGGTCTTATTTGAATGTTCATGAAGGTCAGATACTCAGTTACTGGTTCATCCTCTTCTATGACAGTAAATTATCTGATTGTAGTTCTACCTTTGAAATGTTTAATCCATATTGTTTGTGCTCTTAATCTAGGTCCTCATCTAATTAGCTTCAGACCTTCTGCTAGAAATGTACCACTACAAGCATCGATGACTGTAACAGACGGTCAGTATTTCCTAACCGAACCACTATTTGTTATAGTAGGACGAGTTGGTACTTCAATGGTAATCCGTCTTGCTGCAATGATCGATGTAAAGTTCAAATTGCACAATCTTTTCTTGCAGAACCTGGTTACTATGAAGACGGAAGCTTTGGTATAAGATTGGAGAATGTTCTGATAGTTAAAGAGGCCAATACTAAATATAATTTCGGAGATAAGGGTTATTTGGCATTTGAACATATAACATGGGTAAGTATTGTTTCTTCAATCTCCATTTTATTAAATTATTAACTCTCTTTGGTAACTGTAGTGTTTCTCCAAGTCTCAGTATTTCGTAAATACAGTCCTCATCAATTTGACAAGATATTCTGGTTGATTATGTATTGTGTATTTGTTAGTAACTTGTTGCTTTGTTTATACCTTTATGAACATTTTTAGGTCAAGCTTGTTACCAGTTCGACTGGCATTTCATAATCTCTACATACAAAATGATGCTCACCAGTTCACTAGTTCATTAACATGTAATGCTTGTATTGCATCTGCATCATTAGTTTGCTCATCTATTGACGGGTTTCTCGTGTTATGCAGGCTCCATACCAGACAAAACTGATAGACACCACTTTGCTGACCCCCGCCGAGATTGAATGGGTAAACGCATATCACGCAGATTGCCGAAAAATCCTGCAACCATACCTGAACGAGCAGGAGAAGGAATGGCTGAGGAAAGCTACTGAGCCTATTGCTATGCGTTGCTGTTAAGCCATCAACTAGCTGGTTGGTTCTACATGGACACATGGCACAGGGTTTCGACCTGATATACCGGCCATTCGTGCTAGATGTGCAGAACGACAAACGATTTGTGGCGTGCCATGCATAGATAAATGGTTATCCCGCAATTCAATTGCTTGCAATAAGTGTGAACAGCAGAATAAACATCGCAATTGATTCTTTGGCTTGTCATGCTGCTGAGGTTCATGTGAGGGACTTAGAAATAAAGCTAGGACTGGAAAGCTTCCCTCCCATGAATCTGCAGGTTTCATGTGTACAGTTATATTGTTGGGTATCGAGTGCCTAATATGATTTGCAATGAAAAATAAAGGGTTTGAAACCGTCGTCCTTGATAGTTCTCCAGAGATTTGATTGTTTCCTATACCATGAACATCTTGTTGAATAATTTCAGTCCATCCGCACTTGTGCATAGTTGAGGAAAAAATATATGCTTAACTGCTTAAGGATCAAAATTTCAGCTTTAACAAAATGGATGAAGCATGAACATCATCAAGTGTTCATTTTTCCCTTCTTTTAGTCGACCGAAAATATTGTGGGCGACATTGATAGACAATCGAAAATAATCCATAATCCGTGTTCCATCATTCATCTCCAGTAAAGCTTAGAAAAAGAAAATAAAAGCTCTTTTTTTCCATCATACGAGACCTTGCTCGAAATATATACACAAAATCAACCGATCACCAAACCACCAAATCTGTTAACATGACATCTATCTCCACTTGCTACAACCATCAAAATGCACCAGAGATTTCATGCCAAATAACATGAAGAGAGATTTGAGACTAATAACAGAAACGATAAATAAATAAACAAATAACAACTATATATGACTTTCCTTGTGAGTTTCTACTACAGAATAGATTTCATGCCAAATAACATGAAGAGAGATTTGAGACCAATAACAGAAACAATAAATAAATAAATAAACAAACAAATAAAAACTATATATGATTTTCCTTGTGAGTTTCTGCTACAGAATAGTAATCACAGTGCCAGGGAACTGGGCTTTGTTAATACAGAGTGTAGCCATGGTCCTTCCCATGCCTGCGTAGGCCTGGTTTCTGAAATTGTGGTCAACCTTGCGCCTCGAATCGATGATCAGACGGTCGAGAGCGACCGTGCTCCGGAGTATCCGGTGCGCCAGCTCTAGCTGGCCACGGATGCCGTAGAACCCGGTCATGTAGACGGTCCTGAGCCGCTCGTGGAGACAAGCCGCCGGCGATGTCGCCGCCGCATCCAGATCGGAGGTGTAGAATGGCGTATTCGCACAGTACATCTGCATGCATTCAATTTCAAACTAGTGTGAAAATTACGTGGAAATCATAAGTGGTGTTTGTTTCTATTGAAGATGGAGATCAAGTTAAGGCACAGAAAATAAGAAAGCTAATAGCATATAATTAATTAAGTTCTAAATATCACAAACTTGAAATTTTGATTTATCTGATATTTTAGACCAATGAAAAGCGTGCTAAAAAAAACCGAGGTGGGATCTACAAATCTTAGTCAGAAAAGAATGGGCCTGAAATCACCGAAAGTCTCTCGGGTTATAATTTTGGTACCTCTCAGTATACCTTGTGTACAAAACAACTCTAAATGACAAAAATCATAAACTACAAATGCTAAGATAATGCTTATATCTACTCACTCATGGAGAGAGAGAGCTGACGATGACAATTTAGATGATGCAGAATCGCAGCAATTAGCCAATTATGGGCCAATCAGTCAAGTCACTTACATGAAGTTCCAACTCTTCAAGAACGGGTGCCAGCTCTAGAAGGCATGCCAATCGAAGGACCCCTGTGCTAGCTTTTGGGCATCCGTCAATATCTACGTTCAGGATCAGATGCCTCAGATTGGCAAACACTGAGCCACCTTTCATCAACAACGGTGCCTGGAACCACAAACCCACAAATGTTCAGAAACCAAGGAGATCGTAAAACAATATATTATCACAAATCGACAATCCATATTGTTTCTACTGAACCAGTAAAGATCATCATAAAAGTTGTCAACTGTTCGATCCCTTCATACCATGATATAGTAATCTAGTATGGGACAAGACACATGCCAGTGCTATGAATCTGGATATAGTCTCCTAACTAGATTTGTAATACTAATATTGGTTCTTATAATTTGAAGGTAGTATTTGTACCATGAAATTAATTAAGATGTGCAGCACAAACGTACCTCAGTTCTGATCGCCATGCTTAGAGTGAGACGGTCACAAACATGAGGAAGAGCAACCGGAAGCTTGGTGCAGGCGTAGTCAAAGCCATCCGACGGCAACAACAGCCCAACCGACGCCATCGACATGTTGACGCAATCACCAAGCACCAAAGGTACCTGGTGGTTAGCAAACTCAAACTCAGTCAGATTCGGAGCCTGCAGCTCCAGCTTCTGCAGCCTGCAGTGCAGCACACGCAGATACCGCAAACGCTGCAGTGGCTGGTGGATGACCAGATCACAGTGTTGCAGGGAGCAGAAGGTGAGGCTTAACCACTCGAGAGCATCGCACTCCATGAGCAAGCTCTGAAGATCCCCAGCAATGGACACCTTGTGCAGGGTAAGCTTCTTCAGGATTGTCAAGCGATTGGTATTACCAGCAGGAGGCAGCTGAAGCAGATTCAAGGAGACAAAACCTAGGCAGAGAGACTTGACACAAGAATTACCACCAACACATGAGCCACCACTGAAAAGATGAAGAGGGAAGCTGTACATTTGGTCTTTGTCACCGAACTTTTCGAATTCTGGGCACAGATCAAGAACAATGCGCCTTGCTCTTGATGCAGCTGACAAGCTGACCCATCTGTCGATGTGATCTGCGTCGCTTCGGAGGAGGGGAAATTTCACTACGAACTTATTGAGCGTAGCTGACGATGATGATAGCTGCCGCACAATACTGTTGGCACGCCTGATAAATGTTGTTTTATTCGATGTTGGGTGGTCTCCTGCAGCATTGCTGCTGCCAAGCATCATATCTCCGGTCAAGACCAACTTTGGGTAGTATCTCCAAAGCCGTTTCCACTTCCTGGACACAATGCTTGTACGTGCAGCTTCTTTGAATGACAATTGTGATAGTATGACACGCAAAACATCCTGCGGAACATGACACAAATAAGCTACAGTTTTGTCTTTCTAAAGGAAAATAACTCATTTCTTGACCAACATGCTTTAAGCCTTTAGAGCTAGCACATATTTCTTGCAATTACATTAAAAGATGTACATGCACACGTACACGCACACATATACCACGTGCAAAACATACTCAAGAGATAGAGGGCTAGCGATAAATCCGTGAGCATGCAGAATATAGCCCACTCTAACAAGCGTACTGTAAGTCATGGCTTTACTTACAGGAGGTAGACGGTGAAGTCGAAAAGCCTGGGATCTCCTCTTCTTCAGATTGTTTCTGGCACGGCCTTCACTCTTTGTCGCCTTACCATGAACCATGGCTCTCATTTTTGCCAGGTAAATAAAAATCAGAACATCTGCATTACAGGTATATGGAATTTTAAAATTGGATTTGTAAATTGTAGCGCCGAAAATGATGAGTATGGAAACATAACACCGAAGTGTGCTGGTTGACAGGTTCACAATAATACCCTTGAAACATCACTCCAAGCCAGCCAACATAAAGAAAATAAAGGCCGGTCTGTGAACAGGGGCAGCTTGGTGCTATGTTTTCTAAGCTTATATCATAATTTTTCGATGCTACAGATCCAGTTGTACAAGAATATTACAGACACACACCCACCCACCTACCCTACAAGCAACTGATTTTCTAACAATTAAAGATCAATTTCGACTTTAAAGTGCCCCCTTGCAATTGCAATGCTTATCGTATCATCACAGAACACATAAAAACTAAACAAATTCCAGATTAGTCCAGCCGGAGCCCAAAAATAAAAACCCCAAGTTAGCACTGAGGTGCAGGTAAAGAAGATTACGAGGCGCAAGGGTAGCAGCGCGCTGAGAGAAACAAATCTCCTCAGATGGAATGGCCTGCAGTGATGCAACTAATTGGGAGAAAGAGACTAAGAGAGACGATCTGGATTCGATTGTTCACACACACGAGCGCGCGCACAAAGAAACCAAATCGAGATGAAAGCGGCGCGAAGACAGGTTAGGGTTTCCTTACCCAAGGGGAAATGCGGAGTTGTCGAGCTCGAATTCGCCCTGCTCCCGGTGGCGGAGAAGACGACGACGAGGAGAGGCTATAAGGGGGAAGGAGAGGATTTGGGAATTGGGAGATGGAATTCGGGAGTGGGACTCGGTTTGGGGCTTGGTGCTACTCAATCGAGTCGGAGTCCAAACCGAACGGAGGGTAGGGGAGGAGGTGGTCGGGTGGTCGGAGGTGGGGAAGGAGACCCGCGCGGCGGCCGGCGGCTGGAGGTTGAGGACGATGTCTCCCCGCTACGGCCGGAGGTGGGGGACGACGTCGGCGGAGCGGCCGAAAGCGGGGACGTGGCGGCCGGCGCAGTCGGAGGCGGGGATGAGGCGGCCGGAGTTCGGAGGTGGGGGACAACGCCGGCGACCGGAGGTGGGGATGACACGGGCTGCCGGGCGGCGGCTCCCCTGGCAGCGGTGGAGAGAAATAAATAAAAGAGAAACCGTACAAAACAAAGAAGATGGATTTTACTATGGTCCCACATGTCAGTTAGATTTTGCGGGTACACAGAGTGTGTTTAGTTCATAAAAAGAAAATTTTTGAATGCTACATCGGATGTTTGACCAGATGTTGAAAAGGGTTTTCGGACACGAATGAAAAAACTAATTTCATAACTCGCCTAGAAACCGCGAGACGAATCTTTTGAACCTAATTAAGCTATCATTAGCACATGTAGCACTTATAGTTAATCATAGACTAATTAGGCTCAAAAGATTCGTCTCGGGATTTCTATGCAAACTGTGCAATTAGTTTTTATTTTTATCTATATTTAATGCTCCATGTATGTGTTAAAGATTTGATGTGACGTTTTTAGAGAAAAAAATTGGGAACTAAACCAGGCCTATAAAATGATAACAAACCCAACCTTAACTACCGCGCGTTGCAGCAGAAAATTTAAATAAAACAATATATAAATCATATACACGTAATATCTAAATGGATAATATTTGTTCCATAATAGATGATGTGAAATTACAATTCTACATGATACTTATGTATAAGCATACGAGGGATCTAATGACAATTAGTTTTTTTTAGGTATGATAGTTCAGTGCACATTAAGTTTTATAGCAATAGGAGCTAGGCCATCCATCCATCATTTTCAACCCTTCCTTGCTATAGTAAAAATCCCCTCCCTCGACCCCTCATTCCGGTGGCCTCGTCGCCGGCGGTGGGAGGGAGAGGGGTCGTCCCCTTTCTCTAGTGTAGATCAGTGTCGGGATAGTCTTATTAGGTCAGGTTTTCCTCTTTCTTCTCATTGGTGTAGTTCTCCTTGATTTGGGCTTCATGCAAGGAGCTTCTCCATCTGGTGATTTGGTCAAGGGCAAGATGAAGGAGGTAGTGAAGAGTATCGCCGGCGAGGGCTCAAAGTTCTGGAGCCTCTGGTTCTGACGAGTTTGGGGTCTTGGCGGTGGCAGCGACCTACTGATCCGCCATCTAGTCGCCAGCCCTGGCCAATGCGGTAACGTAGTCTTTGGTCAAGGAGGTGCTGGTGGTGGTGGCGGCGTCCTGTTGATATGTCTTCCCGTCGCCGGCCTTAGCGAGAGTGGCGGCGTTGACTTTAGCCGATACAGTGGCGGTGGCATGCTGATCCGTCTTCCCATCGCCAACATTTTTTTTTATGGGAATTTCATGTCGCCAACCTTGGCGGGAGCGACGACGTTGACTCCAGCCGAGATGGTGGAGATAGCTCATCGAGTCAGCGGTTGGGTCTCCTGCTGCAGCTGCCTACCGGCTGTTCTAGTGGTGGCTTGCGGCGGCGACGCCTAGGTCTCCTTCCCCGGCTTCTTGCCTGCAGATCTAGCGGGGACAACACCTTGATGCGGCGGCAATGGCGGCTTCTGCTCTTGCATCTGCCTACTATGAAGACCCGTTTCCCTGTGCTCCATCTCGCAGTTAATGGGAAGATCACCTCTTCCACAACCTCCTTTGTTGATCCAACAATTGATCCAACAAGACAGAAGTTTCTTCGCTACCATCCAATTCCTCATGTGATCTTGGTTGATTAGGTTGTACAACTGTCTTTCTTATGGTTTCTTGGCAGAAGTAACCATGCAGGACTTGTAGATCGCCTATTCAACACTGGTTGGTAGGATTGCAGTCAAAGCTCCTCGGATTCAATGGCGAGCCCCGTGGAAATCATTTACTGAGTCCGGTGATGCTTACTCCAAAATTTACGACTCAACATCAATCCTCTAATTCGCGTCGTTCCCGTGGAGGCAGCCAAATGGTTTTACCGGTTTGTCAAGCGGTGTGCACATCAAAAGAGGCTAAGGATGTAGTTGTCGCGTTAATGCCGCTGTATGCTATCGATCTACTCCTCTCTTGCTACTCGGTTTCCTTAGGAAGTCTGTTTCATATCCTCAGTCAGCCTATCTGTTGTTAAGGATGGTTCAGCGCCTACAGAATATCTGTTTGGTGATGTACTGGGATTTATTCTTATGAACTTTGTCTTTATTAAATAAAAGTTCATGAGAAAAAAAAAGCTTTATAGCAATAAATATATTTAGTCGGTTGTAAATGCATATGGTAAATGGATGGCTGACATCAAAGTATCAGAGGGATCCAAAGGTTACTGCTCCTTATTTTCTAGATGATGTAGCTCGTTGCATGTCAAGCTTTTGGTCCTAACTATATACTCCCTCCATTTCAAAATGTTTGACACCGTTGACTTTTTAGTATGTGTTTGACCATTCGTCTTATTCAAAAAATTTAAGTAATTATTTATTCTTTTCATATCATTTGATTCATTGTTAAATATACTTTCATGTATACATATAATTTTACATATTTCACAAATTTTTTTTGAATAAGACGAAATGTCAAACATGTGCTAAAAAGTCAACAGTATCAAACATTTTGAAACGGAGGGAGTAGTATATATAGATCAGTGACAGATTCCTCCAGAGACTGCAAAATTAACTTCTCCCAAGTCCAGTCTTTTGTGTGCTCTCTAATAAAAATCAGAGACTAAAGTCTACAAAACCAACCACTGGTAGCTACACACAAATGTACTGAAACGATGGGTATGCTGCATCCGTTCAATTTGTAGCTCAATCTCAAATTATCCTAAATTAATAAGAATATAGGTGAATATGTGAAAGAAACTCCTACCCACCAAAAAAAGGTGAAAGAAACCCTGGAAGGAGGAGAGGAAGAGAAGAAGACTCACCTCTGCCTCATGGGAGGAAAGGCCCTGCGGTGGCGGCAACTTGCGGGAGGGAGAGACCCAGCGGTGGTGACGGCTTGCGGGAGGCGGATGCCCGGTGGTGGTTGTGGTGGCGGCGGCGGCTCGTGAGAAGGGAAGCCGCGGCAGAGTCACAAGGAGGCCAGCGGCGTTCGCGAGCAACGCGAGTAGAGGAAATTAGAAAATCAAAACACCAGTTGGCGTGCTTCATAACTAGAGAATCAAAACACCAGATTTGATGTGGCACCGATGATTGTAATTGCTGCGGGCAGCCTTTTTTTTTAACATTGAATTTTAGAAGTGCTCTCTATTTGTTTTATTTGAGCTCTGGTTTTAAGGGTTTGATTGGTTTGAAACCAATTTTTGCTCTACCAAATTTTTGTTAGTGCTAAAACCTTAGCAAGTTTTGACACTATCAAATTGGGTAGTATAAAATTTAAATTATTATGGATAAAATTTGGTAGCAAACTAAATATACACTTGCTACTTGCTACCGTTGAAGTTACCAAAATTTTAGTAGGACAATAAATTGGTAACAAACCATACAAGCCCTAAAGGCATGCTCAGAGACTCTAGGCTCTAAACAGTGTTGAATCGTTGATTTTTCAGTGAAAATCTTAGTCCCATTTTTTTTCTTTTGACCACTATTTGTTTTCGTTCTAACATGTCATTATTTATCTCCTATCTTATTATTTTTTTATATACTAAAAAAAATATATGTGCGTTGCAACGGGTGAAAGCTATTTTAATATTATTATTGTTATACGGTTTAGTTAAAGTAAAATTTACTGTGAGAATTCGCTTAGATATATTTTTTTAAGAAAATTATGAGCTGCAATTAAGAGTCCTATCGTCTCAACTTAGCATGCGAGTTTTTTTTAAAGAGATTTCTTATATGACTCATGTATTTCCAAAAGCGAATGAACTTAAAAAATGACTTAAATACAGATATGTATTTTCAAAAGCAAACAAACTTGATAACTGACTCATACATGGATGACGTACCAAAATACCGGTAAAAACATCTTCAATTTTTATAATAGTAGAGATAGAGAATTTTTCTTTTGCAATTTTTAAACCATGTAATCTTTATTCGAGTAGCAGTATTGTTGAGATTAGCGAGGCTTCTCGCTTTTGCCTTAACGAGCGACCGCCAAACCACCCATCATGCATCATGGAGAAGTCTACTACATGCATGGCTTTTTTCATTACACATGCATATTTTTTCCTTTCTTATAAAGTTTTCTCTTAAATTACTTATCCGATCTACAATCCGATTACACCATTATGTTCGTTGCAATTAAATCTTTACAACAAGATCTTACATGATTATATTACGATGAAAAAATATTTATATTTGTAAATTATTTTTATTACATATGTAAATTACTTTTATCATATACATAAATTACTTTTTGATTTGACTAAATTACTTCTTAGACATATAAAAGTAAATTCAATCAAGTCTAAAAGTAATTTACACTTGTAGGGATAAAAATATGACTCTATCTAGAAATTAAATTTAATCAGCACAGATCAGCACATGTAAGTTTAACAATTTTTAAAAGTAATTTCAATGTTAATTGAAAGTAACTTTTGCATGGTTCAGAAGTAACTCTCTGTGAATCTATTTAATCACCTATTGTTTTTTCCTTTCATTTTTGTTTTTCATGTAGAATGAGAAAAGAAGATAAAACCTTTGATGGATTGTAAATAACATTGATGGAGTACCTAATGAGAATTAATCATGTATAAGATGTAATAGTTACTTCCTGATAATATGGAAGTTACTTTCTAACATGTAATAAATTACTTTTAAATTAATAAAATGTTTGAATATATTCAATAATGGATCTCTTTTGTCACATATTTTGAGTGGAGTACAATGATGCAAATAGATGTTAAAAACAATATGTGATTTAAAAGATATAAGTTATTAAAGAGATTAAAAAAGATATATATTATTGCATTTTTCAAGTTGAAAGGAGACACTAGATGGAGTGGTAGCTAGTTTAGACAAACTAACTACCACTAGCTGTGTAGTCACATGCAATAAAAAAAGTCACACATTAAAGTTACTTTCTTTTCGTTATAAGTTACTCCTATAATATATGCAAATTACTTTTAGGCTTTATTGAATTTACTTTTATATGTTTAAGAAGTAATTTAGTGAAATCTAAAAGTAATTTAGATATATTATAAAGATAGCTCTATTCTATACCTTCCCTTCAGTATAACTATTCTACACCCCTCCTCCTATCCTACCCCATCCGGCTCGCCTCCCCCTTCCCCCCTCCTGCCCAGGCACGCCCTTCTCCCCCCTCCGCGCGCTTCTCTCCCTCTCCCCTCCTGCGCCCCCCTCCTCTTGATCTCCCTCCCTGGTGACCTCCCCCTACATAATAGTTATTCTATGGAAGGGTATAGAATAGATTTGCTATATTAGAAAAGCAATTTATAATTTTTTTATCAAAATATAATTATGTGAGATCTTGTTATAAAGATTTAAACAACAATGTAATCAGATCGTAGATCGGATGAGTAGTTTAAGAGAAATTTTTATTTAAAGTATAGGTAGATAGGGTCTCTCACAGATAGAGTGGTAGCTAGTTTAGACAAACCAGCTACTATTAGCTGGATAGTCACATCCTTTGATATATTATTGACCATGAGCATGAAAGTGTCAGGAGAAGCTGCAGCATCTCTTTCTATGTTCCACGTGTCACTAAATTGTAGGTCCATGTGAACCAATCAGCTGGCGGAAGATCCGGCAGCTTGAGAAGCAGTGATTTTCCCGAGCTGTTGAGGCGTGGGACGGTGGGAGCTTTCCCCAGGAAAACAACGTGGATCGGGCCGGGGTTTCCCCGTCTTGTGGGCTTCCAGATGCACAGGAAGTTTAGCCCGTGGATTATTTCCACGCGGGCCTTTCTCCCAAGGAGGAATGGGCCAGGATCCCGGGCTTCGAAATGAGGCCATAGGGTTTTTACGCACAGGTAGACGGGCAAACGTACGGCAAACGGGCACAATTGCTTCCCTACCGATGAATGTTTGATCCGAACTCTGGTGGAAATAGTGGGACACTGAGGTTGGAGCTGGCCTTTTTCTGGCACGGGAAACAAAAGCATTAACTCATGATTAATTATTAAGTACTCCCTCCATCCTAGAAGATAGCCATCTAAAATCTGGTGAGATCTATGCTAATGCTACGAATCTGCATCAGAGTGTTAGCTATTGTAAACTTGAAAATAGATTTATTTAAATTTTACCCGTACACTTTTTAAATAATGTGGATATGGATATAGATATAGGTAGAGGTATGGGTATGGATAACAAGTACTCCCCTGTCTTAAAATAAAACTATTTCTCTATCAATTTCCAAATAAAACTATTTCTCCACCTACATTCTTATCTCAACCAAATCACAACTATTCTCTATTTAATATTCTTCACCAATTTTATCTTTTCAACTAATTTCAATCTTCTTCAATCATTTTTACATATTTTCTTAATTCCCATAAAAACCTACATTTAATACTTACTCCCTCTGTCCCTAAATATAAGGGATTTTATTTAGATGTGATACTGTCCAGATTCATTGTACCAGGATGCGTCACATCCAACCAAAATCCCTTATATATAGGGACGGAGGGAGTATATATTAGGACGGGGACAAGTAACAACAATAAAAAAACAAAGCTGTGTATGGATGTGACATAGGGCCTGTTTGGTACAGCTCCAACTCCTAAATATTGCTCCAGGAGTTGAGTCTGGAGTGAAGTTGTAGAGCTGCCTAAACCCAGCTCCACAACTCTAGTATATTTCGTGAGAGAGCTCCACCCAACTTCACTCCCAGTTTTGGGAGCTGGAGCTATGCCAAACTACAATAAATTTGGATCAAATTCATTGTAAGGGTCACATTCATAGTTAGGTAACGGAGGGAGTAGATAGGAAGCGTTGGTGAGGCGCGCATACTAGAGGGAGTGATCTTTAAACACGGGAGTAGAGTAGGAACCCAACTCCTCCACACGGAAAATGGAGCGATCTAGTAGTATGTGATTAATTAAGTAGTAGTATTTTTTTAAAAAATGAATTAATTTGATTTTTTTTAAAGCAACTTTCTTATAGAAATTTTTTTAAAAAAAACGCACCATTTAGCAGTTTAAAAAATGTGCGCACGGAAAACGATAGATGTGAGTTTCGAAAGTGGGGGAAAGAACTAAGCCTAAATGGTGGTTCTAAGAATTAAGGGGCGAATTTTATCCGACATAAGAGTTTAGGAATTTTTTAGACGTACTTATCCGCAAACTTAATAGACTGGCAGCCGTGACGGACCTTTTCAAAAACAAAACAGTCAGAATTTTCAACCTACATTAATTTTCACCGCATGGCAATGTATGTTTTGCAGGTCGGTTTCCGCTGAAAATGGCATACAAGCTTTGGCAAACCAGCCTGCACGCAATCAACGGACTGTGTGTAGCAGTTGACCGATCCAACAGCCTAGCTATAATAATAACCCAAAGCCCGAAGAGAATCGTGGAGTAACTGGAAAGAGTCTGGGATTCCTGATCATTGAGCGTAGTCCATTTCATAATACTGGACCTGATACTTATATATTCTACATCAACCAACTTGTAAGTATCCCCGCCAAAAAAAAAAAAAAGAAGATCTCATATGGATCGCATATCAAATATATTCTAGTATTCAGTTCAGCTTATACTGGAACGCAAATATATCCAGACATCGCCAAGTAATATTCAGTTCAGGACGACAAACATGCAGGTTAATGCAAGCGAGCTAGCACTTCATCAACAGTTACAATCACTCTGTCCTTCAGAATAAAATTTGAGCAAAGCCATCAACTTTTCTTGGTGAGAAGAATCTCCAGTCCTTCGTATCAGAAAAAACTTGGCCCGTCAGCATGTTTTACACCTGCAAACAATGTCTAGTATCAGGAGTTGCCTGCTGCAAAATTAAACGCTTCTAAAAAAAGGTGTCTTGATTCTGTAGGCAAAATGCATATCCCCTATCTTGGTTCACCAACACAAATGTGTCTAACTTGACAGGTTTGGTTGCTGTCACAAGAAAAACAGCAGTATATGGAGTGTATCTGTACATGAGATGAAATTATGGTAATATGAATTCACTCGAAGTGACCGGATATTGAGGATATATTTCTGTCCATAATACAGAAAATGAGTCCTACAAGCATGCATCAAAGTCATTTAGATGTGTAACTATGTAATGCAAATAGAAGATCTTCAAATGCTATAATGACGAACAAAGTAGTATCACACAATGATATAATAAGAAATTTGAACAATGAAATGGTATTAAGAGAATACTGCAAACCCTTTTACCATGGAAACAATTAGTCAAGCAATATACGAACACAAAACCAGGAAGAGAGGCTAAGGGAGGAAGAAGAAATAGGGTGGATGTCATGTGTTGGTCAATACAGTAAATTTGATGAATTGGCTGTCCGTGACACCTAAACTACCCATCAAACAGCCTTGAGTGCCAAAAAGTATATTGTTCCCAAGAAAATAAGAGTTAACTATCAGGAATTCATTTATCTAAGGAACATGTGGATTAGTGTCACACTGAAAAAAAATCACACTTCGTAAGATGGAATACATATAAGTTTTTTTCACTTAAATCTGCTGTAGGAAATTACCAAAAGGGTTTGTGCAAAAAGCATTACCTTTCCGTGGTAAATCAGAGTTACTTCCAGGACATCATTCCGTATTTTCAATGGACCCTGCTCGCCCTTTCACTGCTTACACCAGAGTTACAAAGGTTGTTGCAGTTAAAAAAAATGAATGGATTTTCTTCTTCAAAAGAAGAAGGGGAAAACAAGAGAGAAGCGATTAGCATGGAACAAGGGGTTAACCTCCTATTAATGAATGTTTGGAACTGGTGAGTGTCAGATCGCTAATCAAAGTAAATAATTCTCTTTCGAACTTCTCGAAAGCATCCTGGAAACCTTTGCTGGACCCTGACAAACTATGCTCAGAGTGATATGCTCCTTCAGCTGCTAGTACTTCAATTTCTGCCAACTTGGGAGGCAGCACTTGCTGTCCCAATGATGTTTCCAACTGATGCACATATAGCTGAAGCCTCTTGTCAGTGGATTCCATCAAGTCCTTGCTGTTATGAACATCAGGATAACAGGGATCAAAACCAACACCATATATTTTGTCATGCGTTTCTTCATCCAACTGAAGAATCGTGTCATGAGGATCGAGATCTGCTAGATCAAAATTGAAGGCATCAGTAGGTATTAGGGCTTAGAGTCATTTTCTAGGAAACAAAAAAGGGCATCATGATCAATAAAAACGTTATGCATGAGCACTTACCGTGTTGGACCAGAGAAAGAACTACGGCCTCCTGAGCTTTTTCTGTAGCAGCTTCATGGTGTTTCATGTTGTCATCAGGTTGCACATGATTTGAAAGATGAATCAGTAACTGGTTCTTCCTTGAACCAATTTGATGAAGCTCTGTTTTGGCTCTTTCTGCAGCGGACTTGAAGCGCTTGTATTCTTCAGCTTTTGACAAAAGTATGCCATAGTTGACAACGACAAAAGGGATCTCCAAACTCAAGGGCGAGGAAGCGGTGGCATCTGGATTGTGGACTTTCAGAATACCATGCCTTCCTTCCACTGGAAGGGCTACACATCCATCCTCTGTCCCATTGTCTGTATCCATGAAATCTGGAAGGTTATCAGGTAGCATGATGTGTCCCCTGTTTTGGACACGCTGTAGGAGGGTATGGGCATCTAGAGGCGAGATGTATGGCATAATGAACAATTTCAACTGCTTATCACACATTATCTCCCTGGCTGAGAAACACGCATAGTTCAGACGTTGCAGATTGCTCACCCGAACCCAACGCTGACGAGACCAGTAGGGCGAGAGTGGGAAGAGGACATGGTCATCAACTGCTTGGAGGATCGGCGGGACGGTGCAGAGGAAGAAGGACTCTGGTAACCCGTAGAGCGCTGAGAGGTTGCGCCTCACCTGGACGGCGTCGTTCGCCCACGTCCGCGTCTGCACGGGGTCCAACTCGGGCGGCTCGGGGTCGAGGTCGAGCACCTGGGGCCGGGGATCGCGCGCCATTTCGCCGCTCACTGTCGCGGGCGGCGGCGGCGAGTTCGGCAGCGGATTCGCCGGCGAGTTCGGCGGCGAGGATCCGAGGCGGTGCCGCGCGACGAGGTGGGCGGCCAAAAGGGGGAGAGCGAGCGCGGGGTGTTTTGCGAGGGGGAGGGAGGAGGAAGACGACGAAGGCAGGTGGGGTATAGGGTTTTACCTTTTTACCCCTTGCCGAGGCCTTTCTTCCTTTCTCGACAAGTACACTACTCTTCCTCCTGACTCCGAGAGGCGAGGCGAGGTTGCAACTTGCAAGATTGAAACGGGTGTGTGGGCCCTGTGGCTGTAGCGAAATCGTGTTGATACAGACAGCATATTGTTGTGTCTACAGGTAGACGCTGCAAAAGAGCCGCAAGAATGAGGAAGTGAACAATGCATATACGATGTCTGAATTTAGTAGTCACAGACGCATCTAACTCATCGGATATGTACAGTGTTGGTGAAATCATAATACGACAGAATCAAACATTGAAACGAGCATTTGAAGCATTTAGCTGAGTTTTTAGTAGTTGTCCCCCTCAAGCCCGATAAACTTGATAAAGATCTTAGACTGAAGCCGTAAGTAAGAAAAACAGGGATCAGAATTCTGAAACCAAACAGGCAAACAGCTACTACTAGATGCAAAGCAAAGTCATGGAAGCTCCATAAGAAAACACACCAAACACTTTGCCAATCCGGTTCATGCCAAGCTTGTAAATTTAGTGGTGCCAATGCTACGATTTTCTGAAAGACATATTTGGAACAGGTTCAAGAAATCAAGAAGAGTGAAAGCTTGAACAAAGGTCATGCCCCCAATTTAGAGAAGCCATGTATGTGCTATTAATTGGCAATCTATGATGAAATTACTTCCTTTTTTAATACTAATGCACTGGTTCGCGACAATCACAGAGGGACTATAATTAACCGAATACAGATCATTCCATCTCATAAAATACGGACCCAGAAAAGACAATATGTGCAGGGCACAAATACTAACCCACTACCCACAGTAACAGCATGATTGCTAAGGAAAGGACTATTATCTAGTACTAGTACTCAGCTACATAGGGTAAACATTTCGTAGCTAGATTGCTAGCAACTATAACTCCTACAATAGAGGAAAAAGGACTCCAACAACTGATCCATTTTAAATAGCTCCTTATTAAAAGTACTACTAACTATGCTGGCCTGCCACTTCTCAATCCTCAACAAAAGATTTTTATTCTTCAAGCAACCAAGAGAAAATTACACAGGAAACTAGATTCACAGATTCAATGACTATAATACACAGAAATTTAGACTTGATAACATAAGCGGAATTAGGAAATCTTACCAAGTGCATACATCCATTTAGCCTGTCGTGCGTTCACCGCTGTTAGTGTAAGATCAAAGTGCAGTCCATATAGTATAAAATTTTGTCAGAACTCAGTTACCTGCAAATGTGCACCATTGTAAACATTTTTTTTTCTTCAGAAAGCAGTCGTAGCTGCTGCTGCTTAATTAATACAATGCAACATAGGCATAACAATATCATACCGAGAAAATGCAGTAAGCACAGATAGCTCAAGCATATAGCATCAGCATATTATGAAATACCGGCTAATAATCACTTATAGTGCCTGCAACATGTCCAGAACAAGCCATCAGCGCAGTGCTCCAATTTCTGTAGACACTGGCATTTGTTTTGTTCCATAAATCCACCAAACAATTATGGCCAGACAATTCCATCCCCTTCTCCGTGTGGAACAACAATCTCTTAGCAATACATCACAACTGTGCGAACTTGCATGCAACTTTCAAGAAATTGTTGTGTCCCAAGACTTAACACTGAACAGAAAATTCATTTCACTTACAGCAGGTTGTCCTAGAGAACTACTCTGTAGAGCAATGAAGTAGGTGATGGAGATAGACATGGATGAGAAGGTTGCACTGTTTCAGAAAGGGGGATATTTTTCACTTCTTCAAAATCTGTCTCCAGACACTATCACGTTCGCTGCATTCCACCAAGACAGTAAAATGCTGACAAGACGAATGCACATGTTAACTGGCCACAGACTGCCACTCTCGCAACCCTTGGCATTTCTCACATTTCATTCCTACTCCTTCATATGCTATCATTAACACACCCCATTGACTTGCAGTTGGTCACCAAATTTCTGACAGATCAAGGATGATAATCAGAATCAGGTGCACCAAGCAACTCAGTACTAAATAGCAGAACCTGACCTACGAGGCTCTCACAAGAGAGCATTTGATCCAACAGCCATTGGCACTGCCCTTTTCATCATTCAAGTGAACAGACAGTAATTCTATCTGATTGTCGCCTGGAAAATATCTTTAGTTTGGGTGGCTGCATAAAAGTCCATCAACTGTATCGTTTCAATTTCATGGATCTCTGGTTGATAATATAAATGCAATTACAAATGGAGAGCTTGTAACACTAAGATAAATGTTAGAAATTGAGAAATCCCTCGATCCCTCTAGCATTATAGGTATACAGGACCAGCATTTTAAGCATTTCAGACATATACCTCCAAGCCAATTTCTGTCATTCCTATCCTCCAGAGAAAACCAGTTTCCTATGCTGTGATCTTGTAGTGCTTAGTATAGCGCGCATGCAATCAGTTTCCTATGCTGTGATCTTGTAGTGGTGTAGCACGCATGCAATAAGAGGAAGTGTTATGTAGCTTGGATAGAGTGGAAATATGTTCACATGCTAAAATTGATGATGCATAGGCTACAGTCAGACTAACTTCAAAATGTAGCCTCACAGTTAGATAAAACAACATGCAGTAGCCGATATACTCCTATCTTGAAGCAAAATTTTATCTACTTTCTTGCTAAGCATGTGCCATTGTCATGACAGCAACCAGAAATTAGAGCTTTCAGGTTCATAACCTTGTTTAAGACATTGCCTCCCTATTTAAACTCAAAATTTAAAGAGAGAAGGCAATGAAAACATACTGTAAGCATATGGAAGCTGCACTTTGGAGCAGATCACCACTCATTTTGCTTCTGATGTACTAAAACAATCTGAAAATGCCATATTATAGAATTGTGGCAGCAACCTGAAAAATGGCAATGAGAGCAAACGGTGTAAGGCTTTTCATGATTTAAAAAAGGTGGAGAATGTACAGGGATTAGAAGAAAAACAAGATCAAACAAACATATTTGAATAAATCTAGCTCATGTGTGCATGGAGCGAAGTGAACAAATACAAAAGAGTATAACCAGATCTGTATACATCAACCAGAACTTGCATCCAATGAACATAAACAAGATGCTGAAATTAGACTATATGTGGTCACACTGGATATATTACTCAATGCATGGCAAAACCCCATAATGAAACTATTGACTATATAAAGGATCTCCTACAGCAACAGCACTACCTCACCATAGGTCCCCAAACACACTGAACTTTCAAGCAATATCCCAAGGCTAATCAGTAATATAATTATAATCCCAAGGCTAATCAGTAATATAATTATAACACAGGAATCAAGCACAAAGTTATGACAAAGAAGGTTTCCAAAAAGGTGGAGATTTCCCTAGCAAGTGTACAGGAACTTCTTACTCCACCCAATATCAGCTTTATCTCATCATCATCATATCAACACTCTAGCAGGTGAAAGTAAAGTACTAGCAAATTGGACCATCAGCTGCCTACAATGATCATTTGCACATGCACAGCTCATAATACCATCAACGTTATACTGACTGTAGATCTGGCATGTTTGCCTAGACCTCAATACTCAGATAACATTTCTGGCATGTACCACATACTCCTTCAGAAAATGCAATCCAAAACATTTGATTGCCATGCTGGGTACAATGAAGCGCCTGAGTACCAAACAGCAAAACCTGCCATGCCTGGCTCTTACTACAGTGTACACTATGGGCCCATTTGGCACAGCTTCAGCTCCAGCTCCACCTCTCTTGGAGCTAGAGCCCAACCAAATGATTTCAGCTCCACCCAAACAAGGAGTGGAGCTGGCTGGAGTGCTCTCACGAAAGGAACTAGAGAGATGGAGCTGTGTTTAGGCAGCTCCATAACTCCACTTCAGACCCAACTCCTGACGGCTTGTTTGGTAACTCGAGGGAAAGGGATTGGGAGTTTACACGAGGGAATTACTGATGAGATTAAGATGGGAATTTGATTTTTAATCCCAATATCTTGTTTGGTAGAGGTGATGGAAATTGATAGGGAGTTTAGTTGGAGATTAGGTCATTAATAAAAACGGATGGCTGAGATTTGCTTAGACAAAGTAAAGGAGGAATTCTCTCCCAATTACCTGCCCCTACCCAGGTATTGAAAACGAGGGAGTTCCTCCCTCAATTCCCCATCCCCATCCCATCAAAATTCTCATGTCTCCCAACCAAACAAAATACTTAATAGCCTCATCCCTCTAAACTCCCAATCCCTCCTAAAAACTCCCTCCAACCAAACGGGCCGTGAAGTTAAATTTAGGAGTTGGAGACCTACCAAACGGGCCCTATGTAACAGACAACTCTCACTGCGGCTTTTCCACACACCAAGTCTTCAAACAAACTGATATCAAACGTGCATGCTTCTCATTCCCAAGAAATAGCTTCTATGAGCACTGCTGTGTGAAAGCATGTGCACTTGCATCCATTGAATCCTACCGTGTTCAGCAGAAAACATAATGCATATGCAAGTGGACCAACAATGCATCATGCAGTGTCAAGAAAGATAGAAGTAGGAAACTAAGGCCGAGTTTAGTTCCAAAATTTTTCTTCAAACTTCCAACTTTTCCATCACATCAAAACTTTCCTACACACATAAACTTCCAACTTTTCCGTCAAATCATTTCAATTTCAACCAAACTTCCAATTTTGGCGTGAACTAAACACACCCTAAGCAGTAAATTGAGCATAATAAATGTTAAGAACCAGCACAGCAACCACTTTGAAAAGTAATCCGCACAATGTGTGAAACCAGTTTTTTGCTGTTGACTTGTAGTGCCCATGTAATAACAGGTGTTCTGCACCTCAGATACAGTGTAACAGTTTCTTTAGTGTAAGTAAAATTTAAAACAAACACACCATGAAACAGGTCAAGAAGTTTGGATAAAGGCCACAGAAAGTGACACTGCCATGAAAGTGCCATAGCAAATTGTCAGCTTGTCAAAATTCAAATGTAACTCAAGTACAATTACCAGTATTTTTTAATGAAAATACACTATGTATTTGGCTCTATATCGACATATGTATCCTTCCCTATCTGTTCAAGGGACCTGGTTCATCCCAACCTGATATGCTCTCATCTTTGGCACTGTTTGTCTGTTTCTACTTTCCACAAGATCATGACAGATGGTCCTTATCTGTTTCTAGAACTAATTTGGTGAGGTGAAACCTTCCCAGTTATGGATTGCATTCTTACTTGAGATTTTTAGATAATATTCTGACTTGAGATAGGTCGCCTGTTCATGTCCATAAAGAATTGGAAGGGAACAGGGAGTTCAGAGAAATTTTAGAGCATTTGTACTGGCATGAGTGAAGTTTTAATGAGATGCACGAGTTTGTGGTGGTGTATGAGTGGGTAAAAGAGTTTGTACTGGCATTTTCCTGACGAAATCCTTTTTGTACTGACTTTTCATGAACAGGTAGCTTTAGAGTGGGCTAGTACAACAAGTTCTATACTAGTAGAATTTATCCAATCTTTGCGCACCCTTTCTGCAATAAAACAGAGCATGCAATAGCACTCTGCATGGAACAAATTAGATATTTTACCTCTCTTATCATTATCTGCAGGTGCCCAACCATGAACATCCACCCTGTTCAATTGCTTCAAATATGAATAACTGATTTGCATCCCTCTTTGATCAGCATTACTCCACATTTCTGTGCTCTGATAGAAATAGATAAGAGATTTCAGTCAATTTGTTGTCTCATATCCACAAGCGATCCCTAGAACATGTAATGATGGATGCATGTTCATTAGTAGGCCTCTGGTTGTTCATGAACTTGTTCTCCTAAGTCCTAAACTTGACAATAAAAAGCCCTTGTACTTTGAGATAATATTAACTGGGAGGAAATGCTGCATGTAGAATGCAGAAATGATCAACCTTGTGCAAGCAGAACAACTTCACGACTTCTGCAATGACTCTAATGTTGCAGAATCCTCAAGTAGTGGCACAAGACAGCCACACCCTAACCTTTCAAGTGTCTGTGAAAAAGAAGGGAGACCAGCTGCTTATAATATCATCCTTACTCTATACCACTGATGTTACGTGTTGCACATGGAGCAATTGTTTCCTGCTCAATGCTATTTTAAATAGAACATGGATCTTGTGCACCAAAAAACTGCTGGGCAAAACTAAGACGAAACAAGATGTAAAAATCTCTGATACAATGTGACACTAAGATAAGTGAGTAATATGCAGTTGACCTCCCATGACAAATCAAATATTATTGCATGTTACAGTGGAGCTTGTACTTCGATCATTTGGGCAGATTGTCTTTTCCTTGAGCACAAGATTCAACATATTCCTTTTACACAAAATCAATGCCAACACTGATGCTAAACTCAAAACCAAATATGCTAAAAGCTCAATGGAGACAGTGGGTCCAGCAACACTCAATGGCATAAAACCTTGTCGTTGTGTTCACAAGTAATGGATTGTGGTAGTGAGCACAGCCTTTCAGAGAAATCGTCACTAGAAATTTGTCATCATCTTCTCCCCAACTTCCCAGCATAGCTACAGCAACCCAAATTTTCTGTGGGATTTGGTAAACTAAATGTGCATGTACCTTGTCAATCTTCAACATGGGATCTGTATGCAACCACATGAAATGGCCAAGAATGTGGCAGGAAGGATGAAGTAGCCTTATCACACCCTGACTGCACACTTCTTCCCATTGATTAAGTGGCAGTTCACCATTCATCTGTTGTAACCAATAAGCAGAAGCCATATGGTCATGTTTCACAAGCTCATGGACTTGTTGCTGAACATTAATGGTTTCTCATCACCTCATTCACAAACAGCATCAGGAGCAACAGATGAACCCTTCAACCCGAGTGACAATATTCACTTTGTGAGGGATCTTGTGAAGAACCTTAGACAAATCACTCTAGCAGTTGAATGATGCTTACAGCCTGCTCCAAGTGCTTCAAATCATCCAAATGTCAAACCGCGGAGCAAGTTCCTGGCCAAATTTTTACATCCTTAGAATGATTGATGACTAACAAATCAAGCACTGGCACATTGAAGAGGAACACGCAACAGAACATGGGAAAGGACTATTTCTTAAATAGAGGAAAAGGTTCTCAAATAGTGGATATTTTTTTATCTCAAAAGAAAACAAAAAATGGACAATTTCAGTCCCAAAAACCTGCCATATGGCATCCAGAGTACTAATTGGCACACTTAAGGGGCTACTATTTTGGTTTTTGGCAGAACGGGCACAAGATAGGAACTACAAACGTTCAAGCGTTTCCCCCGATTCATTGCAAAGATAACATTTTTTTTAACTGAATATGAGCAAAACTTAGAACATGTAATAATTTTTGTTCTGAATGTTAACCGATGCAACCACTAGGAGAGGATACAAACCAGTGGTCTGCAGGTGATTTGATATAAAGCTCGTGTAATTGTGAAGTGCTCAGCATGAATCTAGTACTCCAAGTTAACATGTCCATTATCAACGAAGAAGGCACCCTCATACTGCAAGAAAGCAAGGAACACGAGATAACGTGGATCGAAAGGACTGTACGCCACTTGATAATACAGGTAAGGCGATTGATTGGTTGCACCAGGCTACCAGCAGGAAGTTGAACGGAAACCTGATATCCGAAGCAGACGAACAGAGTGCGCGGCATCTCCGCTGTTGCGGGGGGGTTGCGGCTCCGCTCGTCGCCGGCGCCCACCTCCCTGGGCGGCGCGGCGCGGCGCGAGGTCGGGGGGCGGGGAGGGAGGCACGACGCCGCCGGAGGAAAGCCCCCCGCTCGCCGCGGGCTCAGATCTGGGGTCGGGGAGCGCCGCCACGCGGAGCGAGCGATCGAGGAGATACATGATGCGATCAGATCAGGGCCGCCTTGGTGACTGGATCTTAACATCAGGCGGGGGCGAGAGCTCCTACCACTACCACCACCACCACCGCATCCTCCTCGCCGCCGACGCGGGAGCGGGACGGCGATCCGCCGGTTGCCGGCAGGTCGATCGATCGATGCGACGAGCCTCTCTTGGTCTCAGGAACCAAAAAAAAGAAAAGAGAGAGAGAGAGAGAGAGAGAATAACAACGAACCGGGGGGAGGTGGGGGGTGACACGAGCGCCGCGGACGGCCGCCCGATACGGTATCGTGGCATCAACGGCTTGGATTAAAATTCACACGTGTAAAGCAGCAGCTTTGGCGTCTCGTTTTTTTTTTTTTTCTGTTCTCCTTTTGCTCGTGCTGTCGTGCAAGCATTAGCACCGTTGAGTGCATTATTTCTTTTAAAAAAAAGAAGAAGAAATCCAGAATATACAAAGAAAATAATAAACACCACGCAACTAAGTTGCGTTATAATACCTTAGTTGAGTTGATTCAAACGTTACTAAATACCGTGGGGTTGTTTGGAGATACAAACGTTTCTAAATACCGTGGGGTTGTTTGGTTCAGGACTTCATTTTACCGAACCACACCTTAGTCGTGCCATAATTGTTGAGTGCATATTTATTCACTACCACAACTTAAGTTTACATATTTTCTTATACTTTGGACACACAATGCATTCACTTTTTTCTCACACTTTGCCACACTTGTGATCTACCAATTCATGGTCACACTTTACCTAAAGTTAGTTGTAACAAAGTTTAGTCACCAATCAAACAACCCTTAAATTGTGAAAAAGAGTATTCAAATGAAGTTTATACGAAGACCGGCGCAAGTATGTAGCAATTGCTTAGACAAAAATTGCTCGTTGCAATAGCCACCCTATAAGAGATACTAGTAGACACTTTTTTTCTGCAACAATCATAAAAAAAATATTACATGTCTTGAAAAACATAGTAGCAACATTCATAATTGGTGCGCACAACCAAAGTAAAGATATTACATTGTCAAGAACTGGTACAATGTCTTGAAAATAGCTAATAATGTCACTGCCACCGCCTTCTTCGAATGTGATGGTTGTCGTTTGCCTAAGCCACCTAGTTCAAAGGATGAAGGGGATGAGACGAACGACCAATGTCATTGTCATCACCTTCTCTGCAGTCATCACCACTGCCATCCTCTCGTCTGCTTTATTGCTGAATATGATAATCAAGAATTTTACAATGTTGGATCTAGCCATTGTAGGGACTTATTTGGTTAATCCCTTTGAACTATTTGGAGTAGGTCAAAGGGATTTTGGGTGGTCTCCAACTTTCAATTCCCTCCAACCCTTTCACGATGAAAATTAATCGAAGAAGCTATTTATGGTTATGAGGTAGTGTAGGTGGGTGGTGTGCAAGTTCGGGGGCTCAACAACGAGATTTCATATGAAAATTCAAGGGATAGGCACTTGAGAAATCATTGACATATGTGAATTGTACAACATGACAAGATCACCATGGTACCACCAAAAGTTCAGAACAAAGTTCGTAAGTTCAGGGCCACCATGCTTTCACAACTTCAGAACAAAGTTCATGGGCAAAAAGTTTCACCTACACCATGGAATAAATCGACAATGGTTACACATAGATTGTTTGGACTGGTAGACTCATCTTCATCACCAACAGCCAAAACCCGTGGAGAAATCTAGCCAGTCGAGTTGCCATCAATGGAATTCATTGCCTGGGCAGCAACATCAGCTCAATACATTTTCAGCAAGTAGTATTTCAGCCAGCAGCAGCAGTACGATCAACCAAACAGTGGATGAGCTTGCGGCAGATGGGCACGGTGCGAACTGGGGTTCGATGGCGGCGTGAATCGATCCATCAGTGGACGAGCTCACGACGGATGGTAGCGGCGTGAATCGGGGTTCGTTGGTGGCACAAATCAATCCGTCGACTAGCAGGGGGTGCGAATCGGGGGCCAGCGAAGATGGGAATTAAAGCCAGTGGCGGACGAGCTCGTTAACAACAGGACGTCGCGATGCGAATCAAAAGGGGCGACGCGAACATCTCGATAGCGCGTGAAAAGTGCCTGGTTTCGGTGGATTGGGAGCAGGAGGCCTTTCCCACTTGTGGAGAACGCAAAACACGGGACTGGGGTCTGAAAATTTTTGGGACCTAGTTTGGAGACGATTTTGCTATACATTTGGCGACAAATTTTTCTCCAAAAATTTGACAGATGTAATTACAGTACAATCGTAGTGTAATTACACTGTAACTTGCATGTAATTACACTGTAACTATAGTGTAACTTATATGTAACTTTTAAAAATCTCTCTGTAACATGTTATTTCGGTAAAATAGAGGTCGTGGGAACAAATTCTTTCACATATGTATGTGCTATGATTTGTTTTCTTCCTCACCAAAACAAATCTTGTAATAGATCTAACGATTCAAAATTATGTGAAACTTACATATAAGTTACAGTGTAATTACACTATGATTGTACTATAATTATATCTGTCAAATTTTTAGGAGAAAATTTGTCGACAAATGTATAGGTAGTCCCGTTTGGAGATCTTGGAAGTAGTTTAGGGAAACTCTTGGTGATGCTGTTAGGCCTCTCATAGTTCACCGAGCTGGCACGGAATCTCGTTGCGCCAGCTCGGATTTTCACCGCCGTGGAGCGAACGCGAGCGAGGGAACGCGACCTTCGCTAGGGTGCTCGTCCCCACACAAAGCAACGCATAACCTAGTCCAAGCGAGGGAGCGCGCGGCGCTGAAATCGTCAGGTACGCGCACTGTGGGCAGCGTCGCCTCACCCTCCCGTGACCTCGTGCCCATCCCACAATCTGATTTGCCCTCCAAAATCCTCACCAGCCACACCGATTTTCTTCTCCCACCACCGATTCCTCCGCTCCCGTGCTGGATCTCCTTCTCCCGCCATCAATTTTCTTCTCCAATCCAGGGCGGTCTCAAGAAGAAGAAGAAGATACCAATATGTGGGAAATTAAGGGGAAGAAGAAGATCTGTGAGAAACCAAACAAGAAACAATATGAATTTTCTCCATCTCCAATAAACAATCCAAACTAGTATCTACCAACAACAACAACAACAACCACCACCACGGCACGCCACTCCGAATCCACACCACCAAGAACCAACCTTTGACCGGACAAAAACCAAAAAAAAAAAGGAACGCTGCGCCGAAGCGGCGGGGTTCCCCCTCGCCGTCCTGCTTGTGCTCCTCCTCCTCCTCGCGGCGGCGGCGGCGGCTGCTGCACGACTCCTCCGCGAGCGCTTGCGGCTCCGCCGCTCCCCGGGGTCCGGTGCTCCCGAGTCCGCCGTCGTCAAGTCCGCATCGACCACGACATCCGCCGCTGCGGCCACCACATTCGCCGGAGGTGGGGGGACAGAGAGGGTGGGGAAGGAGGCGCGGCGGTGGGGAGGGCGGAAGGAGCTCGGCCTGGATCTGGGGCGTGCGGCGGAGGGGAGGGCGGAAGGTGGGGAGGTGAGGAGGAGTAGGCGGAGCGCTGCAGCAAGATGGGAGCGAGAGGCAGCGAGACGACGCGCTCGAGGTCGAAGGGTATGTGAGGAAATTTTATTTCCTTCGCTCCCTCGTGGTCTCCACCTGAAGCCACGCCCGTTGTAGGGTTGGTTGCTTTGCACTTGCACAGTGCCTCTATCCAATAAAGCCACACAAAATATGATCTTTGCACTGTGGGAATGAGTGTCTTTGGACCTCTTTTTGAAGATAGGACCCTAGCACCGGTGCTTGCAGTGTGAAAGGCCTTAGAAACAAAATGGAGCTGATGGCATCCTCCACTTAAACCCGTCATCCTCCAACTCAAGCAATTCCTATAAAAATTAAAATACTTCCCAAACAACTAAATAATTATACGAATTTTGTAAATAAATTATATCTAAAAATTTCTCTAAAATTTTTCAAGTTTAGAAAAACTAATTTTAATTAATCATATACTAATAGCTAATATTTGTTGTTGCAATCTTTCTCGATCATTTTCTTTTCCCTGCTCCCAAACATTTAGAGCAGTTACAATAACTAGCTATAAGCCTACACATCAAATTTAGTAGTGAGTTGGAGGTGAGGGAGTATATCATCGGGCACTATTTAAGCGCTAGCTGCACTCACACTCCAACGCATGTATGAGCAATTCAGCCCGATTAACAAGGTGTTTGATAAAGGTGTGCACAGAGGCGGTCGAGAGGTTTGGATAAGGAGACGTCCGATATTTGCGCTCATCCTGGACTTCTTAATCTAAGCGTTTTCCAGAAGCAAGCTATGTAAGGTGCATAATCTCTAAAGAAAGCAGAATTAGCTGGCCTCATTAAGGCCCATTTTTTAGGCTTATAAGTTAACTTATAAGCCAAAAAGTCTAGGCCTAAACAAATAAGCAGGTTTTTCGTTTGGTTTTTATGAAACCATAAGCCGCTCTAACACTATTAAGCCAAAAGCTAGTTTGGAGAAATTTTTTCGGCTTATATGAGGTAGATGTATGACTTCACCACTAAACTTAGGACATTAAATCCACTGGCTTATAAATCATACTATAAACCAATAAGCCGACTTAAAAGTCTACGCAAATAAATCTAAACTTAAACAAAAGGGTCTAAATATGAAGAAAGGGTAGAGTATATTATTTTGCATTGCATATCCATTAGTCCAAACTTAAAAATTGGAAAATGCTTACAATTAGATGTCCGATGCAATCAAAAAATCGTCTGATTGTAAGTATTTTCCAAAGAAAAAGGGGAAAAAAAACTGAAGCAACTAGACATGCCATTAACGAGGCTGTTTTTGTTTATATTTATAAAAAGAAAAGGCTGTTTTTATCAAGGTGGCGATCTGACGTCCGCGTAGCGAGGCGGTCAACCTGCCGCAGCCTATAGAGAGATCTTGAGACCCGTGCCAGCCGCCGGAGATCGGAGCGCTGGCCTCGGCGGGTGCAGCCCAGATCGATCTCCTCGTCGCCTCGCTGGCGCACTCCGGCGAGCTTTGGGTGGGTGGGGCTGCGCTCTCCAATCGAGATCCAGCCAGATTACGGCCACAGCTAGGCTCGCCTAGATCCGTACCAGAGGTCGGCCCGCCGGCCACCGGTGCTCCGGAGAGGGCGGGCGTGTGGGGTCAAGATCCCACGGGAGTCCCCGTCCAGTCTCGAAGGCGCACGCCGGCGAGGGAGCTGTGCGCTCTACCACGACTGCAACCGCGATGTCTTTGCCTTGCCTTCTCAGCGGGGCATGCGCCGAGGTGTTCTTCTACAGACATTCAGTTGCATAATTCCCGATTCCTCTTTTCTTTCGCGAGGGCTGTGACACCCGATTCTAACGTTTAACCAGGATCTGTATCTCTGGTAGGATCGTGCTGCGACATAAGCCCAGAGATGCTGGTGGGCGCATCCCCCTTTCTCCTCTTGTCCCGTCAATTCACCGCAGGTGCGAACTGACTTCTCTTATCTGTATAAAGGAGTGCTCTTGTGTCCTTGTTTGACATGGCCGTAGAAGTTTCCCGGTTCCTCCTAAACTATCTTACAGCATTATTAACTTTCAAAAGACACACAATCAATCGCCGCACTTCAATTATGTTTCATTGAAGCTTGTATTCAAAGTCATATTTTCACTTTTGCATATCATACATGATATATTCACTCATCAATTAAAAAAAAATTTCTTTCCAATGCTTCTTGCATCTTCTGCTTGATTGAAACACAACAACTTGCTTTATGCATAATTTTGTGGCATGCCTCTTCATGAGGCATTATTTAACCTACATCTTTACATTATGTGATGGTTATAAACTTGCTGTGCAGGACTCCTTTGCTTTTCTTAATGTTTCTTCCTTCCCTTTAAACAATATATTCTTTTTGTTATATATTTATATTCCTCAATATATGCAATTATTATTTAATTGGTCCAGCAAAATCTCTGTTCCCTTTTTGTTGATAAACATCCTCTAATGAAGTTCTGCTGCTTTTATGTGGTTGGTGAACTAACAAATTGCAATTCATAATGTCAATTAAGATAGAAAAAATCCTTTAAAAATATGAGGGAAGTACCTCTGATCTTAACGCTTGGATCTTCTACTAGTTTCCATTACCTTTTGTCCTGTTATCTATCGGGTTGTCTCCCCCAAGAAATTATCTTGTATATACAGCACATAATGGTATAAATTACTTATGCCATGTGCTAGTGATGTTGAATTTGTTGATGGTTAAGTGTTGTACTAACCCAACTCTAGCTCACAGTGTTCTAAGATTTATAGTTTCTTTGATGCTGTTCCTTTTGTGCATTATCTGCTTTCCAATGGTTTCTTGTTCTTTTCCCTCAACGATTCTTCATCATTTTGACCATTACATTCATCCGATTCTCTATTTCTTTTTAGTTCAAACATCTTTAGTATGGGGATCTTATACAACTTGCAAGGTAGGAGCCTCCACCTGGTCAACAATGTCTACATCTGATTCCTTCTCCCCCAAAGAGATAGCACTGGAAGTTGAGAACTATCTTCCATATTTCTTCAACTCTATACTCAACTTCTCCCTCGTCTGTTCTGGCCAGATCAGAATGCACTCATCAAGAGAAGGTGTATCCATGACAATTTCAAATTTGTACAGCCAGCAGCTAGGAGTTTGCTGGCACAAAAAGGATGACATTTGTTGTGAAGATATATATCAAAAGAGCCTTTCACACTCTATTATGGCAGTTTTGGGATCGTTGGACACAATGGTTATATACGATATTTGCCGATTCCAGTTGTCTCCCGGTGGGAAAATATGTCGTTCTAGTAGATCTCCTAGCGGGATCCTTAACTCCTTCATGAAAGCAGATACCTTGGAAATTTTGTCTCCTCTTGGTCAATACTGGCTGGCCTGAATGCATTCTGCATATGCAAATGTGTCTTTCATTTCCTTCTACCTAAATAGGATGATCTAAATGCAACTGAGGATATCCAACTTGGCTTCGGGCAAGTCTGAGTCTATCAGCCGATCTTCAGAGAAAGCATGGTTACATGTCTTTGTTGGGAAACAGAGGATCAGCTGTAGGAAGCCTCAGCTTTGTTTAGTCTTGGAGTTCATTTTTTTTCCTTTCAAATACCTGAGTCTTCCTTTGTCCACAAGAGGGCTTCCAAAGATATATTACAAACCTCTTCATACAAAGGTGGTTCGGAAGTTAAAGAACTGGAAAGGCAGCATGGTTTCTTCAGGAGGAAGGCTCGTTCTTTTCAAGGGGTGCTGATCAGCTGATGTAATGGCAGTCCCATTGTTTCGTCTATTGACAATTGACCTTCCAAGCTGGGTACTTGCAGCGAAGTAGCAAACAACAAGGGGACATTACGTTTTTCTTGGAAAGGTTCTGAAGCTGTGACTGGTGGTCATTGCCTGGATAACTTGTCTTGTATCTGTCGGCCCCTGATGCATGGTGGCCTTGGAGTTCTTTTGATCTCACATTTCCTGGATTCATTCAAGTTTGCAGGTTGTAAATTCTTTATGTGGCTTGCCTTGCGATTCAAAGATTTCTCCAGACAGTTAGATCACAGTGCAAACATAATTGAACCTTTTTTTTTTTTGAGAAAGAGAGGGATCTTCCTTTCCCATTTCTATTATTAGAAATGGATCAGGTTCTACAAACATAAATGCAAGCTGTGCTCTTGAATCAAATCAGTCGATCATCATCTATTCTATCCCGCACCTGTACTAGACAAATATGGAAAGTAATTCTTCGGTGTCTGCTGATCAGACACCTGACTGAGTTATCTCATTGACTCCTGCTAATTTGACGGGAATGAACAAGAAAATAAATCCCTAACAACCTAAGTATGCATTTGATTTTGTAAACATCCTCGTCACCTGGATGGTGTGGAAAGAACAAAACTCCAGGGAAGTAGGTAGCGCAGAATCGCTGATGTACTTACAGAGCATGGTTACAATCTTTCATATTATTGAGTCTAGAGCCTGGCTGCAGGACGGCCTGAATAAGTTGCATAATCTAGTCCCAGGCTAGAGTACGCACCATCAATGGGTGAAATCTGAATAGTGCGGAGGATCCTTCAGTTCTTTTTTCCCTTTCCCCAATTTATCTCTTCTACTTCATGCTCCCACTTGCTTTGTCCTAATATTTGATTGCAGTGTTTGTGCTCTCCTTCTAATACGAAAGACATGTGAATCTTTTGCGCATTCCTGAATGTATCTTTTTATTTTTGTGCATTTCAGTCAACATGAGGTTAATCCTCCTCGAATTGCCTATCTGTATGTTCAAAGGACAAATAAATTCTCATCAAGTTGTCTTACCACAAATTGAATAGTTGGTGCCACATGCCTCTTGTATTATAAAAGATGTCTGAGGTTTCACTAGGATAAACCTGACATTTTGTCTATCTCTAAAATGCTGAGATCTATCTTTTTCCCATTGTCATCAGTAACTTGTGTTAATTCTTCCTCTTTCCACCTTATACTTTACTATTCTATAAACTTGCTATGAATTTCAAATATTTGCAGATTGGAAGTGATTACCATGAATCATGTTGATGGACCAGTGTACTTCACAATAAATTTTGAAGTGAATCTTGCTGATATGTACGCTTCTGTGTCATGCTAAATCAAGGTATGCTGTTTTTTTATGAAATATTTATTTTCTATGACTACAAAATGAAGTATGCACAGCCGGTGATATCTTTGTGGTGCTAATTGCAACTTAAATAATATCCATACTTATTTTTTCTTATTTCTAGTACTTAGAACACAAGTTAGGGACCAGTAAGTCGAACTGTATTATAGTACACTGTTAAATCCTATGGTAAATTCCTAAAATGTTGTTGTTAAGGAAACTAAAAAAAAATAGATTTCTTCTTAGAATTTGCATCACTTTTCAATCACATCATCTCCAATTTTAACCAAAATCTAAACTTTGCGCTGAATAAACACAGCCTACGGTAGTCTTGTACCCGGGCACTGGTTAACTGATAACTGAAGCTCTGATGAAGTCTGAACCTTGTCAGAGTGCGTGTTCTTGAGAGGTTCGTCACATCCACTATTGGCTTCTTCTGACAAGTGACAAGTCCGTTCAACCTGTCGGGTAGTAGAATTTTCAGGCATCCCCTCCTCAAGATAGTACTTCCTCCGTCCCAAAATATAGCTATTTCTAGTACAGTGTTTTGTCTCAAAATAAAGCTATTTCTCCACCTACCTCATCCTCTCAACCAATCACAACCATTCTTCTCCACCTACTTTTCCTTTCAACCAATCACACTCTTCCTCCAATCATTCTCATATACTTTCTTAATATCTGTGCCAACCTCAAAAATAGCTACATTTTGGGACGGAGGAAGTGCTCGAGTAGGGGACGGAGGAAGTACTCGAGTAGTTGTGAATGCTGAAGCAACTGGGTTTTTGAAGGGCCATTTTAATTATTATTTTTTCCTTGTTTCTCAAGGCATTTCTACTGCTTGAATTCCAAACATGGATTCGAAACGGAGGGGTTTTGAGTTCAAATTGTCTTGCCTGGCGCAAATCTTGCAAAACAAGAAGAGGGGAAAAAAAAGAGAGTAACAGACAGGAGGGGTGAAGGGGAAAAACGTGCGGGCTCCGGCTGGCCCTACCGCCCCCTTCCCGTACGACGTGCTCCTTGCGGCGACGGCGACCCCTCGTCGCCGCGGCCACCGCCTCCATCGCCGCCGACGTCTTCTTCGTCGCCGCGGCTACCGCCTCCGCCTCCTCAGTCGCATCGGCTCCCTCCGCCACCGCCTCCGCGTCCGCCGACGTCTTCTTCGTCGCCGCGGCCACCGCCTCCGTCGCATCGGCTCCCTCTGCAGCCGACGTCTTCTTCGTCCGCCTCCTCCTCCGTCGCATCGGCTCCCTCCGCCGCCGACGTCTTCTTCGTCACCCCGGCCACCGCCTCCTCCGTCGCATCGGCACCCTCCGCCTCCGTCTCCATCGCCGCTGACGTCGTCTTCGTCACTGCGGCCACCACCTCCGCGGCGCCTCATCCTGTCGCAGCGGCTCCCTCCGCCTCTGCTCGCGTCGCCATCACTGTCGGCTGATCCCTTTCTCATCGGCGAAGATGAAGATGAGCGGAGGTGGTCAGGGCCATGAGGCTGGCAGACTCCCAGATGCCAACCTCAACATGAGGGGAGAGCAGATGACAGCGGACGCAATCCAGGTCCGTAGACAGCTATGCGCTTGCTACGCGATACCGGAAGACTGTCTTCTATGCCGTGTACCACCTATTCTCAAGGTAGTGGATGATCACGTATTCTTCCCTTTTTCGAGAGAGTGGTCTTTCAGGAGATGGATCAGAGTCAGCAACTTGGAGCTTCTGAAGAGAGCGTGCTTTCAGTCGAGGGATATTCTCTGTGACAAGACACTCATGATCTACGTCATGCCATATATTTCTTCATCAGATGCTTACAGTATTCACTAGCTGGTCACAAACCCAGGCAAAATCCAGATTCACAGTGGCACAGGGGATATTGCTGAGGAGGAGGAAAAACTAATCAACGATCCCAGCGCCAGCAGTATCCAGATTAGTGGGGGTGTCACTGGAGAGGAGGGCCAAGGTCTGCCTGTACAAGGTCGTGCTGGAGTTCTTAAGGTTTATGATCTAGATGATCACCTGATGGATGAATCACATGCCATAAACCTTAAGTTCATGGTTATCAACTATGGTTTGCTCTGGAACAAATCCTGTGAACACATACGTTGTATTGGTGCCGCTGGCCAAGTGAAGGAGCTCTTTGATCAGATTGTCAATCACAAGAAGAGGATTACGGAGAATACTGCCTTGTCTGCTAGATTGCTTTGCGAGGACTATATGTCGGAGCTTGAAGGAATGTGTGAGGATCGGAAACATGATTTGCTTCTATCTCTCTATGCACATGGTATACATACTTTCCCCTTTGGAACAACCCCTGGAGCAAACAATTTAAATTATTACAATCGTCTATCTTTCATCGTGGGTAACATAAATGCCAAAGATGCCAAACTGTTTAAAACCTATCAATTTGTTGGTATAGACAGGAGGGTTAGGTTATTGTTTTTAAGCTCATATGATGGAATCACAATGACCCTTACCAGAGTTTCTGGAGTTCATTTGTACCGATTTTGTTACTTGGGAGAAAATTTAGTTTTGTATTTGATTGTCAAAATTAGACAGTCCTGATAGTTTTTTTTTTTGTTGGGTTGTGTGTGTTAAAAATATGACCTAATGACTACTACTTTCTGTGCTTACAGATATTGACCCGCACTATGCAATTCTTGCAACTGATGTTGAGGAACATGAAAAGCTTTATGATATAGGATATGACCCATGTTATCCGAATGAAAGGACTGATCGTGACAATGTGGAGTCAACAAAGAGAGCTTTAGAGATGTATATGCACATGCTTGAAAATTCTGGCAGTAGCGTTTTACCTGTAGCGGAAGCAAAGTGGAAAGTTTTACAAGCTGAAGCATTGCATGAAGTTGAATTCCATAGGTCAGATGCCATTAGACAGTTCTCCAGTGAATTGGATGTGTGCGCTAACAAGTTGGCATTGATTTTGGAGAAGATGGAACTAGCTGTCACCAGGCCTTCTTTAATTGGAGGTATATTCTCTCTCTCTCTTTCCTTTTGTCTTGTATACCTTGTATCTGTTGTTTTATTTACATTTTCTGTTTCTAATTAACAGTCATAGGACCAGGACAAGGGATAATGTGATTAACATGTTGAAGAAAACTTTCTGCCCCGTACATTTGATGTATCTCATCAATTTGGGAAATCCATGAGACAGAGATGCAAAGGATGTGTTGGCTCTGCTCTTTGTAGTCAATGTGGCGACTTACCTTTCGAACCGTCTCCTTGCAGATGTATTGGACCTGCTGCTTGAATCAATGCGGTCAGACTTACCTTTTTTTCTTTCATCTTCTTCTAATAGATGGGTCTATTAACTAAAATGGTATCTGAACAAACAGATTTTATGTGAATGCATTTGGTATGGTTGGGTCAGGGGAGTCAAATATTTTGGAGGTATTTGAATATAGATTGAATATATGCCATGCAAATATTGCAAGCAAATGCTAAATAGTCTGTTTTTTGTGCTGCCATTGAATTCTAAATAGCATTTCATGAAATTGAATTCCATAGGTCAGATTGCTTTTCAGAGCAGCTCCTCGCCTAGTTGCCTTGCCCTCTAGTTATTGCCATGATGAATGGCATGTGTCTGGATGAACATTTTTTTTCCTTTCAATTGCTACTGCTTTATACTCCTATTACTCTGTTCTTCTTACCATGAGTCATACATTGAAATGTAAAGCAGAAGTGACTGTTCTGTGCTCATTTTTTACAGCAGAACTGTTGGCCCCTTTTGCTCTGTTAAATTTGAACAAGTGGTCGGGTAGATTAGTGCATTTATCTTCTGCCACTATAACAACATGCTAATTCTGTAAGCCACTCTGTTTTAAGCGGGTTCTACTGTTAGGCAACAACTAATTTCCTTTTGCTATCTGATGGATACAATAATTTGTCGGGTTGAATAGAACATTATAATGAGTGGCAAGATAATATTCAACAAGGGGTGTGCACGATTATGCATCTCAATTCAGCAGTGCATGAAGGGTAAATTTGGTTGGCTTTTAGTGACGTATGATACTTTGGTGTATATTATCTCCAAATTGTCATTAATTTCACAATGTGGCTTTAAATCTTGCGGTCTGCATTTTGGTTACGTTGTACTCCCTCCATCAAAAAATATTCGACATTGTTGACTTTTTTTAATTATCTTTGACCATTCGTTTTATTCAAAAATTTTGTGTAAATCTTAAAAATATAAATAGCACTTAAATTTTATTTAGTGATAAATCAAACCACAACAAAGAAAAAAATTTATTTAAATTTTTTGAATAAGACGAATGGTCAAAGATCATAAAAAAAGTCAACGGTATCAAATACTCCCTTCGTCCCAAAAAAAAAACAAACCCTGGGTTTCCGTGTCCAACTTTGACTGTTTGTCTTATATGAAATTTTTTTATAATTCGTATTTTCATTGTTGTTAGATGATAAAACATGATTAATAATTTATGCGTGACTTGTCATTTTAACTTTTTTCATAATTTTTTTAAATAAGACGGACGGTCAAACATTGGGCACGGAAACCAGGTTCGTCTTTTTTTTTTGGGACGGAGGGAGTATTTTGGGATGGAGGGAGTATGTCAGAATGGCCTGATAAGCCTTGATTTCAGGCGGATCTTGTTTCCTTCCAGTGCACCCTTCATCTTGCTGATAAGGTTGTGAACGAGTTAACACTAGAAAAATCATCAGCACGCTAGTTGGCGTGCTTCAAAATTTATAGCCTGTGACATGATCAGAATAATTTTGCAAGTCTTTACATAATTAATTTAATTATCAAAGGTTGAGAGTGGAAATACAATAGTAATATATGCCTTATTATGTTACCTACTTGTTATTTAAAAATGCATGTTCAGTAAGAAATTACGTGTAGCTTTCATAAATTGGAAAATTTTGTTTGCGAGCTGTTGGATTTTCAATTATTATCATAGTCAATCGACCACATCTAGCATCTGAAATCGTCAGAGCTATACAGTGCAACTGATATCCATGGGTGCTTTCTTTTTCTTTTACATTGTGATTTTTTTAAGGAACACAGTAGAGGAGGCTCCGCTGTTAAATTTTACATTTTGGATTTTGGTTTGTTTCTCTATTTTTTAGCTCCCTTTTTTTTTACATATTTTGATTTTCAGTTGTGTTATCTTTTTTTTTGGAGCTTCAATTTTAGAGATCTGTTTTTTTTACATTTTAATTTTCCATTGTTTTCTCTATTTATTTTTTGAGCTCCAGTTTCAAAGACCCGCTCAAAATTGGGTTGCAAGCGGGTCACCCGCGAACCCATTTATAGATCAAAATAAGCGAGCTCGCACGTTAGTTTAGCCTATAAGTGGGTTTTTGTGGGTAGCCGCTTGTACCCTTAGCTCAAAAGCATCTAGGCTCTAGACTTGAATTGTTGATTTTTCTCAAAAGAAAGTCTTGGCCTTATTATTTCTTTTGACAACTATTTTTTCACTATAACATGTCATTATTCATTTTCCAATTTATGGTATTTCTCCTAGTTTTTCCTAAATTTTGTGCTGTATCGTTTTTCGCTGTGTAATGTTTATTCTAGGGTTAATATTTTTGAGATCATCCAAAGGATCTAGGTGTTCTTAATTTAATTTATTGACTATACTTCTACGAGCTTGGAAGTATCTAGAGGATTGTAACCATGAAAGCAGAGCGTAGCTAGCAGGCTAGCTGCAGGCTGCATCTTGTCTTTGTTCCACGTGTCAACATTTTGTAAGTCCATGTGGACCAATCAGGTAGGAGAAGACAGGCCAGCTTGAGAAGTTACTGATCTGACTATCTGAGATTGCACAGGGACACGTGGCTGATTTTCAGATGAACTAACCCTAAATAATCAGTGAGCCACGTGGCCCAATCACACGCCTCATTTCCACCCCTGAAATCGTATATAAAGATGTGCTGATAGTGTAGCCAAATTGTTGCACTTCTGGTGTTCAGTTTTGTATATAATATTTGTCGAATGCTCTAGAAATTCTTCTTTTTTTTTCGATAGATAGAAAAAATCTAGAAATGGCACCATTCTTCTCTTTAAATCTGGAGTTAAATCGTCTGCGGTTGTGCG
This sequence comes from Oryza glaberrima, assembly GCF_000147395.1. NCBI lineage: Eukaryota > Viridiplantae > Streptophyta > Magnoliopsida > Poales > Poaceae > Oryza > Oryza glaberrima. The sequence goes on along the minus strand of NC_068336.1, from coordinate 18,670,569 downwards.
GCATGGTTCTTACTTCGTACCGTCTGATGTATATATAACATTTGACTATTATAGAACAGCAACAGCAGCCTGGTTCATGTGTGCGCTAGTTCGAATCTCCCATTGAACAAATTTTTATCCAGAAAACAGGCAATTCTGTGACTTGGTTATGAAGAAAATTCATGTAACCCTTTGAAGAATAACATAGTGATATTGCTACCAACGTTCTTGTCTAGCATTGTTCGATAATACCTTTTTTTAACCTTATCTATACTTCTTGGCTGACTTCGGCATCTAGAGTTGGGGAACTCACTTCCCTCTTCTTTCATGCACACGCTTTTTTACAAGCATAGTACAAATACAGGCACCCATAACGCATGCACACTCATCCCTATGAGCGCACACATGTACACCCTACCTCTATAAGCACATCCGAAAGACTGAGCCGACATATCTTAAGTTGACAAAGTTATCACGGGTGTCTCACTGTTGACGGGTACGTCGCCTATCACTGAAAGAATAAAAGCTGTAAATACGAACACCCATGTCAAATATAAGATTTGAACCTGGGTGGGCTGGTTCCACCACAAGGAACCTAACGAGTTGACTACGCTCGCTTCGCATGCACACGCTTTTTAAACGGCTAAATGATGTGTTTTTTGCAAAAAAAAAAAAATTCTATACGAAAGTTACTTAAAATTCATATTGATTCATTTTTCAAAAAAAAGGTTAATATTTAATTAATCATGCGCTAACAAATCATTTCGTTTTTAGTGCGGGAGGAATTTGCTCTCAACCACATGTAAAGAACACAGCCTAGTGCACTACTAGGAAAACAATTTTTCATGTCGTTTGGAAAAATTTTCCACTGACGGCTACGAGGTGAAACCACCAGCACAAAAAATAGGGGGGGAGGGGGGATCACGGGCCGCCAACGAAAACCTATCTTCGCTGGCGGTGAGGTGACGCGGCCCTGTAAGTTCAAGTGCCTTAATTTGGTTTCGGTAATTAATGATAAATCTAATTATATGAGACTAACGTTTTTATGAGCCTTTCTTTGACTAGTCTCATTTGGATATGGAAGTAAAAATGATGAGAGGTATGTATTAAACTTCACATATTCTAACTTGGTCTCTCTTGTGGATCCAAAATATAGTGTGAGCTTCCTATTTGATCTTTATTGATTATGTGCATATGCGTTCCTTCATATCCATATGTATGCACATCTTGAGGGGGAGCTTATTCTATATTTTGTTTATTATAAGATTTCTATCTTGATTTGAAATCATTTTTCATCTCATCTCTCTATATTGTTTATATCGGGTTATTATCCATCACCAAAGAGAGAAAAGATTGAAAGATCTTGGATTAAACAATTTGTGTAATTGTTACTTTGGTAATAGATGATAAACCGACGTTTATGGGATTAACCTCTCTTTTGCATAAGTTGTCTACTAGGTTCTTTCCCGATAATGAGATGTGGAAGACATGCATTCTTTTGTGATGGACCTTAATCATGACAAGGATGAAATGCATGGAGATAAAACGATATGTACCACTTCTTATCTCCTACTTTTTGATAGGTTCATTTATATGATTTCCATGTTATTGATATATAAGTGTGAGACTAATGTTTACTCAAATGTTATCTTATTTAGTCTCATTTACATTGAGAACATGGAGATCATGAAGGTATATGTTTTATGTTGGTCTACATCATTGCATATGCCTTCTCTATATGTATAGGATAAACCCCCATTGGTCATTCTCTAATTATGCATACACTTGCATCTCTTGTATATTTATTTGTATGCATATATTTAGGGGGAGCAAATCCTATACATTTATTGTGCATGTTCTAGATCCATGTTGTTCACCTATTATTTATATCGGATCTTTGCACTTGAGCTTGCATACGAGTATATGACACTTGTGATGTTAATGAATACTCAACAAACATATTCATATCTTTCATATGCAACCGGTTGGTCATCAAGTGAAGGATGACAACTGATTTGTTGAGACTAATGTTCTCCTTTGAGGTGTGAAAAGGAATAGGTCCCACTACGATGAGGCTAATGAATGACACCATGGGTTAGTGGTCACCAAGCCAAGGACATCGTCATGTTGGCAAGAATGAAGTCAAGCTTGTGATGAGAATAAAGTCTTGACAAAGGATGGACAAGACCTCGGCATAAACATGGTTCAACCGGATGGTCACAAGTGTTGATCTCGGCTCAAGCTTGACCCCAAGATGGATGGCGCAAGGCAAAGGTATAATGTAGCTAAGAATGTTTTCTTAGTCTTTTCCCGGTCTTGGTGTTTGGTGTAGACCAGATTTGCTAGATAGGCGCCGTACTATCAAGAGGGGTCTATGAAGCGAGCTTGTGGATGATCTTGTGCCATATTAGTTCATATGCATGTAGGTGCATTTTGTGGGCTTGTCTAACCAAGTGTGATGAGTTTTCTCAAGTCCTAAACCAAGAGAGAAGTGGGCATGTCCAATAGGAGTGAGTGACATCTTGTGGGTATGTCCGGTGGATATCCTTTGGAGTGTGAGCCCTTTATCCTTGACTTAAGTTGTGTTTCTTGGATGGATTTTTCATGGGTTGGATGGCCCTTTGAATAAGCTTTCCATAGAGTCCAAGAACGCCAAATTCCGAGACCTGAGTCAAGAGATATCGTCGTTTTACTAACGGTCGGTTGAGCTGAAAAGTGACCTGCGGTTTGACCGTGGGCCTTAGGCCGGTCTGACCGGGTCTGTTAGCCGGTCTGACCGGCGTGGTAAGGCCGGTTTGACCGGCCCTACTAGTCTGTTGCACTGGTCTGTTTTTTGGTGGCGATACAGAGCCGCCAGAGCCGCAACCGGTCAGACCGAGCCGACGGCGGTCTAACCGAGCCGTGGACGGTCTGACCGGCCACTACACTGCGGTCAGACCGGCCAGGTTGAGTGGGCTCAATGATTGCCCTGTAACGGCTAGTTTTCTAGCCGTTACAAAGTAGTCCGGTCTGACCGGCCTCACAACGGCGGTCTGACCGGCAGAGCACAAAGTTGGGGATTTCGGTTCCAACGGCTAGTTTTGGTGGTTGAGGGTATATATACCCACTCCCCAGCAGCAAGGGTAAGGTTTTGGCACTCCATTGCATTATCTTGAACCCTTGCAAGAGCTCTCACACCCTTGTGCACTTAGTTTATCTAGTGAGGTGTTAGAGAGTGAGTTAAGCCAATCCAAGTGCATTGCTTCATTGTTATAGCTAGTGTGGCACTTGATCATCCTCGGCAAGCATCCTAGACTTGTTACGCTTGGAGGTTGCCGCCTCCTAGACGGCTTGTGGAGGTGTTGCCCGGTGACCTCTCCGAGGAGATTGTGGAGGAGGCCCGGGCCGTTTGTGAGTGGTTTGGAGTTCACCACCTTCGGAGTGAAGGAAGAACTACCCTAGTGATCGAGGCTTGGGTAGTCCTCTCCGTGGGCCGGCTCCCACCTTGCCCACCCCTTGACGAAGGGGGCGTGCGGTGGCTTCGTGGTTGAGCGGTGGAGTTGGGCTCGCCTCAACGGGGATTAGGAAACCGGCGAGTTTCTGAACCTCGGTAAAAAATTCCTTGTCTCTTGTCTCATTTATTTGTTACATTTACATTTGTGCAATTTACATTCATAGAGATATATTTGAGCCCATATCACCTAGGTTTGCAGAACTTAACTTAGTTGCTTAGTTAACCTTGCACCTCACCTTGCCTAGCAACTTAGATTAGTTTTGTTTAAGTGCCATTAAGTTTTAAAACCGCCTATTCACCTCCCTTTAGTCGGCCTCCTTGATCCTACAGGCCCACTTAAGCTGCCGCCACCCCTAAATGTTTTCTACGGCGGTTCTCCGCAATCGACATATGTTGACTGCCAGGAAAAATGCCCTCACCTATATCAGCTAGCAGCCATGGCATATTTGAGCACGATTTTCTCTCTTATGAACACATACATAGGGGGAAGGTTTTAATCTCGAATCTTTTGAAAGATCTATTGCATAAGAGGTTAGTTATACTTTCTCCCACTCTATTTGTCAAGTTTTTTCGATTACGAGGGAGTTTTGGCCCTGCCGGAGAACGAATGTCTGTCTAACTGGAGCAGGAGTCTACTATAGCTAGGTTTCACATATGTATCGTCGGTCGGGTTGCAAGACATTCAACTACACAAATCCTAAAGCAGCTAAACGGTGGATAGTGTTTGAGCATGGGCTCCATGGAGCACCAGTTATTTTTTCTATACACACACACATAGAGAAAGACACATACATATGTATGTATGTATGTGTGTGTGTGTGTGTGTATATATATATATATATATATATATATATATATATATATATATATATATATATATATATATATATATATATATTAAATTTGTTTAGTGCTCCATGGTGCCCGGACACCATTGTTGAAATTGAGTATATACCCAATTCAAATGAGAAATCTGACACACACACACACACACATATATATATATAGTTCTAATAGTATTACACATATCTACAAAGTCTTATATTCAAATTCGTTATATTTTAGCTGTAACAAAAAAGTGAAAAAATCTGACAGTTTTGATTCAGAAAATTTGTCAGAATTTTATCTTTTTTGCTACGGCTAAAATATAATGAATTTGAATATGAGACTTTGTAGATATGTATAATACTATTAGGAGTACATGTCTAATTTTTCTAGAATTTTTTGTGACATTTACTAATTGGTGTGTACGGGGTGTGCACGGAAAGCTTGAGTGCATAGGATACGTTCCCGTAACTATTATGATTAGTTCTCATTAGTTACTCCATCAATGTTATTTACAATCCATCAAAGGTTTTATCTTCTTTTCTCATACTACATCAAAGATAAAAATGAAAAGAAAAAAACAATCAGTACTTAAAACATATTTATAGAGAGTTACTTCTCAACCATACAATTAATATTGAAGTTACTTTTAAAAATCGTTAAACTTACTTGTGTTGATCAGTGCTGATTAAATTTAATTTCTAAATAGAGTCATATTTTTATCCCTACAATAAATTTCTTTTGTTTTGTTTTAAGTTACTTTTATAATATATGTAAATTACTTTTAGACTTTGTTGAATTTACTTTTATATGTCTAAGAAGTAATTTAGTGAAATCTAAAAGTAATTTAGATAAGTTTAATAAAATCTGAAAGTAATTTACATGAATCTTAAAAGTAACTTAGCACAAAATAGAAGTAAGTTGTTACATCATTAGAAGTAAATTCTTTGTAGGGATAAAAACATGAGTCTATCAAAATATTAAATTTAATCAGCATAAATTATGGAACTGAGTAAAAACAATAACAAAAGCAATCAATTAAGAGCATTATGAATGTATAAGAAATAATTTAATCAAATCTGAAAATAATTTATATATATGATAAAAGTAACTTAGGTATGTAATAAAAGTAATTTATAAACATAAATATTTTTTCATCATAATATAATCATGTAAGATCTTGTTATAAAGATTTAATTGCAACAAATGTAATGGTGTGATCAGATTGTAGATCGAATAAGTAATTTAAGAGAATATTTTATAAGAAGAAAAGACAGATATGTATGATATAATAACAAAGAAAACATGCATGTGTAGATGTGGAGCAGTACTTCTCTCTTTCTTTTTACCCTCCGCTGCTTCTCCTATGTGCATGTGCGCCTGCCTTTGGTCAAGACTGCAGAAAAGCGACAATGTCAGCGGAATATGGGCTAGAGAAGGAAGTCGGATGGCTTTGAGACACGTCGCACGATAGAACTATCACGAGAGACCTCGGTAGATATGGTCGAATTAATAGGTAACCTGCGAGTTAACCTACTAATTTTACCTCTAAACGAGTTCGCGGACAAATCCCTAATCGGACTCGAATCCGTTTTCAGCCAGTACGGGGCTGGGCTGGGCCCGAATCGAACAGCCCTGTCCACCTAAGCCCATAAATAAATAAACAGGGGGAAGAGAAATTCCACTAATCGATTCGCATCGTCCTCTCCACCCAGCCGAGCAGTTGAACCGGAGAATCGGAGGCGAGCGGCGAGAGACAAGGGAAGGAGAGGTAGGGGTCCTAGGGCGGAGGTGCGAAGGGGAGCACCCGAGGGCGCCTCCGGCGAGGCGAACGGCCGGCGACCACCGCTCTTACAAGCCGGCGCCTAGGTTAGCTTCCTTCCTTCCTTCCTTCCTAACCCTGCCCCCTTCCATCTCTTCCCCCTACGAGCATATGCTGCCTCTCGCTGCGGGCGATTAGGTCGGCTAGCTCGTCCTGTATTTCTTTTTTTTTCTATGTAATTCTGTATGTTTCGGTGGGAATTTGAGGGCCGTGTTTTCCTTTCGGGCAAATTTCAGTGTCATATTCACTGACCCCCTTTTGTGAACAAACGCGGCCAACAGCTATTTCAGTGTCAAATTGCCTAAACTGCGAGGGAACCAAGTAACCAAGTACTCATACCTGGCACCCAAAAAATCTCCTTCCATGTTTGACTGAACATAATTAGTGCGACAAACCGTAACGCCACAACTTCTAATGGATTCCAAATTCATTCCGGCCTTTGCTTCAAACAAGTTACAGCCAATTATTACAGAGATTGCACGCTGAATAACTACAAACTACAAAATTACAGCGTGATTGATTGACCCTGAGCATGCCATACTGGAATTTGATGAGGCGCGTTAGTTGATGAGGCATGACTGCATGATTTTGATAAGCTATATAGTGGTCAGCGAGTCCTATTGCGTAGTTGTTCATCAAATATCCATTTGGATATATATACCTTTTTGACCCTAGCCACTTATACATGGGTGGATAGGATACTAGCTATCTGAGTTTTGACTACGTATGAATTAGAATAATTCTATTATTGATTCAAATTGGACCTCTGCAATCCATATTCAAATATCCTTGCAATATGACCAATTGATTTTGGAAAATCATGTTTTGCATTCCTTGCAAAGTTGCAAACGCTTCCCAATCTCTTTTTGTTGTGTTATCACGTTGTTTCGCCACCAGTCCTCCAAACTGTAGGTGTTTCTTGTTCTATATGTTAATATCAGTATCAGAATTCAAGGACTAATTGGACATGCAGGGTGGGAGTTGAACCTGAACCGACAAAAACATTTCGATACCTTTGCATTATAAATTTGTTATACTTTCCTCATGTATCACTCACTTATTTTGTTGTGTTTTCTTTTCTTACATATCTCTGAGATTCAGGTTACTAGGTTTGTTGGATGACAAAAACAAGCCACATGGTTTATGGTAAAGTATCAAACAATAAAGGATGTGTCAGATCTGGTCTCAATAAGAGGGCAAGATATGGTAGTTTTCGGCTTCACCGCCTACCTCCTGTAAGTAGAGCCATGATTTTCCATGTACTTATTACTTAACTAGCAAAATATTTGCATTGCAATGGATTTGACATAGCATATAGTAAATTCTACACTTGAAAGTTATATATATATATATATATATATATATATATATATATATATATATATATATATATATAGGTAGGTAGGTAGGTAGGTAGGTATGTATATGTATATACCTATGTATATGTACACACAACACATACACACAGACATACATACATATATATATATAGTAAAATTAAGTGGGGCACCATGAAGCTTGGGCACCATGATTCAAATTGAGTATATACCCAATTCAAATGAGTATGAATTATTTTTAAATATTTAGGTATGAATATAACTACTTTACTAACTAGTTTAAACAAGTTTGAACTGAGTTTGAACATTTTTTTGTTAGATTTTGATTCTAGGTATATAGTATCCAAACATATAATTAGTTAGGTATGTAACAATAGATTGTGAAATAAAGTTGAATTTTAGTTGTTATGTTGCTAGGTATAGATATGAATCAAATTCTAATAACTAAATATGTACTCACAATTTAAAAAAATTGAAAAATTTTGAGTGAATTTGTGTATTTCATGCCTTGGTGACCGGGCACCATGGTGTATATATAAGCTACATGCACAAAATATCTATATATCTGCCCTTAGAAGATACCAGTACCCTATCAGTTCTAGAGGTGGTGGTGAGAGGTTCTTTGTTATAGTAGAGATTGTTACAAGGGGAAGCAGAAAATAACTTGGCAAACGGACTGTAAAGAAAAAATTAATTTGCTGGGCTATTTCCGTTGTTCTCTGCTGCTTCTGCAGGATATTATCTGTGACATATTTTCACGGTTACATTTCAAAGAAGCTGCAAGGACGAGCATGGTGTCTAGGAGTTGGAGAAGGCTTTGGAGATGCTACCCAAATCTTGTCTTTACCAGACGAACAATGCTCCATGGCAACATAACAGACGACCACCCAGCACACTACATTTATCTCTCGTGTAAACAACATCTTGTGGCAGTTAAGGTCGTCCTCTCTCGAGAATTTCATAGTAAAATTCCCTCTCCTTGGGAGAGATGCACATCACATTGACAGATGGGTTAGCTTTTCTGCTGCTTCAAGAGCTAGGCAAATTGTTCTTTATCTCTGTCCAGAAGAAGAGGACACTGACATGAATGACATGTACAGTTTCCCCCTGCATATCTTCTCTGGTGACAATTGCGTCAGCTCTCTCTCCCTAGGGTTCGTCTCCCTGACACTGCCTCCTCATCTCAGTGGCTTCACAAACCTGAAGAAGCTTGGGCTGCACATGGTGTCCATCAGGGGAGATCTGCAGTGCCTGCTCTCCCAGTGTGATGTTATGGAGTGGTTAAGCCTGACAAAGTGTTCATTGCAACATCGAAGCATATGCCAGAAGCTGCACCAGTTGCGGTATCTGTGTGTGCGCAAGTGTAGATTGCAGAAGCTAGATCTGCAAGCACCGAACCTGACAGAATTGGAGCTCGCCAACTATCCAATACCAATTGTGCTCGGCGAATGCCTGAACTTGTCGGTGGCGACGATCGAGCTGGTGTCGTTCTCGGATTGTTTGAGCTATGTCACCACTGAGCTTCCAGCTGGTGGTCTTTATCACGTGCAGGATCGTCTCTCCATCAACATGACAGTCAGAACTGAGGTGAGTGCAGCAAAATCAAGTGAAACTGAGTTAGTATTCACCCTAATGTTCATGATATATGCAGCTTCACATATCTATCTCACCTTTCTGACCATGACTGTATCGACTTTTAGTCGCGAGGATTTGCAGAAAGCATTGGCAGGTTCAACAATCTGAAGCATCTGATCTTGAACATTGATGTCCAGGGAAGTTCGGACAATGGCAGCGGAATTCTTCGCCTGGCTTCGCTACTGGAGATGGCACCATGTCTGGAAGAGCTGGAACTCAATGTGAGACCAATTGCTAAAACATCACAATTAAGCTTCTGAACATTCCAAATTGAACCATATTTCTGTAAATAAAAAGGTTATCCAATCTCCAAGATTTTCACTAACTTGCAGTGAATTATTTATTTGTTCTTCCATATATGCAGATGTACTGTCCTAGTGCACCGATCTACACAAAGCGTGGTCAGTTAGATAAATTAAGTTCAGTGTGTGTGCACAAGCATCTCAGGACTGTACGCATGACAGGATTCGATAGTACACGTGGACAGCTTGAACTGGCGTTCCAAATTCTTAGGAGTGCACCCAATCTTGACCGTCTGATCGTTGATCCGATGGTTAGGGTTGCATGGAGCCCGCGCCTTGATTGGTCGGAGCAAGCTGATCTGATGCTCGTTCGAAGGATGATGGCCGAGAACCGCCTTCTCAGAAGCGAGTACCGTCACATGATTACCCTTCTATGAAAAAGGCACTTTTTTTGTAGTTTCAAATTTTGTTGCATATATAAATATCAATATCCAGCGACTTTTTTCTTTTTGGTATATATTTTCTCGCCAGTGAATTGGGAGAGGCCGTGTTATATTTATGAAAATTGTTTGTTGCCAGAGCTTGTTATATAATTAGCCATATAGTAAGTTTTTGTGTCGATTTTAGGCATAATAATTCGGAGGGCTATAAATCGGGGCGTCCGATCTGTTAAAAAAAAAAATCGGTCGATCAAATATTATATTATAGTTGACCACCGGTGAAACATTTAGTTATACACGGTAAAACAAAAAACAGCAACTGAAACATTTAAAATTTTTATAACACATGGTGGAGATACACGTTGAAACATGTCGGTATCACATATGAAACAACTAGTGTTAACGGACTGAAACATATATTTTTCTTTCATTAAAATAAAATCATGTGATAGCTTGTTATAAAGATTTAATTACAATGAATACAATGATGTGGTATGATGTGATCGGCACGTAGATTGGATAATTAGTTTAAAAGAAAATTCGTTTTGAAGCTCTTCAAAATGCATGCATGCATGAATACATGAGGTGGAGAGAGAGGAGAGAGTAGTAGTAGGTACTCTTGGGATTTTTTGTGAAACAAGTTGAAGATACACATTGAAACATAACAATATCACGTATGAAACAATGAGTTTTAACGGATTGAAACATATATTTTTCTTTTAACATAATATAATCATACAATATTTTGTTATAAAGATTTAATTACTACTAGAGATGACACCATGTCTGGAAGAGCTGGAACTCAATGTAAGACACCATTTGCTAATTAAACATCACCATTAATTAAGCTTCTGAACATTCCAAATTGAACCATAATTCTGTATGCAAATAAAAGGTCATCCAATCTCAAGATTTTTCACTAACTTTTGCAGCGAATTATTTATTTGTTCTTAATCCATGCAGATGTACTGTCCTAGTGTACCGATCTACGGAAAGCGTCAGTTAGATAGATTAAGTTCAGTATGTCTGCACAAACATCTCAGGACTGTACGCATGACAGGATTCAATAGCACATTTGGACAGATTGAGCTGGCGTTCCTCATTCTTAGGAGTGCACCCAATCTTGACCGTCTGATCATTGATCCGATGGTCAGGGTTGCGTGGGGCCCGCAGCTTGATTGGTCGGAGCAACATCTGATGCGCGTTGGAAGGACGAGGGCTGAACTCTACCTTCTCAGAAGCGAGTACCGTCACATGATTACCATTCTATGAAAAACAAAAGGCACTTTCTTGTAGTTTGAAATGTTGTTTGTATCTATAAATTAATATCTATTATCCAGCGACTTTTTTTTTTTGGGTATTCTCTCGCCAGTGAATTGGGAGAGGCCGTGTTATATTTATGAAAATTCTTTGTTGCCAGAGCTAGCTTGTTATTTTATTAGCCACATAGTAAGTTTTTGCGTCGATTTTAAGCATAATAATTCACATGAGGATTTGAGATTTTTTTTTTAACTAAGCAGCATCATGTAGTTGGAAAGACAGCACAGTATACGGTTTTCTACCTAGCTGGGCTGGGCCAAAGTCCTGTTTGGCCCTGTACTGTTCGAGTGGCATATGGAGAATTTTCTCCAGCACATCCCATCACTAATTTACCCTTAATTTTAGCATATTTCTTTCTAAGCAAATTATAAAATTGCATTCCAAAATATTAGAGGAGTCAGAAGGCGTCTCCACTAGAGAAAAACTCATGAGTGCAATGGTTCTTGATGTGAGTCACTGAGATAGTGGGGCCCGGAGGGCGTGTGCGTGGGTGTGGGTTGGGGAGAATACACCATGCACAAGACTTTAGCCCTTCCGGCAACTGGTGAAATGAGAAAAGAATCACTCTAGCATCTCTCTCTATCATATCTGCTCTCCACGCCAAAATCCTTTCGTTTTTGAGAAACAAACACAAACGCTCACAACACACGCGCAAACCCTATTTTTATAAGCACCTATGAAAATTTGGGATGATGCATTTTAAGATTGACGAATTTTCCACATGCACCTTAACGTGTCAACGGGTGCGTTGACGATCACTGGAAGAATAATTAATCGTAAATATGATCATCCATATATACAAGTCAAGAACTAGAACTTGAATTCGGATGGACAAGTTTCATCATTAAAAACTTAATCATTTGAGCTATGTTCACTTCACCACCGATCCCTTTTCTGTATTCTCCAAGATCGGCAGCGATGAATCTAGCTCGCCCTCGACGAGGGATAAAAACAGTCTCTATCGGAGCTAGCTTAATTTCCCGGTAAAAGTTCACAAGAAAACGTTGATAGTTGTCCCAGCCATCCTGCACGGATAATCAACCCTAGCAGGCGAGACGACGACGTTATTACGGACGCCACAGAGTCAACGGTTGCGCGTCAATGATCACTGGAAGAATAATTAATCGTAAATACGAGCACCCATACATATCAAGTCTAGGACTTAAATCCGGATAGACAGGCGTCCCACCACAATGAAAACGAGAAAACGTTGAGCGCTGTCCTGGCCGTCCTACAGGGACGATCAACCCTGGCGGGCTAGACGCGAAGTTACTGCGTACGTTAGACGTAGTATACGGCTCGCTCGATCATCAACAGTGGACCGTAAATTTTCGGTGGTTCTTTTCCTGTCCAGATATACTTTTCCAGTGACTCGTAACTCCAGCTATATACTCTCTGTTTTTTTACCGGTCGTGCTACGTTTCGTAGTACTTCAAATAAGCGTGGAACAAAATTGCTAGCTAGCCACACAGAGAGAAAAAATTCAGGGTCAAATTATTCATCCCCAAATGTCCGTTCGATCCAAAAACACATGCATCATATGCATGTACAAACGTGCACATCCCTTTGAACTCCGTGGCAACAGGATTACAGGTCCGGAGTGGTGTGCGCATGTGCTTCTAGTTTTCTATGCCCTAGAGTAACGGTTTAGCTTAAAACAATATGTAGTATTTCCCTAGAGTAATAACGGTTTAGCTTAAATCAATATGTATAATTTTTACTTTACTTCAAGTCTTTTTTCTCTCTATGCCATTGCTGTTATTTATCTTATATGTAACTAAACTTTTCTTATATTTAAGTAGGAATAAGCCAATACTTTTAAATCTTATTTCTCCTATATATATTGTATATTATATAGAAATATTTATACTCCTTTAAAATACCCCAATGGCCGTGGTGAGTACTGAATCTGCCACCACCTACCACCACTACCATGTGGGTCTCCCAAACAGTGAGATAGGTGGACTTTCATCCTTTCCTCAACCAGAAGCGAACTCCTAAAGGGCGATCGCTTGCTAGGGGTGATCGGGTCTGCCCCCCTCTCCTGATCTCCTCCACCTGGCTTCTTTTTTTGGCACCGTATTACTTTCTTATTTTAGTAAATTTATGCACCTAAAGTTTGTACACCTCAAGTTTGCACATCTAAAGTTTAGAGATCCAAAGTTTATAAATCAAAAGTTTATATATCCGATTCAAATTTGATTTTGAATTCAAATATTTTTTATATATAGTATTTCTATACATCTAGAGTTTATACACCTAAAGTTTATAGACCCAAAGTTTATAAGTCAAAAATTTAGATACCCGATTCAAATTTGAATTTGAATTATATCTGATTCAAATTTGAATTTGAATTCAAATATTTTTTATATATAGTATTTCTATACACCTAAAATTTATAGACCCAAAGTTTATAAGTCAAAAGTTTGCATACCCGATTCAAATTTGAATTTGAATTCAAATGTTTTTTATATATAGTATTTCTATGCATCTAAAGTTTATACACCTAATGTTTATAGACCCAAAGTTTATAAGACAAAAGTTTACATAACCGTTTAAAATTTGAATTTGAATTCAAATATTTTTGTATATATAGTATTTATATATATTAATTTTTCCAACTTTGTTTTTTTATTTTTTAAAAAATTTATGGTGTAGTAGGAAGAGAGGAAGGGAAGGAGGAAGGGGAGAGAGGAGTGTATAAGGGGGCATGGGGATCGATCGCTTGGACCCATTAGCCACGCCCAACAGAAACCATCAAACAAGAAAAATTTATTTTAAAGTGGGATATAAAATAATGAAAATATGATGTGAATGATTTATAATGGGGATAATTTTATTTTAATGTTTGAGATTTTAAAATCTTTCTTTAATTCCCGTTGCAAAGCATGGGCATTCACCTAGTTACAGTAATGCAAATATTGTTAATTTACATTATAAACATAATTTGTCTTTTTTAAAAACATAAATATGACGTCATAAACTACTCACTTTGTTTGAGAATATAATTGTGTCATTGTTTTTCCATTAAGTTAATACTAAAAGTTTTGATTAATAATTAACCAAAAAGCATATGTGTTTAGTGCCATACTCATTTGAAAATATTTTCATTTGATGCTAATTCTTTTACTTGTGAATAATATATTTATGGAATAAATTAATGGCCAAGTATACATGGAGAACATGAAATATGCCTTAGTATTTTTGTTGAAGGGATGGGATGAGATGATTCTATTTTTCCAGGGTGTTTGATATGGGATAGCTTGGATGCGATAATCACTTAAAAAAGAATATTTACTTAAGATCTAGGTCAGCTCTACACCTCAAAAACTAAGAGCATCACCAAGAGATTGACAATAATTAATTCCCAAAACTATGTTTATTGGAGCACCTAAAGTGAGAAAACTAATCCTTTCAAGAAATAGACTAAAATTGATTTCCTATAATAAAAAGTGAACCCACTCTTTAACTACCAACAAAAAAAAACAGTTTTCTGCTCCTCCCGTACGCTGATCTCTTCCTCTACGCGCACACAGCGCCGAGCCAACTCCTCCTTCATCTCAGCAATTTTTTTTCTCCGCGCGCGCGAGAGAGCGATTGAGAAAAATAAAAATCTCTCCTTGAAGTGGGGAACGAGATATCCGGAGTTGGGAACCTGATTATTAGTAAACCGGTTAATTAGGAATTCTGTTGGATGCGATTTTGATCAAAATTTTCTAAACCTGAGGATGTAGAATAGAATAAAAAAGTTGTTGGTAATGCTCTAACAGACTAATTAACACAATTCCCTTTTCTCCTAATTAATATGCAGGCCACACCCTCTCATCCCAAATAAGTCCATTAATTCCATCCCTTATGTCAAAGAGATAGCTGTGTGAGCATCCTATACCATAAAACAAGCGAGTTCCTAAAAAAAAGTAGCGACATATTTTTTACGTTGATTTTTGGACTGTGCGTCTGTGCGCCTTAAGATCCATGCTGTACATAAAATCGAGCATAGCAGTAGGAGAGCGCACGGGATCAAACCTGCGACCTATATGCCTTGCAAGCCAACACACACCTACCAAACTGAGCAACCAACTCTTTTCATTTAGTTACGTGCTAACTTGTATTGCACATATAAGTTATAATGTAATTACACTATATTAATACTATAATTAAATGATATATTTTTTAAAAATTATTGGTATATTTTTAAATAGACGTATAACAATAATAGGCCTAACCCATCCTACCTCATCGTAAACAAAACACGTGCTAATATTTTCAAACTTAGTAGTATATCTAAGTAGCCGCCCATAGAGAAAATCGATGAGTCATGACCAGGGTTTCACTTATCGCACGATAATCGTGCGATTATCGCGGTTATCGCGCTTATCGTGGGGTACGGTAGGGGAAACCGGCGATATGGTTTGGATGAATTTTGACCAAATTCAAAATTCCGGAAAAAAATCGAAAAAAACTGACAAAATTCATGGATGTAGTTCTTGATTTGTAATTACCAATGATAAAGGATTTTTTTGAAATAGAGTAAGCTAAATTCAAATTTGAGGGCAAAACCAAAAATGGTTTACAAATTGAAAAAGAAAGAGAATATTAGGCCTTAATTATCCTACATATTCTTCTAATTATTCTCAATTTCTAGTTTTCTACACATATTCAACCGTATTTTTGATTTTTTTACCCTATTTATTTTACATTTACATGATTTCAGCTACACAGCCCGCGATAACCGTGCGAATATCGCGGTTATCGCGGTAAACCGTGCGGTTATCACGGTGAAACCGCGAAACCGTCGAGTTTTGAATTCAAATTTTTGGATGTGATTTTTGTGCGATTTTAGACGATTATCACGTAATTATCGCGGTTATCGCGCTACCGCGGGGTGGTGAATGGCGATAACCCCAGCCCAAACGATAAGGTAAACCCTGGTCATGACAAGTATACTCCTCCATCCGTCCTCTATATAAAGGAACAGGCACATCGCAGAAGAAAACAAGCCCTAGTCACAAGAAATTAAGAGACAAAGCCAGCTGCTCGTAGTACGTAGTTCAGGTAATTAGAGAATCATCATTTCATCAATGGCATTAGTCCATGGAAGCGAAGAAGTGATCTCCCATGAGGAGGACATGGTCGGAGCCTTCGCGCTGCTCTACCACCACGTGTTCAGCTACATCAAGCCCATGGCGCTCAAGTGCGCCGTGGAGCACGGCATCCCCGACGCGATCCACCGCCGCGGGGGCGCCGCCACCCTGGCCGACATCGCCGCCGACACCGGCGTGCACGCGTCCAGGCTCACCGACCTCCGGTGCCTCATGAAGCTGCTCACCACCTCGGGCATGTTCGCCGCCACCGCCGCCGCGACCGACGGCGACGAGGGCGAGCCCGCCGTCGCGACGTCGACCATGTACACGCTCACCGCAGCGTCCGGCCTCGTCGTCGGCCCGCGCGGGCTGTCCACCGTGGTGCGCTTCGCGGCGGGCCCCGTCGCCGTCTCCCCGTTCTTCGACATGCACGCGTGGCTGCGCGCCGCGCCGGCGGCGGCGCCGCCCGCGGCGAGGTCGCTGTTCGAGCTGGCGCACGGGCGGTCCAGGTGGGACGCGGCGAATGCGGACAACGACACCATGAACGCGCACAGCTTCGTGGAGAGCCAGCTGCTGATCGAGGCCGTCCTCAGGGACCACGCCGGCGTGTTCCGCGGGCTGGCCTCGCTGGTCGACGTCGACGGCGGCCACGGCGCGGTCGCCAAGGCCATCGCCGCGGCCTTCCCGGACATCAAGTGCACCGTGATGGACCTCCCCCACGTCGTCGCCGACGCCCCCGTCTCCGACGACGGCAACCTGCATCTCGTCGCCGGCGACATGTTCTAATCCATTCCACCAGCGAACGCTGTTCTACTCAAAGTACGTACCACATAGGCACATACGATCAAGAACACGTGTGAATTTGACAAAACCCTATGTTTTATGGTCAACGTTACACAAAACCCTATGTATTTTAACTGGTGGCACATAACTTCAGCTATTAGGTTCTAAAGTTTCGTAAAAGCCACCCCAAAACATGTTGGTCAGTATGAATTTAATAGAAATTTTAAAACATAGATTGTTTAACTCTTTACTACTTTGAAAAATATTGTTTCAGATATACTAGAATTAAATGGATATTTAAACAAAGTGAGGTTTTACAAAACATTTAGACCACAAAATCTGTGGCTATGTGTCACAAGTCAAAATACATCCGTTTTCTAAAATTTTTACCTTGAAACATCATGTTTTCTGATATTTACTCCTAATTTAATTACCTTTGATATTAACAAAAAAAACAATCTTCTTCTTCCCTAGTACGTGTTGCATTGCTGGGGAGACGACGACTGCGTGAGGATTCTCCGGAACTGCAGGGAGGCGATCCCGGCGAGGGAGGCCGGAGGGAAGGTGATCATAACGGAGCTGGTGCTGGGCTCGTCGGCGTCGCCGCGCGACGCCAACGTGGCGGAGGCGGAGGACATGCACAGCCTCTTCCTCATGTGCATCAGCGGCGTCGGGCGGGAGGAGCGCGAGTGGAGGGCCATCTTCTCCGACGCCGGCTTCGGCGACTACAAGATCACGCCGGTGTTGGGCCCGATCTCCGTTATCGAGGTCTACCCATGAAATTAATGGAATGAAATCAATGGAGTCCAGTAGATGATGATCGATCGATGATCGATCGAGTGTGTTTAAGTGTGACCGGTAGTATGTGTAATAACCGTCGTTTGCACACGCATTATTGTGTTGTTGTTTTTGTTTTGTTTTTTTTTGTGATTTTTGTGTGCTGGTGTGTGCTTGGGATCTGTATTTCAATAAAAGATAATGATGTAAATGTTGTCAACATTTTTGTCTGTCAGAACATTACACAGATCAAACCTTTTTCATACTATGTTTTTACGAAAGAAGCGCAGATACACATACACCACTATCTGCACGCGCCCACGAACTCCCCTAGACCCTAACGTAGCCAAAGAGACTAGCGGTATATCTCTAGCCTCATTAAAATATTTTAATATGGTGAGCGGTATATCTCTGACCTCATTAAAATATTTTCATATGATGTTAATTTTTTTTAAGTTGACAAGATATTATAGTAAGCTACTATATAATATGTCATATATTTTAAGAACACAGGCATGGAGTAGTATAATATGGTAATCAAATTTCTAAAAATAATACGCCGCTGCACGTACGTAACTCTATGCTCTGGATTTCTCATCCCAGGACATGTTCGTCGCATCAAGACCGTCGATTCGTGAGGTATTTTAAAGATTTTATGGATGCATTGTCTAGTTTTCGGCTTCGTTTGGATCTAGGGACTAAATTTTAGTCACTGTCACATCGGATATTTGGACAATAATTAGAAGGATTAAATGTAGACTAATGATAAAACATATTCCATAACTCTGGACTAATTCGTGATACGAATCTATTGAGCCTAATTAATCCATGATTAGCCTATGTGAAGTTACACTAAACATGTGCTAATTATGGATTAATTAGGCTTAAAAATTTGTCTCGCGAATTAGCTCTTATTTATGCAAGTTTTATTATTAGTCTACGTTGAATACTTCTAATTAGTGTCAAACATCCGATTTGACAGGGACTAAATTAAACACCACCTTAATTAGGACGTGGCCACGTGGGGTCAAGAACATCAGGAGAGGCGTTGGCTGGATTGTTTTTGAGCATCAACATAAGGGTCTAGATATGCAGAAATGAGGTTCTAGGGTGAGAGGCGATGATGAGTCCTGGTAATGGTTCTACCACACCAGTCTATTAATATAGGTAAATAAATTAATAGACAATCATTTTAGGAGATGACAATCTACGACGACTCAACGATAAATCTCTAATAACTTGTGTTATTTTCATGGAGACAGCTGAAGAGGATTATCGGTTTTATTTGATGGAGACATAGAGTGCACGTAAAAGGAGGTCCATGGATGTATTTCTGGTGGCAACGCTGTAGTTCTCCTATCGATCTCATTCATTACTATTGTATGGTTTCATCTGGAAATTAATTAATTTTCTTAGTATAACAATAACTTCGGAAAAGATGGTTTTGTGTTGCAAGATCGATCGCGATGTACCGGGAATATTCTTTCCCGAACTCTTTATTTGTTTTAAAATAAAATACGAGTCTTTAAAAATGGCATTCATTCTTATTTGTCACGTGTACTGTCTATATATTAAAGTAGGTAAAGAAATAATAGACATGAAAATCGTCGTGTTTTCATAAAATTAGCAATCTTATGACAACTTATGCGTCATTAGCTTTTGAATTACTGAAAAAAAAATTCTCACAAATATTGCATATCGTCACGATGTATCTTTCACTAGCTACCCTCTTCCGCAGCCCAGCCGATAGAGGTGGCCATGCGTGGCCCAGGCGGACGGACGGGCGCGCAGCCCATGTGTGGCTCGTGGGCTTTTCCGGCCCAGCGCATCTAGGCCAGGCCAGGCCAGTTCGCTTGCTAACGCACAAACACGGCGGCGCTGGCAAAGCGGCGGATGGTCGTCGCGCGTGAGTCCGTGACGTTGACACGACGCGACGCTACAGTATGGTTTGCGAAAGCATGCAATTAGCGCATGATTATGTTTTGTAATGGAGTGGTTTTAATAATGCGAATAGTAACAATATACTCCCTCCGTCTCCTAAATGTTCGACGCCGTTGACTTTTTTAAACATGTTTTGACCGTTCGTCTTATTCAAAAAGTTTAAGAAATTATTAATTCTTTTCCTATCATTTAATTCATTGTTAAATATAATTTTATGTATATATATAGTTTGACGTATTTTACAAGAGTTTTTGAATAAGACGAACGGTCAACCATGTTTAAAAAAAGTCAACGGTGTCAAATATTTAGGGACGGGGAGAGTATTTAAAACCATAGTACTACCTTCATCCTACTAGAATAAAAGAAATTTTCGAGTTAAACATTATTATTAAGAAAGTAGATAGAATTAAATGAGCAAATATTGTGATTGGTAGATAAATAAATATATGTGAGAAAATTGAATGGTGAAAGGTTGTGCTTGATTAGGAAAAGAATGTTGGTGAATAAATTACTCCCTCCGTCCCATAATATAAGGGATTTTGACTTTTTGCTTGTACTGTTTGACCACTCGTCTTATTAAAAAAAATTTGTACAAATTTAAAAAACGAAAAGTTATGTTTAAAGTACTTTGGATAATAAAGTAAGTCACAAATAAAATAAATAATAATTCTAAGTTTTTTAAATAAGATGAACGGTTAAACAGTACAAGAAAAAAGTCAAAATCCCTTATATTATGAGACGGAGGGAGTATTATTTTTCAAAACAAATTCTGTGTGTAATAGTGGCCATGTTTAGTTCCAAAATAATTCTTCAAACTTCCAACTTTTCCATCACATCAAAACTTTCCTACACACACAAACTTCCAACTTTTCCATCATATCGTTTCAATTTTAACCAAACTTCCAATTTTGATGTGAACTAAACACAGCCATTTCGGAAGGGGGGAGTAGTTATAATAGCATGGATCAATTAATCTTAGGCTGTGTTTTGTAACATCCTGAAAATGTGTCATTTTCTAATATTGCATCATGCTGATTCTTATGTTCTTAATAACTTCCTAAACCTAGGAAAATATAATTAGCGGGACCTCCTAAAACTAACTTACATAAAAACCTCTATGCTATTTAACATCTTTTGTGCTTTTCATTTAAAAACATATTTGGTATTTCTTGTTGGAACTCTATTTTCGAATATTAAACCTTCTTTCGACTAAAACTCTTTTATTCAAATTTAGTTTGAAAACCATTTTTACTATTATGAATTATGGTCCAAGAAATCCTCCGATTTTTCCCTTGAATCTAAACCAAAGTAATTCCAATCTCATTGGAATTAATTGTTAGCCCGTCCTTTGATTTTAAACCCATCCTTTGATTCTCGATCCAAATATCCAAATTCCCCCTTTTGATCTAGTCACCAATTTAATCTCTGTGGCTTAATTTCCTCTTCGGCACAAGATTGTATTATTATTTTTTTGACTGAACACAAGAATTGTATTATTGCAAATATTGTGAATAATTGCTCTTGTGCTAAGAAAATTCCAACTTATACTCTTCATTCAATTTTCCCTTTTAGCTACAAATATACATAATACCAATTTTAGAATTGGTATCCTATTTATTGTCTTCAACTAATTCCCTTCTATATATTCCCAAAAATATTTGAGGAATATTATTAATTTCCCTTCCTATTTAAATGCTTCCAAATAAATTCCCTCAAACTCCACCTCTAAATATTGCACCCAAATAAATTAGGAAATCTCTTTTGTGAATTCTTTCCGAATTCAAATTCTTTGCAAAACCTAGTTATCCAAATCAAGTATTCAAATTAGACTTCTTTCTTTTTGTCATCGGGCCAAAATTTCCTTTCCTTCTTCCCTTGGCCCATCTCTCCCCTCAGCCCAAATCGGCCCATAAGCCGAACCGCCTTCCTCCTGCAGGTGCGCGCGCACGCCGCCGCAAACTCCCTTCCGTCGCCGCTAAGAAAACGAAGCCGGCGCCGTCACCTTCTCCTCCACTCCACCGGCGTCGTGACCCTCCTTGCCGTCCTCCTCCAAACCGACTTCCACCGCCTATAAATAGCTGGCCATCCCTCCCCTTCTCTACATATAAACCAAGCAGTGGCAGAGGACGGAAAAAAAAAACAAGGTGTGGCTCATATGGACTAGCGCGAGAGTGAAAACCCAACAAGAATAAGGAAATGAATTACACGATATCGTACGACAAAATATTACGTCAATAAGCGTATGTTAAGCATGGCAGCAACCATTGATCGTAATCCATTGTCCATTTGTAAACAAGCATAAATAAAAAATAAAAGAGTATGCATTGAAGAATACTTAAAGTAATGAAGTATTTTTATTTTGGGAATACAAGTAAACGCTGAAGTGCAGCAAGTGCTAAACGCTGCTCTCTCCCTGCTTGGTTGCTTGCCGCGCGGTGCCGGTGCCGTTCCCAGCCGCAGCTCGCACCAGTGCCGCCCGCGCGCCTCCTGTTGCTGCCGACCGTCCAACAGCATCGGCAACGCCACGCTTAATGCATACGAGTACTGAGTGGCCCAGCCGTCCAATAGCAACGGCAACACCGTGCTGCGCCTGCGCCCTTACGCTCGTGGAGGGGTACCGGCGGCCGGAGCGAGGTATGGCGAGCGCCAGACCTCGCCATACCGAGCGCTCCGCCACTGCAACCAAGCTCTCTCTCTCTCTCTCTCTCTCTCTCTTCTCATGACCGGCCATTGCCGCCACTGGCCGATCTCCTCTTCCACAGCTCTGCAAGCCAAGTCCTTGCGCCATCATGTTTGCCTCGACGAGGTGAACCCATTTTTCCCTTTCCCCTCTCTTTTAGCCACCACAACAAGCCACCACCGCCACTCCTTTTGTTTCCACGGTCGAGCTCTTGTCGTCGCCGTTCCGGCCTTCTCCTTCACTCTCTCCGCCGGCCACCGCCCTCCCCGGATGCGTGGTGCTCGGGAACACCACCCGCCGCCGGCTTCGCCATCTTCCAGCCGCCGGAAAAGCGGCGCCCCTCCTCTCCTTCTCCTCTGCTGCTCGTGCTGGAAAGAGGAGAAAAGAAGGAAGATACGGGAGGAAGAAGGAGAAAAAGAAAAAGAAAAGATACTGACAGGTGGGCCCCTGCACAGTACTATTTCGCATTTTCTTTATTTAACTCAAAATCCAATCTCTAGAAGCCCATATCTCCTAAACCGTAGATCCGATTCTAGTGAAATTTAGACCTAAATTCATCTAAGTTCAAACTCTTCATTTTTATACCAAATTTGCTATTTTAAGATTTTATTTGAATTTCCTTAATTTATTCAAATACCATTTGAATAAATATTTGATTTAATCTTATAATTGAATTTACAACTTAAACTTATATTTGCTTTTCAAATATTTTCTTTTATCTCCAAAATACCCTTTAGCCACTAAAAAGCCGCCGGTTGGAACTTTACGCCTTCTATGAGGACATTCACGCGGTCTACGGACCTCAACGTCGGACTGTTGGTTGTAAAGCCCGGCAAAAACCAAACCCAAGGCCGAAGTGCTGCTCCTGGCACCCCACGCCTTGATGCGTATAGCGGTCGGAGCTTCACTATCCTCTCGACCTCCATTGCACGCCGCACAGTTAGCTCTCGAGCTTTGTGTGATCCTAGCCGCTCCGCCGCCACTCACGGTTGTCGGAGTAACACTTTCACCCCACTAAACCTGCACCCACCTCCTATTCTTCTAGCCGATATGCTGTCTATCGACACCAGCTAGAAATGATACCAAATCTAGTCGTTATGCTGTCCAACTCTAGCAACGAGCAAACACCTAAAACCCTAGCCGATATTTATCCTACCTCGATATCGGCCTAAACAACTAAACCCTAGCCACTATTCAACAAAAGCCCAACCTTGACCCATATTAGCCACATACCTATTTAACCATATCAACTATCCTGTATATTTCTTATCATCCAAATCACGAGAGCCTTCACATAAAATATAAGAAACATTAGTTGCTTGATTCCCTTTTTACCTTAGCCTCCAACCCTCTAGAACCTCCACATAAAATATTAGCCCAGTAATCCCTATGCCCTACAAAAGAGATAGGTTATACCTTAAACCCTAGCCCTCTTAAGCTGTTTATCGTTTTCTTATTATTTTATGGCTTTTATTGAATTTGGTTCTTCCTCTTTCTCAGTAGAGTTTATTGTCTTTTGGATGGCAACCTTTGGTATTTCGAGAATCGGATAATCAGGTTGCCTATCTTGGATTCATTTGCGTTGGAGCAAGGCAAGTTATTATTCCTCCCCTTTGAGCATAATGATCATATATTCTTATATCTCTATTCTATGCATTAGTCATACATGATTTCAAATGCATAACCTGAACATAGCAAACCAGATATGCTAGCTTTTGCTTAGCCCTTCCTAGTTAGACTGCATAAAATATAATGAACTTAGATTGGGACAGTACGGTAGAAATGGTTGATTTCCGGGTGGCTAGTACTGTTCCAACCGACATAAGACTGCCAAGTACATGTGAAGAACATACGAGTACGACTGCAATTCTCATATGGGCATAGACCTAGCTGATTAAGTTATCTAGCAAAGGTGGTACCTCTGTGTAGTGGTTCTTATTTAAGTCCTCGCGCAGGAGGCAAATTTATGCCGCGAAAGGCAAAATTGTGATATTTACCGAGGCGCAGGTAAATATTTGTTTGAGATAAATTATGATGTCATATGACTTGTTTGTGAACCCTGATTGCGATGACATGGTGTCATACAATCAGATCTCTCTAAAGACCCCGGGAACGCCAGAACTCCTCTCGCTGCTGATAACGTTATGTTCAGAGCGTATGGGGATTATAGTTCATGGAACAGGTACCACTGATGTTAGTAACCGAAAAGATTTGCCATGACAAGGCTAATGTGTTTGGCACGTCATGTATTGCGGGTAAAGCGTATATCTACTGCAGTATGAATATCCTCAAAACTATTCGAATAGCTGTGCTCGCGGTTATCGGGCATTGGGACTCACTATGGCATCTTGGATAGAAACCTAATTCGAAATTTTATTAAATACTGCTGCATTTAAAACATTACAGGTTTTCTACTTCTACATTCTCTGCTTTCTGCAAGTAAATCTAGCTCTACACAGATATTACCTCTCATGCATTCATTCTTGAATAATATAATAGCTTGCTGAGTACCTTGTACTCACCCTTGCTTCAACCCCTCTTTTTCAGAGTCTATTTGGAGTTTTTTCCGAAGCTGGGAGTTCAATCACATTAGTTAGTTCCCTTTAAAACTAGTCTTCAAGTCTAGTATAGTTAGACGGTTTAATTCTATAGTAAAACGACATAATTGGGTCATAGTATAGCTTCTGCTGTAATAGTTAGCCACAAATTTGTAAATGTCCTATTATTTTATATAAATATATCTCCTTTGGAGTCTTGACCAAATGTATGCGATAAAGATCCAGATTGTTGAACCTGTATCAATCTACTGATTCAGGGCTTGATACAGTTAAATATGTCAGTTTCTGAATCGTTAGTTTTGGGACCCGACATGTTTAGTTCACACTAAAATTGGAAGTTTGGCTGAAATTGGAACGATGTGATGGAAAA
The DNA here is from genome assembly GCF_000147395.1 of Oryza glaberrima. Classification (NCBI taxonomy): domain Eukaryota; kingdom Viridiplantae; phylum Streptophyta; class Magnoliopsida; order Poales; family Poaceae; genus Oryza; species Oryza glaberrima. Next base: position 18,645,283 of record NC_068336.1, on the reverse strand, counting down.
GTTGAAAGTTTGTGTGTGTAGGAAAGTTTTGATGTAATGGAAAAGTTGGAAGTTTGAAGAAAAACTTTGGAAGGCCGTGTTTAGTTCACCCCAAACTTCCAACTTTCTATCACATCACATAACATCCAAAACTTTCTTACACACATAAACTCATTTTTTTTTCTAAACTTCCAACTTTTCCTAAACTTTCAATTTTTTTCGGGAGCTAAATGTCAACTACTAAGCATAGTCAATTGCAAATCGGCCGGTTGGTTTGCTTCTCTCCAAGTATGGGAGATTTTCCAATCTTCGAAAGACGCTCGTACTTTCTTGCCAAACCCAGGTTCATCTCGTGTAGTGATTGTGGACTCGTATAAGGATATGGAGTCGACGGTTGATGTATCAGACTCGACCCTGTCTTTCGTAGCATGCATTCCCATCTGTGTTGCAACTGATTCGGTAAGCTACGTGTCCGGTGCACGGAAAACTGCCTTTCCTCTTTTCCTCTCTGTTTCGGATGTCAACCCAATCTGTGATTCAAGTCCATAAGTTCCTTTTTTATAGCTCCCGTTGCTCTTGACTCCACTCGTAGCGCATGTGCCATCAGATCCACTAGTCTCACTGTACCAGGAAGGTCGATTATTTGTGTCAATCTGGGATGAAGCCCTTCCAGATATTGCCGTCGCAAGCGGAAGTCATCTGCCACAATGTCGGACGCTTTCCTCTTTCTTTTTTTTTCATATATAGAATTGGAACGATTTCCTTGCCTGTGATGGGCCTACCGACGCTGGGGTGCGAAAGCATGGGGAGCGAACAGGATTAGATACCCTGGTAGTCCATGCCGTAAACGATGAGTGTTCGGCAAGAAGTTTCGCACTCTAACTCGAAACGGATTTTGCGCATTTAAAGCCCTTGCTTTGTTCCCCTTCCTTTAAGTTAAAGTATTCGAAACTCTTCCTAGGAAAAACGACTGCTCCCGGACTTGAGTTGTGAAGTGATAGCTCTCTTGGCGAAGAATGAATAGTAGGGACAGCAGGTAAAGCAGTTGGGACGGCCTGTGAAGCTTTCGCCCTTGCTTGTCTTGTCCCAAAGCCCGAAGAGTGAATAAGTTCGTAGTGATGTGTAATCTCTTCAAATCGAGAGAGGCATTCTATGCTGACCCGGGCCAGGGCTCGCTTTTTGGGAAGCCCGTTCCCACCGCGCTCACTTTTAATTTCCTCTTCTTTCCTTGACTTGCTTGCCAAAGCCAATACTCATAACTTGTACGGGTATGACCCGCGTTCCTTTCATATTAAAAACACTAGCTTGTTTAGTTCCACTTCTTTTCACAGGAGAACTTGCCGGTACCTCTAGACTCGCTTCATTGTCATTCCACTCGCGGCACTGGGTATCAGTTATTGGAGTGATCGGGGTGATGGTGATAGTTGTTACGATCCGTAACTGGTGATGAACCGCAAAGGTTTTTGGTTAGTTGACCTTGTTAACCGTAAAGAAAAGGAGAAAGATAAGTGGACTGGGTAATAAATGACTATGTCCATATTGTAATAACCCGAGTAAGTATCTAAGTAAGACCAATAAGGAAAGTACACGGAGATGTATTAAAGTTAAATCCGCTTTATTGGGACAACTCGGATGGATTGGATTGGATATAGTAGCAGCGCATACGTTTTCTTGCTCCGTCGCGCGTTAGTACAATAACGTGCAGCCGTTTTCTTGCTGGGGCGGACACAGATTTCTCTCTAAAGGCGAAGACTCAGAAGTGGGCGAACACTCGGTACGCGGATCAGGGGCCCAGCTAACGCGTGAAACACTTCGCCTGGGGAGTACGGTCGCAAGACCGAAACTCAAAGGAATTGACGGGGGCCCCGTGAAGAAAGCGGGCTTTGCCCCAGCTACCGCTATCCTTGGGAAACCTAAAGAGCTGCCGAAGGAAAGGGATGCAGTCTCTCCCTGGGCCAAGGGAGAGGACAGGGAAGAGAACGAAAAAAGGCAAAAGATAGTGGCCGTGGTGGATTCGAGGATCTTACGCGGCAGAGCGAACTCTTCTATCGTCTTGAATTTCCTCTGGCGGCCGGGCAGCACCCCTTCGATCCATCGAACTAGAGCGATCCGAGAAGAACGATTAGGGTCATATTCGTTGGGTCACTCATGATGTTGGTAGTTCAAGTGAATTGTCGTAGTGTAAGGAAGATTGATTGGTTTTCTGATTGCTACTTGGCTGGCATAAGAAAGAAGGCGCCCCTTCAAAACAAAAGATGATCGAAATGCCAAATTGATCATAGTAGCAAACAAAAGAGATTAGGGTTAGAGGAGATAGCAAACATGGAGATTAATGCTTCTTCAGGTTCTAATTGCTTTTCTGTTGCACTATTGCTTAACTCCTCCTGTGGATCTTCCTCATCCTCACCAACCTCTTCTTCTTAACCCAATAGCATGTTTAATTTGATTTTACACTAATGCCCAGGGTAGTATTTATCTCCACACTTCCCACATTTTCTTTCGTTCTGAGGTGGAATCGAACCACTAAAGGAGTTCAAGGGCAATGCCCCTTGCTCTTCCCACTGAAACAAGCAAAAAAGGATTTGCAGTGAGGAATCGACATTCTAATGAATGAAGAATCATTGGAATTTCCCATCTTTTTTAGCTCTGCTCCTAGAAAGGAGACTGATCTTAAGGTTTGATACTAGAGAAGCCATTTTGCTTAGGGGATACCATAACAAAGGGGATAGGTTCCTCAGATTTTTTTGGCACATCAGAATACCGTGTTGGATATCGAGGGGTTTTCCGAAAAAAAGCAAGGTACATTAACCCAAAATGTTCCATCTTCCTAGAAAAGATGATTCGTTCCAGAAAGGTTCCGAAAGAAGTTAATCTGCCTTTTCACTAGAATTAAGATAGTGTCCTCCCAGAATTGAGAAAGAAGAGAGAATACCCTCGATCATACTCTTTTCTGATAGCCAGAAAGGAATGACCTAACTTACCACTGAGTAGGCGCCCTTTTTCTTTTCCTTCTAAACTAGCTGCTCTCGCTCTTTGAAGGAAGCAAAAGAACCCATGTGTCTCGGATGAAGTCTACCCTCTTTTTGTGCCGGGAAGAAGAATGAGATCCAACTCAAAGTCAAGGAAAGTGGCCTAGACCACTGACTGTGAAAGAGTAAGAGATCAATATCCTATTATGTACATCCATGATGTGACCCAACTTCCACATAATGTCCCCCGACTCCTCCCTCTACCGGGATCGTGATTTCCTCTTTTTTCCATTAATGCGCTCTTACTCTTTTCGTAAGGAAGCCATCCGCATACCTCTGTTCCTATGGGAGAAAGAAGGTGTGGCTTTGGACCCCAAACTCTTCCATGACAGCCTTCTTCCACTCATTTTATTAGCAATCAAACCTCTTCCCTGCTCTCCTTTCGAAGGAAAGGCCTTCGCATTCTTAATCTGGTAGGGCCGGACGGCTTTGTTTGCCCTAGCTTGGCGAATCCGCGCCCCTGACCGTTCTCGCGAAGTCTTTGCAACGGGCGGCTAGGACACACGCTGGGTACTATTTGTGGAAAGTGATGCTTGGGATGAGCAAGTGCATTTGTTGGCTTTCGAGCAGTAGCGGCAGCGGGGCGGGAGAGTTGGTTATTCAAGTTGGGGCAAGAGAATAACTAGGCCTGGCGATACTTGATTTTGAGAAGCCCCAAAGCGAGACTCTATCCAGATCTCAAAGAATAACGAGCTAGGCGGCCGGCGGGCAAAGAAAGGGGGCGGGCCGGCTGGTCGGGGCCTTGGCGATACGTTCTTCTTTCAAAGCGTTTTGCCAATAGAGCGAGGGCGTCCTTCTGGGGCGGGGCGTTTACTTGAAAATGCCAAGTAAATCAAAGACGATATCTTTTCTTAAGCCTTCCCATTTCTTCCTTGTTGCTCGAAGTGAGACCAGAGAGAGAAGAGTTTTCCCACAAACCTTCTCCAAATCCAAAAGACAGATGGGATTCTAGGATTATCCTTTTGGGCAAAGACTTTTATGCATACTTCTTCTGGGTTATCTATACCATACTGTATTCTCGTAAGATGATACACGCTAGCTAAAGATCCACCGGGTGCGACGTCATAAGCACATTGGGAACGTAAACAACTCCATATTCTACTGGCCTGCCTCTCTGATCTACTATCCAACTGCCATGGAAGCACCACTGAAGACTGGCTTCTCCGACCAAGCCGAAACATGGTTAGAGCTCTAATATGCCTTGAACTTATACTGAATTCAATTAATCTAAATCTCGTAACATTTTCTGATCTATTTGATAGCCGCCAATTAAAAGGTGCTGCAGCCGTTTTATTCGCTGCTTGCTACTTTCTAAAATGGAAGATGAGATGAATAGATTGAATTGATAGTCTTTGACTATGGTGGCTCCTCCTTTGACTCTAACCTCTGCCTACCTATAGTTTCACTCCAGTCGCTTCTTCCTTTTTACTTATTTGAAAGTGGGCGGCGAAAGGAGTAAGTATCCTATTTTTGGAATGGAATTTCAGTAAAGTCTTTTTTTCTGCTTTATCCTTCTCTCAATCAAAGAAAGGGAATGCAGATGTTCTATCGCCCTCTCTTCGTATGCCACCAGCCTTCCTATCAAAAAAAGATTCATTCCTTGAACATAGGCCTCTCTCTTGCGGCTAGCGAGATTGGCTCACGCGAAAAAGGCTACTAATCCTACAACGGTAATACTAATTACGGACGAAAAAATATTTCTTTGAGGTCAGATTAACCCCGAAAAAAGTAATCCAAAAATGGATTTGGCCTAAAGTTTCAGGATATGTCCGACCTAGGGGCCCTTATGAAATTTAGAAGTCCGACGCTTTAAGAAACCAAAGAATTCCGAATGGAATGATTTTGAATATCGATTTCTTGGTACACGCGCATACGTTTTCTTGCTTTAGTACAATAACGCGCAGCCGTTTTCTTGCTGGGGCGAACACGGATTTCTCTCTAAAGGCGAAGACTCAGAAGTGGGCGAACACTCGGGCCAGCGGGCGAACATGCCGGCTCCGGCTCCGCGCACCTGCTGACACCTTTCGAAGCACTTTCACGTGTGAACCGAAGTCGTCTTGCCTGCGTTGCACTCCGAGTAAAGATATACCTCCATTCCTTTTCAGAAGGGTTCTTCCCCAGTTCCGGGAGGAAAGGAAGAGTGATTAAAACAAGAAGTACCACATGATTTATTTCTTTTAAAGATTTTTCCATACACCCGGGAGGTGGAATAAAAGGAAAGGAGGAGGCAAGCCCCCCATCTTCCGCATATCTTGCTCATCCGACATGGCATGAATCACCGAACCCGCACTCAGGAAGAGTAATGCTTTGAAAAACACGTGATTCATTAAGTGAAAGAGGTATTTACTACCGCTCGGAATTAGACCATAAAGGAATTTCTATCTACACCGGGACTATAATATCAGATTGGGGAGGAAGATCGGAATTAGCAATTGATAAAAAAGAAAGGATATGGGCTCGCGTGAGTAGAAAACAAAAGATATCTGTTCTAGTTCTATCATCAGCTATGGGTTCAAATCTAAAAGAAATTCTAGATAATGTTTCCTACCCTGAAATTTTCTTGTCTTTCCCTAATGCTAAGGAGAAGAAGAGGATTGAGTCAAAAGAAAAAGCTATTTTGGAGTTTTATCAACCGCTCTTCGAATTTCTTTCTTCCTCCCGCGCCCGCCTAAGCCTGGCCCGGCGCGCCCCACCCCGTCATCAGTCCTGTGTTGCCTATGCTTGCGCCCCAAAACGGTTGCTAACTTTGTACAACTCCGTAGGGCGCGCTACGGCAACACAGCCTACGCTTGCTGCTTGCTGGTTTTTCCATCATCCAATCCACAACAAATCGAATGAAACCGCTTCGGATTTCTTTTGATGAAAACCCTTGTTCCGCTCTCGCCCCTTTCAGAATGATATGTAGTAGCTCATCCTAATTGAAGTATTTCATTCTGGCGAGCGTTCCTTTCTTTTCGGCGGCATCCTTCCGCATTGGCGGCGAGTGGAAGAGTTGGGTTCGATTCCCTTTTATACGCGATGTGGCGAAAAAGACCCGAGGACCTCGTTTCGAAAAAATACGCCGTTTGGGAGCTTTACCGGGACTAACTAGTAAAAGACCTAGATCCTGAAGTATCTTTAAAAACCAATTGCGTTCTGGGAAAAGATCGCAAGTCGACTTATGGATGGAATCAAATACGCAGTATTTACAGAAAAAAGTCTTCGTTTATTGGGAAAGAATCAATATACATGCTGGTCTGTCACACCAGAAGTCGCGGGTTCGAACCCCGTTTTCCCCGCCCGATCTTCCTAAGGGGAAAGTCGACTAAAGTAGGTTAGCTAATGTCTGCGGCCGCAATTCCTTTTCGAGCTTTTCTTGCAAGCTAGTTTCTAAGTTTCCAGAATCTGGCAATACTACAGCTTGGGACCAAGATGATGCTTCATCGAAGACCACACTCGGGATGTATAGCAAATGTAGATCGTGCGTCCTGCGCATTGATCCGGCAGCGAGACCCGCCCTGGTTGTAAAGCGAGCCGTCCTTCCTTTCATTCATTGCTTTGTCTTCGGTTTGTTTTTAAACTAGACCTTCTCTCGGGACTGCCCAGCTCCCTAACCTAATGCGGCCGGACCGCAGGGAACCTTAGCATGGGGGGACGTCCTAATCCTTTTGCCGCCGCAAGGCTGGTGGTTTTTGTTGTTCCCGCGAAGCGAAGATCATTCGCTTGGCGAATGAAGTGGATCAACCTCTTTTTGGCTCGGGCCAAACACTTTTTCTCGCTGGTCGAGCTTTCTACAAAAAAAAAAAGCGATGCGAGAGCGTATCCTGTGATATTAAACAATGGCAAGTCAGCGGTGAAGTGTTGACTTCAGAAACTTGAATCTTCCCAGTCCAAAGAACGAGTATCCAATGCCGATAGCTGACCTACTGGTAAATTCGCATGCTTGTAACTGTGTATTGAGCCTCTTGGATACCCACTCAGGGTATAACCAGGTGCCAATCACCGACCGAGATCTAAGACTTAATCTAAAAGAAATTACTAAATTGAATCTATTTCTATTAAAAAAATTGCATTAAAAAAACCGATCAAAAAGGGCGAGCGAAGTAAGTGCCATAGTTACGGGAATAACGGAATGCATGGGGGTAAAAAAAATAGAAAAATGAAGATTTTCTATGAAATCCTTTCTTTCCCATAGAGTTATTTTTTATCTTTGATTCCCAAACGCTGCGCGCAAGTCAAGCTTACAGAATTCCTGCCGAGGCGCCTTCTTTCTTATGCCAGCCAAGTAGCAATCAGAAAACCAATCAATCTTCCTTACACTACGACATTCTATCTCTCCAACAAAAAAGAGGGGCTGCACCCCAGTTGTACACCCCCTTCGTTCGGAGAACCTTTGTTGATTCTGAACTTTGTTCGCAAAGTAAGCGTCCTTTTAACGGGCCAGCCCTTTTTAATGCGCCGCTCGACAGCAATTCGTTAGCCTAAAACAAGGGAGTGGTACTGTTCAGGACTACAATATGAAATGCGACAACTTGATGAGGTATGCTCCCGACATTGTGGCAGATGACTTCCGATCCTGAAGTTCTCGCGAAGAGAATAAGATGCAGCTCCCCCTCCCTCTGTCTTTTTCCGCTTTGCTAATCTTCCCCTATTCCATTGAATCGATTTCATGCACTTCCCTCAAGCCGAAACCGGAACGGGAAACTTGTCTTGTATAGTAGGCAGGAGATCATACTTGTTTCTCAGTTTGTGACACTGACTCGAGGGAAAATTGACTGGAAAACTTTTGCAGGTTTTCGTTACCGAGATATCTTTTCTTTTTCCCAGGGATTTTTTGGGTAATCAGCTCCCCCCGAGAAGGAAGTCTTCCTCTCCCTTCCATTCCACAATGCAAAGTAGATTACAACTGGAATCTACCTATTTATTAGGCACTGGTACAGATCACATATAATTTTATGGATTGGGATTCTAGCTTGCTCCCTTAAGTCTAAGAAAAAAGACAAGCCCTCCGAAAGTAAAATGAGCTGACTAGACCAGTAACCATATCTTATCGGTCATCCTATTGTTGATGAATCAAAGCGAGATCAGAATAAATAGAAAAGTGGGACCAGCACAATGAGCAAGCTGCACGAAAAACCGCTTCTTTTTCCGGTTCCACAACAACTTGGGCAAAATGGGGTTAGTGCGCTCAATCCGTTGCTTGTTCCTTTCCTTTGGATTTATTATCATAGGTAGTGTTCGAGATCGCCTCTGTGCGGTGAACACTCGCGAGTAAGAACATGTGCGGGAATAGGCATATGTTTGGGGATATGGAGGAAATAGAACGATTTCACTAATTGTTTCGTCTGGGTCGTCAATGTTTGATTTTTTTACTTTTTTCTATAAATGTTTTATGCTTTTTTCTATTTTCTTTGGTTATATATAAAGAGCTCTCAATTCTTTGGTTATTAAGCAAGGGTACTCAACTCCACTGATTGATAGTCGAGTTCCCGTGCATGAAGTCAGTGGATTCGAGTGAACTGACCGTACTACAAATCGACTAATTTATTATTTCATAATCATTCATAATTTATTTATATATTTATATAATCCAGATGTTGATACAATTCATTTTTTTAGTACTTCAGTTGATTTTGCTTTGTTTATCCCAGTTTTAATTTGGATTTTGTGTGAAAATGAAAAAAAAGAAAAAAAAGAGTCTTTATGTCTCGTTACCGAGGACCTCGTTTCGAAAAAATACGCCGTTGGGTTTACTTTCTTAAACATAAACCCTCGTGCCTACGTGGAGAAGATTGGAGTAGAGAAGGCTTCCTTGCATGAAGAAGAAAGATGATATGGTGACAGCAATGCTAGAAGTACCCGAAGGACTGGGTAAGAAGAATAAAATAATTCGACACAAACCCATAATCTTTTACAAAACCGAGAAATGAGTTGATGAACCCTCATGGGTGGTCTTACCAGAGATAGGAATTTATCCATTATTCGATGATCCAACGCGCTAAGGGAATTCATGTTCTCCGTATTTACCATATCAGAAATCAAGTACAAATGAGCCCTCTTATTAAGGAAATGGTGGCATTTGCAGACCTCTCACCGAATTGCTCAAGAAAGGAGGTTTTGAATGGAATGCAGAAGCTCAAAAGGCCTTTGAGCAACTCAAGAGAGCAATGGTATCAGCTCCAGAGCAGTTTCTTTTCCCATCCCCTCGCCCCGGCATAGCGCTTCGCTTCTGGTTCTTCGGAAGAATCAACTGACTTCTCCCTTCTTCATTGCTCCGGGGGAAAGGGAACCGTCTACCAGTTGGGAGGTTCGAATCCCATTTCCTCCGGCACGGAAGTAGAACGGGCGGGCGAAATTACGTGAGAGAAAGAACCTTAGATTGGCCAAAAAAAGAAAGAGCTTCGCTCGGTTGGCCCTCCTAGGATTCCGCCTACTTTCTCTTCTCTTAAGTCTACAACAAGTGGTAAAGGCAGGATTGGAACCTACGTAGAAAACCTTCAACAGATTTACAGTCTGTCGCTTTTGACCACTCGGCCATAGGAAGGGTTGAGAGAACTACTTATCTTGCCTAGCATTTGTGTGTGCGCACCTGCTTTTGGGCGGTTAGCGAAACGAAAGTAAAGTCATTACCCATGGCCAGTCGAGAAAAAAAAAATAAAACAAACATGGTTTAGCGTATTCGGAATTGTAACCAAGCATCCTAGGTTCTATACCAGATTCAACACTAGAGCATGCAGCCGATCCTGGATACAGAACTATATAAAGTGTGCAACTGAGGAAAAGGCCCTATGGAGTAAAGGGAAGCGTGTACGTTGTCACACTCCCTGCCCCCCAAAGGTGCCTAGAGGACGGGCCAGACGCAGCAAAGCGACGCCCCAGGAGCGGATTCCCCACGAGCAGGGAGACAGGAGACGGCCATCTCGAGGCACATCACGACCTACAGGCAACACCGGCGAGACCCGGGAAGGTAACCCGATTGGGAGTCAGAGGATCCATAGTACCCGCAGCCTCCTGGACTTCATATTCATCATTTTCTAAAAAAAGGGTAAGGGGTCTCTTTTCTGACATCCATTGTGGGGATCATCTTTTATCGGGAGACATGGCCTGGTGGTTTCTGATCGAGATTCCTAATCAATAAGGCGAAGAGTTCTTCGCATGATCTGGTCCTACCTTTTGTCTACGCTATTTTTTTCCCTTCTCAGCTGCTGTCCTTACTCCGGATAAATTGGAACACATTGATTCCGTTCGTTCCTTCTTCTTTCGCTTGGAATCCCCTCGCTTCTTCTTTCGCTTCTACGCTCGTGCTTTCAGCAAGTTCGTACCAGTCGTCAAGAGCTCCAAAAATAGTAACCTGCTCCTGGTTCACATGAACAAAGTGTAGCAGAACGGACTTCCATCCCTATATACCTCAGCTTGTTCGATTGAGCCGATACCGAGCCCTTATCTTTTCAGAAGATGTGCAACCACCCTTGCTTTTGGTTTATTTTCAGTCAACCAATAGTAGATACAGGAGGAGGTGGTATTAGAGAACAATTAGTTGATTTGCAATACCCTTTGTTTTCATTTCACTTCGAGGGAAGACCTTACTTTCGTTCCAGCATTCACTTAAGGATAGGAATAGTCATATCTCGCTCGTAGTCATAGACTTTGACACTTCTTCCTCCGCCTACCTCCTTGTGAGCAGCCGCTTTTTCTTCTTTCCGTGGAGAAACCTAGTAACTTGGTTTTATTTTCCAACTCACGTTCGTGATCGGCCTCCTCAACTGTGTATCGATTGAAAGGCAGGGCGGCAGAGCCCCCAACCGACGGGAGTTGTTACGTCCAGTATGTCCCCAATCGTCAACGAGCAAGAAAACGGATGCGCGTGCTAACGCTTTCGCGCTAGTGCGCTCAATCCGGTGCTTGTTTGGATGTAAGAGATCTCGTTTGCTAGCCGGGCCCTTCCATGAGTTTAGATCTCTATGTATGAATCTCTTATTTAATCCCATACTTTTTCTCATTTCAGAACGATCAGCATACTGTGTGACTTCTGCGTGACAGAAAAACTTAAATTTCCTAGACAATATTTCGTCTACCCACTACTCTTTCAGGAGTACATTTATGTGTTTGCCCATGATTATGGATTAAATGGTTCCGGAAGCAGGTGAAAGTCGTGAGTTGAGTAAGTCTTGGCAACAACGCTTCGCACAACTAAATACTAACACACTATTTACTTCTGTACTTTTCCACCGCCAAAACACAATGACTTATGCATTCCATACAGGCACGAGCGAAAAACGAGCTGAACGAGTGATCAGGTGCTTCGACCTCTCTTTCTACGGTTTCAACATTCAGTAGGTTTGCAAGATATGCTTAATAACACATAAGGGCGCTAGCTAGGCTACTAACTAATGCCAGTAATAAGCAAGCACCGGTCAAGTAGCTTAGGGCATTAAAGTCGGAGTGATGAGTTCGACGACGCTGACATGAGCTAGCAAACGCATGCGTGTTTCTGCCTGTAGCCTGTAGGCTGTAGCCAGCTTTGACGTTGGCGCAAACCCATTCGGCCGCGTTGCTCTCGGCTCTGCTAAAGATGCGGTTAATAATTTACTACTCCCTCCATTTTTTTAAAAAAAAAAGACAAATCCTGAATTGCCGTGTCTAACATTTAACTATCCGTCTTATATGAAATTCTTTTATAATTAGTATTTTCATTATTGTTAGATGATAAAACATGATTAATATTTTATACGTACTTGTTTTTTTAATATTTTTTATAAATTTTTTTGAATAAGATGAACGATCAAATGTTAGATACGAAATTTTTTTTTTGAACGGAGGGAGTACATTACTCCTTGGCGCTGCCTTGCAGACGTGCAGTATATCGATTGACATCTCTTCATCTACGCTCTCCTTGTTTTTCTTCACTGCAGCAGTACATGATGCAGAGCTGCAGGCGTGTCGCGTGTTACTGCCCAGCCTAGCTCGATCTGTAGCACGTGGCCGGCGTTGCATGCCGCCGTACTGGTTGCATCGGTACATCCTGACTCCTGAGTCCCTTTTTTTTTTTTTTGAGAACCACATCCTGAGTCCTGGACCTTCACATGCATGCTCACACGAACCGATCTTTTCTCGTTCAATTCCTCCATGAAAAACTTCTCAAATGAAGAAAATAAAGAAAAAAAACAAACAAAATCTGCATGATGTTGAAGCACCGCGGGTGTACTCTACGTGTTGCATTGATATCCGGGTTTATCGAATCGTTTTAGATGGGTTACCATTATCCTAAGTTTTGGTGGTTATCATGGTAGCCGTACGGTTATCGTGAGGAATACTGTAGTTCTATAAACTAAGAAGATTATTACACCCGCGGTTTTGTAAACCTGTCATGGTCCTCATCGGTAACCCTACAGCTTTGGTTGATCAGTCAAAGTTGGCCTTTTCAGTTCAGTATAATCAGCCCTAAAAAGTTGTCCAAAAAGATCGGATCCACTACCATTTAGCCTAATAAGCTAACCGATGGGCTTGTGTTGAATATCAGTCTCAGCAACAGGCAAACCGATGAGGTACCATGACTTCTCACACTGCTCCTCTTCTGACATTCACAAGCTCTCATTCAATTTGTGCATAATGGGGGTGCAAGATATGTAAAAAGAACTGTACTCCTGCTGCTATTTTGTCTGCATAAGTCATAGGCTGTTGCCACCTCGCAGTGCGCCGTTTCATGATCATGAACATACTGCCATGCCGATGCGTGCACCCGGCCCCATGTTCCAACAATATCTTGTCCTCGGATTTTCACGGAAAATTTCCAACGAAACGGTTGATTAATTTCGTTCTTTTATATGAAAATCAACTGCAAAAAGGTGTTCCCAATTACCATAACTAGGGGGCCACACATTTTGCATTATCATGGACTTAATTATCTCTGTAATGTAACTCCGTTTTACTTTTGACTTTTTCCTAATTAAACTAAAAATAAGTTTAATCAAGAATATAAAAAAGAAAAATTGGCAAAATCGAAAACATCAAATTAGTCTCATTACAATTTAACATGAACGTATTCCAGTAAAATATTTGTTTTGTATTTAATTAGTCTCATTACAATTTAACATAAACATATTCCAATAAAATATTTGTTCTGTGTTTAAAATACTACTGTGTTATTTTATAATCTTAATCATATAGTAATTTAAAATTTTATAATCTTAATCATATAGTAATTTAAAATGGAGAGAGTAATAATAATATATAATAATAAAGCATTGATGAGCATTTGCTTCGCACAACGCAACATACCAAAACCCAAATTAATTCATTAATTAACTCTGACCGATCGAAATCGATCACAGCGCGCGTATATATATAGTACAAGCGAAACCACCAAAATAATTTGGCAATACATATATCACGCGCCCAATTCAGCACACCTGGCACGACGACGATACATACATGCATACATACAATCAATTCAAGCCCAAATTACCCCCAAAACGTTACCCATTAATTAATTAACTGCACGCACTCAAATCATGATTAATCGTAGCCGTACACGTACTCATCCCCATCCATCCATCCATCCATCGGACGGCCAGCAAGCATCGATCACAGATCTCGATGAGATCTCAGGCGTCGCGGTCGCGGTGGCACTCGGGCGACATGGCGGGGTAGCGTTCGCGGTCGTCGCAGTAGTTGTAGATGGTGTGCGTCTTGCGGACCCAGGCGAGGCGGCGGTACTGGTCGGCGTCGAGGTCGCGGAACTCCGGCTGGTCCCACCACCGGGCGCCCTGGGTGGCGCAGTACCGGGCCTCCGCCGACGCCTCGCAGCCATCGACGTGGAAGCCCCGGTAGGAGGCGACGAACGGCGCCCGCGACCAGTCGGTCTTCTCCCGCCCGCCGCGGGTGGCCCAGTCGTCGGCGTTCCACAGGCTGGAGTAGAGCTTCATCGGCTGGTTGAACGGATACCGCACGCCCAGGTCCTTGCTGTTCTTGAACACCCTGATCGGCGTGTCGTCCACGAAGAACCTGCATATATTGATAGATCGATACATTCAGATTTCAGAACGTACGTATGAAGTTTACAGGATTTTCATGTGCTCCCTCCGTTTCAGATTACAGGTTGCTTTGATTTTTATTAAAATCAAACTGCTCTCGTTTCATCGTCGTTTTGACTTCAATGAAAGTTAAAATGTTCTAAGTTTGATCAAGTTTGTAGAAAAAAATAGTAACATTTTCAACCCAACACAAATATATTATGAAGATGTATTCAATTGTAGACTTAATGAAATTAATTTGCTACTGTAAATATTACTATATTTGTTTACAAACTTGATCAAATTTAAAGTAGTTTGACTTTTAAACAACTTATAATATGAAACGGATGAGGTAGATTTTAGATCTGTTTGAGATAGCTGTACATTTTTTCATAACATTTTGTGTGTATAAATTGATGGGAAATAATTAACCTGCACATGTATATATACACATTTAGAACGTATGAATTTTACTGGATTTTTATGTAGATTCTAGACCCGACTGAGACAGCTAAAATTGGTTCATAAATGGGTAATCTATAATTTTCTATAACAAAACTTATGTGTATAAATAAATGAGTTAACTACTATAAAAAATTAAGGAAATGTTGCAGAAATGTATTACAAGAAAAAAAATTATATAGAAATAAAAACTTGCACTGGAAAATCTGAAATTTAGAAATATAATAGGGCTATCATAGGATTTTACTGGAACACAGGAAATACATAGTATTTTCATCAAGTAGTAGTAGGAGTAGTAATTTCAGTTAATACTACTACTACTAGCTTTTAATTTATTGAGGTTTGCTTTCAATAAACTGTTAGCGCACAGCGGCTATCCGCTTCTTGTTCGCACTGTGCAACGCTGTAGCATCGGCGCGTGTCAGCGTGTGGGCCCCACCGCCGACCGACCCATCCCTGCTTTTCATGTTCTTTCTGAACTCTGCTGGTCAGGGACGACATGTACACGCGCGCCAAAATCAATTGCACATGCGCGCCAATCTCTCGTCTCACCGTGCAGGTACCTTTTGCTTTGCTCATCTTTACGGTGGATTCAAAGCATCTTAGTACTACTGACACCGCACTAATTACTCTTACTACTTTCATCCCAGTCTAAGGCAGGATTAGACCCATCCTACCTGGCTACATTTTGAGGAAAAAAAAGAGAAAATCATTCTGCTAATGTAATACTCTCCCGGGCTATAATATACTCAGATACTAGTTTCAAAGTTTTTTTTTTCAAACTTCCAACTTTCCATCACATCAAATCTTTCATACAACACACAACACATCGTCTCCAATTTCAATCAAATTTTAAACTTTGGGCTAATCTAAACACAGCATAATTCTACAACTCTATTTGTCTTAAAATATACTCTTTGTATTTTAATATATAATAACTTTTTATGGCGTTTGACTATTCATTTTATTCAAATTTTTTATGCAAATATGAAAATATTTATGTCATACTTAAAATCACAATAAAATAAATGATAATTACATAATTTTTTTATAAGACGGATGGTAAAACGTTAGATAAAAAATTAACGACGTTATAAAGATATTATAAAATATTTTAATACAAAGAATCTCAAAGTTTACCAGAGTTGATAGTTGTAGATTGTGCTTCCTTATTTTTATTTTCTTCGGAAAATGAGGGAGTACAATGCAAGTAAATAAGTGGGGGTGTTAATGAGGTGTAATTAGCGTACGCGATCATGTAGAGGTTCCAGAGGACGGAGTAGGAGTGGTAGTCCTTGGTGGGGTCGAACCAGAGGTAGATCCTCTGCTCCCGGTCCCCCTTCCCGCCGGAGAAGACGTTCGTCTGCAGGATGTACGGCTCCCCCGTCCTGTTCCCCAGGAACTCGAAGTCGATCTCGTCGTGCTCCGAGTTCTGCGACGACAGCTGCAAATTCCCCAATGCAAAAAAACCACACATCATCGATCTCCGATCAAGAAGCAGAAGAGGAAGAGGATGAGGGAGCAATGGCGGCGGCGTACGTAGAAGGCGGTGACGGTGCCGGCGGAGTCGCCGGCGACGAGCTTGATGTGCATGCTGAAGTGGCCGAAGAGGTAGGAGCCCCGGGTCTGGAAGCCGGTGCCGGTGGACTTGTCGAGGTAGAGCTGCACCTCGCGCCCGCCGTCCACGTAGTGGATGTGGTCCTCCGCCCACGTCGGCACGTAGTTCTTCTCGAACGCCACGTCCACCGGCTTCCGCGGCGCCGCCGCCTCGCCGCCGCCCAGCAGCAGCACCGACATTGCCACCACCATCGCCGCCGCCGTCGCCGTCGCCATGTTGGTGGTGAGTGGTGGTTGTGTGTGCTCCGAGCAGAGGAGCTCGCGAGTATTTATAGGGGCTCTGCTCTGCTTGGCTTCCGTTTTCTGATTATCATTTGCTAATTAATAATCCACCTGTTCCTCTTCTAGACGCTACAGTGAACTGTGAAGCTAACTAGAGCAAGTTTAATAGTACAGCCAATGGTGGGCTCCAAATCAATTATAGTCAATTTAATAGTTAATTCATACAATAGTTATCAATAAACATGTACTGCATAATTAATGTATGGTCCCACCTATTATACACACATGCATCTTATAGTCCGTGCTGTAGCTGGCTATAAATCTATAGCCCGCTGCTCTTATCTCTCCTCTTTTATATTTTTAAAATATGTTTATAGTCAGCTTATAATCTGATATTGTACATGCTCTTAGACGAAGAGTGTGTGATTTGGGAATTAAATAGAGTACTTTTTTTTTTGGTGATTCTGTGTATTAGGGATAAAATTTCTTTTAACTTTCTTATTTCTCATCAGCACGCTTTTCGGTGTGTTTTACAAAAAGTATATAAATAGAAGTTGTTTAGAAATTCAAATAAATCAATGTTTTCAGTTTGAAAAATATCCTCCAACGGACACTTGAGACACTTGAGGACTGAAAGAAATCTTAACCATTGATTTATAGTTACTACATAAGAGAGCTTTTTTCTCATATTAATAGTTGCTGGTAATATACATAGATTAGTAACTACTACAGTAAAGACCATGGTGAAACATCCGTTAAATAAAAGTTGTTAATTAAGTACTCGTGATTAGCTAGCTGATGACCAAGTTGTAACCATGTAATAACGGGTGAGTGAGTGAGTGACAGAGTGATCGAGCAAGTTCATAGCAGCTGCTGCGCCAGCTGCGGCCAGACCACCACATGGGGGACTGACGAGCCTGTGAGGCGAAGGTTTTGTCTTGTGCGTCGTGTCAGGTTGGCCTAGTGGTGAGATGCGTAATGCATTATGCATGGGAGCAGTATCAAGCTGACACCATGGGATTATATTGAATTTAATCTGAATCATGCATTGCATACTTTTATATTAGATATATCAGCACACAAGTTGGGGGCTTGCTTTCAGAGGATTTTATATATGTAGGCGTCTCAAACATGAAGTTAGTAACAAAAAGTGCTTATATATATACATGTTTCTTGATAGTATATATATACTACTACTAACTACTACACCGTGTACATGTTGTGTGCGCTGTCACAAGAAGCTTCTAAGCACGCACGAACGCATCAGCATCAATGATCCATGAGATTTGTGGTACAAGGGATTAGCGTAGTAGTATACATATTACTGCATGAGTGTGTTTGTTTGGTTGGTTAATTTTTCAGTAAATGAAAAGTGATTTGCTCGCGGGGTGTGTGTTTAATACTAATATATATTGGTGGCAGCTTAATTAAGTTGCAAAACTTTTTTGGTCAGTCGCTGGCCAAAATGTTCCTGTCTGGTAGTATATCGGCGATGCATGGAGCCGGCGGTAGCCTCCTTAAATTCAAATAAATTTAAAAAATAATTTAGAATTTTTAATAAATTTTACACGATTTCATACGGTTTTTCACGGTTACCGTGGTTACCATGCGGTAACTGTGCTTACCACCAGGACACAGTAACCCGGTCCCGACGGTTTGGGAAACCCTGGCTACCATCACACGCTGTAGTGGTGTACAGTAGCAGTGCTACAGCGGAAGCGCGTGTAGTGAGGCCAGTTCAGTGCAGTGCAGTGTGTTGGCAGGTCGGTGACCAGACCGGACAGGAGTGAATGCTGGGCTGGGGGTTCACATGGGCGGTGAACTCGCATCGCAATCAGGAGCCGTCCCTACGTACGTGTACCGCCCGGGGATACATCGAGCTATATCCCAAGTCCTAATGCCTCAACGCTCGCTACGTACCGACATGAACAACGTCGCCGACTGTCCGGCGATTTTGAGGTTTCTTCAACCTTAAATTTAAAGTTAAGGTTTTCTTTTCGAAGTTTATTTTTTAGCGTTTGCTTTAACGGTAAACCGTTAAGAATAAGTATGTAAAAGTTTTATTCATAAATTACTTTTTTTTTACAAATATACTGTTTTTGGCTTTTTTTCATGAATATGCCAAACGATGGGGCTACTCAGCTTTTCCATCAAGTCTATTTTTCAATCTTTTCTTCCAAACTATGATAAACGATTTACTTTACCTTGGTTTATTTTTTTCAGCTTATTAGCGGTAGTTTAACTGATCAAAAGTTATATAATTCTATATGACTTAAAAGGAGACAACAAGTTTAAGGCTAAGCTGATACCGAGCACATAAAACAAGGTATGTTATTAACAAAGTAATTAATTAAGTATTAGCTGTTGTAAACTTAAAAATGAATTAAGTATTAGCTCCCAAGTATCCCTTATAGCGGAAGCCGGTTCGATTAGAAAACACTTATCAACTTGTGCGCGGACTTATGCTGGTTCATTCGTCGCGACATCTGCAATCATTTAGGAGAGTTCCATGATCCTCGTAGCAAACTTGCTACATACCCCAAATTCAAGAATCTATAAGAGAGTGGGAGAGGGAACATGCTGTGGACTAAATGGATGTATTTGTCGTGGGGGATCACTTGTAATAAACACTATACTTTCTATGTAATATGATTTAATTTGATGTTTCGGCTAATTTTCCATCTATTGTCCCGTTAGGTCAAATTATACCGACCTAGCACGTGCTAGCCGTGGGGGGTAAACTATTATTCCGTGCGGTCCACTTAATTTGACCACACGCGGCCTAATTGCACCGCACGGGATAATAGAATATCCCGTGCGGTCCGTATAACCAAACCGCACGGGATAATCGATTATCCCGTGCGGTCGGCCCGCCCGCACACGAAAATAAAGATGTTCCCAGACGAGGAGCTGCAGGCGGGCCGGGCGACCGTACGTGATAATCTATCCAACCACCCGGAATAATGGGTATTGCAGTAGTGGATATTAATTCAAAGAAACTTTTAAATAGATCTTTTTCGAAAAAATTACGCATTTAATACTTCGGGAAGCGCGCTCATGAGATACGAGGGGAGATTTTTTGCCGACTCTGCTGTGTCGAACAGAGCATAGGGCTCAAATTCAAAGACTATAGTGTCTCCGGCACCAATGCTAATTATTTTGGGCATCAATACGATCCTCAAAATATACTACCTTCTTCCCATATTACTCGTCGTGTTGATTTTTTGCTCGTAACGTTTGACCATTCATTTTATTTAAAAAATTAGTGCAAATATAAAAAATAATAAGTCAAACTTAAAGTACTTTTGATAATAAAACAAACACAAACAAAATAAATAATAATTTCAATTTTTTTTGAATAAGATGAATAATCAAACATTACAAATAAAAACTTAAAATGACATGTAATATGTGATGGAGGTAGTAGTTTTCTACAACTAATTGTAACTTTATGTACAAATCTAACAAAAATATAGTGCATATATTAATTTATATTGTACTCTCTCAGTTCCATGATATAAGGGATTTTAGGTAGATGTGACACGTTTTAAAACAATGAATCTGACAGACACTCTGTCCAGATTTATTGTACTATGATATGTTACATCTACTTAAAATCACTTATATTATGAGACGGAGGGAGTATCTAACTTTTCCCTTATGTTTAGTTTATTTTCTCCGACCGAAAGTAATATTGTCTGTACGTGCGCCGTAGCTAGTAAACGTGGCCTCCTACTAACCGTTGCAAGCAGAATTAACTACCAGTGCTAACTGCCACCAAGAAGAGTATAACCATGCGCCCATGTGCAATAGTTTTTGGGGCCAGAGATGAACCAAAAAAGAAAAAAAGGAAAAAGGTCGGTTTGGTACAACATGCCGAGGCGCACGTATATACCGTTATGGCATGAATGGCGCGGCTGACGAGCGAGGATGTCGGGGAGCATATTTATTTATTTATTTATTTATTAACCCTTAGCATCGATATTAAGTTAAACAAAAGAAGCTAATTAAGCAACCCTCCATTCACAAATATAATTAAGCCAGCACTTTAGATATTGACATAGTATATAAGGACACCAACAATGTATAGAGATGAAGTGGTCTATATAGATGGATCCCACAGCAGGTGGTATTAGTTGTTACAAACCCCATATAATGTATATGGATATGGTAGGAAATAAGATGGGTCCTACAAATAAAAGGCAGCAGAGATGAGACAGTAGTAGGAGAGAGAATACATATGATTTTTTTTATTTCTTATGGGTGGTCTTTATACCTAAGGGTAGCTCATCATAAGGTCACCTATAAGAACTATTGCCACAGTGTATAATACCCACCCTAGAAGCTTAAGACCTATCTTATGGCATTCATTGTGGATGCCCTAATATGCCACATTGACCAGTAACCAATAATACTATATATAAAGACAAGTTATTTTAAATGAAAATTTTATAATAATTTATTTCACAATATATATCTAGTATTATCATTTTTATACACTTTTTTTTTGTTAATGGTTAGAGTTAAATAAAATTGACCGAGATAAACTTATTTGAAGGTGGAACCAACGGGTCATTAACCAAATCCAAAATGTCCATTATCTACACGTAGTACTAACTAATGAGGCGATGCCACATGCTGAGAGCCTCATTGGTTGGCTTAATAATTAAGCCAAATCAAAAATTTAAATTTAAATTTTCAAACTTAATTTTGTAGTTGATTTTAAGATATTTTCAATGTAAATCTTTTTTCTTAATTTTTAAATCGCTACGAATAAATATATATATTTTACCTATAAATCAGTTTTTATTTTCTATTAAACTTTGTGACTTATTAGGGAATACGGGCAAGGAGTAATTACAGTTATCTGCGACGGTAACACATGTACATGTACAGATACATGGTCCCAGTTAGGGGCGATTGATGTGCTGTTGGATGATGACGATGGAGAGGTGTCAAGATACGAATTGACTGGCACATGTTGTCGGTCCGGCAGGCCCCATGTTACCCATTGGACCTATGTTTTCTCCCCCTCAAATTTTAATTTCTTTCTCTCGAAATCACCAAACCAGACTCCATCCGTCCCACTATTTTTCATGTCCAATATTAACCGTCCATTTTATTTATTTTTCTTTAAAAAAATTAAAAACATAAGCCACGCATAAAGTACTATTCATATTTTATCATCTTATAACAATAAAAATACTAATTTAAAAAGAATTCGAATAAAACGGATGACCGAAGTTGTACACGAAAACTTATGGTTACACTTATAATGAATCGGAGGGAGTATCTATCAATGTAACTGACATTATGTATATATATAATTAAGCACATGCTTGCATGTGTTCTCTTTGTTTGTTCGCGCCGATGGCGCTATCAGTTCCTCGTTAGGGTAAATCCACGTGCGTCTGCCTGAGCCGTTGGATCGAAAAAGAGTTAAGAGTATGCCACAACTAATTACATGCTCCCCAATGAATAAGAAAGGCTGTCCAGATTTAAATTAATTGATTATCTGGTTAAAAATCCTACATAAACTATATGATATAGAATGACAATATCAATTTCATTGTTTCCTCTTCGACTTATCAACCGTAACAAAAAGATTAAATCTTAAAACAAAATCTTAGAGTTGATTTTAACGTTTTTTCGTGCTAAGTTGTTTTTCAGGTTTGGCTTTCAATACACTATGAAACATACATATAAATTACTTATTCCATTGCTTATATGACATGTCCGTACACAATCAGCTGTGTTGAGACATGTCGTCTAGAATTAAATTTCATTTTCCTTTTATTTATCGAAGAGAGATGCAAGAACATCTCCACATTTCCATTAGAATGAAAAACAATAGTTCAGAGCAGAGAATTAAAGTTAATAAAAATGTCAAAAAAAATTACACCCGCTTATTACAGTACATTGATTGAAGTCTTTAAAAGGGCCCACGCAGCAGTCAAAAGGAGATCCATATCATCCAGCAAACAACGCGATCTAACCGGTCCTGCAAACACCTGAAAAAAGCAGGGGGAATCCTGCATATGCATGCATGCATCGCTATCTTCTTACTGTTCATGCAGCATCCATCCACTTGCTTAGAATAATCACATCATTACATACAGCTAGCTACCATTTTTTTTTGTTTTTTAGTCTGCATATTTGTCCAGGATAATCCATTCATAATAGCATACCCCATGTAAAGCCACATTTGCATCCATGCATAGAAGCTTGTTTCGTGAAGAAAAAATGCATTTGTTTGTACCACAGGGAAAATTGAATCAAAGTAAAATTTTCAAGAGATCAAACCTAGCATCTTGCTTTTTTTTTCTTAATATGGAATTGATCATATATAGGAATGTAGGGGCTAGCTGTATGGTTGAGTACTTCAATTTACCCAAGCTTGCTATATTTTTTTTTGACTAACTAGCCTAAGGTTTGGTTAACAGAGCTACACTTTAGCTAGCATGACTATATTTGCCACACTTGTTTTTATCTCAATGGCATATGGGGTCTACATAGTGAAGAAGAAATTTGGTCATGAGTGTGGCTATGAACCAAATAGGTACCTAGCTCGGTTAAACTTATGTAACTTGAGGTGTGGTAACCTTATACAAGTTATGTGTCAAACCAACAGCCCCTACTCATATAATTTTTTTTTCCATATGAACCCATGGGGCCTCTGGGAAAAATACTAAGCAAATTGAATGCTCCAAAAATTATTTGCCATTCTTGCATTTCAAAATGAACCATTAAACTAAACTTTAAATGAAAGTTCATCTAGCATCCTAGAAAGAATTATAGGAACAACTGAACGAACAAGCAATGCATGAATATTTTGAAATGTGGAAATTTTATAGAATTATCACAAGATTCAGTTCAGTTCTTTTAAAAATCTTCAAAACTCCTCCGTTTCAAACCAAGGCCATAGATTCACATCTTAAAAGGAACTTTGAATGGGTAGATCTTCTACGCATGATGCTCGGGAGTTGTCTTATCCCTTGTAGGTCAAGTTTTAAAACCGGCCTTAGCTATATATCTTTTTAAAGATAATGAAAATACTCCTTCCGTACTATAATATAGCAACTTACTTAATTAGGACTGGATAAAATATTTTATAGTCTTATTCAGATTCATTGTACTATTAAATATTTCATTTGGTTCGGTTATTATATTATAAAACGAAGGAAAATAATTTACTTCCTCCGTTTCATATTATAAGATTTTCTAATATTGTTTGCATTCATATATATGTTAATAAATCTAAATATTTATGTGGGCCTATATTTATTAACATATACTCCCTCCATCTCTAAATGTTTAACGTCGTTGACTTTTTAAAACATATTTCACCGTTCGTCTTATTCAAAAAATTACTTTTATGTTTACATATAGTTTTACAAATTTCACAAAAGTTTTTGAATAAGATGAATGGTCAAACATGTTTAAAAAAGTCAACGGCGTCAAACATTTAGGGAATGAGGAAGTATATGAATATGGGTTGTGCTAGATCTTATAACCTGAAACGGAAGTAGTACAACTCTATCGGACTATTTGCCCGGAAGCATCATGATTCGATCGTTGATTGACATGATGTTAAGGGCAAGTGTTATGCTAGATGTGACTACCACCTCCAAATTTATCCATATCATTTATTTATGAACTAAGAGGCAACTCATACAATATGTCACCTCTAATATACAAATACCAATGTCTCTAATACTCTCACACCCTTATTGAAATTTATGTGGAGGTTGCCTCTTAATTTAGGGGTGGCTCATCATCTCTCTCGTTACTTCTCTCCTCCACCTCATTATTCAATCAAATATGGCATTTTTAGGGACAGTATATGAAGCATTATAGCACTTTACCTACTAAAAACGGAAGAGGTTGGTTCGATCGATGCCTCGATGGGATGAGCAGGCAGGTCCCAGCGGCCACGTGCTCGCACGCACGTCATGGTACTAACTGTACGCTAATTTGGTATCCAAATCATCAACAGCGTTATGGACCAGTGACGCAGGCAGCTTCATGCGGCCTGCAGGCAGATCACATCACCACTGATCTATCCAACCGAGTGGGCCTAAATAAATCTCATGATCCATCCGCATGAAGATTTTTCTAGATAATAAAACAAGAACAAGATTATGCGCAATAACTTTTTCTTACTGAATTTTTATAAAGACTGATGTCGTAATAAAATCCGGCCTTTTCTTTCGAGAACTTACATGACCAATGTTTGAAACTAATTAAGATAAAAGATTAAGTAAGTGTACAGAAAATATGAAAGCTATTAGTGTATAATTAATTGAGTTTTAATTATTATAAATTTAAAAAATAGATTTATTTAATATTTTAGAGCAACCTCTTTATACAAAGTTTCTACGTACAATATTAGCAGTTTCAAAAGCGTGCTAACGAAATCGAGGTAGAAATCTACATCTATTTCTATTGGTTAACAAATAGAAACAGAACTCCAGGAATCGAGGATGCAAAGACTAACTCCAACGCTTACAAAGACATATATTTATCTTAAGTCTATTTGTAAATCAAAATCCGATATTGCTATATATCCGGTATATATATATGAAGGTGAACCCATCACCAATATAAGCATGATCTCATGGGCTGCGGCGCCGATGCATGCATCCTACAATTCGATCATGGTTTCATATGGATTATGGAGCATATATATATCATTGATGCCATTTCATCATTGAGTGGATCCATCATCGATCCATCCATGAACCATGATACGATGATGAGAAGTTATTATTAGCAGTTAATTCTCATCTCATCTCGTGATGCCGGTGCATGGCCAGCCAACGCATAATGCAAATCCCCATCCATCGATCCATCAATTGTGTCCAGCCAGCTGGGTCGTCTACTCTCAATCACCAGACAACTGCTCATGGATCATCTTATGGCTGGAAAACAATAAGATCCCCCAAAAACCAAATAAAAAAGAGGAAGAAAAACTAATGGCTCCAGTGAACCGGCAGTGCACATCGATCTCGTGACAATGTTCGATCAGGTGTGAGAATGACGAGCCAGCGACAGACAGATCAAACTAGGGATACATAGTTCCCGGAGTAGTAGCCTGCCATTCTATCCCGAATTTGATCGGTGAGCATGGATGCAAGATTGATCGAGATAGTGAAGTTAAGAATCTAAGTTAATAGGATCCAAGGAAAGAAATGGCCAGTCGGCTAATGATTTTTTTGAACTTGTATAAGTTAAATTTGACCTTATATGTTTGTGAAGGTGACATATTTCATATTAATCTTTTTGTTAGATAAGGGTATTTTTACTCAGCCTCTACATCCAAACGGATATATGCAACATTTTTAAATTAGTAACTTAGCCTAACGAAAGGAAACTTAGCCCACAAATAACCTAATTTGAAATTCGCTCCTATGGAGATTTGAAGTAAGGATCTTGGAGTGCTACTCAGGTCACTGCAACCACTAGACGATATACCATTTCACAATTTCACACTAATCTATCTAAGTGTTATGTATGAAACGAGTTTACAATTTTATATTAATTTATCTAAGTGTTATGTACGAAACGAAAAGATAGCTCTCTCGAGGAACAAAAATCTCTCCCACATATATGTATGGATTGGTGCATCGCTTTGACTACCGACATGAACTGCTTGCAATGCAATTTTTTTTTTCTGCCTGCTTGCAAGCAATTTTGCATGCGCCGTGATGCACTGTTTGGATCGGTTATTTCAGATTAGGCGTAGGGACACGAGGGAACTAGCTGGCTTGATGGCAACAGCACATAGAAGAGGGGGGGGGGGGGGGGGGGATGGATGACATATGCATGAAAACTGCTACTAAAATATAGGTAAAATTGGTTATATAGCATTAAAAGTTCACGTTTTTGGTTTTATAGCACCAAAAGTTACCGGTTCACTTCAATAGCACCCAAAGTTCACCCTGTTCCCATTTTTAGCACTTCCGTCAATTTTTTCCGTCTGTCTTAGATCGTTATTGATCCAGCTACACACACGATATGACATTTCTACCCCTCATTGACATGCATTATACTTGTACTTGTGAGGGGTAGAAACGTCATATCGTGTGTGTGGCTGGATCAATAACGATCAAGACGGGCGGAAAACAATCCAGAATTGACGGAAGTGTTAAAAATGGAAACATGGTGAACTTTGGGTGCTATTAAAGTGAACCGGTAACTTTCCGTGCTATAAAACCAAAAACGTAAACTTTCGATGCTATATAACCAATTTTGCCTAAAATATATTATGGCCACTAATCAACAAGACCGATGCTAGCTAGCTAGCTTCCCTGTGGGGTCAGGACATGCATCTAAGTTCCGGGTAAAAATACGGAATTGCCATATTTCGTTCAACAAAAATTCTTAGAGAAATTAATCTATCAAATTGCAGGTGGTTAGATTTACTCTGAGATTCGTGCAAGTGATGGGAAAAAAATAAAAAATTAACACAAGCGGAGTATACACCCACCATGTTACCTAATGGTTTTTGATATCTAGTCCATCAGTTAGTTATATTTATATTATATCGAAGTCACAATATACTATAGTTATATTTGACATATTTTAGAGATGATTTTCTGTCTAATGTAATATAAGTAGTCCTAGAAGAAATCAATGTATATGCAGCAACATATTGCATATATAGTTCACATGTTCCGTCCCAACAATGAAAGCAACCTGGTGTATAGGTGCCTATATAAGTGTGATTACATGCAGCCACGTCATAAAAAATGTTATAGTCATCGGATCATTGTGCCTATCAGATATCAACCATTGGATACGATAGAAAAGCTTACAACATGTGGCCCATTCCTCACATTAATTGCAAATGAATACCCTTTATTCCAATGTTGATTGCTCATTACTTGATGGTTTCTTTGAGCATATATCTTAATGCTCAAAGAAACCATCAAGTAATCATTCTCTCTTTCTCTTCCATAATCTCAACAATTTGAGCACAAAATCCCCACCTCCATGGTCCCTGCTACAAGGTTGTACTTTTACCTATATATACTTCTTTCATCTCATATCAAAACTATAGGTCTCCAACCATAAATCAGTTATCGAGGCATTATTAGTGCCACATAGTAAGTTTTTAATATTTAAAATGAAAGTTGTTGAGACATAATTTAAGAGCATTTTCGAGATTGAGATAAGTTCTATTGATGATATTTTTATCTTTCTGATGCTCTCAGTACGTATGCCTCAAAAACTTTCTCATAGATCACCACCATTATTGTAAACTTTGCTTCAATTCACACACAAATCTAAATCTATTATACCACTCTATCATTTTTTTCAGCCTTACACGTTTCATCAAAAAATTGCTTTTATAAATTTCCGCTGCAACACGCAAGGCTTTTGACGAGTTCATATTATTTTTAATACCAACCAATTAGGGCTAAATGCAACACCCCTAAATTAAAGTAGTTTTGTAATCAAAAGCATATCTAAAACTACAGGCTTTTCACATATTTCAGAAATTTTCGCACCAAATTGCAGCAAATGGAAGACTGAAAAACCAAAATATCTACTGGACCAGCTAATGTCAAAGAAACCAAGGAATATAGGAATAAACAACACAAGAGTCGAGAGGGATGAATTTAGAAATCTATTGGTTAAGATTTATTATTGGGGACTATCTAGTTAGCACTTGACAGAGTACCCCTTTCCCCTAAAATCATGTGAATTTTCAAACATCGTCGGATTGCTCAAAAATCAAAATTCATGTAGCACAATTCGAGCCCTTAATTTCCCAACCTCTCCTCTACTCCCTCCCAGCCACCATGGGATCGAGCGCTCGATACCCCTCGCCGATGCCACCATCGTGTCGCCGCCCAATCTCATCGGCTGGCCGGAAAGCATAAATGGCACCAGTGAGCCCACCTTCCTTCCCCCTCCCAAAGTCAGCCTCCCCATTCCCCTCCTCAAGCTAGCAGCGAGAAGGTGCCTATGCTCCACCATCTTCCTCGCCTCCGAATCTCCCTACCACTGGATTCGTCACCACTAGCCACTAGCTCCTAACTACAACCTCACATTGTTCCCACCATAGACGCCTACCCCTGCACACAGGAGGGATGGCACTATAGGTACTGAAAATGTTAAAACCGATACCTATATACCTTTTCCCATCTTTGTGGGTAAAAAAATATGAAACATGCACCTTTCAACAGCTATAGATATCAGTTCTAAAGGAAAACCGACACTAATACTATTGGTGCTGCCTATTAATATATTAGATGTGCCCATTTTTAAAACTCGTACGAAAGGGTCCTCCAAACCCCCCGCGTGCGGGGGATCCAGTGCACCCTCCGGGGGTAGAAGAATTTGTTAGTTGTAGTTGTTCAGAAGGGACAAGTTGCTCCCCTGATCCCCTCTACTGACCAGAGGAAGCATTTTAAACCGACACCCATAAGCATCGAGCCAAGCCAAGCCGACTGTTCGTCCTTATCCACTCACGAGCGGATAAGGGGAGCAAGAGGCACTCGCCCTCCCCCCTCTCTCTCTCTCCACCCGCAACCATCGGCGATGCTGACCCAGCTCCCTACCTATTGATTGACGGCGGCGGCGCACTCCTCACCCGCGAGATCCGGCAACGCCCTCCCAACACTAAATCCGGAGGGCTGATCCCTACCCACGAGCGGCGGCAGTGGCACCCTCTCTGACGCCAGATCTAGTGGGCCTAAGCTCGGGGGCCACCGGATCTAGCCCCCGTGCCTGTCCCCAGAGAAGCTCTGTCGTTCCTCGGCGTTGACAACGGTGAGCGGCGGTGCCTGATGTTGTGTTTTAGTGTGTTTGTTATGCTTGTTGTGACAGGCTGGCATCTGCAGTTCTGCAGTGGCTGGCTAGATAAGCTAAATGCATCATGCAATGCATGCATATGCATGGCCATCGCAAGTTAGCAACTGGGAGTATCAGACTTCCTCCGTTTTTAAATATTTGACACCGTTAATCTTTTAGTACATGTTTTACCGTTCATCTTATTAAAAACTTTTGTGAAATATATAAAACTATATATATACATATAAGTATATTTAATAATGAATCAAATAATAGGAAAAGAATTAATAATTACTTAAATTTTTTAAATAAGATGAACGGTTAAATATATTTTAAAAAAATCAACAGATCAAATATTTATAAACGGAGATAGTATTTAACTCAGCATGCAGCTGTACCAAAAATTTTCATATGCTGTGACTAATTAACAAGGTGGTGTTTTGGCGTGGTCAATGTTTCGATAGGAGGGTTTCAAGGCTTCGTTAAGCCTCAGACACTCGGCGGCCCACGTCGTTGTTGGGCTAACGCAAGCCCAAGAAGCCAGCCAGCCCATGGCTAATTACTCGAGCATGTACTACGTACTCGGATTCATCTGGTTTCCATCATCGATGCACACATCTCTTGGAGATATATTGCATTCTCAGCGAAGAATTTGCATGATCAGCCTGACAGACTCCAATGCAGTTGTGCTGATCAAACTGGATTCCAAACTCTTCTCAGCGAGTTTTTCAAGCAGGTGAAGGAACGGCCACTCAGCCCAAGGATGTCACCGACTTGGTCCAACGTCCAAGTGTTCATTCGTGGGGCTCATCGAGAAAACGGACGAATATGAAAAATTGAAAATTGAACGCATCGACGAGCCCCAATTTCATTGAATAGAGAAGGAGATGAAAAATTGAAAACAACTCTTACACAAATAAATTAGAAATAAATAATGAATTGCAATCGAAATGCCACAATTTCATTTCGAGAACATTCGCAATCCAAAACAATAGCTTATCGAACTACATTCCACAATCCTACTAACACCACAATTTCAATAATTCACAAAAATCCACCTCCCCTTAATTTCACCGCCTCTCAAGGGGTAACAATCTAAAGCGTGGCGTACTCGCTTCGATACCCTGCTTGGAATCGACGGGAACATGATCACAAGATCCCTCTGAAGAAATCTCGTGATTCGCCCTCTTTTTCGCCGATGATGAATCGGAGATCCATCTCTCAACCATGTGGTTGATGTGATCGTGCATCCTCTGGTTTCCACCGTCGATGCGCATCTCTTCGAGGTGAATCGCGTTCTCGGCGAAGAACTTGATCAGCTTGACGCCAATGCAGTTGGGTTGATCCATCCGAAACTGGATTGCAAATCTTCTCAGTGAGTTCTTCAAGCAGGCGAAGGATCGGCCACTCAATCCTACGATGCTCAGGTGTTCGTCCATGGAGTTCACCGGCATCGGCGGCGGCGGCGGCGGAGGTGGGTTGGGTTTGCGGCGGCGGCGGCGAGCGAAGCGATCGAGAGACTCGGCGAGGTCGGCTTGCTGCCTCGCTCGCAGGAGATCGCGGCCGTACCTGCCGTTCATGGCGGAGTCGCGCTCGCGCGGCGGCGCCGTGGCGAGGCGGAGCGTGAGGTGGCGGGCGGCGGGGCAGCACCGGAGCAGGTTGCCGATGGCCACCGCGGCGGCCGTCTCGCTCGCGGGTTCGTGGTGCCCTTCCAGCTCGAGGTGCTCGACGTTGGGGAACGCGACGAGGAGCTCGTCGCGCGTCGCCCTGCCGGCGACGGCGACGTGCTTGAGGTCGCTCACCTTGAGCTTCAGCGACCTGACGCCGCGGAAGCTGCGGAGAAAAGCGCCAGAAGAGGTCGCGGCGGGTGGAGGCGGAGGCGTACATGTCGTGGAAGAAGTGGAGGTCGGCGCGCGCCATGCCCGGCGGCGAGGCCGCGAGGGAGAAGCGCCGCGCGTAGCCCGCGTACCTGAACGACCGGAGCCCCGGCGCGTCGATCTCGACGGAGCTGGTCCCCAGTGGGCCGCGGCGGCTTCTCCCGTAGGGCTCCGCGTCGTCCGTCTTGCACCTCGCCAGCACGAGCGCGGTGGTGGCCGCCGGGAGGCGGAGGCGGTAGCAGCCGTGCTCCACCCCGTCGAAGGAGACGGAGTCGAGGTGCACGGTGGCGAGCGCCGGCGCGGCGTCGATGGCGCGCTGCAGGTCGTTCACGTTCACGGCTTAGGCCTGCAGCCGCAGCGTCGTCAGCCGCGGGGTTTCCACGGCGGCGGCGGCGGCGGGGCGCGGCATGCGCAGGCCGCTGCACCCGACGAGGTCCAGCACGCGGAGGGTCTCCGACGGGACGTAGCCGAGGTCCAGGTCGAACACCCCGACTTGACGGCCGACCTCGCCGTCGTCGTCGTCGTCGTCGACGGGCGGCGCGCTGGCGCTGACGCCGAGCTCCTCCACGCGGCGCGCCGCCGGGTGGGAGACCACGTCGCGGACCACGTCTCCCCTCTTCACCCATCTCTCCACCTCTCGCTCCGCCTCCGCGTCGTCGCTGATCCGCTCCCACACCTCCACGTCGGGCGCCGCGCCCGCGTCGAACGGCCTCGCCGTGTGCACGAACCCGTCGATCACATCCATGGTCGCCGCTCGAAGGTCCAAGGTGAGCCTCGTGACGTGGCGGCCTGCGGCGGCGGCGAGCGCCGCCTGAGCGGAGCGGACGAAGGCGTCATGGCAGGAGGAGACGGCGGCGTGGATGACGCGGTAGCCGTGGCGGCGGTCGGGCTCGGGGAGGCGCACGGCGAGGTTGACGGCGCCGGTGGAGCGCCGGTGGAGCGCCAGAGCGAGCGCCACCGCGACGAGAGCAGGCTGGTGGACGAGGCCTCCCTGGCCGGCGCGAAGCGGAGGATGCGCTGGATGAGGTCGTCGGGGAGCGCCGAGATGCGGTCGACGCCGCCGGCCATCGTCGCCGCCGTGATCGGATCTCGCGAAGGCGAAGGCGAAGGCGATGGAAATTTATACGGGGCGCAACGTGAGGGGATATGCCTTGCAGTTGCAGGCGGTGCGAGTCCAAGTCGGTGTTGATGGCGAAACAAACTGGGCTGTGATGGGCCGAAAGCCCGGTTCGTCTGCAGGGCCACAACAATACGAGAATCCTCTTGCTCGGTAGCTTCTAGTTACTGCTGCATGTAAGATGAGTGCTAGTTTCTTCTTATCACTTTAAATAATTTTTCTCCTAAACTACTTAGGAGATTTACGATCCGATCGTACTTGCTCCTAGGGCCTCATCGTTTGGCTTTTCTCGTAATAAGCTAAAACGGCTTATTAGAGAATAAAAATGAATTTATAGGTAAAACTTTTATATATGTATTCTCGGTGACTTAAAAGCCAATGCTGAAAAAGAAACTACGTTGAAAATATCTCAAAATCAATGTTAAAATTAAGTTTGAAAATTCAAATTTTGGCTTTTTCTTTGGCTGAATAGGCCATCCGATGGGAGCCCTACTCTCTCTTCTCTCATGCATGGATTTA
The DNA here is from genome assembly GCF_000147395.1 of Oryza glaberrima. NCBI lineage: Eukaryota > Viridiplantae > Streptophyta > Magnoliopsida > Poales > Poaceae > Oryza > Oryza glaberrima. Next base: position 18,612,669 of record NC_068336.1, on the reverse strand, counting down.
ATAACCTTTAAAATATTTTTTCTCCTAAACTATTTATCTAATCATACGTTCTATTCATTGTAATTAAATCTTCACAACAAAATATCGCATGATTATATTCTGATGAAAAGAAACATACATTTCAGCCCGTTAATACTCAATGTATCATACGTGATAGCAACATGTTTCAGCGTGCCTTCACTATGTTTCACAAATTTAAAGGTCATTGGTGAGTGATTAATAAATTATTAACCATTGCAAACTTGAAAATATATTTATTTTCTTTTCTAAAAAAACTTCTACATATAAATTTTTTGTGCGAAATATGACGCCTAGTAGATTGAGAAGACTACGGAAAATAGAGAAGCTGATTCAAACTCACTCAGCCAAAGATGGGTAAATTATTGCACTTTGTAAACTTAGTTTGACACAAAGCAAATCATAAGCCAACTAGGCACCACTAGGACATCACAATGCTGATAGCTGGACATGAACCAGTGGGGCAGGCGAAAGAAAATGAATCGTACTTGTAAATTTAACAACAGAAAGAAAATGAAGAAATGTGCCATAATCCACAACTGGTATGTTAACTCGAGCTAACTTAGAAGGCTCGAAAAAGTTATTCATCAAAGGATAAAGCTCTAAGCAACTTAAACTAATCACATTGTTGCCCAATGGCAGATTAACTATATGAGCATCCTAACAGCGATGGCTACAAAAATGTACCAGCCGATCGAGAGCATCTTCCTCTAGTTATTGGCCCGGGAAAAAAGATTAAAATGTGGCTGAACGTTTCGAGTTTATCCTCAGTTATTAACATCCAAGATGATAATTGTTAGAAGAATTAACAGCAGCGGTGTAGGCATGTGTAGCTTCAAGCAGCAGCCTTCTTGCAGTGGTTTTCCAGCCACTCCATGGTGACACTCTTCGGTCTTTCGAGCGGCAGACCAAGAGCACGGTCCCAAATGAGCTGTCATACATAATGTATCACAAGTCAGAATTGGTTGATACAGGATCTGAAGAAAGAGGTAGACAGTTGAAGGGAAGAAATATACTTGGGATCCTATGCCTATGCTCCTCGAAACTCCGAAAAGGACGGTGTAATACCTGCGTAATTAGATGGCCGCTTTTCTTAAGTACTCGTTCTGAAGTACATTTACTATTCCATCATGGGTTCAAGATTAAATTTGGTTACTAAATTATTTAACCAGCACAGGTAAACATACCGAGCTTCAGATAATCCAAAGTGGTTCAGCAGAACTCCACTGTGAGCATCAACATTAGGCCATGGGTTTTTGACCTGGAAATATGGACAATGTTGTCACTTTTTAGCCAATAAGATGGAAATAAAAGGGTAGCAATGATGATCAATCTAGTGGCATTACCTTGCCAAGCTCAGTGAGGATTGGAGGCACAACTTCATACAACTTGGAGACCTGAAAGGACATAGATTGATAAGAATCCCATTGAGAAATAGATCGATAAGAATCCCATTGAGATAGTTAGACTGAAAGAGAGCCATGCAGTTGGACAGACATTTTAGACTAACCAGTTGGAAAAGTGGATCCTCAGGCAAGTACTTCAAAGCAAACTCCCTCTGACATGTATATCGTGGATCGGTCTTACGTAGAACTCCATGACCAAAGCCAGGAACAACCTACAAATGAATGCGCTGTGACCTTAGTAATTTTGAGTTGTCAATTCATGTTCAACAAAAAATAAGGTAAAAGTGTATGCAGATCATTAGAGATATAGCATTTGTATAACCAGCTAAGTTAAACAGATCCAATATGACACTACCAATGCTTAGCAATTAACTCTCAGAAAGCTGAGTTTTCATTTCAAACTTCCCAAGAAAATAAATTTGCAGTTAAAACACAATCATATATGCACTTCCTCATCAAATAGATATATCAGTGAGATAAGCTACCTTTCCACTTTGTAGTGTCTTCCACACATACTCTTTGAGTTGATCGGTTGTAACATCACTACCTGTCTCACCTATTACAGATTTGATCCACAACAGCACTTCCTGCATTACATGTTGACTATGGTCAGTTCACACAAACTAAAATTTGATTTAAAAATGACCTGCAACATTTGTTGAGTAAATAGCGCAATGAGTCCTTTTTAGCAGGATGCAGCAAACAAGATCCAGTGCAACAAACTGAGCATATACCTGATTAGCCAGGCCGTGCAATGGTCCAGCTAAACCATTCAGTGCAGCTGCAAAAGAAAGATAAGGATCTGACAGAGCACTTCCAACCTGTAATTGAATATCATAAGTATGGGATGAAGAGGTTAGTACCCAGAGATGAGTCATGAGAGATAGGCAATGGCCAACAAAAGAAAAAAAAAAGTATATCATAAGTGATAAACATACGGACTTGAAAGCTAACGGATTGCAAGGTTTTTCGTGGCAAATTATGATGCTACCTTATACTATAACCACAACCACTTCTACCTTGGATATAGAGATTCAGCTCTCAGGATCACCAAACAACCAAAGAAGGCCACACTGGTACACCAGGATTTTTCTAGCCATACAATAGCTCATCCAGCAGAAATAGATCGATAGTCTCAATTTCATAGCTTTTATGCTATTAGACAATAAAATGTACTCACTACGCATTTCTAAGGACTAAAGACTCCATGAGCAGTCAGTGGGTCTAGGTCCTTCAGGATAACAGTTCAACTAATGAAAATCTCTGCTGTTAGTTATGTTCCTAGTTATTTCTTAAAGATATCATCCCTAATTGCTAGTTTGGTTTATTATTACCACTTTGTTTTATCAGTGCATACTAATCGCAGTGAAGCAAATCAAAGGCTTAAAGTGGCATCCAATGCTATGCATGCCAAAACTGCAATACATAAAACGGCACAAGGATGATGAAGCAGCCAGCAGTGATCCGGTGGCAGGTTAAAACAATGTTAGCAACACTAACAAGAAAAATCAACACTGAAAACAAAGAAACAGTAATTACCAGATGTCCAGTATGAGCACTGACATTTCCACCTTCATGATCACTGGAAGAACCCAGGTGGAGGTATGAGGGAAAATAAATCAAACCAACTCTGTAAGAAACGAATATAGAAGTCAAAACAAGGATGGAATAAATTACGTGTGGATTGTCACATATAGTCGCATCAACTCGAGCATTTTGGGATCATCAAACCCAAGCATGTGTGAAAAGTTTGCTGCATAGTCCAGTGCATTATCAGCTGCTATAGTTTTCCCATCCTTGAAGATCCTTCAGTGAACCAGAAAATAGGGTTACTACTATTGCAGTTACAAAATTTACAGGATTGCCTGGAAAGTAAAGATGTTGGATGTATTGGTAAAAAAAAAGCTACCTCCGGTAAACATACGAAGCCACTGGTGGAAGGCGAGCTATCAAATTTAAGCAATCTTCATAGGTAGGCTCCCAGAACCTATTAAAATAGCAACAGAGCAGTCAAGAACATGGACAAAACTATTGAACAATTAATGCAACTCTTGAGGCAGTGTAAATCCCAAGCATACTTTGATTTTGGCATTCCTTTGTCGTAAGCTTTTTGAAACTCACTCTCAACCTGAAAATAAGAGTTAAAATAAAAGAGCTAAATAAGAATTACAAAAGGCAGAGAAATACAAGGGTTTTATTAACGATTTTTTAAATGGTTTTGGTTAATTTATTTTGGCATACATCACCTCCAAATTAAATATGCTTTCAAATAAATGGCAACAGAGTATGTTTTAATTTCAGTGGAGTGATATGCTACAAATTAAAAAAACAAGAAAAGAAGAAGTGTTTACTTGAAGTGCCATCACCCCTGTGGTAAACTGTGTCATTGGATGAGCAGTTACAGGGAGAGCATCAATTGCCTTATACACATGGCCTGCATCCATATCATATGTCAATCAAATGGGAGCCCAGTAGCCAAGTGGTTAACATACTGTCTGTTTATAGAAGTCCAAATTTATATGCAGTACTCCCTACCGCTAGAGATTGAATGCACAATAAACTCAAATCAACTTATCAAAGATGAATACATAAATAAGCTATATCATTATGACAATATCAAAGGAAGGGTGTTCATAGAAGTCCAAATTTATACGCAGTACTCCCTACCACTAAAGACTGAATGGACAATAAACTCAAATCAACTTATCAAAGATGAATACATAAATAAGCTATATCATTATGACAATATCAAAGGAAGGGTTAAAAAAATTCAAGTTACTCTATCAGCAGAGGGCATGAAGAGTCAAAATAGAGAAAATAAATGGAACTGGCTCAAAAATACTTTCTACAGTTGCCTTTAAAATTTTAACTACACGTAAGAAGTTCTAAAGTTAACAACAATAATCTTAAGGAAATTGAAAAGGTTAACCTTAAAGCTAACAGATTACTATAAGAAATTCAGAATGAAGTAGCTTCAATTGTTTCAAACTAATCTATAAGAAACTAGGTGTGTTTATGTGTACTTCCAGAATAAAACTTCATAGGAACAAAACCTCCGTAATCTCTGTATTTAACTGTCTATATTTGAACTTTTAAGAAACAGAAAATAAGATAATGATGTGAAACTCATCTAAGCAATAATGTAATGAACCAACAGAGACAATAGCAGACCTGGAACACTCGAACGGGTAACCAATTCCTTTGATAGAGCATCGACTTGCTCTTTGGTTGGCACCTGAAACAAACAAATACGCATCAGTCCACACTAATAGCTAAATGCTGACAAAAATAAGAATAGGAAATCGAGATTACAAGTATAACAGGTAAACAAAGAAGCTCCTACTGAATCAAGTCCTGTTTCTGGAAGGAACCTTATTGGCAGAGCATCAAACTATTTCAACAAGGATTCTATAAGAAAGGCAAAAGCCAAACCTTTCCAGTCAAAAGAAGCCAAAGGAGACCCTCAGGCAAAGGCTCCCCACCTTTAATTGCTGTTGGCAGCACTTTCTGGCACTCTGGAATCGAGAGACCCCTGAAACGAATACCCTGGATAGAAAAGAGACAAAGATGTTACAACTAAGTTACAAATTCCAACAGCAAAACATGGAGTGATACACGTTTAAATTTCACAAATTCCAACTAAGTTACAACTCTAACTCAAAATATGAAGCAAAGCTGCCACCTCTAAACGATATATCATAAAAGCATCACACTCTTTCAATGAAGCACATTACTATATAGTGACTTCAGAAATGAGAAATCTAGACTATCCGTGTACCTCCTTTAAATCAATGTGCTAAATTTGATTGTGGAACTTGATTCACATTGACAAATATGAATAATAATTACATCGTTATTACTGTGAATCAATGTGCTAAATTTGATCATGCTCAACTGTTAGTACAGAAATTTGCTTGGAGATCATGAAAATATGGTGATTCATTTGTTTAATTTTTCATCTATTGCACATTACAAGATATATATAGACAAAATAAGCACTTCTGCTTTTATATTATGGTATCATAGAACCATACATAGTTACAAGTATACCTCCTCCGGGTCAAGCAATGATGTTTCCCAAAGCATTCCAATCATTCCTCTCATCCCGCCAAGGACCTGGAGAAACACAATTCAAGACTTTAGCCCAATCAATTAAGGGCACCCTTAAAAAGCAATAGCAATAGATTCATCCATAAATAATTGATACCAGAATCATACCATATCAACAGTGATATTTCCAAGCTGGACCTTCCCATGTTCTGATTTAAGTTTCTTTAAGCGATCCTGTACCAGAATGGTAAAGTGAGTTGTGCTTTTCTATCCTGATCTTTGACAGGAAATCAGCTAATATATAGAGTTTAGGTAAAAGTGAACTGGTGAGCTAGCTGCAAGTAGGTCCTTCTCTGATACAGATTCTGAATGTTGTTATTAGTGCTTGACGCAAAACTAAACTTGTGAAGAAAACAATAACCTGATAGGTCAATCTTGTAGTGCATTTTCAATAGCCCAGAGAACCAAGCTAGTGATGGGGGATTTCTTAAGGTGCTGAAACAGTGCGTTCAATACAGTGTTCATCTAACATTTGCTTCTATGCCCCAGCACAGCTTTTACACCAAGAGAGAGAGAGAGAGAGAGAGAGAGAGAGAGAGAGAGAGAGAGAAGAAGAAGAAGAAGAAAAAGAGAGATAATCCGCAACATTTGGAAGTTGGATGTAAGCATGCCCTCACACAGTAGCAGCAACATAGTATTGCATGAAGCAAGAAGATGGCAACACTATAGGCTAAAGAAAAAGGGAAAGATATGGAATTGGATGCCAGAAACATTTCAACATTGTCAAATTATTAGATGTGCTAGCGAGTAACAAAACAAACCTGTTGCTCGGGAATCAATTCCTGCAGCTGGGACTTAAGATCCTGAAAGCATAATATTTAGGAACACAAATCAAACATCCTTTTCAGAGCACATTTCCAACTCATTCAATCGTAGCCAATCACAAAAAGTAGAGAGGGTAACTAGCAATTTCAACCACGCAAATATTGATAGCACGAACAAACAAACAAACTATTATTGTCTTACAAGATCAGATGCACTCTGCATCTGCAGCCATCTCACACCACCAAGCGTGGTGGCCTCCTGTGCCTGGCAGCAAATCAGAATTTCAGCGCCCACACCACAAATGCATTAAAAATGTGACATGGACGATCGATGACGGATCACTACTCACCACGCGGGATCGAATCCTCGTAAACGCGGTCAGGCCCCGGAAGAACGCCATCGCCGCCTGCAGGGGTGGACCTAACAGTTGAATTGAACCAACCCCCAGATTAATACTTCCCAGATTAAACCTAGCTTCCATTCCAGATCGAGTGGAGGATAAGACAAGGTTAAGGCGAGCTCGAGGGTGCGCTCACCGGAGGCGGAAGGGGAGCAGCAGGACGACGGCACCCACCGCCGCTCCTAGCGAGGAGGAGAGACCTCCTCCGGGAGCCGAGGCCGGGAGGGAAGACGGACGGGGAGATTGGCTCGCTTGGGCACCGCCGCGATGCGATGCTTGCCGTCGCCGGAGGTGGAGATCGGGTCGTCGGCGGCGGCAAGGAGAGGGATGGATGGGGTTGGGTTTCCCCTTCGCCGTCGTCGAGTCACGGGGGAGAAGACCGATCGACTAACAAGGCCGGCCCATTAAGCAAGAAGCTCAGCCCATTAAGGAGAGGGAACTGCTATGCATACGGCCCAACTGTCCGACTCACGTAAAACTGAATTTAAAACAACGATTGTAAACGGCTATTTTGCATATGAACATGTTCTTTTTTTATTGATCTATGGTTGTATATCTCTAGTTGTACAACTGGGTCGTATGTATTGCAATACTCTTAAGGAGAGGACGAATGTTGTTTAGTAGCACGGGCTTTCCGTATCACATGCTTAGCTGGCGTCGTGGATCGGTGGACGTTCTATCGTCCGTGAAGTTTAAAAAGAAAGATTAACGCATAGTTAATTAACTATTAGCTTAAAAACTTTAAAAAATAAATATGATTTTTTACAACAACTTTTATATAGAAATTTTTTTAAAAAAAATACACCGTTTAGTAGTTTGGGAAGCATGCATGTGGTAAACGACGGAGTGAGGTTGAGAACCAAGCACAACATGTGCCCTACATTTTACAATGTTAGAAAAACAGAATCTGGTTCCCTATGTTATTTATATCTTTTTATATTATTTTTCGTACTTTTAATCCATGGAGTCTAAGTTAAATATAAATTCACATCTTATTAATCTTCTCAGCACCTTAATTAAGTTTTAACCAAAACCGTATAAACCATCTCCTTCAATTTCATCGCCTCTGAAGCGGCGACACTCTAAAACGCGGCATACCACTTTCCACAACACCAGGTTGTGAAGAACTTCCAGTGCCATTCTTGCTCTTTGCTGATGAACAACGACGATCAGCGATCCATCTCTCAACCATGTGGTTGATGTGATCGTGCATCCTCTGATTTCCACCGTCGATGCACATCTCCTCGAGGCAAATCGCGTTCTCGGCGAAGAACTTGATCAGCCTGACCCCGATGCAGTCGTTGTGTTCGTCCAGATGAAACTGGATGCCAACTCTTCTCAGCGAGCTCCGCAAGCAATGAAAGATTCGGCCGCTCAATCCAGGGATGTCGTCGCCACTGACATCGTCCATGTCCCTGTGCGTCTTCGTCGAGCTGTCTCGCCGGAGGCGGCGGCGGCGGCGGCGGGCGAAGCGGCGCGCGGACTCATCGAGGTCCGCCCGCCGCTGCTCCCGCAGGAGGTCGTGGGCGTAGACGCCGTTCTTGGTGGAGCCGTGCGGCACCATGCGGGTGAGGCGGATCGCGAGGTCGCGGAGGTTGGGGCAGCAGCGGAGCAGGTTGGCGATGGCCACCGTGGTGGACGTCGTCGTCGTCCGGCCGCTGCTCGCCGCCGTGTCGCCGTGGCGCGCCGTCAGGTCGAGGCGCTCGACGCCGTGGAGCGGGAGGAGGAGCTCGCGGCGCGCCGCCGCGACGGCGATGTGCTTGAGGTGGCTCACCTTCAGCTTCAGGGACTTGGCGCCGCGGAAGTTGTGGAGGAAGCGCCAGAAGTTGGCGCGGACCATGTCGGCGCCGTCGGCGTCCTTGTGGTGGAAGTGGTCGAGGAAGTGGAGCTCCGCGCGGGCCACCACCACCGTGTCATCCGGCGGCGCCGCCGCCGGCGACACGAGGGAGAACCGCCGCGCGAAGCCCGTGTACTTGAACGATCGAAGCCTCGGCGCGTCGATCTCGGTGGCGCCGAAGCAGCCGCCGCACGCGTAGCAGTCCGCGCCGCAGTTGATCATCGCCGAGCGCGGTGGTGGCCGCCGGGAAGCGGAGGCGGACGCAGCCTTCTTCTGCCGTCCCCGCGAGGAAGACCGACTCGAGGCGCACTGCGGCGAGCTCCGGCGCGGCGTCGATGATCCCCTGTAGGTCACCGATCTGCAAATTGCATAGCCGCAGCCGCAGCGTCGTGAGCCGCGGGAGCGCCACGCCGGCGGCGGCGGCGGAGAGGCCGCCGCACCCGGCGAGATCAAGCACGCGGAGCGTCTCCGACGGCTGCGCGCCGAGGCACAAGCGGAACTCCCCTTCGCTGCTCGTGACCTCCCCGTCGAACGACGGCCAGTAGGGTTCGACGACGGCGGCGGCGACGCGGAGCTCCTCCACGCGGCGCGCCACCGGGTGGGACACCACGCCGGCGACCACGTCGTGCTTCCTCTCCCAGTCCTCCGGGTCGCGGTGCAGGAACGCGTCGGCCGTCAGCTGCATGCAGATGCGCTCCGTCTCCACGTGCACGGTGAGCCTCGTGACGTGGCCGCCGGCGGCGGCGAGCGCGGCGTGGGCGGAGCGGACGAACGCGTCGCGGACGGAGAAGAATTCCCGCTCCTGGTCGCGGCGGACGTGGACGGCGAGGTTGACGGCGCCGGTGGAGCGCCAGAGCGAGCGCCACCGCGACGAGAGGAGGCTGGTGGACGCGGCCTCCTTCGCCGGGACGAAGTGCAGGACGCGCTGGAGAAGGTCGTCGGGGAGGTCGGAGATACGGTCGACGGCGGCGGCGGCGGCCATCGTCGACGTCGGCGGCGGCGATGGCATCGACCGATCCTAGCCGCAAGTAGGCGGTCGATATTTCAGATGTTGTGACGCGACGGAGTACGGATAGGATGCGGCGAGACGGAGCGAACGGGCTGTGCCGAGTGCTGAAGCCCTATGGGCCGAGTTAGCTGGGCCTCAAACTTCGTAATCATATGCTCGTGGTGCCTCCGTGCCTGCGCAGGGTTTGAGATTCTGCATGTCAAAAACAGATTTGATTTGGGATCTTTAAAAAATATATCTCATTTTTACGTGTCGCTTAAAAGTTATCAACAAAATATTTTTAAAAAAATAGTAAGATATATCAATATTTCACTCACAACATACATGTTCAAATTTAACTTATAATGATCAAAATAAAAAAATTAACTTTGAATAGAACACGTAATTCATGGTTAAATTTATTTATTTTAACTCAAAATCCTTATATTATGGGACGGAGGGAGTAGTTTAGGTAACAGCACGCAAAAAAGGGAGGTTGAGTTAACTTAAAAAAAAACTCAGCCATTTAGATCAGTCAAAATACAATCTAGATATGTTTGATAATTTTTCGCACAAGCTAATACTAATACTAAAAATGATTATTTAAAATTATTCATGCACGATTGCGCGTGCAAGCATCATCCGAAGTTGATAACTGCCGCCTTGTTCATCATCCAGCCCTTGATCTCTCGCACCAGCTCGTCCTGGATCCACAAGGGCCCCATGGCGAGCTCGCACCTCAGCTCACGGATCGCCGCCGCGCTCCGGAGCAGGTACATGGCCAGCGCCCTCTGCGCCGTGCCGCCCTGGTAGTGCACCAGGTTGATCTCCCTCACCCGCCTCCTCAGGCAGGCCGGCGCCGCCAGCGGCGCCGCTCGTCGGCGCGGCGAGGACGCTGTGCCGGTTGTACCTGAGGAGGTGCTTGTCATGGAGCTCCTCCTCCTTGTGGTAACAGTATGCGCGGTAGCCGTCGTCGTCGTCGCCGTCGTCGAGAGGCTCTGGGTGGAAGACGAGTGACAACGCCTCCAGGTTTGGCGCGAGGTCGAGCAGCCTGATCAGTGCGGCGAAGATGGTGTCGTCGTCGTCGGGGAGGCATCCTCCTAGCTCGAGGCGGCGGAGGGCTGACAGGTCCGGGAGCGCCGCGAACGCGGCGGCGTCGTCGAGGCCGGAGCCGAGGCGCGCGGACGCGAGGTGGAGGTGCTCAACGCCGGCGAAGCGGCGGAGGAACGCGCTGAGCATGGCGAGCTCCGACCTCGACGTCACCTCGTCGCCGCAGATGTCGATCTTGCAGTAGGCGACCGTGACCGTCTCCAGCGAGACGCCGTGGCCGTGCTTCGTGGTGGTGACGAGGAAGAAGTCATCCGGCACTTCGCCACGGTACTCGAAGGCCTGGAGCTCCGACGGCGGCGACGCGTCGTCGTCGCCGAGGACGACGGTGTCGAGGCCGTGGCAGCACCGGAGAGCCAGCCTGCGTAGGCGCCGGAGCCCCGCCACGGAGAGCGCGCGGGCCTTGGCGTAGCAGGCCTCGAGCGTCAGGTCGGCGAGGCGCGGGCAGCCGGAGATGAGGCGCTGCATGCTCCTCTCGTGGTCGGGCTCGGTGACGTCGGCCAGGAGCAGCGTCTCGAGGGACGGCAGCGCGATGGCCGCCGCCGCCGGCAGAGCGAGCCGGACGGAGCCGAGCGACAGCGATCGCAGCGCCGCGCACGTGAAGAGCCCCCTCGGCACGCTGTACTCCTGCGGCTCGAACCGCCGCCTGTAAACGGCCATGGGATCCTTCTTGCCGTCGTCGGAGAGGACGTCGTCGTCGTCCTCGTCGTCGGCGTGATCCTCCTCTCCGCTGCTAGGGCTCTCGAAGAGAATGGCCTCGGGCGGCATCGTCCTCCACCGTCTCGACCTCGCATCTTCGGCGCCGGAGCGGCGGCGGCGGAGGGAGTAATCGCGGTGGCAGAGCGAGGGGCGGCCGAGGCGGAGGTCGAGCTCGACGCCGTCGGGGGCGGGCTGGTTGACGGCGTAGGCGATCCACTGGTCCACCGCGGGGGAGTCCCTGTGGGCGTAGCCGGCCATGGAGACGCGGAGCGCGCGCAGGGGGACGGCGGCGGCGTGGCGGTGGCGGGCGAGGAGGGCGGCGCTGACGGCGCTGGCGAACGGCGGCGGCGGCGGGTTGGGGTTCGGCGGGGGGCCCCACCCGGAGCTGTACCCGGCGAACTCGTCGTGGTCGACGACGGGGGCGTCGGGCTCCACGAGGGAGACGGTGTGGACGGCGGCGAACGTGTGGCACCACCGCGACGAGAGCACCGCCGCGCGCGCCGCCTCCTTCGCCGGGAGGAACGACAGGATGTGGCCGAGCACGCCGTCGCTCAGCGCGCTCAGCCGGTCGCCGTCGCCGTCGCCGCCGCAGCCGCAGCCGGCGGCGGAGGTGACGGCCATCTGGGGTTAGTCGCGAGATCTTCGTTAGCTTAATTTCTCGATACGAGTTGGAAACTTTTGGGATTTACGGTGACCTTTCTCAGCAATATACGAGTGCCCTTGTTTTACGAAAATTGAAGTACACCTCTTTGTAGTTTGTACTCGAATTTCTAATACAAATTGGACAACCTACGAAAATTATGTTTATTTCTCACGGTCTCTAGCTTAGGGTACAAATTTAACATCAACCTTCTGTAGCCTTATATATTTCCTTAATTGTTACGGCCTCTACGAGTATCTTGATATTCAAATACAAAAGGTTTTTTTCACATAAAACCCTAATGGTATAATTTTCATATGGACAAACATGTATATTTCTAGTGAGTGTGTAGATTTTAGGCGCCTAAAGTTTCAAAAAATTTAGTAAGTTTTTTCAACCCTCGGATGACAATTTAGTAAGTTTCAAAATTTCGTTGCAAAGTGGTAGTCACGTGATAACTAAATCCCCCGACAGATTTAATACGTATCGTTTTTCTGACCGAGGCCCACGTTGTCCACGCGATTCCACCCCCAAGCAGAACCCGGCTTGGTATTGTGCCTCGCCGATGGCGCCGCGCCGCAACAACTACTTCGAGCAGGAGTGCTCCTTCCTCCGGCCGGCCAGAACCTTACTCCGCACGCGATACCTCGCCGGCGACGCCTGCAACTACTCCGAGCAGGACTTCCCCCATCCAGAGCAGGAGAGGACTTTGGTTGTGATAGCAATATGAGACAAAGATCAATGCTAGGGAAGGGAGAAGAGGAGAGAAGACGTGTGGTGCTTAATACTTGATACCTCGCAGCCAACCATGATACCTGATACCTTACAGGTGCCCGGTACCAGGTCTGATACCTATGGGTACCAGCCATGATACCACAGGTACTAAGCATGATACCTACTAGTACCATGTCTGATACCTGGGTATCAGCCATGATACCTACAAGTACCAAAGTATGATGATACCACTAAAATGTCACCGTAATAAAGAACTAAAAATCATGTGTTTATCAAGAGAGAGTTGAATAAAAACTAATAAAGGAAATATATTCCAGGAAAAAGCCATCATAGCTGTAGAAACACCCACAAAACATGCAGAACCCAAAATCAAATGTAGAACTAGACAACACAGGAGCTTGGAAGTCGCAAGCCTAGATCTGGGTGTACGGATCCACACCACAAGAGGTCTCTTGTCCTTGATGACAGTGACCTCGTCGAGAATGGCCACCTCCTAAAATGTGATGGGTAGCTCCGCCTCCATCATGTGCTAATTGGGCACCTACCTCACTAACAGCTTCACGATCTCCTCCTCTACTCCGCCCACACCTCCACCAGCAGCAATGGCGGTGGCGGTGATGTCAGCTTCCTCCACGCCCGATGCACCATCCCGCAAGACCAGTCGCTGTCGTCGCCTCCGTGCTCCATGAGGGTGGTAGAGAGAGAGAGAGAGAGGAAAGGGGAAGAGATGAGAGGATAAGGTTGAATAGGTAGTGTGGGGAGTGAGAGATATTTACTGGTAGTAGTTATCCCGTGCCTACGGAATACTGTTGAGTAGTTTTTTTGATATGGTTCTCATCACTAGCTAATTCATACTATATTACTTATCACTCTTGAATGATTGCACAATAAACTATTCTCACATACAAAAACCAACAAAATTACATGAAATAGACTTTTGAGTCATAAAAATATATAAAAATCTCGAGAAAAATATTCAAACTTATATAAAAAGACAATAAAATCAGATATATATATATAACAACAAAATTGCAGTAACAACAATGAACTGAATTGCAAATTGCATAGCACTGCAGTTTCAGGCTTAGCAATATGTAGTTTTAGCTTCCCCTAGAACCTAACAAATCACATTCTAAACAAATTAAAATATAGAAATTACCAAGGTAACGGAAGGAGTTACCATGACACTAGGTTTTGAATCGTGCATATGTCTCTGATTTACTTTGAAAGAACGTGCCATGTGCTTCAAACTCAATAATACATTCATCATAAAATATAAATATATATTTACAATTTTTCTATATATTTTTCTCCCAAAATTTGAACATATGTAATTATAATACAATCGTAATTTAATTACATTGTAACTTGTACTGTGTAACTTTCATATAACTTTGAACTGTTAGATTTGTTTTAAGATTCGTGTAAAGAAGAAAAAAAGTCAAAGGCATAAACACATGTGAGAGGATTTGTTCCTACAACCTCCATTTCACGGAAACTACTATGTTATAGAGGGATTTTTCAAAGTTACGTAGAAGTTACACTATAATTATATACAAGTTACAATATAATTACACTATGATTGTATTGTACTTATATCTATCAAATTTCTGGAAGAAAATTTATTGAAAAATATATAGGTGGTCCCTATATACCTTTTTTTTTAAAAAAAATAAGGTTGAGGTGAGGAATAAGTATGATTGGTTGAGATGAGAAACTATCTAAACAAATTAATCCAGTGATGTTTGTGACTAGTTGGGATGAGTAAGTAGATGCATAAGTTGTTTTAAAAAAATCAAATAAATTTATTTTTCTAGTTTTTAGTAATTAGTACTCAATAATCATATGTTAATCATGTTTCTAATACAGATTTGCGTGTGGCTAATCATCAGTTTCAAAACACACTTTAGAACGGGCTCTAAAAGTAGCTAGCTATATATTTTGAGATAGAGGGAGTAAGTAACAATGTTCACCACTTAAATTAGAACATGAACTAAAATATAGTTAATTACACACAAGTGTAATGTCATGAAAGCTTTCTTCATAACAAATTTGGCTATATATGTTATTTTGGTTATTTGGTATATCCTACATCAATTTAAAACGACATTCTTTTATCACTGAAGAGAACAAGCTAGAAAAAAAACCCCGCATTTTATTTGCAACACACAACTTATCAAGACCTTGATTAATTTCAGTCACTTGCAAGTTTGCAATCCATCTCTCCTTAATTTCATCGCCGCTCAAGCGGTAACACTCTAAAGCATCGCATACCACTCTCAACGATCCATCTCTCAACCCTACGATTAATGTGATCGCGCATCCTCTCGTTCCCTCCATCGATGCGCACCTCCTCGAGGCAAATCGCGTTCTCCGCGAAGAACTTGATCAGCGCGACTCCAAGCCAGCTGCGCTCGTCGTTCCGGAACTGGATCCCAACCCTTGTCAACGAGCTTCGCAAGCAGGCGAAGGATCGGCCGCTCAATCCATGGATGTCACCGCCGGCATCGTCCAGGCTTTGGTTCATGCAGGAGATCTTGGTCGGCGGCGATGGCGGCGGCTTCGGCCAGCCTCGCCGGCGGGCGATGCGGCGGACGGACTCGTCGAGGTCCGCCTGCCAGCGCCTCCGCAGGACGTCGCGGCAGTACCCGCCGTTCTTGGTGGAATCCGGTGGCACCGTGCTGAGGCGGAGCACGAGGTCGCGGAGGTTGGGGCAGCAGCGGAGCAGGTTGGCGATGGCCACCGTGACGTCTCGCTCGCCGGGTCGTGCAGCGCGGCGACGTCGAGGCGCTCGACGCCATGGAGCGGCGGGAGGAGGATGCCGTTGCCGTTGCCGGCGACGGCGATCTACTTGAGGTAGGTCACCTTCAGCTTGAGGGACTTGACGCCGCGGAAGTTGTGGAGGAAGCGCCAGAAGCGCGCGCGGAGCACGGTGGTGGTGTCGCGGTAGTGGTGAGGTCCGTCGTCGTGGAGGAAGTGCAGGTCGGCGCGTTCCATGCCCGCCGCCGGCGAGATGAGCGTGAACCGCCGCGGCAGCCCTGCGTACTTGAACGATCGAAGCCTCGGCGCGTCGATCTCCATGGCGCCCTCGCAGTCGCTGGCGTCGTCGTCGCCGTTGTGGTGGCTCCCGTGGCCCCTGCACTTGGCCAGCACGAGCGCGGTGGCCGTCGGGAAGCGGAGGCGGGCGCAGCAGCCGTCTTCTTTCGTCCCGGCGAGGAAGACGGACTCGAGGTGGACGGTGGCGAGCGCCGGCGCGGAGTCGATGATCCCCTGCAGGTCCTCGACCTGCACGACGCACAGCCGCAGCCGCAGCGTCGTCAGCCGCGGGAGCGCCGCGCCGGCGGAGAGGGAGACGCCGCCGCACCCGGTGAGGTCGAGCAAGCGGAGCGTCTGAGTCGACGGCTGGGTGCTGCCGCCGAGGGAGAGGCGGAACTCCCCTTCTTCCATCTCCGTGACCTCCCTGTCGGACGACGGCCCGTCGGCGGACCTGACGGCGGCGACGCGGAGCTCCTCGACGCGGCGCGCCGCCGGGTGGGACACCACGCCGGCGACCACGTCGTGCCTCCTCCCCCAGTCCTCCGCGTCGCGGTGCAGGAACGCGTCGGCCGTCAGCTGCACGGGGAGGCGCTCCGTCTCCACGTGCATGGTGAGCCTCCTGACTTGGCCGCCGCCGGCGGCGGCGAGCGCGGCGTGGGCGGAGCGGACGAACGCGTCGCGGATGGAGAAGAAGTCGTCGCGGCGGCGGATGAGGACGGCGAGGTTGACGGCGCCGGTGGAGCGCCAGAGCGAGCGCCAGCGGGAGGAGAGGACGCCGGTGGACGCGGCCTCCCTCGCCGGCGCGAAGTGGAGGATGCGCTGGATGAGGTCGTCGGGGAGATCGGAGATGCGGTCGACGGCGGCCGCCATCGTCGTCGATCTTGATCGATACGCAGATCGATGTTTCCGATGGGATGCTTGGGGTCGGCGAAACAGAATTTTGGGCTGGGCTGAGTACTGAAGCCCTATGAGCTTATGTGGGCCTCAATTTCCTAGTGCAATGCTCGTGGCTTTGCAGGGGTTTGTATGGAGAAAACAAATTCGATTTCCGGGGGTTTTAAGACGTACTTAGTTCAAATTCTTTAATTTGGTCGTCAAAAAAATACTTTTAATTTGCAGTTTTTTCCAAGTTACCTTACGAGTTTTAATAGTAATACTATCGTCTAATATTTGTCTCAGATCATTGTCAACATATTGGCGAGATCTCGCTATTTAGGAGGGTTGAGATGTTCTTACCCTGTCCAAAAAAGTTCCAGAAAAACTAAATTTCTTCAAACTAAATTAAGTACCTGCAAACTGCTTCAAATTGAAATATAATTTATTCACAAATTCAGTTTCCTTGCTGAGAAGTTAGAGCTATCTCGGGAGGGCTAAAAAATTCATCCTAGCCACTCCATAGTAATATTAACTAGTCCTCTAGTCTATCAAGATAAGGGGTGTAAAACGGCAAAATTTACTACAGGACACTCAAAATTTGTATAATTTACTGGTAGACATCGTAAAAACGTGTCACGACTGAAAGACACTCTAAAAAACTGGTAATTTGCTGAATGACACTTTCATGGTTTCACCTCAATTGAAGAGAGAAATTCTTCAAAAAGACGAGAATGTCCCTATGGTCAAAAGATTTTGAGCAGAGACTGGAGCGACGATGAAATATGATGTATACTAGTGAAGTACTTGGGGTGATGCTAAATTTGGAGTTGCATGATTTCTAAACTTTTACTCTAACATTGTGTTTGAAGCATGTGATTCTAGGGACATTCTTGTCTTTCTCAACAATTTATCTCTCTAATTGAGTTCAAAATGTTCTCTAGCAAATTACTAGTTTTTTAAGATGTCTTTCAGTCGTAACATGTTTTTTCGATGTCTATCAGCAAATTACATAAATTTTAAATATCCTATAGCAAAATTTACCGAGTAAAAAACACAGCATGACGAGAGCGATCTCTATGCTGGTAATGGTGTGTCATCAGTCTTTCCCACAGTCATTGGTAGAGGCTGGATTTTATACCATGGCTGTGTGGGGGCTAGGGGAAAGGAGAAAGCATTTCATCCTTGTGAGATTTATAGAGGATGGTTATTAGGGCAATAAAAGCAATGAGTTTCACAAAACAAAGACAGAGGAGGAGGTTGTAAGAAAGACCTTGTCAATGCGAATGAGAGAACATGCCGGAAAAAAAAGGTATGTCTGGAGAGGTGCAAACGAGAGTTGTATGTGGAAATGCAATTCAAAGGCAATCATTTATTATTATCTAATCCTTGATAGACACTTATGCTACAGGAAGGGATACTATTGTTGGGCTACATCAAAAGCATGGGCGATTTGTTGAGAGCGTGGTGGCGGTGGAAGTATGCCATAGATCCAAGAGGAGAGATTAGGCTGGTGTGTCCCTTCGGTAGTGGCCTATGCAAAGGAGGCAGACCTGACACAACGGAGATGCTCAGGGTTGGGCGGGTCCTAGTAACGTCTACATGGAAGAGTCGGGAGAAGTGGAAGGGGATGTGATGACCGACAAGGTAGATAGGTACCTACAAGAATTGCAGAATCAACGGCTAGGTGGCTGAGGCAGTGGAGGAAGGAAGGGGATGTGATGACCGACAAGGTAGATAGGTACCTGCAAGAATTGCAAAATCAACGGCTAGGTGGCTGAGGCAGTGGAGGAAATCGAGGATAACGGCAATGTAGATCCATGACAGATGGCAACTCCCACGAGGGGAAGATGGAATGCTATTGGTGACGATTCCTCAACAAATAAGATGAGTGTTTGGGGACAACCTAGTGGCTGAAATTTTGCAACCAAACCTAAACCAAAGCAAACCTTTTTCCATATATATCCAAACTACCCGCGGGCTGAATCCAATTTGAGTTTGAAATTTTGCAGCCCAAACCAAACCTAACCTTTCTCCATCTATATCAAAACTGCTCCAATCCATTAGGTGCTTCAACCACTCGAAGCGTTACCACACTAAAATTCTGTCTATTAAATCCATCCGCCGATGCACCAATGTTGTGTTGTGCGCAATAACAACTAGAGTCTAGAGGTGGTTTCAGAGGAGAAAGATAAAATAGGTGGTGAGGAATAAATAAGAACAATGGCAGCAAATAGACAAACCCATATATGCTTTAAAACAAAGAAAAAAAAAGAGAGAAATCAAACTTGGACATGACCAAATATAATCCATGGTTACGCAAAGCAGCATCATATCAACCAATGTTGACAATGGCCGCCTTGTTTATCACCCAGCCCTCGAGCTCGCGTGCCAGCTCGTCCTGGATCCACAAGGGCCCCATGGCGAGCTCGCACCCGAGCTCACCGATCGCCGCCGCGCTCCGGAGCAGGTACATGGTCAGCGTCCTCTGCGCCGCGCCGCCCTGGTAGTGTACCAGGTTGATCTCCCTCACCCGCCTCCTCAGGCAGGCCGGCGCCATGGCGCCGCCGCCGCTCGTCGGCGCGGCGAGGACGCTGTGCCGGTTGTAGCTGAGGAGGTGCTTGTCGTGGAGCTCCTCCTCCTTGTAGTACGTGCTGTACAGCTTGGCGTCGTCGCCGCCGTCGAGAGGCTCCGGGTGGAAGACGAGCGACAGCGTCTCCAAGTTTGGGGCGCGCTCGAGGATCCTGGTCAGCGCGGCGTAGATGGCGTCGTCGTCGTCGTTGGGGAGGTATCCTCTTAGCTCGAGGTGGGAGAGGGCTGAGAAGGTCGGGAGCGTCGCGAACGCGGCGGCGTCGTCGAGGCCGGAGCCGAGGTGGGCGGACTCGAGGTGGAGGTGCTTCGCGCCGGCGAACAGGCGGAGGAACGCGCTGAGCTTGGCGAGCTCCGGCGACGACGTGACCTCCTCGCCGCAGATGTCGATCTTGCAGTAGGCGACGGTCGACGACGCGCCGCCGTGGATGGTGAGGAAGGTGTCGTCCGGCACGAAGCCCCTGTACTCGAACGCTTGGAGGCGCGGCGGCTCCGACGACGCGCCGACGGCGACGGTACGCAGGGCGTGGCAGCAGCGGAGGGCCAGCCTGCGGAGGCCGGCGACGGTGGTGAGCGCGGTCACCGTGGTGCAGGCCTCGAGCGTCAGGTCGGCGAGGCGCGGGCAGCCGGAGATGAGGCGCTGCACGTCGCTCCCGGCGTCGGAGATGTGGGCGAGGAGCAGCGTCTCGAGGGACGGCAGGGCGATGGCCGCCGGCGGCGCGAGCAGGCAGTGGCCGAGCGACAGCGAGCGCAGCGCCGTGCAGGAGAAGAGCCCGCTCGGGACGGCGTGCACCGCCGGGCGTAGTCGTATCCCCTGGCGGACTTCTCGTCGGAGGAGATGACGTCTTCGTCGTCGTCGTCGTCGTCATCGTCACAGCTCTGCGGACTACAACTCCGACGCGGCCGCGGCGGCGGCGCCGACAGCGACGGCGACCGCGGGCAATACATATACGATGGACTCAGACCCAGATTGGCATCTTCGATGGACACATATTCCACGGGGGCCCTCGACCGCCACCGCCGCCGCCGTTTGCGGCTCGCATCTTCGTCGTCGTCGTCGTCGTCCTGGTCGGCGTGGTCCGCGCTCGCGCCGCGGCGGCGGAGAGAGTAGGCCTTGTCGCAGAGCGGCTCGCGGCGGAGGCGGAGGTCGAGTTCGAGGCCAACGGCGGGGTCGGCCTGGTTGACGGCGTACGCGATCCACTGATCCACCAGGGAGGCGTCACCTCTGCCGTACCCGACGGTGGAGACGCGGAGGGCGCGCAGGGGCGGGATGCCGCCGCCGCGCCACCGGCGGTGGCGGGCGAGGAGGGCGGCGCTGACGACGTTGGTGAAGGGCCGCGGCTGGTTGGGGTCCGGCGGCGGGCCCCACCCGGGGCTGTACCTGGCGAGCTCGTAGTGGTCGATGACGGGGGCGTCGGGCTCCACGAGGGAGACGGTGTGGACGGCGGCGAACGTGTGGCGCCACCGCGACGAGAGCACCGCCGCGCGCGCCGCCTCCTTCGCCGGGAGGAACGACAGGATGTGGCCGATCACGCCGTCGCTCAGCGCGCTCAGCCGGTCGCCGCCGCCGGGCATCGTCTGGGGTTGGTCGAGATCCATCGCGACGCGGACGGTTTCGTTTGATGGCGACATATTTGAGGATTTTTCGGGGAGATGAACCGACTGGGGCTTTTCCGATACGAGACGGTTTGTTTGCGGTGGGAAATTTTTAATCACTCGAATGGATATCCACCCATTTAATGTAAATCTAAATAGTTACAAAAAAATTTAAAAAATATTAAAAAATACATCAATATGTAATATATCACTTCATAGAAATTAATTATAAATTGATCTATCTTATCAATTTTTTAAAAACTTTTTTATAACTATTTAGTTGACATGTAATAAACGGGTGGACATTTACTTGAATGATTAGAATCCGTCTATGTTTGTGGTCCACGATTCGGATTCGGAATCGGTGTTGTGCTCCACGATTTAAAAGAAAGACCAACAACACCCGGTGAAAATCGCACTAACAGAAATCCGAGACTTCCTCAACCAATCGCACAACACGAACACGATGAACGCCACCGTCGCATCACCGTCGGAAAACGCCGCCACCGTCACCGTCGCGTCGCTGGACGAGCTCCGCGAGGTGGCCGAAAATGATCCCCGCGCATCGGAGGAAGGGGGACTGCGCGTGGAGGTCACCGGCGTCCGCGTCAGCCAGGCGGAGGAGCTGCACGCGCTCGTCCGCGACCGCGTCGAGGCGAAGCTCTGGAGCGTCGGCGTCGGCGAGGCCGACGCCGCCATGGCGGCGCTCAGGTCCGCGGCCGACGGCGCCGCCCGCCTCGTGGAGCTGAGCCGCGCGCTGGACGCCGTCGTGAGGGACACGGAGGACGGCGTCCCGGTGCCGGCCACGGGGCCCCGCGTCACGCTGCTGAGGGAGCTGGCCCGCGACGTGTCCGCCCAGCGGCCGCCGCCGTTCCTCCCGTGCAGGTACGCCATCGCCGGCGCCGACGCGGTGGACATAGCGAGGCAGGCGAAGGCGCTGAGCTACCATCGGTTCTCCGGCGACAGATGGACGTCGCCGGAGTCGCTGGAGTGCTCGATGGACTACTTCCGGCGGACGGTGGAGAAGGCGAGGGCACGGAGCGCTGCCCTGTTGGGGATGACCATCCCGTTCGAGGATCCTCCCATTGTTATCCACATCCTCGAGGCCTCAAGTTGGGAAGCCAGATATTACTCCAGTTCATCAGAACGTAATGTGTAACCCTCATTGTAAATATGTTGATTCAGATAAATATCGCTACAATTCATTTATTCGTACACTTGTCATACGAATATGCACAAAATTAAAATTATATCATCATCGTCACGTTTTTCGTCATCATATAGACCAAAATATCTCTAAACGTAGGACCCACATGTCAATTCTATCTTCTTTTCTTTTCAATTGCTGCTGCCGGTGAGGAGGACGCTGGCTAAGGAGGAGAATGAGTGAGGGAGGCTGATGACGTGGCTGTGTGCGATAGCGGATTGCCGCCAATGGGAGGAGGTCAACGGCAACGATGGCTCTTGAGCCCTCCCGCTCTGAATAGGGGAAGGTCGAAGAGGATGGCGAAGACGGCGATGGCTCCCAAGCTCTCTCGCCGAGGATGGGAGTGTTGGGGAATAACCCCATACTTAGAATGTGTTTGCAATCCTATGTTCCCAGTGCTGTCTTTGCTTTATGATAGATGGATAGGTACCTGTCATCCAAACAAATCAATTGGTGTCTCTTGTTTCTTTTACTGGAAAATTGGTGTCTCTTGATTGTTAATTTTTCTAATGTACATACCCTTTATAATTCATCCTTCTCACTTCAATCTGTATTTTTGCTTAACATGCCATAGCTTGCAGCTTGAATGATGCAGCTAAATCTCTACAAAAGGCTGTACAACATGAATATCAAGGTATACCTGTTGATATGATGAATCTTTTCTGAGTCTAAGATGCAAACCTTCTCATTTCAGTTTGAGTTAATCCTTGCATTCCTGACGTAACAATTATTACTTTAGTACTTTGATCTTTAGCGTAACAATTATGTGAAGAAGTATGTATTTACTTTTATATAAACTGGGGTATTCACATGCACTATACATTGAGTTAAGTTTCTCATGGATGATGAAAACTTGAGCATTTAGACTTTATTTTTCTCTTTTCTACTCAGGCTGAGCAAAGGAGAAAGGACATGGACTATTGCTGCTGGAACACATATACTTGATGATCAAATAGATTCTTGTTGAACTGAAATTCAATAAACATATGCAGTTTTTACTTTAATCCTTTGTATATTACTAATTTAAATGTGTAAGAGCTCATTTGTACTGAATGTTGAAGGGCTGGAAGTAATTTTGATGGAAGAATTGATGTGTTGTTGTGTTGCTAGATCATAAATTGGTAAAAATACAAGTTCAGTTTAGCAATCCATTTGACATGTGGATTGTATTATGGTTTTATTTTTTTTTGTCTTCAAAGATAATTATTCTGACGGTACCAACGTGGTTTTTCTGACGGTTGCCTGCCAGAATTTAGATGGCAAAAACCTGACGCCAATGGAATTTTTATGTGTTCCACCCACATGAATAAACCGACAGAATTGTTATTTCTGTAGGGAAATCGATAGAAAAATCGAATTTCTCCGTGGTGATTTTTCTATCGGTCCACCCATAGGAAAATAATTTCTGACGGTATAATGTATTTTCCTGACGGTTTTAGGCCTACAGGGTAGCTCGTAAGTCTGGTAGTGTCTCCATCGTATTCCGTGCGAACGCTTTTCAAACTGCTAAACGGTGTGTTTTTCGTAAAAAGTTTCTATACGAATGTTGCTTAAAAAATATATTGATCTATTTTTTTAAAAAAAATAGCTAATACTTAATTAATTATGCGCTAATGGACCGCTCCATTTTCCGTGCACACTGTGCATTTTGGGCGAAAAGTCTAACGGGCGATCGATCGCCCCTAGCAATCATCCCCTCCTCCTCCATGTGGTTTCCTTTTTTGGCACCGCATTACATTCCTTTTTTAGTAAATTTATGCACCTAAAATTTGTACACCTCAAGTTTACACATCTAAAATTTATACACCTAAAGTTTAGAGACCCAAAGTTTATAACTCAAAAGTTTATATATCCGATTCAAATTTGAATTTGAATTCAAATATTTTTTATATATAGTATTTTCTATACATCTAAAGTTTATAGACCCAAAGTTTATAAGTCAAAAGTTTATATACCCGATTCAAATTTAATTTGAATTCAAATATTTTTTTATATATAGTATTTCTATATACCTAAAGTTTAGAGACCGAAAGTTTATAAGTCAAAAGTTTATATACCCGATTCAAATTTGAATTTGAATTCAAATATTTTTTTTATATATAGTATTTTCTATACATATAAAGTTTAGAGACTCAAAGTTTATAAGTCAAAAGTTTATATACCCGATTCAAATTTGAATTTGAATTCAAATATTTTTTTTATATATAGTATATTATACATCTAAAGTTTATAGACTCAAAGTTTATAAGTCAAAAGTTTATATACCCGATTCAAATTTGAATTTGAATTCAAATATTTTTTTATATATAGTATTTCTATACATAAATTTTTCTAACTTTATTTTTTTATTTTTTTTAAATGGAGGAGCAAGGGCGAGAGGAGCGTGTTGGGGGGGATGGGGGTGATCGCCCGCCCATTAGCCACACCCCATTTTAGGAACCCAGAATTACAAACACAGTCTTAGGGTGTTGTATAAACTAATGCATAAAAGGACAAAAATATCCCCAATAGGATGTTGTACGTATATAGCAAATAAGGGTAAAAATATAATTTCTAGTTACATATAAATAAAATGAGCCCTCCAAAGGGAAAAAGAGGGGATCTCTCCCCCCAACCGATTCCATCCATCTCTCTCAGCCTTTTATCATCTTCTTCTCACCTCCTCACAGAACCAAGCTTGGCTCCCTCCCTTTAAAGGGATGCCCTTCACGAGAAGCCTTGTCCCGAGAAGGATGAAAAGTACCCGTAAGTGCATTATGGGCCTGTTTGGGGGAACGCCAGCCCCCTTCTGCGGCCGGTCGCGCCCATCACTGCCCCCGGGCGGGTGGCGTCGATGGCGGGCCCCTGCAGTCATCTGCGGCGTCGCCGAGGCGACACTGCCGGCGTCAAGTGCCGTAGCCCCGAGCGCGCCAGGTTCACGTGCTGCTTCGTCCGACGCGTCGCTCAGGCTCTCTGCGATGCACCGCGCATATGCATGGTCATGTTCATGTTCACGCGGTACAACAGCAGCCAACCATGCGAATGCTGAAATGCATGACCCTGTTCACGTGGGGTATTAGGACATGTACAACGGTCTTTCTTAGTGGTCTCTCTCTATTGTCATGCAAGTAAATTTAATGACATGGGAGAAAGAGAAAGGGGTATGGTTGTTATGCATGACAACGGCTCAAAGTCGACTCTTAGCATTTATTAGAGCAAATTTTGTTGCATGGTGGTGAAAGAAAGGAAAAGAAAGTAATAAAAAGTATTTTGATACATTAATGATTAGAGACCATATTGTCTCTAACTATTGTAAGATGGCTAGTCTCTAGATAACGTAGAGCTCATATCTGACTCTACCTTTGTACATGTCCGACTAGGCGATGCCACGTCGGCCAGGAACGGTACGCGCGACGTGGATTTTTGCGAAAAAGCCCTCCGGTTCGCGCGTAATTAGACAGAGGTCCCTGTCAAACAGTATTCCCTGAGATGTAATTTTACTTTTGGGCCCTTATGAAGGCCAGATATTCCATGCGAAGGATAGAAAAATCGCCAATTAGGACCGCGCTGTAAAACTTGAAAATGAGGGGCTTTTTCGAAAATCTACGCGCACTAACCCACTAAAAAGCCCTCCGGTTCGCGCGTAATTAGACAGAGGTCCCTGTCAAACAGTATTCCCTGAGATGTAATTTTACTTTTGGGCCCTTATGAAGGCCAGATATTCCATGCGAAGGATAGAAAAATCGCCAATTAGGACCGCGCTGTAAAACTTGAAAATGAGGGGCTTTTTCGAAAATCTACGCGCACTAACCCACTCAATCCCCAGCCCTAGCCGCCGCCGCCGCCCTCCCTCTCGTCCCGCGCCCTCCCTCTAACGCCGCCGCCGCCGATGCGCCTGCCGTCGCCGCCCCTCCCTCTCCCTCAGCCATCCTCATCCGCCGCCGCCGGTCCACTCACCCCCCCTCCACGCTCTCCCTCTCCCTCTCTCTCTCTCTCTCTCTCTCTCTCTCTCTCTCCCGCCGCCGGCACCGAGCGCCACGTCCGTCCTCCCCTCGCGGCGCCGGCGCCGAGCGCCACCTCCGCCTCCCCCTCGCGCTGTCGCCATCGCCGTCCCCGTCGCCGAGCGCTACCGCCTCCGCCGCCTCCTCCGCCTCCGCCTTGCGCAGTTGCGCCGCCGCCTCCACCTAGCCCTAGCCACCGTGAAACCCTAGCCTACGCCTCCGTGAGCGCCTCGGCTTCCGCCTCCGCCGCCAAAATCCTAGCCGTCGCCGCCTCCGCCTCCGCGAGCGCCTCCGACTCCGCCCCCAAGCCCTAGCTGCCGCAGACGTCGCCGTTGCCGAGCGCCTCCCCCTCGCGGCACGTCGTCGTCGTCGTGGAGCGCGCCACCTCCGCCTCACGCCACTGCTGCCGCCGTCGCTGCCGACCGCCGCCTCTGGCCGCCAGCGTTTGAATCCAGCCTCCATGTGGTCGGAGGATGCGAATCTGACCGCCCCCGTCCGCCGGCGGCTACCACCACGGCCGATCCCCTTCTCCCATTGCAGAAATCAATGCCGCCACGACCACTTCCAGCGCGGCGGAGTCATGCTCGCCCCTGTCCCGCTGCTCTTCCTCGCCTGCGTTACATGGCCCTGATGGACCTTCAGGTGAGCTCTGGCTTCATCTTGTTCAGAGAAAATGTCAGAACAGTAGAAAACTAGATATGGGTTGCAGCTTACTAGGCAAGTATGTCATGTTGTTTTTCTTGTGGTTGGTTGGTTTGCAGGAGAGGAATGAGAGGCTTTTCTACAAGCTCCTGATCAACAACGTTGAGGAATTGCTCCCCGTTGTGTACACGCCCAGAAGTACGGGTCAATCTTTATTCTTTAGACGACCACAGGGTCAAGAGAAGTATGTTTCTTCCATCATTTTCATCTGTTGCTCATTTCTGTTGGTCGTTTGCCCCTTCACCTTATGTTTGCTTTTACTTCTTTTGAAAAAAACTTATGGCAGAAGTTGGAGCTGTAAATAATTTTCAGTTGTCTAGAATGAGGTGCTTTTGTGCCGGGGGAGAATGTTCGAGTTACTGAGGAACTGGCCAGAGGAGAGCATTCAGGTTATTGTTGTTACTGATGGTGAGCGCATTTTAGGTCTCGGGGATCTTGGTTGCCAGGTCAGTAAATTAGTCCTGACATTTGTGCTTTGCTAAGGATCCTTCATGCCTTTGGATTGTTTAAAGTGCTATTACTTTGCTGCTTAACATGAGTGTTTTTTTCCATGTGTGTTGAAAATTGCAACATATATAGGGTATGGGAATCCCTGTGGGAAAGCTTGCACTATACACAGCCCTTAGAGGTGTCCGGCCTTCTGCTGTAAGTTATTTACATTTCAATTGTTTTCTTCAGCAATGAGCAGAATAGCAGATTGATGTAGTATTTTCTCCTCTCCTCACACTCGTCATGCTCGCCACTGTCCCACTGCTCTTTCTCGCCCGCGGCGTCTGTCCAATGTAATGCGGCGTTGCCATCTAGCAGACCATCGGATCCATAGAGCAGTAAACATTCAAGTCTTCCCTTCAGTTAACTTTCTGTACATGTCGCCATGTCTCTGAACATTCGGTCTGACCAATGCAGTTTGCGTCGTGAAGAGCGCTTACAGCTCCAAAGTCCAGGAGAGCCTTGCCGCCGGCCGGCGTGGCCATTGGCACAGTCATAGTGCTCCTCTTCTGTGGCTGCTCCCGGGGTATTTGTTATGATGCCAAGCTGATCCTGAAGAAGGGAGTACATGCATGAATGCCATATTCGTCGTGCTCACCGGCTTGCTGTAAGTTTCTCGGCCATCCTCCTAATCAATTCAGTTGCATTGTTCTCGTGATTGACAAATGATTTCCTTGTTAGAAAGATTATGAGTATAAAAGTTTTTAGGATTGAAAAAAATAATATCATCATGGAATTTTCAATTAGTTATTTGGTGACTGATAAAGTGGTCTTTACCCATTGGAGTCTTTTGATTTTGTGCTGATTTAAACTTTTCTGCCTATTGTCAACTTGAATGACTTGGGTGATCTATAACATTTCCTATATTATTAATTAGTAACATTGTCATAGATGATGGAGCAGAATAGGTCCTGAAGGGGTAGGTGGGATCGACGCATGAGTCTAGGATTCTCAGCCAAGAAATCAAAGACAACCATTGGACAATGTAAGTTGTTTTCATTGCAAAACTTGAGGCCCTTTACAATTTTGTGAAGTCTTTCAAACATAGTCTTATTGTATAGATTTCATTCTGATAATTGTGTACTCTACACTTCAATGGGAGTCTGCTAAATGAAAAAAAATTAACGTACAGAAAGAGGCCATGATAATAATGAATAGTCCTTTTACCCTGCCAATAATATTTTGGTTTATTTCCAATTAACCAATGTTAGAATTATTAAACACATACAATAGCTCTGGTCATTGAATACATTTAGTCCATCTATCCATTGAAAAGGCTTTAGCTGCAACAATGTTAGAATTGCCCAGTGAAAACAATGTTAGAATTATTAAATAGCACAGTAGTTTATATACTTTTCACTCAGATGGGTAATTGCATTTTGTGCTAACAATTTCAGTATTCTTCAGATGGACCATCTTTTGCATGTCAAATAAAGGAGTAGTTTGTTTTGTCTCACATCTATATTTTAGCATTTTAATTTTTAGAATCTGTTTCTTTTAGGATGCATAATAAAGGTTTGCTGCACTTCTAATGAAGAAAAACTTTGTCACATCTATATTAGTGTCATTTTATTAAAGCTTTATCTTTTCTCACTCTTTAATTTCCCTTTATACTAGCATGTTTTCTTAAGAACCTGGCAAAGAATTCCATCTCTAAATGAAGACCAACTTCAGAAAGTCGTCATTCTAGATTACTCAATGCAATCAACAGTTTAATTTTGATAGTTCTAATTTTGTCCAGAATGACACTGAGAAGTTGCACATTGATTTTGCTGTCTTTTCTGCTTGCAATATTTCCATGTTCTGAAAGCCAATGTTTGATTTCGAGTGGTTTGTTTTTCCATTTGTTCCAGCAGCAATGAAAAGACAACAAACCTCTATGCATTCTAGATGTGATAAATGCAATCAGCATAGGTAACAGTTTAATGGAGCTGTGACACCTTTGTGGTAAGTCTTGCACTCTTTCTTTCGCGTCTTACTTCAATAAAATAAATATATATTTGCCGATCAAATTAAACCTCTGTAGACCATGCATATTGTTTGTGGCTACTAGCTTAACAAGTTAATAGTTTTGGTTGTGTACACCTGCTCTATGGATGTACAAGCCAGGTTTAATCCATTATCTAAAAAAAAAGTTAGACAATAAAGATTGTCATATAGTTAACCTCAAAAAGAAAAAGATAGTCATATTGATGCTTTTATACATTCAAAGTTGCTTTCTTAGATAATTTTGATGGAGTTTTCTATGTTGATCACACAGTCAACCCATTCTTGGCGATCAATTTACCTATTACCAATTAATGTTGGAGTACAGTACTTACAGATGGTGACTAATTTTGCTTGCATTTCCTGATGCTTTTGTTATTCCTTTCCACAAGCTCTATCAGCTTATAAAAAGCAACCACCCATGACAATTAATTCAGTCAAGGATAACAATAGTAGCAATATGTAACAATCATGCACAATATTATATGTTCTGCTCTGGTGGTTGCAACATGGTATATCTCATGATCTTATGGGCCATTCAGAGTTGGCTCTGAATTTTCTTTCCGGAAAGCTGGTTTTGAAATTCAGAGAACAAAATCAGCCATATATACAGAGCTTATTATAATTCTATTTGTGTTTGGAAGGAAGTATATGAACAGGAACCAGGTGCTGATTATGTTCTTCAGTTTGTTTCAATGGTCATTGCACATATGTATTTTTAGTAATGCGTAGACCGGTAATTCTAAGCAAGTACAGGATTCATTTACTATCCGTGCTGATAAGTTAATTAAGCTAAAAATGGGAATATGAAGCTTTAGGATGTTTACTCATTGATTATTATGCAAGCTGAGTCTACTGGGAAAAACCGCAGCATTTTCTAGGAATTAAAAACATTACATATGTCAATTTCCAGTTCACTGCATTACGTGCAATCAATGGGAATAGTACCATATTGCAAAACACCTTGCACCCTTCAAAACCAAACCTTTTTAACCAACAATACAGCCACTATGTATTTTTGCTCCCACCATATTTGACTTGATTTTATAATTATTTCCTATATCATACCTCACATCATACTCATACCTATGATTTGAGACACTCCTACTGTCCTATCTTAACATATATAGAAAGCAATATTTATAAGAGAAAACTACAAGATTAGAATATACAAAAATTTATGCTAAACTTTGGCAGTTATTCTTTCTGCTCATTGAATCATTAAAGTACTTTCAAGTGATCCTAGCTCTGAATACTTCAAATTATCACTTATCTTTTTAGCTGAGATATATTTTCTTACTTTAGTTACTTCTTGCTTTAGATTATCTGTACAAACAACACCTTCATGAGGTTAATTGCACTCCAAGAAGTTTAACACTTCCTTTAGCTCTATAATTATGCACAGATTTTTCAATTTAAATTCACCTTTGAGAGACTATTCTTGTGATTGAAATTTTTTGGGAAGTCAATATTTCCCCCAGTTCATTGAGTGTGGTATAGGCAAATGTGGTTGCATCATTTTGCCATGGATTTTATCATCTGAGAACATGCATACTAGAATTAGGCTTCGTATCTTTCAAGTTTTCTCTAAGGTTAATTTAAGATTAGAACTACCATGTACCTTTGTATGTATAGAATTTTGTTTTTTCCACCTCAAGCCCTTTGTGTCTGCTTCCTACAAAGTAGTAAGTACCATGTTTCTCTGTTGAAAATTTAAGGTCATATGTACATATTCATTTAACCCTGGTGTTTATTTAATATCCATAACAGTGAGTGTGTGCATGAACTTTGTGATCCACTATAACAACCATTTAATACTTAACTTTATCATCGCTTACAATGCATACCTAATTTTTAACCCTGCCTTCTGCACCTTTAGTTATTACTGCATTCCCAAATTTCACTCACATTATTCTAACACGGTGTACTGAAACTATGAAGGAACTAAAACATAAATACATACCTGCAAATTCATTTTGCAACATATTTTGCAGCTATAATTATGGATCCACCGACATTCTCCATGGTCAAGCTGACCACGGCAAATCAACACTACGTGGTAAACTTAACAACAAATATCTTATTCACCATATAAACTAGCCTACATAGAACAATGCTCATACATGATTTCAATTGTGCAGTCCAAGTGTGATCACACGAGCATAGATTCTGCACGCCAAGGGGAATCTAATCTATAGTTGCCCTTCCGCCCAGACGAGCCAGCGCTAGCCACCAGCACCATCCCCTCCACTCATCGCCATCACCAGCAACCAGTCTTCTCCAGCGATCCAGAACAAGCTAAAAAGGTAATTTTTTTTTCATTGGAACTGCTTCTTCCACTCTTACCAGATCTGTGGTGCACCGACCAATATGAACAGCGAGGCGCGTCGCAACGAACAAGTTCTACTCGCGTTTTTCCTTTGTCTGTGTTCACCCTAGCCACTCCTCAATCCATCGTCAGGACCTTCCGTAGTCCCTCTCCCTACCCCATACCCACCATTTATAACCGATTCACCACCTTTCCACTTACCCCTCCAAGTCTAATCCCACGTCTCCATCAATTCTAAGCAGATCTCATGTACCAACATTTCATCTTGCAGATCCTACTTTCACAGTCATTATTAATGGATTTACTTCCTGTATTTTTCGATTCCTGCTTTATCCATTCCTGAATCGCTAATAGATGACCACTTTTATGTGGTAGCATGTAGAGATCCCGGCAATTGAAGCTCTTGCACACTAACCATCGCAAGTCGTAATTCAGGTACAATCTATCACCATATACTTCTCTGCAAGTGCTTTAACCATCAGGCAGTAAAGAGAATTGAATATAGATAGGATCTCCTTAGGCTAAACAGCCCATGGATTTGTTGTTTGTTTAGCAAAAAGAAAACCCTAAAAAACCAATCTCAATTCAGCTCATAGAGTTTACGCCATACTCAAGTTTAGACCATGCTTATACTATCTGTATAAAAAAAAAGGAGAGTGATGGGCTCAGATATTTGTGAGATATAGATCTGAAACTTTATTGTAAACAATATATTATTTTGCCATTTTCCACTGTCTATAGGCCTCTCACATATGAGATAGAATCACTTTGTTACATCAACGGAAATAGTCCCATCTTGCTATTAGCGACCAAAACACTTGCATACCAGTTCCACCCCTGAAAAGAGGTCTTTTTAACACACACTAAAACCATAGCTATTATTGCACTCACGTTCATCGGCTTTATTCCTTAGTTATTTCCTGTATCGTTCCTCACATTATAAAACTCATACTTACAATTTCTAACCCTCCTACTCTCCTATATTAACATGTCAAAAAAATTTATAACAGAAGAAAAGCAACACTGAGATATAAAAAATCTTTCATAAGGTTTGCTACTTATTCTTTTTTCTCATTCGATCTACGAAACTACTCCTAGCTAATCTTCACTCTAAATATTTACTTCAAACTATCATTTCTCATTCTATCTGACATATGTTTTCTTCTTTCGCTTACTTCAGCATTGTCTCTACAAACAACACACTACACTACACTCAATATAGTTCAATACACTACACTTACGATTTAAATTCACATTCCATGAACTGTTCCTACAATTGGATTTTTTACCTGTGTTATTTTTCCCTCGATTGTATTCAACGCACTTTGATTTAGTGTGCTAGCATCATTTCTACATATATTTTATCATCCCTCAACGTAGGTTATAGAATTCGCCTTCGTAGCTTTTGCATTTTTCTCTATACTAGAAAAAAATGCCCGTGCGTTGCAACGGGTGAAGTCCATTTTAATCTTATTATTGTTATATGGTTTAGTTAAGATAAAATTCATTGTGGGAGTTCGCTTGGATATATATAGAATCATGAGCTGCAGTTAGGAGTTTAATCGTCTTAAGTTAACATGCAAGTTTTTTCAAACAGATTTCTTATATGATTCCTTCTGTATTACCAAAAGTGAAAGATCTTAAAAACGACTCAAATACGGATATGTATTTCCAAAAGCAAACGAATTTAAAAACCGACTCATATACGGATGACATACCAAAATACCGACAAAAATATCTTCAATTTTTATAATAGTAGAGATAGAGATAGAGAAGAGATATACATTATAACCAAAACATAAAATTAAAACCGACTCAAGCAAGGATGACGAACCACGAAAATATCTTCAATTTTTATAACAGACTCAAACACGGATAGCGGACCGCAAAAACATCTTCAATTTTTATAGCAGTACAGATTTATACGTGTTCCAATTTGGACATCCCGTCGAGCGTCAGGATCAAACGTTATTGTGGCTTTTTGGTTTGGATGCGGTGTCACATGTGCGAGCGCTGGATCAGGACACGGAGAAGAACTCAGCGAAATGCCAGACGGTTGTATCTGCGTTTGTTGCCAGGAATCTCCATGATCAGGACACTGGAAAGACACCCAGGAGATAACACAAACCCGTTCAGGAGACTGATGCGTGGAGACGGATGAAAAATTTACATGAAGTAATTACCGGAAACCTTGCGTATTTTTTTATTAGGTATAGAATTAGTTTAAAATTATAGCTATCATGTGATTTTGTATATATAAGATTCCCGTTTCCTGTACCTCATACTCCCTATATATTGCTTATTTCCTCCAACTTAATACGTACCATGCTTCTCTTTTTTAAATTTAGCCTCATATATGTATATTCATTTGCCCCTAATGTTTATTTAGTGTCCATAACAACAAATACATACATGAACCATGCAATCCACCATAATAACCATTTAGTACTTAACTTTGCCATCACTTACAATATATACCTTGGTTTTGTCCCTCCTTTCTTCATCTCTACTTATTACTGCATTCTTATATTTCACACACACTGCTCTAATAACATGTACCCGCACCATGGAGGAACTCAAACATAAATATATAGCTACAAATCCTTTCTACAACATATTTTGCAGCTATAGGGATGGATCCGCCAATATTCTCCACGGTCAGGCTGACCACAGGAAATCAGCACTATGTGGTAAACTTAGGACCAGCTATTTTGTTTACCTTATAAGATACCCAACACAAAACAGTGCTGATGCATCCTTTCAATTCTGCAGCGTGTTCCAAGCGCGATTACACGAACTTACCAGCTAGAAGATGAGCAAAATGTCAAGTTAGTGACAGCCCATGAGCTAGAGGTCAATATTAGAATACAGAAATCATCTAACAAGCTATACATGACAGAAGGATGGGAGGAATTCATAGAAGCAACTGGTTTGCAACTGGGAGAATATGTTGTTTTCAAGGCATTATCATCCTCAAAGATACATGTCATCGTGCTTAACAAAAACGGACATCTTAGATGCCCAGTTCCAGAAGATATCAGTGAATCAGAGGCTGCACCTAATCGCCCAGGTAAACAAAAAAACACCTGAGTACACAGTCTCTACAGAAAAAAAAATAATTATTACTCCCTCCGTCCTAAAATATAATAACTTTTGGCCATCAGGATTTGTCCCAAAATATAACAACCTCTCCACAAATATTCTCTTCCTAACCAATCATAACCCTCCACCATTCACTTTTCCTACCTACCTTCACTACTCATCCAATCACAACCCTCCATCATTCATTTCTACCTACTTTCTTAATAACCGTATCCAACTCTAAAACTTCTTATATTCTGGGACGGAGGGAGTACTACCCAACAACATATCCTAACACCTTCACTTATCGCTCTGCTTCCCTGTGTTTCTAACTCTGTTTGGTTCTTTCAATGCCATCCAACTTACAGTGAAAACCACAAAAAACAAACCAAACATCCAGCAACCCAACCAGCACAGGCTTAAACACTGTACTGCATCCACTTCCACAGGTACAAATACTTAACAACATATTTTTCCCAATTATGTTCATTACCATTTGTTTTCATATTTGCTTGGTTATTCATTCTCATCTCTTTTAACAGCCCCTTCAAAGCGCACTGTGAAAGAAATGTGTTTTTGCAGTAAAGGCACCAAGCTATCACTGAGGTGAAGAACTACATCAAGGACATTGCACAGTTCCTGCACAGGTCAAACAAATTTGATATCACTACCATAAACGCAACATTCATGAAACAAGACAGGGTGGTAAGGGCACTTATCTCCTACTGTTTAATTCATTTGCTTAATCAAACCCTAATAATCAATTCTCGTGGCAGTACTTTTCTAAGGAATTTTCAAGGAAGTACATTGCACCACTTGCACGGCGCAAGACATTAAAGATCAAAGTACAACTTGCAGGACACCCCTCATCCACCATGATCCTCCACAAATCAACAGACGATCGTTACAACTTGAAAGCGGGATGGGCCCATTTTGCAATAAAGAACAACATAGAGCTGGGATCACTTTGCATCTTCCACTTCTACAAAACGAACCAGCTGCAGGCAACAATCGATGTGCTGTGAAGATGGTGCCAATACAACCCATCCTATCATCTCTCTGCTATCATATAAATTTGCTGTCAAAATCTGCTAGCTTCTCTTAGACTGTCGGTTAGCCCTGCACCTCATAAGGCTACCATGCAAACTGCGCTTGTAAAATTGTTATGGCACCTAGGTTTATACACTATTAGAACAACCAGTTAAGCAACGTACTTATGTATGAACAGCTAAGTAAGTTAGCAGGGTATACGTCGCCTGCTATATTGCTTTCACGCTACCTCCTTTTCACTGTGTTAGTATAACCACCACCTTTATTTCTGTTCGTTTCGTCCGCGTGCAGGCGGCGCGACATTGGCGCGCCCCGTCGTCTAGTATATGAAATCAACAGCACGAGCGAGCGTCCGTGGCCAAGACCGGCTCACCGCCGCCACGTCGACCGCGCGGCTGCGTACGTGGCCTCCATGGCCATCTTCGTGCCGCCGCGGCCACGCCCGCCTCTGCCGTCCGCGCCAAGCTCCGCCGACTACGCTGGCAGCCCGCAGCTCCGCTGAGTCAGGCGTCGCGGTGGGGTCAGCCGGCGGGCCCCACCCGGGGCTGTACCCGGCGAGCTCGTAGTGGTCGACGACGGGGGCGTCGGGCTCCACGAGGGAGACGGTGTGCACGGCGGCGAACGTGTGGCGCCACCGCGACGAGAGCACCGCCGCGCGCGCCGCCTCCTTCGCCGGGAGGAACGACAGGATGTGGCCGAGCACGCCATCGCTCAGCTTGCTCAGCCGGTCGCCGCCGCCGCCGCCGCCGGCGGAGACGGGCATCGTCTGGGGTTGGTCGAGATCCATCGCGACGCGGACGGTTTCGTTTGATGGCGAGATATTTGAGGATTTTTCGGGGGGATGAACCGACTTGGGCTTTCCCGATGCGAGACGGTTTGTGCTCTACGATTCGGATTCGGAATCGGTGTGTGCTCCACGATTTAAAAGAAAGACCAACACCCGGTGAAAATCGCACTAACAGAAATCCGAGACTTCCTCAACCAATCGCGCAACACGAACACGATGAACGCCACCGTCGCATCACCGTCGGAGCCAGCCGCCACCGTCACCGTCGCATCGCTGGACGAGCTCCGCGAGGTGGCCGAGGATGATCCCCGCGCGTCGGAGGACGGGGGGCTGCGCGTGGCGGTCACCGGCGTCCGCGTCAGCCAGGCGGAGGAGCTGCACGCGCTCGTCCGCGACCACGTCGAGGCGAAGCTCTGGAGCGTCGTCGGCGAGGTCGACGCCATGGCGGCGCTCAGGTCCGCGGCCGACGGCGCCGCCCGCCTCGTGGAGCTGAGCCGCGCGCTGGACGCCGTCGTGAGGGACACGGAGGACGGCGTCCCGGTGCCGGCCACGGGGCCCCGCATCACGCTGCTGACGGAGCTGGCCCGCGACGTGTCCACCCAACGGCCGCCGCCCTTCCTCCCGCGCAAGTACGTCGTTGCTGTCGTCGAGGCGGTGGACATAGGGAGGCAGGCGGAGGCGCTGAGCTACTATCGGTTCTCCGGCGACAGATGGACGTCGCCGGAGTCGCTGGAGTACTCGATGGCCTACTTCCGGCGGACGGCGGAGAAGACGAGGGCACGGATCGCTGCCCTGTTGGGGATGACCATCCCGTTCGAGGATCCTCCCATCGTCATCCACATCCTCGAGGCCTCAAGTTGGGAAGCCAGATATTACTCCAATTCATCATAACGTAATGTGTAACCCTTTTTTTTTTTTGTTTAACTAAGAAAGTTAGCCCGCACCTTCGCGCGGGCACGCACTATAGACTATGTTTGAACACTTATAAAGGTAAAATATTAAATGGAACTTATAAAAGATCATTTTGTTTATTTGGATTATTTGAGCACATTTAGAAAAAACATTAAATATTTTTCGGCTTGACATGCGCTACATACCCTACCTTTCTTAAATTGCACATTTGTTAGACCAAGGATGCGATCGTGCTTTAGAAACTTGTGAAGATTCCTCATACCAACATGGGCTAGCCTCCAATACGAAAGCCACCCCGAGTTGGACTTAACCACTAAGCATGTCTCATATTTAGTTTTACTTGAGGAGAAATCCACAAGATAAAGCTTTCCCTTGAGAACACCCTTAAAGATTACCGGGGAATCATTTTTTCTATAGACGATCACATCAACATCGGTGAAAAGACAATTGTAACCTAAGGAACATAATTGAGAAACGGACAAAATATTGTAGTTTAGAGATTTTTCCAAGAAAACGTTGGAAATGGAAAGCTCATTGGAGATTGCAATTTTACCTAATCCCATTACCTTTTCCTTTTCATCGTTCCCGAAGACTATGTTCTCTTGTGATGTGTCATTCGGATCAAGACATGAAAACATCGATTCTTCTCCGGTCATGTGCTTTGTGCATCCGCTATCAATCATCCAACTTCTTCCACCGGAGATGTATTCCTACAAGAGATCAATTTTTAGTTTTAAGTACCCATACTTGCTTGGGTCTTCTCATGCTAATAACAAGTGCCTTAGGCACCCAAAGCACTATCTCGATGGAAATACTCTTGCCCTTTGGGCCAACTTATTTACCAACAACACGACCATTAGCATTCTTCCTAAGAACATAAGGGCATCAAATAAACATTGTGAAGCCCAATCATTAGGAATGATACTCTTGACCTTAACAAAGTTGCTAAGACCTTGGGGCTTCTTGATCATCAGACTTGTATCTACCTTTCCTTTTGGTGGAGGAACATACTCAAGGTCTTCATGATTGAAGTTGTCCTTTTGGTAGCCTAGATACTCCTTTAGGGCCTTACTACCCATATGACACTTAAGAAGGCCATTGTGGAGGAGTCCTATAAGCTTCTCATTTTGCTTTTGCAAAGCACTCAAAGATGTATAGTTAGTAGTACAAGCATCAATATCAATATCCTTACATATTGAGCATGGGGTCATTGCTTGGGACAATCTTGGATCAAGATGCCTCACTAGGGAGAGAGACACTATTCTTTAAGATTTCGAACTTCTCTTTAAGAGAGAAGTAAGCTTTGTCCAAGCCATTCACTCTCTCTTGAAGTTGAGCGTTTGCCACCTCAAGATTAACATGAGACTCTTTGGTTTGCTTGTAAAGCCGTACCAAAGCATCATTTTTCTCTCTCTCCTTAGCAAGCTCACCCTTGAGTTCATGAGACCACTCTTTCTTAGGAATGAACAATTCCTCTTGCCTCTCAAGGGTTACATATTGGTCCTCAATTCTCCCAAGTAACTCACTCAAGTGTGGTAGAGATTCCTTGGTTATGTACTTACACAAGTCCTCATCCATAACCTCATCCTCAACATCATCCTCATTATCACTAACAAGATCAATATTAAAAGACTTAAGAGAGGAAGGTACAGGGCGATGATGGAGGTGGTGAAGAAGGACGCGGTCGGGGGGAAGTGGAGGCCGTCGAAGCAAATTGTAAAAATAGGAGATGACCTTTTGTGGATATCTTTGGTCACTCGCTTTGTGGGTTAATTAATAGAATAGATGGCCCTAAATGAGTTGAGTTGGTTTGTAGTTATCTTTCACAGCAGCACTAGATTGATTTCCTCCTTGGCATTCCTCCTTCTTTTGGCGCCTCTTCTCACGGGCCTTTTATTCTTCGCCTCCTTCTCGTCCACACTCAACAAAGCGTACATCTCTCTAGCACGTTTCCTTCTTAATTCAGCAGCACTGAGATTAGTAATGTCTGAAAGAACTCCAAGGGGAGGATCACCCGCTGAACCAATAATGCAAAAAATATATGAATGGAACAAATAAGCATATAGGGCAAAGCTTGAGCTATTAACCTATTATTATATTTTTTGAAGAACTCACCTGATCCTGTCAACGATGTCGGTCGAGAGGCCCCAAAATTGCTATCCATTGGAACCCTAAAATGCACAAGTCCAAATTTATTAGAGTTCAATCCAGTACAAACCATAAGGCAGAATCTCAGTGCTGCTGATGGTTGTTTTTTTTTCTCATCGGTTGATGTAAACGTTCAGAATCAGTCATTCAACATTCACAAATCAAAGAAACTTAATATTCTTACTTATGAGCATGACATGACAAACCACATAGTCATAAAAAATGGGATATCTACCCTATAATTCAACAAATGGTTTCATCACTCATTCTTTCATTCATCATGGAACGGTCCAGATTAACTCTATGAAATCCAACGCTCCAGATTCACCCCACCTCCCTCCCGCAAATGATCGCCCCCTCCCTGCCCCGACCTACGCCCAAACCGCGACCCGCGCCTCCCCCCATCGCTCCCTCTCTCCTGAGCACAGCCGCTATCGCTCCCTCTCTCCCGAGCGCAACCGCCGCCGCCCCAATCTCCGCTCCCTCTCTCCCTCGCTCCCTCTCTCACGCCTCAACTCGCTGCCGCCGCTGCCGTTACACCGGGGTCGTCGCCCTCGCCTTGCCTCCTCCGATCTCCTCCGCGTCGTGATAACTCCGTCGCCTCCCTCACCGGTCTGCTCCGCCCACGCCGATCTCTCACGTCGGCGTCAACAATGTCGGCCACGTCCGCATCGCCACCGATGGCCGCCTTGACGATCTCCTCCGTGCCCCTGCCGGAACACCCACGTGCAAGGTGTCATAGGCCGATTCCAAACAAGTACAACATACATCCTGTCAGAGTAGGAAATAAACTGATTAGTAGTACTATGCCACCTGGAGAAAATAAATTATTGTCTGTACGTGTGATAAAAAAGTTATTATCTGCGCGTGTGAGAAAAGGATAGCAGGCCTGATCTGTTGGAAGCTAGGAAAAATGCTAACTGTCTCACCATTAGTGCAGAGTGTTTGAGCTGCAACTAATTCTTGAAGTACGGTGATTCTCAGACCTTGGAGATAAACTACTGAAGAACCGAACTTAATTGTGAGTACCTGTTTAATTTTTGTCTGTAGATGCAAATTTGTTCGAAAGTGACTGAAAGAGACATAAAATTCAAAATAAAAATTAATGTATTCTTGTTGATATATTTTCCTCTATTGCACTATAGCATCCATCAGTGCCATATAGGTCAGTTTCACGTTAAAATGAAATAGTATATAGTGTTGCTGGTTCAGCTGAATTGCCAAAATATAGGATGTCATCACTAATTTATTTTTTAAGCTCTCTCACTGATTTGGTTTCATTTCATTTAGGTCAATACTGTGCTAAATTTATTCCATATCAAAATTAGATCTTCCAATGTGAGTACTGGAAACCTTGTCCTGTGGTAATTTCAGAAACGGAGAATTTTGTACAGCTGATGAATTATTCCTTGATCATGGCCATTATAATTGAAATAAATACTTAATTGCACTATCTACATGATATAACTTCAAGAATTGGATTATGTTTTTCTGAATTTCCATTATGACAATGTGAGTGGCCCCTTCAGTTCTTCCCCTCGTATTCGTAAATTGCTATTAGATGGTTGGTTTATATTACAGTGTTTCATCCGTAATTGTGGCACCTCTCTTTCCGTCGTCGCACCGACAGCCACCCGTCGGTGGTATAGATGGCCATAAGGCCCCGAGGCCCAAAGGCCCGGCCCACGGCACGGCTTTTTGCCTGGCTCAAGCATGGCACGGCCCGACTTGGGTCGGGCCAGTGCCGGCCCGGCTGTCGGGTCCCAAAACTAAAGACTTGGATCCGACTGAGATTAATGTATCAATCCCTGGATCAGTCCCTGGATCAGTAAATATTGATACATACAATATAAC
The DNA here is from genome assembly GCF_000147395.1 of Oryza glaberrima. Lineage (NCBI taxonomy): Eukaryota > Viridiplantae > Streptophyta > Magnoliopsida > Poales > Poaceae > Oryza > Oryza glaberrima. The sequence continues at coordinate 18,571,345 of NC_068336.1, read as the reverse complement.
TGGTTCTTCATTGCATACGTTAAAGTTTACAATACTAAGGGGGTTTTACAATAGTAGGTACTTACCTAATTAAACATAAGTAAGACTATTACACAGCGGAAGTTTCTATACATTCTGACTAGGGAGGTTTAACCTCTAGGGATTTTCTAAGTTATCAGGGTCATCGTAGTAATAATCATAGGGGTCCTCCTCTTGACCCAAATCTGAAAAAGGGGTTATAAGAGCAAGGGTGAGTATTCACAATACCCGGCAAGTTACCATGGAAATATGTTATGCATTGGCATATAGTAGAGTTCTTTGCAAAAGGCAATAATAAACAATCTGGAAGTATTGAAGTAAGAGTTTATAAATACGTAGACTTTAGGTTTCTAACCAGGGTACCATATGAGTCCCGGTACTCAATTCCGTGAGTACGGCTATTCGAATAGTTTCATAAATATTCTACTGCAGCAGATGTACGCTTTACCCGCAGTCCACGACTTGCTGATAATCATCGGCTTTAGTCATGGCCCAATATTAGGTTATTAACAATTATGGTACCTGTTCCATGAACTTATATCATCATGCGCTCTGAACGCAACGTTAACAGCAGCGATAGGAGTTCTGGCGTTCCCGGGGTATTTAAGGGGAACTGATCGTATGACACCACGTCATCTCGATCAAGGTTTATAATTACCATTATAATTATACTCGAGTATCACAAACCATTTACCTGTACATGGTAATGGTAAAATTTGCCCTTCGCGGCTATAGTTGCCTCCTGCTCGAGGACTTAAAAATAAGAACCACGATACAGAGGTACCACATTGCTAAATAACATAATAACTAGGTCTGTCCCTATTCTAGAAACTGCGGTCGTACCCGTTCGTTCGACATAAGTACCTGGTGATAACTATATTGATCGAGACAGTACTAGCCACCCGAAAATCATCCAATTCTAACGTACTATCCCAATCTAAGTATAAGATATTTTTACCAGATTGTAAACAAAATAAGCAATACTAAATTATCTGGGTTTCTATGATTGAATTATGCATAATAAAATAGAATATTGAATGGAAAGGCTATAAATAAATAGTTGTAAAATATAGGCTTAAATGATCAAACGGTGAATAGTAACTTGCCTTGCTCGATGGCCTGAGATTGACTGATATTATCTAGTGTGTTAGAAGAATCCTCAAGACCTAGGGTTAGACATATAAAATTCAAATTTCAAAAAGGGATTCAAATAAAATCCAAAAATAGGAAAAAATAAAATAAAAAAGAAAAATAGAAAAAGTGGTCTCAAAAGGTAGAGAATGATTTTAGAAGAATTTTGGTCCAAGTTTCACTGGAATTGGATCTATATTTTAAAAGATATGGGCTTTTAAAGTTTGAAAATCAATTAAATGTGAAATGATACTGTGTGCGGGTCCCACAGGTCAGTCTCTCTCTCTCCTCTCTTCTTCAACCTCCAGCCGTTCCCCAAATACGGCCGGCGGTGCTAGGGGTTAGGGATTTCGGCAATGATAGAGGGGGAAAGGGGTTGCGGCTGAGGAGGGGAGGTAGCTAGGGTTCTCCGACGACGGCGAACGGCGGCAGAGGGGTCAATTTGATGTGTGGGTGGGCTAGCGGCTAGGGCGGCGGTGCCATGGATAGGCCGTGAAGGTGATTGGGGTGGTGAGAGTTAGACATGGCTTGGAGATGGGTCCTAGAGCATCTACAGGATACCTAGAAGGGTTTAGGTAACTTGCCGACCTTCGGAAAGATGTGGAAAGTACTTGCCGACGAGCGCCTCCATTGGCGGCGGTCGTGCTCATGTCGGCAGCCCAAAGGATGGCATGGAAGTGCAAACCGATTGCAAAAATGGACTCTAGGGAGTATGTAGATGGATAAAACGGAAGAACTCACCGAGATCGGTTGAAATGATGAATTGTGGTCGGAAAAACTTCTTGGCGGCAAAGAACATAGCAGAGCAGAGGCGGTGCTCGGCTCGGTGCGACAAGGTGAAACTCGACGCAGGGCTTTGATTAGGGTTTAGTATGCTAGAACATGGTAGGATATAGGTGTTCTATGGATTATTTAGGGTGGAGGGTGGATGGAGGGGTGTGGAGTCGATCGCGCACAAGGTGTTCGACCGACGGCGAGAGTGGTTGATGAGATGGATTGGCGAAACAGAGCTTCGGGGTTCTGGGGTTATGGTTAATGATGATCGATGGTGGACGAGGAAAGGGTTAGGGTCCTATTTATAGGGCCAGAGGATGTGGATGAGCTCGGGCGCCATCAACGCCATTGATGAGCTCGGAAATTGGAATGGCAGGGGTGGCAGAGGGCTGTGAGAGGGAGGGCAAGATCAATTTGAGTGGCGGGAGGCCACGTTCGAATTATTACTGGCGAAGGATTGACTTGACCGTGGGTGGAATCGGCTGGCGACGTGCTGGTGCCAATCCGGGCTCGATGCGCGGCGGCGGCGAGCGTTAAAATGGTCGGCACAACGGTGATTGGTTTGAATTGTGAGAGGGGAAACCATCGTATATCTTCAATCCAACCGTGCGGCAAGTCTTGGCGCTATTTACCCTGGGTAGAAGCAAATTCGGACTCGGCGACGGCTTTGGATGGGTGTGCACGGCGTCGGGCGGCGATTTCTTGCGGTGGAGGTCGTCCCGGCTTTGTCGTCGTCAAGATTGGTGTGGCGGCGGCGGTCTGAGAGGCGTCGAACGGCTAGCGGCGCGCCAAGGCGATCGGGCAGGCGCATGCGGCCCCGAAGCCGACACGCAGCGACTCGGCGTGCGACAAAGTCGGATGCCTGGGCGGCACGCGCAAAGGGGAGGAGAAGGCAAAGAAAACCACGGCTTTGAGTGGGTTGTGGTCACCAAGGACCCAACCTAGACTTTGTGAAAGATTGAATGGGTGTTGGGCTGTGTTAGCTGGGCTAGACATTTCATCGAACACCTTTGATGCAATGAATAGTGTTTTTCAGGAATTTTGAATATTTTCCCTAGAAAATAATGAATTTATTCTATAAGTTTGGAAGGGTTTCACTGGGGTTTGGAGTAAAGCAAACTCTCACTACTAAAAGGGTAAACTTAAAGAAATAAACTAAGGTTTGAAATTTGAGAGAATTTGCTCAAATTTGCTAAGGTCTAGGATAAGGGAATAATTAGGGTAAAATAATAGGGTTTTAAAGAAGTAATACTTGAACCAAATAAGAATAAAAAAGAAATTGAATTAAACTTTTAAATTTTACTAATTTAGTCAAAAGCCAGCATAATGCAGTCAAATTTTTGTTTAAAATTTGATGATGTTACACCGACCCTACCGCCGGGCCGTGCCTGGGCCTTCCCACCGGCACGCTGGGCTGGCCCGGCACGGTCAGCCCGGCCTGGCACACAAAGTATAGGGACTAAAAATAGATATATAAATGCCACTGTCCAAAGAATAGGGACCCTAAATAGACTTATTTTAGCTATTTATATATCACAGCCCAAAGAAGAGGGAGGAAAAATAGACTTTTTTTAGCTATATATATATATATATATATATCCCTGCCCAATAGGAGGGAGGACAATTAGACTTATTCTGAGGAAAAACACGATGGACCTTTGTGCCTTTGGGCCGGCCCAGCACGGCCCGAGACATGTTGGGCTATGCCTGGGCCGTGTGTGCGGCATGTGGGCTGGCACGGCACGGCCCGGTGCGTCTGTCGGGCCGTGCCGGCCTGACAAGCCTCGGCCCAGGCACGGCCGTGCCGTGCCGGGCGGCCCACATGGCCATCTATAGTCGGCGGGATTGATGCCTATGTGTTGTCCCTTACTCTTCAGAGCAAGTTTAATAGTATAGCCCACTACTGGCTCCAATTCATCTATAGCCGATTTAATAGCCAATTCATACAATAGTCTTACTATACTATTAATATATGATCCTACCTGTCATACACACATTGCATTTTAGAGTCTATGCTACAGCTAGCTACAGATATGTAGCCCGCTGCTCTTCCCACTCATCTTTTATCTTATTAAAATATATTTATAGTTGGCTAATAGTCTGCTATTGTAGCTGCTCTTATTCAATCGTCAGCGCAGCTCGGGAGTCGGGACACCACCTCGTCTTTCTGAATCACTGTGTCGCTAAAATACGTTTGTTGCTGATTGATCGTGGCAATGTGCTGATTTTGACAGCGGATGGACTCTGATTGAGCAGGACTTGGATCGAGCAACATGCCTCATAAGCGACGGACACATTGCGTCTCTACTCCCGAGCAATGCACATGGTAATTCTTTTTTACAAAAAAAAAAGAACTTGTTCTTGGTTTCTGTCTAACATGTTATTTTCAGTGGGATTTGTGATATTCTAATATTTTGCTGTGGTTTTTGGGCTTGGAAGATGCTTTTTTGAAGATGTTCCTGGGACCAGTAAATCTGTGGGCACCGAGGAAGGAGGTGCAGCTCAAGACAGCTACAGGGTATGTTACAATCGTGCTATCGATGATAAGCTAAGCATCAACTTGTATTTTGAAATCAACTTATGGGGCAGCATACATTTTCTTTGAGATACCATGTGATGAAGTGTTTATAAATTTAGTTTGCACATTGATCTGAGAGAAGAATGATATCTTTGTGTTCTCCATATCTTTTGCAATGGTAGATTTTGTGCTACAGGAAAGTACATATCAGCCAAGACTGACAGGTCCCTCTTCAAGGTTATCCTATGGTTCCCGATTTTCTGCTTTCTACACTGTAGGTGTGTTTAGTTCACATCAAAATTGGAACTTTGGTCGAAATTGAAACGATGTGATGGAAAAGTTGGAAGTTTATGTGTGTAGAAAAGTTTTGATGTGATGGAAAAGTTGGAAGTTTGAAGAAAAAGTTTGGAAGTTTTGATGTGATGGAAAAGTTGGAAGTTTGAATTCCATCACATCAAAACTTTCCTACACACATAAACTTCCAACTTTTCCGTCACATCGTTCCAATTTCAAACAAAACTTCCAATTTTAGCGTGAACTAAACACACCCTACATCTTATATATTTGTTCCCTGAAGCTACAGATTGATGGTCTAGCTGTTAGCTGTGCATGTGAAAAAGCTAAATGATGCCGTATTGACCACTCAGACCTTGGTCTTGTGGGCTTGCTGCTGTGAACAGTACCAAGCATCCATATAGATTGTGTGTAGTTTTATAAATATAAGGTGCTCATGAAAAATCCTGACACTGAGCATTCAGTGATACAGTTGAATATTGGTGCACATATCACTCCACAGACATACATTGCATTATTACATAATTGGTCAGTATCACCTTTGCCTTCTTGTTAATCCATTGAGGACAAATAGCTGCACCTACAGAAGAAATTTACTTATGTACATTTTAATCCGGTATTAGGATTGATGCTTTGATGATCCATAGCTTGTTTATTCTATTATCTTCACATGTAGGATTCATGGAGTGTGAAAACAGCCCTGTAGGAAATACCTACTGGTCTCTACTTGCTCTGTATTTTGCTGTCAGTAACAAACTTCTAGCAAACAATTTAAGTGTGTTTGCCGCAGGATGAGCCTCACGAGGGCCTGAGGGCTGGAGCAACACATTCGACCAGGTGTATTTTTTTTTACAGATATTGTCTAGGTCTGAACAAAAGCCAAATATGGTAGATTAGTAATATCACATAATCCTACATTTTCTATTCAGATGTTCAATATTCCCATAATCAATCCAAATTTTTATCGAAAGTATTTTGTATCTAATAAAAATAATAATAGTATTTTACTGCATGGTATGGATTTTATAGTAGATTATGGTGTTTTTGGAACATAACTGACATGGTTTATACCGTGTAAATAATTTTACTCCCGAGCATTATTGCTGACTAAATGGAGATTTTCAATCATATCATTACATTAGCTATGCATGGACACAAATCCCTATGACAGGGAAGGGCGTGAAGCCTTGGGATTATATGTATTATATATCTGCATAAATTGATATATCATATTATTATACTATACGTGAAATATATTTGATGTATGAGATAAATTGAATTAAAGCTCAAATGCACAATTTATATAATAATATTTTTTTGCTAACATGAAAATTTTAAAAATTATTAAAGACAAATAGAGTTGCACCGTAGTGTTTAGCACGGGCATATTACTAGTTACTACTTGATTGCAAAAATTATTACTTAAGGTATTTGTGATGAAAGAAGGGATTCACAAAGCTTGAAACATGAACTGATGATAAATGAACACTTGAGCTCATTGCCTACACCTAACATTTGGTTTAATACACAGTAAAAAAAATTAAACCACGTTGACAAATCAGAATTGGAACAATATAGGGATGTTTCGAGAACAAGACGATTCAGATAACTTGATCAAAAAAGAAAATCAAACCATCTCAAGCTGTATATATATGGAAATCAAGGAGTAGAAACCAGGAGTTGGCCAGGTGCGCAGGCATGGTCGACGTCATCACTACAGAACAGGATCCCGTTAGAACGGGATATTTTAAGTGACTTCTCCCCTTTCTTTCCGTTAACTTCCACATACGTTTCCCCTGGCACCTGATACCTTGGGTACCAGTTGATACCTAGTACCTGGTACATTTGGTATTGACTGGGTACCGATTGATACTTGGTACCTGGTACCTTGGTACCGGCTAGTACGTAGGTATCACAGACTTTGGTACCTGGGCACTTGGTACCTGGTACCTTAGTACCGGCTGGTACCTAGGTATCACAGACTTTGGTATCTGGGTACCAGGCCTGATACCGAGGTATCGCGATTAATACCTGATAGAGAAGGCCGTGGCACGGACGCAGAAGATGGTGAGGTTCGACCGGAAGTTGGCGGCGACCATCTCTAGGAACATGCGCTGCAGCAACTTCACCTTGAAGTTGATGGCGAAAGAGAGGAGGTAGAGGTTCTAGAACAGCTTGTCGCCGGTGTTATGGCGACAGAGGCACCGGGACCGCCGGCTTCTTCTTCTTCTGCGGCGGCGGAGGAGGAGCCACCTGCGCTCATCGGCAAGGAGGTGACATGAGCAGCGGGCAAGGACGATGGTGCCGGTGGCTCGCGAGGGCGACAGAGACCTTGGCGAGGAGTGCGAGGGAGGAGGGGAGAGGCCTCGGCGCCGGCAGCGACGGGGAGCGCCAGTGGAAGAAGCGGCGCCGCAGCGGACGGAGGACGGTGTCGAGGAGGTGCGGCGAGATCACCCTCGACGCCGCCCCGACCTCGCCGATGACGTGCCGTCGTCGTCCACCTCGGCCGCTGGAGACGACGACGACCACCCCTTCCTCCTAGCTGGCTTCATCTCTGCGCTCTTGGACTTCTCCCGTTGTGACGGGATACTGTTGTGTAGATTTTCTCTTTAGAAAATAAATATTATCAGCAGATGTCCGAGAGCCAATGCAGTCAAAGGCACCGCAGCACCTTTCCCTTACAAAGGTTAATTTCAGTAGTGAAAACATGAGATTATGACTTTTACATGCACTAAGCATATATCTTCTCCCGCTGGCACCACAAAATATTCAAGCATAATAGTTAAGACAATACGGTCTCTAACAATTAATGTACCAAAATACTTTCTTACTAGTCATCTTTCCTTTATTAGACTCAATGCAACAAAAAATTTCCTAATAAATGCTAAGAGTCGACTCTATGCCGTTGTCATACGTAGCAACCATCTTTCTCTTTCCTTCTTCCTCTCTCTTCCACGTCACCAAATATGCTTGCATGACAATAAAGAGAGACCGCTAATAAAGACCATTGTACATGCCCATCGAATATGTAGCGGCCATATCTTCGGGCGCTGTGGTGGGGCAGGAGGGGATACATATCTTCAGATGACGGCGATCGTGACCGGCGGAGGTGGCGGCAGCCTGGCGGCGCGGGGTGTCGGCGGTCGAGGGCGGCTAAGAGGCGGTGGCAATTGAGGGCGGCGAGGAGGCGGCGCAGGTCGAGGGCGGCGCGGGGGCGGCAGCGGTCGAGGGTGGTGAGGAGGCCGCGGCGGTTGAGGGCGGCGCGGGGCGTCGGTGGTCAAGGACGGCGAGGAGGCGGCGCGGGGTGGCGAGGAAGCAGTGCGGTCAAGGGCAGCGTGGGACGCGGGACGCGTGGGGCGGGGCGCGGGTCGCGGGGCACGGGGCTTTTTTCGTTGCGAGGAGCGTGTACCTTTTTTTTTTATTTTTGTCGCTCCAAACGTGTCGATGTACGTTTCTAGGTTGGATCGCGTGTCTGCTTTGGCTTCACCATCACCAATCCGGATTTTTTAAGTAGTAGGGATTTTAATGACACAGTTATAAATATATGAATTGTAATGACATTTATCTGAAATAACATATTTACAATGGCATGTATCGAATTAACCCTATATATATAAGACTTGTGAATTCATACGGCTGTGTAATTTACCGCTCCAAATAGCTAATTACGTGTTTTTCGTGAGCACGTTGCCTGAACAGGTAAACGGTACATTCAGTGAAAAAAAATCTTGAAATAATAGTAATAATTGATATTCAATTAGTGTTACGCTAATGGATTACTCCATCGTTCCATAAAAAGCCAAGGTAGGCATGAAAACGGAGCGGATGCGGACGGATAATGTTCATACCATATTTGTTTTCATATTTCTTTTGCCGGATACGGAAACAAATACGGATTATCTCGAATACAAATAAGAACCGAATATGATTAGACACAAATTCGGAAACAAATTTTTCTCGAAACACGAAAACCAACTTGACTTTTAATATAAACAAATATCAACATATATAATTAGTTCATTGTATATAAATACAGTATAATTTACAAATATTTTTTAAAATTCAAATAATATTAATAGTGTGGACTAGTGTTAAGAGATGAACTACTATTTAAATCTAAAAAAAGTATAAGGAAGATCATAGAGTTATAAAGAAATGTGGTATGTATTAACGCCAAAATTTGGTATGCCCGAAGTTATTATCGGCCTAGAGTCAGTATCGGCTTCAGATCCTTGGAATCGACCGATGGGAGTCGTCAAATTGCCTACAGTTGTGTTCTTGATGGAGTCGGATCAATTAAAGGAAATTTATCCAGAAGAGTCCGAGTTCAAGGAGGAAGCGGCATGGCAAGTGTATCTATTAATTAGAAATAGTTTGTTAGTTTCCTTTTATCTTTAGGAAAGTATGTTTAGTGTCCAATAAGGACTTTGTGTTTTCCTTTTATCTTTAGGAAAGTTTCTTTCTTGTCCTACAAGGACTAGTATCTACCCATGGGTATAAATATGTACACCTGAGGTCATTGTAATTAATCTCTCGATCAATACAACTACTCACGGCACATTGCCACCCTCTTTCCCGAGGGTTTTGCTTATCATCCGGCGGAATTTGCCACCTAACGCGGGGCTGCATCGGTTCAGTTCAATCTCCGGCGAAGGGGTAAGTCCTACGTTCCGGCGGCCTTGTGAATCTATTGGCTACGTTGGTGTTGTTCAAGGCTGCATCGCTTCGATCTCTTGGATCGTTCTGGTTTGGTTGATATATCTGCCTACCTGATATCTCCATTCTATCTCTAATTGCATTGTGTTTAGAGACGCATCGGTTTAGTTGAAACTGTATTGGTTATGTCTGGTCTTCTGTCTTAGCCGATATATCTCTACAATCACAATGCTGTTGTAAATAGATTTGTTATATCCATCACATTAGACAGATCTATCGGATCGAGTAATAGATTATCATATACAATCTCGTGCTGCATCGGTTAGGTTCAACCTACTAGATTGTTGTTGATAATATAAGTCTTGTTAAGCCGATAGGTTCATGCTAGTGTTTTATCGGGGTGCTAGCCGGTAAGTTATCTGGACGTTGCATCGGTTTATAAGGATTGCATATACATATAAGTTGGATTTAGCTGATGACAACAAAGGTTCCATTGATCTATCTAATCTTGTGGATTTTATGACATCGGACCTCCAGCTGATGTATGCTTTAACCTTCGGATCAATACTTCTATTATATCATCTTGTTAGTCGATTGGTTTCTACTGGATTATCTTGCTATACTAGTGTTATTTATCGTCATCAGTCAATCGCCTTTATATCATTATCTATATTAGACATATAGTCGATAGCTTAAAACCCTATCGTTATCGGCTGGTATCGGCATCGGCTGGAATCACTCCATCGGCTTGTCAGCCGATCGGCTCATTGATATGCTATTTGCATATCTTGTCAGTTGCAGGATCAAATTGACTGGCACGGCCACATCTCACTAAACTTTGGACTTACACTGGAGCTAAGCATATCTCCCAGGCCAATGTGTGTTTTTCACGTCAACAGTATGTCTCGTAGCTTCTGCGGATATCCGAATAGCACTGGTCACCGGATATTCGAATCATTATCCGTATCCGACGGAAACCTCGATACTATATTTTTATTCGCATCCGAAAGAAAATATCCGTATTCATATCCGTATCCGAACAATCCAAAAATTATCCGATCCAAAAGGTATTCGTATTCATTTTTCTTCGGAGCGGACTTCCGCTCTGTTTTCATCCCTAGACAGACAGAGGGAGCATCTTTGTTTTGCACGGTGAATTAACGCCGTTGGTGTGAGTGTGAAGGGTCAACGGTCAACCTGGTCGTCGTTGAAGAGAAGTCCCTTGACTTGCTGACTAAGAAACCTTCCTTCCCCTCCCCGTAACCGTCCAAAACAGAAAGAGAGCTAGAGAGAGAGAAAAATCTCACGCCTCTCCCCCTTCTCCTCCATTTGTTCACCTCCCCTCGCCGCAATCCCCTCCACCTCCACCTCGCCGCGATCCCCTCCCCGCATTCCATTCTCCTCGCCGGCGATCCCCTCCCCCATCCCCTTCCAGGGGCTCGCTCTCCCTCCTTCCGAATCCGCTACGCCCACCAATGGCGGCGTCACCGGCATGGGGAGACCTGCCTCTCCTCGTGGTCGGAGAGATTCTCCTCCGCCTTCCTTCTGCCGCCGATCGAGTTCATTGCGCCGCTGTATGCAGGCGCTGGAAGGAGGCGGCGGAGGCGGAGGCGGAGGCGGCGCGGCTGACTTATCTATCCGAGGCCGAGGCGGAGGCGATGGAGATGGCGAAGGCGTGGGGGCCGTTGCCGAGGGTCGCGCGCATGGCCCAGGGCGCGCTCGACCCTTCCCTCTCCGACGCGGGCGCGGGTGCGGATGCGGCGCCGCCGCGTCCGTGGGCGGAGATCCTCAGACGCCTCGTCGCTCACGTGGAGGGGCAGGAGGCGGAGGCGGTGGATGGGGAGGAGGCGGGCGCGGATGCTGCGCCGCGGCGTCCGTGGGCGGAGATCCTCAGACGCCTCGTCGCTCACGCGGAGGGGCAGGGGGCGGAGGTGGAGGCGGTGGATGGGGAGGAGGCGAAGGAAACGACGCTGCGGTTGGCCCGCGAGGTCGTCGACCTCCTCTCTCACGCCGAGGCGGATGAGGCCCCAACGGATGAGGCGGAGGTGGAGGCGCTGCACATGGCGCGGAAGCTGCTCGACCGCCTCCTCTCTCATGCGAGGCCGGAGGAGGTAGAGGAGGACGCGGAGCAGGAGGCGCTGCGCATGCTCCGCGTGGTTCTCCGCCGCCTCATCTCTATCGCCGAGGCGAAGCAGGCAGCGGCGGGGTCGCCGCCGTGGGCGGAACTACCCTACGATGTGATCAGTGAGATTCTCATTCGTCTCCCCTTGCTGGCAGATTACTCCCACTGTTCTGTGATGTGCGTCAACTGGTACCACGCCTCGCTGGAGTACCCCTTCGTTCTGCCTCAGTTGTTCATGATGACTACCGCCGATAAACCTGCTATGCTCAGTTTGGTGGATGGTACTACCAGGATGGTGAGAGGGTTTCCAGATTTTTCCCGCTCTGCACGTTTGGTGAGCTCGTTCTCTGGTAGCTGGGTTGCCGCAGCACTCGATCAGGTTAGAGCGAATGTGCTCCTGAGATTTGATGCCATGCACCTGATAGATTTACCAGATCATTTCCAGCACCAGCGCTTGCCCCACATGCTAGTTCATGCTATAGCACTCAACACTTGTCCCGCAGATGATGTCTCCAGCAGCTACATGGCAGCTGCCATTATAACTGGTGACTACCCCATTGCCTTTTGGAGGCCAGGTATAGGCCAGTGGGTGCCACCGGTATTGGATAATTGGAGACCACGTGAACCAATTGAGGACTTGATTTACTTTAGCAGTGACTTACATGATGGATTTTATCTACTGCATGGACACGAAGAGCTAGTTGCTTTAGTGCCCGAGTATGGCGATGATGGAGGCCCGGTTCGCTCTAGTGATGATTCATTTCACGTGCGCTTGGTGAGATATGTGTTTTACGCAGAGGCACAGCAAATGGCACAACGTGATCCTACGGAGCGTATCGTTGCGCGATATCTTATGGTTTCTAGAGAACAGCTTCTTATGGTCCGGAGGTATGCAAACCCTGGACAGCATACCACCTGGTTTGAGATCTTTAGTCTGGAGGGTCAGCACGCCTTGGGGCCTGACTTAGTTGGAGCAACATGGCGGAGGTGTCCTGTTTTGACTGGCCGACTACTCTTCTTGGCCCGTGGCTGCTCGGTTGCGATGGAGACAGGCTTTAGTGATAGACAGTCCAGCATCTATTTTTTGGATGATACATTAAGCTTTAGAGATGTTGAGCTTATACTTGATGGATACTATGATGTACCCTTGTCATGACATTGGGAGGATGCAGTATATGGACGGTGTGGTACACCTGTACTCACCGGAGGCCCACCGAGCGGATCGCTCGCCGTGGCTTTGGCACTACCCTTAGAAAGTCTACAACATCAAGTCAGAGGGAAGATTCCGATTTGGTTAGTATTCTTGGCTTGAGCCGCAAATGTCTCTTTTACAATCTCCACAAAGCAACATTGTCATCTATGTACATATATATCCATGAATGAAATGCTTGGACTTAACTGTGATCTTTACATGTCAGTTTAAATTGTATATTATTTGTTCCTGATAGTCATTCATATCCTTAAAAAACTAGTTTAGGAATATTCTTATGAATGCCAATAAAGAATTACTTTAAAAAGTACTATTGATAGGCGATTAGGCGTTCTAGGAAAAAAAAACTATTGACAGATAGCTTAGATGTCCATTTAGGGTATTGCTGCAATAAACTTTGAAGTTAAATGGCAAACTTTTCTAGGAAGTTTATATGACTCTGTTGCTGACATATTCATGGATCACCCTTTAGTGTGCAATATAAATGTTTTATGGTCATACATGTTTGAACAACTTGGTTTCGTTTCTGCTTCCTGTCTGCTTGAAACCTAGAAGGTGCTTATTTCATTTCAACTTTTTAACAGAGAGCTACATGTTCTCTGTAGATTGTAGAGCTGTTATGAGGTTCGAATTTTAGTAGTTCTAGATTAAGAATAACCCGTCGCTATCCTAAAGTAGGCCACACCTGAAAACCTCGAAATAATTGTTCCTGAAGGAAACAATTTTCTTCTTGTTCTTATTATTTCTGGAACAATAGATGATTATACACCAGATTTCTTTTGTTTCTATTGATTCCTGTGGCTGCTTACAAATATGTTAGTACCATTGTACTAAATGATAATGGTTTATAATGCAAATAAAAGCTACAAAACTTGGGCATGCAAAATGCGTGCGCAATAGTTTGCGATTGATGGTCACATTTCTGCTAAGGTGGTGCGGATTTTCTCTCTGCTTGTATTATTCCTAGATGTGGTGCTGAACTACAATGTTGGTGGATTAACACCAAGCATCTATTATTATGTGCGATGAGAATGATTGATGTGGTGCAAGCTGAGCACCTGTTTCAACAAAGTTTTGATCCCTGCTGGCAAGATAAACAATTATTAGTTGTGCTTTATCTCTCTTTCTTTATTATATCTGATGCCTAGGCCTTGGCCTTCTTGCAGTCAGGTTCTTAAGATTCTTGCTGGTTATGCTTTGTTTAGACTCAAAAGTGCTTCACTTTAATCTCGAATATAGTTTAAAAATTTGTTCTTTCATCTGGTGCTCTAAATCCAAATGTCTGAAATTCTGAATGCTTGGGATTCTTCTTCCCCAATTTGTAGTTAGAGGATCTTTCTTTTCTGCTAAATGAGGAATAAATTGTATCTTGCCTATCTTTCTATTCCCTCATTTTTGTGAGTTATAACCTCACTCTGAAACACCTATGCAGGGACTGATAATATGGAAGTAATGTTCATTCTATCAAAATTTCTGCATTCGTCTTCAAATGTTGCTTTGTCAAAACTGCATGTCTCTGCATATATCAAAGCTGATACAATGTCATGCATACCTCCATATCCCAATTATATTCATGCTTATCCAGAAATTAATTACATGGTAGTACATACAACCAACAGATGGCTTTATAGTACTTTTTGTTTTGACTTTTGACCAGCTCCGTCATCACTTCGTTACATGGTAGTACGTACTTATGTGTCAAGAAGTAATGTTTATCTGCATCAAGCAGAATAACTGGTGCATCTAGTTTATGGATCTCAGATTTGGGTATTTGGCTTTATAGTACGTGTTCATAGTTTACTTTTTTTTTTTTTTGTTTTGACCAGCTCCATCATCACTTCATTACATGGTAGTACATACTTATGTGTCAAGAAGTAATGTTTATCTGCATCAAGCAGAATAACTGGTGCATCTAGTTTATGGATCTCAGATTTGGGTATTTCCTAAGTTCTATCTTCTAATGCTTCTTTTTCTGCGATCTTAGGTTTATCTTTTCTTTAGCTAGTTGCAACTGAAATTTGCATTATTATTCAGAATTTCAGATCAGAAATTGGGAAACACCGGTCAAGTATTTGTGTAGCATTGTGCAAGTGTTATGTTATCTGCCAATCTACCAACTACCAGTAGTTCTTACTTATTCAGGTTAGCTTTTACTTATAATTATGCCGATAATACCATGTTACAAACAGTAGCTATGTAACTATGCAAGAAAAATAAACCTTATTGTCTGAAATAATAATAGGAGAATATACCATTTTAAGCAAACATTTAACGCTGAAATCAAAAGTATCTAGTCAGGTAGTTGTGCCATTGCAGGTGTACAAAGGTGCAGAGCGCCTTTTTGCTGGGCTTGCCCATCTCAAAGCTGTGTTGACTTTATCAGTTTAAGAAAATTGTAGTGGATTTAGTTCAACACCTACATATTTTAACATCTATATCTGCCTATACATCTGCAAAATGGATTTTGTCAGATGCAGCATTATATGTTCAGTATCTTAAAATTAAGAAATATCAGCACCATCTAGAGGGTATATGAAGAATGAAATGGGATAGCCATCCACACGCTACTTGGGCAAAGGAGTTTTTGTTTGTTCAGAAACTTTCAGGACTACTGCTTTGTATTGATATGTAGCCACGCTCACATATGCACGCACAAATACTGAATGTGATGCAACATCAATGTTTGCAATTCTGAATGGAAGGTGACACTGAGATGAGATAACTTTCTTTCTTTTTATGGCTTTTGTCCTGATTCCTGAAACAAGAGAACTCTGAACCCTATGCTCTCCAATGGTCTAAGTACAGAAAGGAAATCATTCAGTTACCAGTTAGCTTTGCCTCTGGTTTCACAATTTCTATTCTGATGCCGATGCATTAATTTCATCTAGTAGTGACCAGATTAGCAATAACATCTTTAGGTAGTAGTAGATGATGCCTGCTGCTTGATTGTCTATATAACACCCAAAGTTTCAAAAAGAAAGTAACTGCTAATCTGCCAATATTTTTGCATGTATTATGATGAACAGTTTTGTGCACCAGGAGCATATCTGGACCATCTGCTTGGTATTACTACAGTGAAAACGATGCAGTAGAAATTGTCACCAGCAGTACAACTAAGTACTGCTGGTGAATGGTCCAAACTGAATAATTTCAATGACCTGAAGACGTCCTGGGCCAAGCTTGGCACAAACAAGTTTGTGGTCATATGGTAAAAGGCTGAGGAAATGCTACATTTATTGTCTTTGTGCAAATTTCCTAAATTTGTTATCTTTGTATGTTCTGCTACTTGTTGATACAGAGTTGTCGGGGCTAGAGCAATTTGTTAAAGAGTAAAGGTCCTCATAAGTAAAATCACCAAGCATTTCATATTCTATTCAATCTGATAGCATAAGAGTACATAATTTTCGATCTTGCTCCTTGCAGAGGCTGGTGACTCAAATGTATTCATCTTTCATTGATTGCTGACGGCTATAGTTCTGATGACGCTGTCAGCGATTCCATTTTCTCTGAATACCATAACGACAAACTTCTTGAAATAAATGAGCCAAAGTACAAGGAGAGCTTTATGGAAATAAAGGCCAGTACGCGTTTGCAACAGAAATACAACAATATCGACAGAGGCTGGTTAGTTCACAATTGTCAATCTTCTGAATGCAAAACCATCCTTAAAAATTAAGACTACCATCTGTTGCATTGATCTGATTGGATGATTGCACTCAAAGGTTTCTTCTATGATCAATTGATTGATGTGGTAGCTCACAAATATGTTTGTATCGATGAAGCAACTTGTAATGGTTTATAATTCAAAATAAGAGCTACAAAGCTTGTTCATGCATAATGCGCGCACAATAGTTTGAGATTGATGATCACCTTTCTGCTAATTGCAGGTTGTCTTGGCAAGTTTGGTGCGGTTTTCTTTTCTCTGCTTGTAGATATATCTATATTACTCCAAGTAGAGATGATGGACTACAATATTTGTGGATTGACACCAGATCTCTTATTCTGTTTGATGAAAATGATTGATGTGGTGTGCAAGGTGAGGCTGTGAGCCTGTTTTTGACAAAGTTTGATCCCTGACGACAAAATAAATACAAACTCCTAGTTATTTATTTGGTGGTGTTTGTTGTTAGCAGGTGGTGCTTAACGTGTTAAAAATGCTGTCAAGAATCGTGGGCATGTTGCCACTTTTGCTGAGAAATTGGTCCACTACGTGTAGTATCCTCAAGACTGGCAGCTTCTGTTTTTCAAGCTTACTGTACAACGGTTTCAGTTGGGTCACTTTATAACACCGTGAAGCTCCTTCCCTCCTTACGCTTTACTACACGCTAACGCTGACCATGACCTACTTTATTCTTCATGTTCTCAAGGTTGTAGTATTCTTTCTTTCTTTGTAAATAGCATATATACTACCAGTACCACCACTACTACTAATCATTTCTTCCTATATACCCACTACAAGCATTAACTCCTTCCTATAAAGCAGCCTCCAGGTTCATCCACGTCATCAGTGTTCTTCAGCCGTCCGATCAATCCGTCTGCTCAAGTGCCATGCCATCGGATCAAACTGTCATCGAGTGATTCGTAGATAGGCGATTCGAGACGACGCCAGCAGCATCGTCCGCAGACACCAGACGCCGCCACCTTCCGGTCCATGCGTCACCGGCTGCTGTTGCGACGCGGGACAGTCGCGTGCTTTAGGATGGCGGCGGCTGCAGCCGAGCGGATCTGGCTGTTCGGCTCACCTCATCCAGCTTCAACTACCCTCAGGTGAGAATCCTTCAGTCCCCTCCCTAATTAATCCCCAGTAAATCAACACCCGAATCCCCTTTGATCCTCTCCAATCCGTTCCTCTTCCTTTTCTGTTTCGTCTTAATCACAAGCAATTACATTAGTAACTTCCACAATCAATTGCGGCAATAGGCTAGGCACCACGATTAATTCCATTTATATTATGTTGATAAGCCTTTCGTAATTCATCCAGCAACCATGTCAGTCCTCAAATACCGTCCTCCACATCGGTGGATGCCATATTGCAAGCACCTGAAACAAGCAGTCAGTCTGAAAGGTCAGTATATTATGTGTTGCTCCTCATCTCATAACAATTTCCCCCTCTTTTCAAAAAGCAATTTGCCACAGGAACAAGATGAAAAGTTTTCACCAAATTATTTTATGCTTTGTGCCATCCTAGAGAAAGAACCACTATTGGTAAATCTTATACTTACATTGAGTACTGCTTTAGTTTCTTCAGAAAATGATTGTATTACTTGCAACCCGTACTAATTCTCCTTATTTCTTTAATATATAGAGGATTTCTTACATTAATTTGGGAGAAAGCAGAAGAATTCTTTTAAAGCAGATATCCTTCCTCGGTGAGAGAACAAAGGGGTTTTTCACTAAAGCAGATAACATTCTTTGGTATGTGTTCTGTAGAGCTCAACCTACCTTGTTTTCCTTCTGTCTGAATTCATCTTTTGCATTTCCTAATCGTAGCAATAACATTTCATAAACAAGCTTTAACTCATGCATCATTCATGTATTTGCAAATATGATAGTTACTAAGTTCTAATAATTTGTAAATAGTTGTGGTGATTGAATCTGGAAAAAAAGGTTTATCCAATGGATGTGCAAATTTCTTCATGTTTTTCACTAGGACATGGTCGTTCAAGACATCAACGATCGCACATTTCAGTCCCTCACCCTGACTATGCTGCTATGCCTGAATCAGGCCACTGATGTAGACAGATTTTGGATACCCATGGAGATATAGGTTGGTTCCCTAATTTATCACTTTAGTTTGTTTTAACAATCTACAAATTAACTTTGTATGCATCCTTTCATACAACCAGCCAATGTACATGTTATTGCTCCCAAGTATCTGATTGTCTGATGTATGTGTTGGCAACTTTTTGTGACAAGTTGACAACCACGATCGCAGCACCTAACGCCTTGTGGTGATCCTACAGTCGCCAACCACCTCAATCTAGCAAAAACTAGACCAAGATGGGTTTTGATAACTAAACCGGCTAGCGAAGCCGATATCTAGATAACTACCCGTCTCGTGGGCAAAACGGAAGGTTTTTAGGACAAACCTACAAAGAGGTGTCGCACTCTCGCAGTGGCGGCGGATGATTTATGGCGCAAATCGACAAAGATGGACAAACTAAGAGAACTAAAAGCAATATGAAAAACGATTCGATTGATTGATTGTAGATTGGTTTGTTACAATTGAATCGGCCATGTCCCTTATATAGGGGTTGGTCTTGCCCTCTACACGTCCAACTTGGGATAGAATCCAAAGGAAACCCGAAACATACCTTCCCGAGCAAGGAAACTTCGAGACCCGGCAAAACAGACCCGGACTTGGACTTGCCGGTCAGACCGGTCCTCAACCGGCGGTTTGACCGGCCAACACACGGCGGTCAGACCGGTCCACTCGGAGGAAACCGGCAGACTTCCAAACTTTGGCAATTTTTCCTATTTTACTCCTAGGTGCCAAATTTGGGTGTAAACACATGCCCCCCTGCCTTTTTGATGAACAACGTGAATCTAAAAGCATAGAATATGTTTGGTCTTAGGGCAATAATCCAATTACCGGCCATAGCACCTCTTAAGCGTCTTGCCGAACACTCGGGAAGTATTTATTCAAGTATTTCCCATTGATTGCTCGCTAAAAACGCTCCCCTTGAAGTGTCTCCAAAAAATATGCGTTCCCTCGAACAATGCCGCATACTCGATAAAGACCTTCCCAACTAGAAGACCACTTACCGAACTCCCTGGATCGAGTACCCAAAGGCAAAATTGTCTTCCAAACCAAGTCTCCAACTTGAAACAACTTTGCTTTCACCCTTTTGTTGTACGCCTTGGCCACCCTCTTCTTTTCTTTCTCTATCTCTTCCAAAGTCTTCAAGCGCTTGTCGATGACTTCATCAAGGTTGTCTCCCATCAATGTCTTGTAATCTTCACTTGATAGATCATCTTGTTTGATGTAACGAAGAGAACCTAGATTTACCTCAACCGGTAAAACGGCTTCTTGACCATAAACCAACTCAAAAGGAGTGACTTTAGTGGCACCATGTTTAGATAACCTATGCGCCCACAATGCTTCAGAAAGCACCTCATGCCACCTCTTTGGGTGTCTCTCAATCTTCTTTTTTACTAGCTTCAACAACGTCTTATTACTCGACTCGGCTTGTCCATTAGCCTAAGCGTAGTAAGGAGAACTCAACAATTTAACACCATAAGATTCGGCAAAACTCTTCACTTCCTTAGACATAAAAGAAGCACCTTGATCCGTAGTTAATGTTTGCGGAATACCGAATCTATGGATAATATGCTTCAAAATAAAGTCAATTACCTCCGTATGAGTCATATTCTTAAGCGGCTTCGGCCCACTTGGTGAAGTAATCCGTAGCAACTAGCACGAACCTATGTCCCTTTGATGACGAAGGATAAATTTGACCAATGAAATCCAAAGCCCAACCTCGGAATAGCCATGATTTGATGATAGGGTTCAACACGGCGGCGGGCGCCAATTGAACATTGCCGAACCGCTGACAAGCTTCGCATCCCCTATAATATTTGAAACAATCTTCAATCATCCTCGGCCAATAGAACCCTGCTCTCCTAAGTAACCAATTCATCTTGTGGGCCGATTGATGAGTTCCACAAATTCCTTCATGCACCTCTCCCATAGCCACTTTAGATTGATCTTCATCTAAGCACTTCAATAAGACTCCATCTATATTTCGGCAATATAAATCTCCATCAAGCAATGTGTATTTGAACGCTTGCCGCCGAATTTTCCGATCAACCTTAAGTGTAGGATCCTTCAAATATCGAATCAAAGGAATTCTCCAATCTTCTTCTGTTTCCTGGGCACAAATATCCGAATTTACAATTAATTCGGCCTTTAAATCAATTGCGGCGTGCCCCCCAGCGCTATGTCCAGAACCAGTCAGACCAGCCATAAGGGCCGGTCAGACCGCCCGTGGCGGCCGGTCAAACCGGTGACCAGGGGCGGTCTGACCGGTCGCATGCCGCTGGTCTGATGGGCCGAGCAATGCCAGTCAGACCGCCCCTGGTCTGCTATTTTGCCACTTTCGCACAAAGGTTTGAAATCAAGCACCGGCTCTTCTAATACTAGAAATAATCCCTTCTTCACATTATAGCCAGATGCTTGTTGTGCCAAATCATTTGCTCTAGAATTATCATGCCTAGCAATATGTCTAATAGCAAAATTATCAAAATTGGCAATAATATCCAAACATGAGTCAAGATACCTATTTAGTGATCCGTCCAATCATTTGTAGACTTCGGTAACTTGTTGCACCACCAATTCCGAATCACCAAATGCTTCCACGTGCTTAGCTCCAATCATCTCCATCACTTGTAAGCCGAATAATAAAGCATCATATTCGGCTTGATTATTTTTACAATAATATTCCAGACGACCGATGCCTCATAACACATGCCATTAGGTGAAAACAAAACTACCCCTATACCTGACCCTCTTTGCAAGAAGAACCATCAAAATAAATCTTCCAAGGTATAACTTCAACAATAATATCTACATGATGGTCTACTATAAAATCACAAACAATTTGGCCTCTCATAGACTTCAACGGTTCATAAGCCAAATCATATTCAATCAAAGCATATGCCCACTTGCCAATTCTCCCTCTTAGAATTGGCCTTTGCAACATGTGTTTAATAACATCGGCTTGACAAGCAACTATGCATGTACTAGATAACAAATAATGCCTCAATTTGGTACAAACATAGTTTAAGCATAGACAAAGTCTCTCTATAAAAACATACCTCGTTTCGGCATCCAAAAGATGGTGACTCAAATATGTAATGATATACTCCTTGCCATCTTCCTCTTGCGTCAAAACGGCACCAATGACTTTGTCTTCGGAGGTAATATATAACCGAAAAGGCTTTCCGGCTTTAGGCGCCTGCACAACGGGTAGAGTAGACAAATACTTCTTCAACCCTTCAAACGCCTCTTGTTGTTTTGCCCCCCAAGTAAAATCGGCTTCCTTTTTCAAGCGAAGTATAGGGACAAAAGCATCGATTTTACCCGCTAGGTTAGAAATAAATCTTCTCAAATAATTCACCTTACCTAGCAACTTTTGGACTTCCTTCTTGCATGTCGGCGCTTTGAAATCACGAATCTTTTCTATCTTCTTAGGATCAATCTCAACTCCTCTCTCATGCACTATGAATCCTAAGAATCTCCCCGCCAACACATCAAAAGCACATTTAAAGCACATTTAAGTGGGTTCATCTTCAAACCATACCGGCGCATCCTCTCAAAAGCTAACCTCAAATCGGCTATATGTCCCTCCATACCATCCGATTTGACAACAATATCATGAATATAGATTTCTAAGATAATACCTAGCAAATCATGGAAAATTAAATTCATTGCCCTTTGATATGTTGCACCGGCGTTCTTCAATCCAAAAGTCATGACAACCCACTCAAAGAAACCAACAAATCCCGGGCAACTAGAAGCCATCTTATACATATCCTCCTCCGCCATAAAGATTTGATTGTAGCTGGCATTACCATCCAAAAAACTAATCACTTTATGACCCGAGGCATTATTAATCATCATGTCGGCTATAGGCATAGGATATTCATCTTTGGAAGTAGCTTTATTTAAATCTCTAAAATCTATGCAAACTCTAATCTTACCACTCCCCTTCTTCTCCACCGGGACTATGCTAGAAACCCACTCCGCATAAAGACATGGCCTAATAAACCCCGCCTTCAACAACCGATCAATCTCCTCTTTGACTCGGTCATATAGCAAAGGATTAAAACGACGAGGTGGTTGTTTATAAGGCCTAAAACCCGGTTTAATTGGAAGCCGATGCTCAACAAGCTCACGGCTAAGACCCGGCATCTCATGATACTCCCATGCGAAGCAATCCACATACTCCTTAAGTAGCTCGATTATTTTAACCTTATAATCGGCTCTTATATTTTTGTTTACAAAAGTCAGCCTTGGTTTGGTTCCATCACCTATGTCTACTTCCAATGGATCGGCCTATGTAAACCCTTGTCCAAGCTTCTCTACTTTATCAAAATCTTCAATAGTTTCACCAATATCGTTCTTTGTAGACCGATATTCTTGTACCCTCTTTTGCAACCACTCTAAATTAGCTTCTTTACTCATTATACAAATTTATATTGCCTAGCCATGCTACACTAGCCGGCTTTACAGAGATAGGTACAAATTTGCCATCGGACATACTAATGAAATCATAGCTAGAAAGATCCTTCCCCGATAAGCATTGAATATTCCCATGACGCCACTCAAACGTAGCATCGGCCATTGCAACCTCGGGCAATGTATCCGCTTTAACAATCTCAACATCATCGCCGTCCCATTGAATTAAACATTGATGCAAGGTAGAAGGCACACAACAATTGGCATGGATCCAACAACGACCGAAATAACATTGTAGTTACCTTGCACATCGATGATGAAGAAAGCGGTCGGTAGCGTCTTGTTTCCCACGGTAAGCTCCGCCGAAAAGATACCTTTCGCCTCCGTTGGTTCACCATTGAAGCCATTGAGAATCATGTTGGTCTTCTTCAACTCATCATCCCCACGCCCCAACTTCTTGAACAATGAATACGGCATCAAGTTCACGGCAGCACCTCCATCCACTAGCATCCTAGAGACCGGCTTTCCATCAACATGACCTTTGAGAGAGGCTTCATATGACGGTTTGACCCATCGGGCTTCTCAAAAACCGCATCTTTAGGACCTAGTGAAAATTGAGCAACCTCGGCTTCATCCATAGCACAAAACTCCATAGGCAACATACACACCATGTTGATATCCATGTCTTCCTTTGGAGATAACTCATCTTTAGCAACTGATTGTTCTTCTTTCTCCTCTACAACAACCGGTTCTTCCTTCTCTACGGATTTACGCCCGGTAGTGGTCGCAACTCATTAAATCTCCTATCTCTTTCCTCTTCGGCCCTCTTCTCTCTCAATTCTTGGGCCCGAAGACGTTGCAACCTTCTCCTTTGAGTAGCCGTCAAATCCTTAGGCATCCACCTAGGTTTCGGCTCTGTTCCAGGAGGTATGTAATGCCCCCTGTTGAGTTTACTTGATAACGATGAAGCCCCCGCACTACTCCTTGCAAATCTCCTGTCGAACCGGTGCTGGAGCCCGGTCAGACCGGACGTAGACCACCGGTCAGACCGGCCAGATGCGCCGGTCAGACCGACATTCGGTCGGCGGTCAGACCGGCCTGAGGCATCGGTCGGACCGTCTTTGGATCGGCGGTCAGACCGGCCTGATGGCCTGGTCAGACCAGCCGTATGGCTGCGGTCAGACCGGCCAGAAGGCCTGGTCAAACCGGCCGACTGCGATGAGCTGGTACCGGCTTCGGGTTTGTTGCTTGAGGACTCTCCAACTTCATCTCCAGAAGGTATTGGCACATCATGAGACCCCACTTTTATAGTAATCACTTCCAAAGTCCTTGCCTCCACCTTAACACGCTTTCCTTCTCTCTTTTCTTCATTGGCCCGATTCTTACCATAAAATCGACCATTGTTTGGTGAAGACAACCGCTCATGAATTGGCCTCCTTGGTCCTCCCAACCTTGGTTGAATTGCATTAGAGGCATATGATTGAACATTGGCGGTGTTGCCCCCCATGGCATATAGTAAGGATAAGGATAACCTGGCGGCGGCATTGGATAAGGACCTCATGACATGTTTTGAGAACAATGATATTGAGGTGATTCCGACTGTCTTGGTGAATGACCAAATCGCTCCCTAGGAGGTGATCTTGGTCTTTTCCCCTTGTTGCAAGCTTTCTCACCACCTTGCTTCTCATATGGAAGGTCACTTTAGTCTTCTTAGGGGCTTTAGAAGTTGAAGCTTCGCTCCTATTCTCCTTCCACACACCAACCTCCGGATTCTTTGGCACCATCATCTTGGGTCTAGGCTTTCCAATGATCACTCCTTTTCCCTTAGTTGATTCGGCTTGCTCCGGCCGAATCAATACCTTCTTATCATCAAAATTAATTGTGTTCACCAGAAAAGGATCATGATCAAGCTTCATCTTGGAACCATCGGTGAACTTCAATCGTCCTTCATCTATGGCCGATTGAACCTGTCGTCGAAACACATTGCAATCATTAGTAGAATGAGAGTGAGAATCATGCCATTTACAATAAGCTCGACGCTTCAATTCTTCTTGAGATGGTATGATATGGCCTTTAGGTAATCTAATTTGTTTTTCTTGCAAAAGATAATCAAAGATTTTATCACACTTGGCCACATCAAAACTATACTTAACCTCATTTTGCCGATCTTTACGAGGAGTCGGCATTAGATTAGAACAAACAAAAGGCTTGTTTTTGTTAGTCCATGACCACTCAGCAACATATATATCATGATCACCTTCACCTTCACTATCACTAGCTTCAGGGTAATCAATCAAATTAACATTAGGCTTCTTCTCATATGGTCTAACAAATTTTTTATTATCTTTAACCCGGCTTTCCTGAGCCAGAGCCTTTTGCATGAGTTGACTAACATCAAGAAATTGTTGGCCATCTAATCTTTCTTTAATAGGAGCAATTAAACCATTAAAAGCAAGATCAGCCAAATCTCTATCAGTTATATTCAAGCTATAACATCGGTTTCTAACATCTCTAAATCTCTTAACATAATCAATGACAGATTCATTATACTTTTGCTTAACTGATGTTAAATCAGATAACCTAAGCTCAGTTTCACCAGTATAGAAATAATCATGAAATCTTTGTTCTAATTGAGCCCAAGTATGAATAGAATATGCCGGTAAAGAAGTAAACCATGTAAAAGCAGTACCGGACAAAGATAAAGAAAATAAGCGCAATTTAAAAGTATCACTATTAGCCTCTCCACATTGCGCTAAGAATTGACCTGCATGTTCCCATGTGGTCCTACTATTCTCACCACTAAATTTGGTAAATTCGGGAACCCTATAACCACGAGGATATGGCACATTATCATAGTAATAAGGATATGGCTTTTGGTAAACCTTAGCACGATTCCTAGCTTCAATCCCGAATTTATCCCTAATAATCCCACTAATCAATTCCTCCATATTATCAGGCCTTTGTTGATTTTGTGGTGGATTTGGTGGCCTAATAGGTTGTGCTTGCGGCGCAATATGATTATATTGGCCTTGCCTAGTATCGGGAGGATACCCCTAGAAACATCACTATAAGCATTAGGAACATGTGGGGGAACTTGGGGATTAGTAGTAGCAGTAGATACAGGGGGATTAAATGTTCTAAGATGATACAAATAAGCATTATTTGTCATTGGATCTACCCCCTGAATTGGGACGATTGCGTCGGTCTGACAGGTCCAGGGCCCGGTTTGACCGACATCCAGAGGCACGGTCAGACCGGCCTGAGTCCCGGTTTGACCGCCAGGGTAATACCCGGTCTGACCGGCCGTTAGGCCGGTCTGACCGACGGCGAAGTCGCGGTCTGACCGGCCATCAGGCCCGGTCGGACAGGCTGTGCGCCGCCCACCCCTCACCGTGTTGTTGTGTTCTTGCCCCATCGGTTCTACTATTTATCTGATCTATAGGGGCTTGGCTAGCACTGGTAGAGGCTTTATCTTTGAACATAAAATCGGCCATGAGAGGGCCGAATCTAGTCCTAAAAAATCCTTCAAATTGATTCTCAATAGATGCATCTAACTTATTTTTAAAAGTAACCATAGATGAATCTATTGTAGATGCAATTTGTTGTTGGATAGATTGTGTTACCTGTTCATTGCTTACCACATTGGAAGTAAACTTAGGACGCGGCCCGGGCTTGATGATCACGCCTTGACGAGTCCTAGTGCACGCCCTCATTAGCGCCTCCTGTGTGATCTCCTTAATGTATTCCTCCATGGACTTGTGATCTTCCCCTTCGAAATCATCCAATGTGATTGGTATCCCATTGGCCGGCTCCACCTCCGTCTTGGATGGCGGCGGCTTCGTCATGGCGAAGTCGAAGTTGAGTTGATGTTGAGCGGGTGTCCCTAGCGGAATCGCCAAAAATCGTGTTGGCAACTTTTTGTGACAAGTTGACAACCACGATCGCAGCACCTAACGCCTTGCGGTGATCCTAGAGTCGCCAACCACCTCAATCTAGCAAAAACTAGACCAAGATGGGTTCTGATAACTAAACCGGCTAGCGAAGCCGATTTCTAGATAACTACCCGTCTCGTGGGCAAAACGGAAGGTTTTCAGGACAAACCTACAAAGAGGTGTCGCACTCTCGCAGTGGCGGCGGACGATTTACGGCGCAAATCGACAAAGATGGACAAACTAAAAGAAAACTAAAAGCAATATGAAAAACGATTCGATTGATTGATTGTAGATTAGTTTGTTAGAATTGAACCGGCCATGTCTCTTATATAGGGGTTGGTCTTGCCCTCTACAGGCCCTCCTCCACGTCCAACTTGGGATAGAATCCAAAGGAAACCCGAAACATACCTTCCCGAGCAAGGAAACTTCGAGACCCGGTAAAACAGACCCGTACTCGGACTTGCCGGTCAGACCGGCCACACACCGCCGGTCTGACCGTCCCTCAACCGGCGGTCTGACCGGCCAACACATGGCGGTCAGACCGGCCCACTCGGAGGAAACATGCAGACTTCCAAACTTTGGTAGTTTTTCCTATTTTACTCCTAGGTGCCAAATTTGGGTGTAAACGGTATGATGCAATATTCAGGCACTAAGCAACATTATTTATTGATTTGCAGTGAGTTTTTACATCATCTGATGTTTCTGCTCTTAGTTATATTCTCCATCATCTTATCCTAGCCCACTTATGTGCTGAAGCTGCACTTCCGGTAATTGTGGTGGTAACAAGTCATTGATTCCAGTCCTGAATTTGTTGCTTGCACAAGCCATGGTGAGCTGTCTGATGATCCCTGTCCTAGACTGCAAGTTAATTCACTGCTACATTAAAACCTTGACTTTGCAACCTGCAGTCTCTAATGGTGTACATGTATCATTTACTTCTGCCATGTTTTTCAGGTGAAGGATGGAATCAAAATATATTGGTCCTTGGCTATATTTTAGGTGTTTATCTTCTCCCCACTACATATCTAAGCTTTTGAAAACATCCCATATCAAGCATTTCTATTTGAGAAACTTACATGAACTTTGATTAACCCCATAAAACTTGGTAGTTCCTTCTACAGTTAAATTATGTGATGTGTTTCAGTTTCATGATCATAGATAAATCATTAGGTAACCTTTTTTTAGTAGATGTGCTGAAAACATAAAAAATTGGATACCCAAATAACTCTAATTGCATTTGTAAAGTCAAGACCCAGATCTGAACATATTTATATACTACCTCCATTTTTTTAGTTGACGCTCTAGTTCATTCTGAGACTGTTTTTTTTATTTGACGCTACTAGTTCAACCCTCCTCATCACGTTGGCTAATTTCCGTCTTTGCCCTCCGTCTCACCACTATCGCGCCGCCACCTCGGCCTCCACGCGATTGGACTCGCCGCCGCCGCCGCCGCCTCCTTCGCACTGCCACCGTACTCCAATCCGGGGTGAACCCACCCCAAGCGGTGGAGCAAGCAAGAGTGGGGGCTCGAAGTGGTGGCGCGGGGCGGCGAGGCGTGCAGGGAGCGAGCGGTGGCATGGGGCGGCGAGGCGTGCAGGGAGGAGCGAGCGGGTGGCCGGCAGCAACCATGCGGCACTGCATGCTAGGGGAGGGGCAGCAAGGCGCAGAGGGAGCCGGGCGGCGGGGCCATTGCTGCTGCCGCCATTGTTGTTCTTGCCGCTCGGCTGGAGACCGAGCAGTATTGTAGATATGACATCGTCGTTCTTGCCGTTCAACAGGAGACCAAGCAGGGCTTCTCATCTCCTTCTGCTTCTGCGTTTGTTGTTGCTAGCTGATGGAGTACTGCATATCTAATTGAAGAATTTAGAAGAAGTGGGCAGGATTTATTCAGCTAACCCTCTACTGCAACTAATTCAGTTTTTCAGACATAACCAGTTTCAGAGGTTGCCTTTACTCTCAACTCCCAACTCTGAATCTGTCCTTGTGCTCAGAGTACATGAGAAATCAGCCAGTTAAATGAGTCGAATGAGGAAGTAATTAGCATAAGTTAGCTTGGCTAGCTCAAATTACTAAAGTAGTCCAAAGCTTTTTCACCTTGTTTTTCAGAAAAAGCATGGAGTATGACAATTTAAGGAGTTCTCTGTTTGTATGGCAAATTAGAATTATGTCTGTAATGTCTGTATAATGTCAATTGGAAGAAATCAAATACTCTTCCACTTGCTGTAAGATGTAAGATGTCTGTAATGTCTGAATAATGTCAAATGAATAATGGCTGAGAATTTGAAGACCTGCATCACTGACTCTGATGCAAATTGTTTTATGAAAATGTGAATCTCTGCATCACTGTTTCACTTCTCTGATGCAAATGTCATTTGGTTCAATGCATGAAAAGAACGCTCGAAATGACTGAATAATTCCTTTCAAAAAAAAGGAAATGCCTGTGAATAAAATTACCAAAAAAACAATCCGAAGCACAATTTTGGCGATGAATAAATGATCAGCACATGAGTAAAATTGGGAAGTCACTGAGCTCAAAATTCACTGAGTATCAGGGAGTACAGTGTAGAGTAGCACAATATGTTAAGCTAGAAGAATATTCAGTTTAGCTAGAGTAAATCACTTAAGTCTAATCAAGAATAAATTACTCTTAGAATAAATTACACATGAAGATGACTTGAGCACATTTTTTTCCCTCTATCACTCTTCTCTCACTGATTCTCCCCCTCCTCGCCTGTAGAGAAAAGACATTGGTAATAAGTGATCAAGAGAAATGCTACCAATACACAAATCAACCTAAGAGAACGACAAGTACCTGAGATAAAGTTTAGCATCATTTACCACCTCAGTATTGCACGTCAGTTGCAACGGAAGACGTCCTTGCCTTTGAAGCAGCTCTTTTCTAATGTGTGGAACATCATATGAGTTGTTACCATGGGTTCGTAAAATTTCTTTCATGCATGCATGAAGAGATAAGAAAATTCGATTGGCTTTGTCAACGGAATAATTTTGAAATGCCTGGTTCATAATACACCAAAAAATCAACATGTTAGCTCATACTCCAAGATCAAAAATAACATCACAAAACTTATTCAAGATCAAAAGGTTGCATATTACCTGTTCCACAACAGCCACAAGTTCTTCGGTTGTTTTTGATGTTGTTTTGTATTGGATGGCTTGAATGGAATTAAAGAAACCTAGATCCAAGATGTTCAGATCAGGTGAATTTGCTGGCTGACATATAAGTTTTATGTTGAAGCCATCTTGCTTAGCAGCATCACGAAATAATTTATCATTAATTGCAACATGGGGCAGAGCATTGTCTCGTTGAATGAATATGGGTTTGTTGGCGTCTTCACGTGGCCACTTAGCACGGATAGATGGTAAAAGTTTTTCAATCATAAAACTCCTAACAACATCTTTTGTAATTGACTATTGGTTTCATCTCCATTGTCCCTGCAGGACGATTTGCACTAGACCGCTTAGCTGCTGTGTATGTGACAAATGGGAAACAACCAATTTTACCATAAAAAATGCAACTGCCGCTAGAATCAAACCTTGGTCGAGCAAGAGCGGTCAAAAACATTATTTTAGGGATATAGTTCTTATTCTGGCATCTTCTTACAGGTTGCTCATCTCCTGGAGCTGTGTAGTACCTCTCTGTCTTTCTTGTAATATTGAACCATTTCTCATCGATAAAGATGTAATCGAACAATGCTTTGAAGATAGGATCACCAGGAATACTCCTTGGGTCAAGCATGGCTAAGCACCACTTTAGCCAGTCAACCCTATTTTTCTTAGCCAAGTAGGGCTTCATGGCATTTGATACGCGCTTTATAGTCCCTTCCGATAAGTATTGATAAATAGTCGATTTGGGCGGAGTCGCGATACAAATCGATCCGGCTTCTGAGCGAACACGCTATTGAGCCCCGCAATCGCAGCACTACGTCTCCTCTGGTTATCAACCGTGTCGAAACCCGGTTGACCTCGCCGAGAAGGCTAATCCTTGCATGCGATTCGAAGAACACAAGCAAGAACAAGATAGATTGCAACCAAATTGCATATGAATGATTAAGCACACGAATTTGGGGTTCCACAAACCGATCTAGCGGCGAAACTGTTCTTGACAGAATAATCTAAGCAAAACCCAACTCTAAACGATGACAGCTACTGAATAAATGTGCTTAGGGACGTCCTAGGGTTGCCCTAGGGTGCACACCCCCTTGGGCTAAGCCCACGACACAGTTACAAGGCCCAAAACTCAAAATCAGATTCGGACTGGATGAGATACGTGGCTTGTTTTGCAAATTCCCGACAGCTCGGTATGAATTTTGACATGGGACCAAAAACCATCTGAAATTAGACTCCATAAGCTTTCCAACAAGTACTCATGGGCCTCGAAAATTCCTTCTAGATCAGCGGCCAGGTCCGTTTGAAGTTGATGCTGTCAGGAGGCCCGAATCCGAATCCAAAACGTGTACAACTTGATCTCTTGTCTTCTATGGACCAAAAGTGACATGGTGAGGTAGAAGTAGACTTGGAGAAGGTCTTGGTTTGGTCCCCAATCAACTTCTTTAATCATCCATGCATTAGTTACGCTCGGTCTCTTTTCCTTCGCCCAAGCAAGTACCTCTGCAAACGAAAACACACAAAACTCATTGTGTAGCAATGTTTGTTCAAATATATAACAAGTAAATCTAATGTAGAATATATGCACCTTTATTTGATTAATACATAAGGTAGTCATGGTTATATCCGAGCTAGTTATGTGTGGACCCCCGTTTTTATAACAGGAATCAATCGTGTAAACAGTACCATTTCCCTGGATCAAGTAGTCTGGTACACATGAATTCATAGCTGAAATACCAAGTGCACATACACGAGTGTCTAGTACGAATTATTACATCATAAGCCCGCAGGCATAGTCTTAAATCATCGGACCGAGCGGTCCGGAATACATTCTAAAAACAGAATTAGGTAAGGCAGCGGAGTTAAGGCAGCGGCACGCCATTGCCACAGGCAACGACCGTAACTAAGACCTACTGAGCGCCATCGTCTTCATCACCCTCCTGGTAGTAAGCGTAGGGATCCTCCGAAGCTTCATCTCCGACCTCTGATTAAGTTTGTATATTGCACGGGTGAGTACCAACCGTACTCAGCAAGCCACCACAACAACAATGCATATGACAGGGGTATTCAAAGGATGGCTATGGTTCTTTTGCGCAAAGCAAGTTTTGTAATTCTTTTCACAAGCCTAAGACCTAGCACAGACTGATCAAATTTTAGTACCAGTGTTCATATTAAACAATGACGGTTCTGTCCACCATCCATTGTGATCCCAAGGATAGCTTCCCGCCATTGAGTCGTCATGGTTTACTGAGGACGTCCACATTCCCGCCTCTCAGGAAGTGGCTCCATCAGTATAGAAATCATCATGCAATATCCCATCCCACACAAGTTAAGAATTTAGAGTCTAGCCAAGTGTAATATATATCCCGGTGCTCAATAACCGCGAGCACGGCTATTCGAATAGATTTGGTTTACTCACACTGCAGTGGATGTACACTTTACCCGCACTCCGCGACTGCCCAACACATGAGCCTCGTCTCAACACATGAGACCTGTCACGGCAAAGCTTTTCGATAACCTCGCATTGGCAGTACCCGCTCCATGAACTTTACATCCTCATGCACTCTAGGCGTACACGGTTTCTAGCAGTGAGAGGAGTTTTGGCGCACCCGGGAAGGAAAGACTCACACATGCATTAAGTTATAATTATGTTTAAATTTTCACATGGCAGTCCTACCGATGGCGACACCACTGTAGACACCCGCCTCGCGGTTCTACCAATGGCTGCCCCACCGTAGAGCCCCTGCCTCACACATCAAGAAACCACTATGTATGGATACTGCCTCCGCTCAGCTATCTACTCCGCTAGGTCTATACCCATACGAGAAGTGCGGTTGTACGGGGGTCGTTTCATGCTTAACTTCATGGCTCGGTCCTTAATTGACCGGGGACGGTGCTAGCCTTTTCCGGATACCACCCAAATCCTCCGTCCGCCCCAGTCGAAAACAGTTGTTTAATTTTATTTTTCCTTTCACAAATCATGTCATCAACATCATGGCAATATGGCGCTCATGTCTCCACATGCCGTATTTCAATTACCTTCCCAAAGGTAATTGCCCAAGCATATAGCATTTGATAAATATGAGTATGCATGATTCTAGAGTAGCATTTCTAAGCATTTGTCATAGTTGACTAGGGACTCGTACGTAATCATGGTTACAAGGGAATAAGGGTAAACAATAATCAAGGTATGGCATATTCACAAATAGGATGTTCATCATTGCATGCAATCTTATTTGTAAATAAAATAATTTCGCAATTGGGATCAACATGTTCAAAGAATAGTAATGACTTGTCTTGCTCAAAGTCTTGCGGGTCTTGACCTTCGCTTGGATCCGCAACTCCCTCGGGCTCTAAAATTACGTGCAAAGAAACGATTTGAATTCGGTTAGAACTTAAATAAAGATCCAAGTAAATCCAAGAAGATATCGAGCACGGAAGTCGGTTTCTTACATTATCTATTTTTGTTCGTGAAATAGAGCTAATCCGATCTTAATTTATCCATCCTAAACTATTTCGTGGTATAAGCATTTTATTAGCACAAGTTTTTAATTTAATTAGCCCGAGTATTACATCCATTTAATAGGTTAGAAATTTCCATCGCGGGCTAAATATCGGACAAAATCCTAAAATTATCTTATAATATTGTACGATTTAATTTAGTCTATGACTAAATGATTAAATATAATACACGGCTAAAATCCCTAGTAATTAAATCCGAATTTCTACCGTGAATCGATTACTTATAGAGATTATACAAAAATAATCTATAATAATCTATAAGAATTCATCTAATTGTTTAGTTATTAATTACATCTAAATTACTACCGCGAATTGATTTCTTATAGAAATTACCAAGAATAATCTATAATTTATATTAAATTTTGCAATTCTACGACTATAATTAATCTATAATTAAATTCTAATTATTTTAAATTTTCTAAACCTCCTTAACCTCTCCCTAATCTTCTATTTTTTTATATATCTTCTTTTCTTTTCTTTTCCCTCTTCTTTTCTTTTCTTCCTTTCTCTTTTCTTCCTTTCTCTCCTTTTTCTTTCTTCTTTTCTCTTTTCTCTCTCCCGGCTCCTTTATCTCTTCCTCTCTTCTTTTCTCTCTCTCCCTCCCGGCTTTGTTCTCCCTCCCTCTCTCTCAGCTTTTTGCCCTCTCGGTGGCGACGGCGGTGGACGCAGGGGGGGAACGAGGCGGCTCACCGTCAGCGACGACGGCGGCGACGATGGCGATGGCGGCGGAAGTCGCGGCACGGCGCGGCGGCTTCGCGGCGGCGGCGCGGCGGCACGACGACGGCGGCGCGTGGAGAAGGGGGAGAGGGAGAGGAGGAGGGAATGGAGTGGGGTGGAGGAGGGGGAAGGGGCCGGGGTTTTTATAGGGGAGAGAGGGGGAAAAGGGAGAGAAGGAGGGGGAGGGGTGAAGCGACGGCGGCGCGGCGGCGTGAGGCGCGAGGCGGCGAGGAGACGGGCGCGCGGCGACGGGATGGGCGACGCAACGGCGGGGCGGGCTCGAGGCGACGGCGGCACGCGCGGCGCGGCAGTGGGATGGCGACGGCAACGGCGCAGCAGCGGCAGCGCGCGGCTCGGAGTGATGACGGGACGTGATGGCGACGGCGCACGGCAGTGGCGCGGGGCGCGAGGCGGCAGGCTCGCGTCGTGGCGATGGGACGGGCAAGCGGCGTGCGGGCGCGAGGTGCGAGGCGATGCGACGGCGGCGCGGCGCGGCAGCGGCGATAGCGACGGCGCGTGGTGCGGCGGCGGCGACAAGACGCGACGGCGACGGCGGCGCGGCGGCACGGGGCTTGGGGCGGTCGGGCGCGCGGCGCGCGGGCGCGACGGCGACGGGACAGAGGGGGCGGGGCGCAGGCGCGAGGTAGAGGAGGGGGCTGGGCTAGGGGACCACATCAAACACCTAGGGGCTAATGAATAGTGTCTTTTTCCTATTTTTCCCGATTTTAGTTTATTTTCTATATAAATTTGATTCTATAATTTCTAAATCTTGCATAAATGAAGTTTACTCAATATGTGTATTATCCTAACCAATGGATCCACTCTTGATTAATTGTACCCATATTTTATTTTTATATAATTTACTTGATTTTAATCAGAGTTAATTCTCATTCCGTCGTATTTAGATTTAATTGATACAAATATGATCGCAATAATATTTTATTCATTTCTATCCTCACCACAACCTTTATTTTAAATTGTATTCTGATTATTTATTTAGCCCAATTAATTTTTTTAGGGTTTATTCCTAATTAGTTATTCTTTATTCGCAATCAACAAACTCCGAAATCAAAATTCAATAAAATAGTCGAAGAAAATCGGCGTGATGCAATTTATTTAAAAAGTTTTTTGATAATCCGTATTTTTAGAGTTTTGATTTTGTTGGTCAAATTTTCAGGGTGTTACATTATGTCCTCATCATCCTCCCCTTCTTGATTGGAAACCGTCCTCGGTTTCACCTTGTCATGGAGCGTATTGTACTTATCTTTGTCTATCACAATATCCTGTGCGGAACATTTCTTGATGGCCATATGATTGGATCCTAAAATCTTTATAGTAGAAAAACCACCACACTCTCCTTCTTGCAAACCAACCTGTAACTCATTTAAACAACTAGAGGAACTAGATAAACAATGACTTATACGCATGTGATCCTCTAGACAATACATTTCATCATGAAAAGAAGGTATAGTCAAATTCGAACAAATATATACTCGATGCACATTATATTCTCCTTTACTATCATAATTGCCAATAATATAAAAAATCATATCAGAAGGGCATGGCAATTCAAATCTAGCAAATAATTTTTTCTCTAAACAATTGAGTGGACAAAGATCATCAAATTGGATATAACCCCAAGTATTTAAAGAATATAGCAATTTGAGCTCTTCATTCTCGCTAGCAATGTGAATAACATGTTTAAACTCAACACAGGGTGGCTCTACTATAAAACTAACATGTTCATTCACTAGTTGTGGCATGGATATAAGTGAAGCATCGCACAAC
The DNA here is from genome assembly GCF_000147395.1 of Oryza glaberrima. Lineage (NCBI taxonomy): Eukaryota > Viridiplantae > Streptophyta > Magnoliopsida > Poales > Poaceae > Oryza > Oryza glaberrima. Next base: position 18,535,357 of record NC_068336.1, on the reverse strand, counting down.
TCTTCTTTATCACAAGAAACATCAAGCAAATTGTTTTGTGACAAAGGTATTTCAGCAATTGTTTCCACTATAGGTTGCTCTAATGTAGCATAAATAGTGGACATAGTTGGCACATCATAACTATGCATACCTTGAGCAGTTGTAGCACCATTATCTTTACCTTTTTTTCTCATCTTCAGAAATTGTAGGCGCTTGGTCAATTAAACAATCCTCAAGCATGCATGGAGCTATGGATATGTTTTTTCCTCTTCGTCTTTCTTCTCTTTCTCATTACCTTGGTTGTTCTCAGATGCCTGCAAAATATTAGTATCCAAAGCAATAGGCACAACAATACGTTCGTTTTGTAATAACTCAGACTTAGTTGAAGGCATCGCGATATTAGTATCATTCCAGATATCTCTGAAAGTCTCATTGATTCTATTCTTCAACCTTTCAAGATCATCTTTGAAAAGTTCAGAAACACTCATTGGTACCAATTTTATTTTTCGACCATTATGCCTAAATGTGTATGTATTGGCAATATCATTATGCAAAACATTATTATCATATATCCATGGTTTTCGAAACAACAAAGAACATGCTTACATAGGCACAAGATCAAAATTTGCAATATCATGGTAGCTTCCAATCGAAAATTTTATTCTCACAATTCTATTTACCTTGAACTTACCACACGAGTTGAACCATTTGATGTAATATGGATGAGGATGCGGTTGTGTAGGCAACTCAAGTTTCTCAACCAAATCTGAACTCACAAAGTTATTGCAACTCTCACTATCTATTATAACATGACATGCTCTATCCTTAACCACAAACATAGTTTCAAATAATTCGTGATACTGCCTTTGCTCCGCTTTCTTCATTTGAGAACTTAGCACTTGTTGCACCAAAGTACTTTCATCACGTGCATATGTAGAAGGTGATGTAGCAGCTATGGTTTGTCTCCCATCCAACTTTATCTCATGTCCATAAGAGATGTAACCTGCTATTGTCAGTAGAAAAGAGAGAACAACATAACAGTATTGTTCCTATTAACTACAGAACATGGATAGTAGTGGAGGCTAGCAAATGGAACCGTCCTACCAAGCTTTTACAAGTGTCTTACCAGCAATGCTAAGGACGGTACAACCGGTGGATGGTTCGTGACACCTTGAAGGATGTGATGTGGCGATTGCAAGGATCAAAGCGGTGCTGACCAGAAGTATATATGTGGAGCTTGGGAGGCACAATATATAGTAGCAAAGGAACACAATTGTGCTAATAAGAAAATGCAAAGTTGAATAATAGTTCAAAGTACTAGTCAATGTGCTGGCCTAGCCTAGACTCAACTCTAGCTCAAGCAAGCACCCGACAACACTAAGGACTAGATATAAATCAATGCACAACTCTGCACTCTGATAATATACTCAACGGATGAATGATTTTTTTTCTTTCTCTTTCTTGGTGCGGCTTTTTTTAGCACCTTTTTTTTTGCCTTTTTTTAGGTGCGGCTTTTTCTTTTTTTTTTCTTTGCACCTTTCTGCCTTTTCTTTTTCTTTTTCTTTTTTAACTTTTTTTTCAACAAGAACTGACCACTGACCTCGAGCAGAGACTCAAATGTAAATATGAATATTACAAGGACTCAAATGCAAAGTGTAAAACTAAAATTAGATCACCACAAAAATGGAATGCTCACATCACGTAGGTTCCGTTTTTACAAAAATATCTCAAATCCGCATAAATATTTGATATATGGATGACTACGGACTCATACCCAGAGACCAGGAGGTGGAGAAGCTCCGTACTTGGAGGTTCGGACGTGGAGGGTGGGAGTCGGCTCGGTCAGGTGGGGAGAGAGACACACATATGTGACACAGGAAACCCTAACAACCGAGCAACTTCTAAACCACTCGATGAAAACTTCTCCAAACCACAAAAACGGAAACCCGACGATGAGTAGATCCGATTTTTCAAGGTCCCGGCAACAACCGACGAGATGAAAAACTGGCAAGCACTTGAGCATTTGGGTCAGCTTCAGGATCAAAACCATTGTCATCAATCACTTGAGCATTTGGGTCAGCCTCGGGATCAAAACTACTGTCAGCAATCAGTTGAGCATTTGGGTCAGCCTCAGGATCAAAACCACTGTGAACAATCACTTGAGCATCTTCTTCTGGTTCCACATTTAAATCGATATCAAGCACTGATCTTTTACCTCGACCTTTTGTAACAACAGTTGGCGATTTCCCATATCTCACTGAAGGAGACCTTAGTCGTTTTCCTGGTAGGTGTGTCCTCGGTGACAACAACATTCTGCTCAATGGAGATCTAAAAAGTGGCATGGTCACGCATGGAGACTTCCTCTTCCTGCTCCTTTGCCCTCCTGTAACTCCTTGAAAATTCGGTTCACATTGTGTAACCCTACATTGAGTATGAGTCCAAGTGTCAAACAAAATGCTCTAAAAGGATTTTAAATGAGGACTAATGGAGTAAGATTTCAGAATGCCTTGCCACATCTATCAGAAAATTGAAATAACTAGATTATGGCTTGATCTGAATCTGAACTCTTACTTGAAATACTAGCATTAGACAGCATTTAAATGGCTCAACTGAACAAAAAGGAGGTGAGCCATATCTAAATCTACATTAATAAGAAACATTTTTACAATATGATTCAAAAGAGCACAGAGAAACTGCATCAGATATGGATCTTAATTCTTGATGCTCTGAACTGCATTGCCAGAAGCCTATACGTACTGCTGTTAACAGCCAAATTTGGTAATATCAGCATCGGGGAAGAAGATTAGATCGAAGTGAAGTCGAAGGCGGAGATCGGATTCGAAAACAAAGCAGGAATCGGCTGGAGTCCATATTGGCTACGATTAGGATCGGCTGAGTCTGAGTCGGACTAGGTAAGCCGATGCAGCCGATTTCGACAATACAACTTGATGTATGACATCGGGTTGAGTTGAGGTGCTTCAAGATGATTGCCGCACATGGATAGAGTCCTGAGAAGGCAATTGTATCTATTAATTAGGATATTTTATATAATTTCCTTAGAGATATGCTTGGGCAAAAGTCTGCCACAAAGACTTATGGTGTCTTAGAGTTTGATAGAGATAATAGTTGTGTCCGTTATGGACATATCTTGTAATTCTCGGGTATAAATAGACCCGAGCCCTATGTAACTTTTAACACACACGTTCAATACAATCTCAGCGCATCGCCACCCTTTTGCTTTAGTTTTATTTCGACGAGTTCTTGCTTTCGGGTTGAGCTGCATCGGTTTCGATCTTCAACAACAGGTAAAACTTGTTATGACGGCTTGTATTCTCGGGATTAGTGCTTCCATCTTTATGATACTCTAATCTTGTTTATGTAATTCGTCGAGTTATCATATATCTTATATAATCTTCGATAATATCATCATTTAACCTACAATCGGCTAACATCCATCGACAGAAGGCAGCCGATTAGGTTAAATAGCGATGTTGACCTAGATTATATAAGATATCTACCACTCTATGAAACTTCCAACGGCTTGATTGTCTAGATATTGTTCTTCTTTTCATACTTAATGCTGCATCAGTTGAGTTTGATCTATTAAGTCGTGCTTAGAATATCAATCTCTAGCCTACCTTCTGGTTGCCGATTAGAGTAGCATCGGAGTTTCAGCCGATCTTATCTGATTTAGCTATATTTGCTCTATATGCTTCATTGACATGTTAAATCTTCCCTTTATGCCAAGATATTGTTACATCTAAGTATATTAGGCTTTTGTTTGATATCTTATACTTGTTTTAATATCTTGATATAGAGTAGTATCGGGGTATTAGCCGATACATGCTAGATCTATCTGATCGGCTATGCTATAAACATATATAGTCCTATTATTAATATATATTTTGATCTAAGTGATTTATACTGTCTCGGCATGGCGACCGATCTATCCCAATCACTTGATTTAAGTATATATCGACATAAGAACTATATATTGGTAATACCTACAGCTGATTGAGTAGGTCTAGTTCTTTATTATCTATTTATAACCGCCGATCGATTCACATATGACATCGGCTCAAAGATAAATGATATGCCATCGGCACCTAGCCGATCGGCTATCATTTATAGATTTAACCGCGATCTCTTTGTTTCTATTTCTTGTTGATTCCAGGATCAAATCAACTGGCACGCTAACACACCCGAAGGCGAGCTTTGGACCTGCACTGGAGTTAAGCAGATCTCCTAGGCCTCGTGTTTTCTGTCAACACGCTTTTGGCACGCCCAGTGGGACCATGAATTTTATATCCATATGTCTGAAGAAGAAGTCAATGCCAAGATCATGGTCACAGTGGAGAATTTAATGGAGGAACAACAATATCGGCTCGGGGGGCAAGCGCATCAGTTTCAGCTTGGTGGAGCACATCAGTATCAGCTCATGAAAGCCGATTACAAGATAGAGAAAAAAGAGAATTTTTGAAGCATGAGTTCTCATACTCCAAAACTGGGGGGCATGTATTAACAGTGAAATTTGGTAAGCCCGGAGTAGTCATCGGCTTAGAGTCAGCATCGGCTTCGAAGTTCTGAGATTAGCCGATGAGAGTTGTCAAGACGTCAGTTGTCGGATTCTTGCTATATTCGGTTAAGTAAATTGATCTACTAGAGGAAGCTTATCCAGAAGAGACCGAGTTCAAAGAGAATGCGGCATGGCAAGTTATCTATTAATTAAGAATAGTTTGTTAGTTTCTTTTTATCTTTAGGAAAGTGTGTTTAGTGTCATATAAGGACTTTATCTTTTCCTTTTATTTTTAGGAAAGTTTCTTTCTTGTCCGACAAGGACTTGTATCAACCCATGGGTATAAATATGTACACCCGGGGTCTATGTAATCTATCGCTACGATCAATACAATTCGGCGCATCGCCACCTTTTTTACTTCTACTTTTGTTTTTACGTTCCGGCGGAACTTGACACCCAACGCGGGGCTGCATCGTCTTCGATCTCCGGCGAAGGGATAAGTCCAATGTTCCGCCGGTCCAAGCAATTGTATCGTCTACGTCGGCGTCGTTCAAGGCTGCATCAGTACATTCGACCTCTTGGATTGCTCTGGTTTGGATGATATATTTGCCTACCTATTTATCATATGTCTCTGTTAATCTAGTCTTAGCATATCAATTTAGCTCTATCGGCTGCTTCTCGTTTTAGGGTTTCTGCCGGTATCGGCTAAATCGCATTGCTAGATTAGATTAGTTTAGACATCTACCACCCTGAAAACTCAGTCAACGGCTTGATTGTCTAGATATTATGTTTCTTTTCATACTTAGTGCTGCATCAGTTAAGTTTAATCTACTAAGTCGTGCTTAGAACCATAATCTCTAGCCTGCTTCTTAATTGCCAATAAGGGTTTCATTGGGGTTTCAGCCGGTGAATTATCTGGACGTTGCATCGGCTCATAAGGATTGCATATACATATAAGTTGGATTTAGCCGATGACAACAAAGGTTTCACTGTTTAATCTAATCTTATGGATTTCATGACATTGGACCTCCAGCCGATGTGTGCTTTAACCTTTGGATCGATGCTTATTTATCATATCATTATTTGCCGATTGGTTTATACTGGATTATATTGTTATTTTATTACATCATCATCAGCCGATTGCCTTTATATCATTATTAATATCAAGTGTCAGATTCAACATTGGATATATAGCCGATTTATCAAAACCCTATCGAGATCGGCTGGAATCGGCATCGGCTAATATCGGCTATCGGCTGGAGTTACTCCATCGGCTTGTCAGCCGATCGGCTGTTTTGTCTACTGTTTACATATCTTGTCAGTTGCAGGATCAAACTGACTGGCACGCCCGCATCTCATCAAGACTTGGACCTGCACAGGAGCTAAGCAGATCTCCCAGGCCGGTGTGTTCGATTTTTTCGTCAACAACTGCATGATCTCTAGGATTAATTCTTCAGCAAGTTCACCATAACAGACCAAAACCAAATACTTTGAACCTAATGGCCATTTCAGAGTATTGCGTTGTTCTCTAACAAGAATAACTGAAATAATCCTACTCATGCATTGTTCTCTAACAGAAATCCAGGAGTAAGAAGAATACTCTGAACTTGTTTCATGCTACAGACATACTCTGAAATTCAGAAGTATCAACTTGTTTAAATGGAATGCTTACGACATGTTTTCCTGAAAACCCATTAGAAAAAACCAAATTTGTAATGATTTAGCCTAATTAACTCTCTACCTTACAATATACCGCATCATACTGCCTAAATCTTCAGTTTAATCTATACATGCAAGTACTCCAAGTGCTAGTTCAGAGAGGATTCAGTGCATGTCTCTTCCAAAAACTAACAAATACTCCAAGATTGTTTACGACTTTTCATCCAAGATTGCAAAATACTCTCACCATCCAACATCCAAAAATCTCAAGCCTATCATTTCTGAATTTGGACTGAAGGAGTAGTAGTGCTAAAATTTCTGAATTCTGACTGAACTAGTGCTATGAGTGCTTTTCATTTTTCAGTGAGAAAGGATTGAAGTATGAATTCGGACTGAACTAGTGCTAGGAGTAGAGAAGATGAATCTTGGGGAGATGTAGTCAAGGCAGTCCTTGACCGATCGAGAACAGGACTCGCCGCCGACGTGCAATGAGGATGACGCCGTGGCCGCCGAAAATGATTCGTAGCCGCTACGGGCCAACGCCTCTTGCTCCATTGCTTCCCAACGCTCCTTGCTCCATTGCCACTCCACCCCCCTTCCCCCATGGCTGCTCGCCCCATCCTCCGCCATGTCCTTCTCGCTGCTGTCACCGATCCACCGCATAACCTCCAAGGATGTGTATGATATCATCTGAGTTGGGGGAGGGAACGGCGTCGCAACCTCCGACGACCATCTGCATCCGCTGCCGCCTCCCTCCATGGTCGCTTGCGCCGCCTTCTTCCACGTTCCCCCACCCTGACCTCCTCCATGTCGGCCCGTCCCACCCTCCTCCACAGCCGCCCCGCTGCCATCGCCAGTCATCTGCGCCGCCAGTGCTGCGTGGAGCACTCGTGCAGGTGCGAGACAACAGAGACTGGGGAAAGAACAAAGGGCAAAATAGTCATTTCATACCATCCTTAATTTTTACACACCTGTCTCAAACGTCAACTAAAAATACGAGGGAGTACTATAGTATTCATCTTTTTATACTAGCTGCTTTTCTTTAAAGTTCTATATGCAATTGGTATTTAGGTATACACTTTGTGCTTTGGTTTTTCAGATAGATTAAGTGCTTAGAAAATTGGTAAAATTTGCTACAAGACACCTAAAGTTTGTGGTATTTGCTGTGAGACACCTAAAGAACGTGTATTTTCTCGTAGACACTGTAAAAATAAGGTAATTAGCTGCTGGACATCCACCTTATTATTTTATTATTTTTGGTGGAAAAGAAAAGAGAAAGAGCATTGAAAGTACCAAAATACCCCTGACACTGTTTTTCTTCCTGCTTCTCTTCTTCTTTCTTTCTTCTCTCACACTGCCATGCCACAGCAGACCAACGGCTCCATCTGGCAAGGGCAGCACGATGGCATCCAGGTACATGCTAGCCCCGCGTAGCAGATGTCCCCGTTGGCCTCGTTCTGGAACGTATGTATCGACACCTGCAGCAGCAGCAACGCCAAGCCGAGCCGTGTGCAAGCCGGAAAATGGCGTTGATTCGATACCCCTTAGCGAGTGCGAGCAGCACCAGCAGGAGCAGGAAGGGCCCCAAGGGGAGCAGGTATGCAGTATGCCCCTGATTTCGCTCACACTACTGCTCCTTGCGAAGTCAAGGACGGAGAGGAAGGACATAAGAGGGGATCTCAAAAGGGAAAAAAATGAAAAAAATGAGCCATCCCTGTCGATCCACCCGTGGCGGAAATGGCGGATGGGGCACGCGCCCCGCGCAAAGATTTGGCCGACGGCGGCGGCCCCCACTTCGCCGCTGCCCCAACTGAAGCGGAGCCCTGGGGAGGACTCCTAGCGGCGGCGCACCGCCCCATGCTCTAGTTGCTGCTGCAGCGCCGGCGCCCACTTCGCCGCTGCCCCATCCGAAGCTGCAGGAGGAAGAAGATGAACAGAGAAAGAGGGATTGATAAGTAGGCCCAGAGAAAGAGGGATTGATAAGTAGGCCCATAGGCAAATCTGTCTTTAACCAATGTTTCTCTCTCCGTTTCTATTAAAAGTAATAAAATAATGAGACGAGTGTCCAGCAGCTAATTACCATATTTTTACAGTGTTGATGAGAGAATACACGTTCTTTGGATGTCTCACAGCAAATACAAAAACTTTGAGTGTCCTGTAGCAAATTTTACCTAGAAAATTGAGGTTTCAGGTCCGTGATTCCATTCACTTCAAGTGATTAGATGGTGTTTATGATCGAGATGTCACGTGTCTGACCTACGCATATGGTTTATGCTTCTATATATAAATAATTTGGTTATATCAAGTTCTGAACACACATTTTGAATAGCTTTACATGTTCTAAGGAGTGCAACAGTGCATGAAGCATGCAATTTTAAAAATTATATTAAACGGTGCCTTTTGTTAAAATTTTATAGGATTTTGTTTCTTTTTTTTTTACTGAAAGTACTGCCAGGGCTTTGCCCAGCAGTTTAAATTTTATAAAATATAAATATGTACAAAGTTACAAAGGGAAAGCAAAACAAATATTCTACAAAGCTTGTATCCAATCAGAAACGGTTTGCTTGAGTGGATCTTTCATTCTACACATATGTAGAAGAACTTCTTTAACAAACATAGATTTCCATGGCTGAATTGATGGCTGAACAGCTTGAAAGATTAATCCATTCCTTTGCTTCCAAATATGCCATGTTGCCATGAAAAAAACTTCAAGGAAACCCTTTCGAGCAAATCTGATTCTCGCCAAGACAAGCATTTAGAAAAACTCCAAGTTACAATTCCAGGAAATGCCTATCTGCTGCCAACAAGCCACACTGAAGGGACATGTAAAAAAGAGATGAAGCCTAGTCTCTCTTTGATGTGTGTTGCACAAGGCACATGTGAGATCATCATCCTCTTTTGCACAATGTCTTCTGTCAAGCATGTCCCTTGTGTTGAGTCTATCACAAAACAAGAGCCATGCAAAGACCTTTATCTTCATGACACATTTTGTCTTCCACAGCCAAATCATAGGCCTGGGGGGATGTAGTGTGGAGAAATTGAGCTTATAAAATCTTTTCGCTGTGTACACATCTGAACCCCAAATGAAGCTCCAAACATCACCTCTTCATGGCTGAAGTTGTAGGTGATTTAACTCCTCTTGTAACTGCAAGAACTCTCCATAAGCAGCATCTGAGAGGGGCAAGATAAAAGAATCTTCCAGTGGCCGTGAGCACATGTCCTAAACTGAATCATTTCTGAATAAAGCCATGTTGAAGAGATTGGGGTAGCTTGTGCACTTGAAATCATCATTCCATAAGTCATTCCAAAATAGAACAGACTTCCCTGACTGAACTGTGCACTTAGCTACACCTCTGAAGATATCAGACAAGGAAACAATGTCTCTCCACCAGAAAGAACCTTTGTTCAGGACCAGATGTGGCACTCTGGATTCATAGTAGGTTTGAGAGATGAGCCTGACCCAAGGCAGGTCAGCTCCATTATAAAACTTGACCAAATGCTTTAAAAGCAAAGCAGTGTTCTGAACTCTCAAGCTGATCACACCCATTCCTCCCTTGTCTTTGGGCATACATACTCTGTCCCATGAAGCTAGAGATTTTCTAGTTGAAGAAGGATTGTTACCTCTCCAGAGACAATTCTTTCTTGCTGTATCAATTGCCTTGATGACAGTGACTGGAAGTTGCAGAGAGCACATATAATATGTTGGGATGGAGGAAAGAACTGAGTTGATCAAAGTTAATCTTCCCCCTTGAGGCAAAAACATAGAACTTGCTGTCAGCCTCCTTTCCACTCTATCCACCAATGGAGCAAAATCAACCACTCTAGGTCTAGTAGTACCAAGGGGCAATCCCAAATAAGTGAAAGGCAGGGAACCAATGGGGCATCCCAAAATACCAGCCAATAATGATGCATTGTCCTGAGATAGATTCAAGGGATATAAGCTCGACTTGCTAAAATTTACCTTTAGGCCTGTGGACTGAGCAAACATATTTAGGATGGCTTTCAAACAGAAGACTTTCTTTTGAGAGGCTTTAAGCAGAATGAGTGTGTCATCAGCATATTGAATTATTGGGAACCCACTACCATCATTCTCATTTATTGGCTTAGAGATCAAACCCAACTGAAAAGCTTTATTCACAATTCTTTGTAGCAGCTCAGCTCCAAGAACAAAAAGAAGTGGTGAGAGAGGATCTCCTTGTCTTACCCCCCCCTCTTGCATTTAAACGATTTTCCTGGAACACTATTTAGCAAGACAGCAGAAGAAGCAGAAGAGAACACCATTTTCACCCATTGAATCCATTTTTCAGGAAAGCCCATGTGTTGAAGAACTGCAAGAATAGCTGAGTGCTCAATAGTGTCAAAAGCTTTCTCAAAATCCAGTTTTAAAAGAACAATTTCCCTCTTAGATTGCTGACATTGATGGATGTACTCAAAAGACCAAGCAAGGCAATACTGTATTGTCTTTCATTTGATAAAACCATACTGATTCTCACTTACTAACTTAAGGATTACCCCTTGAAGTCTGTCTGCCATTAGCTTAGTTAAGAACTTCAGAGAAAGCCCCATTAGAGATATAGGCCAGTCTATAGTCATTGACAGTCTTTGGTGAATTCTTCTTTGGAACGAAGGTTATATAAGAGCTATTCAAGATTTCCAAGTCAGTGCACTCTGCATGGAAATGTGTTGCCAGTCTGTAATAGTCCTGAGCTATTATATGCCAACATTTTTTCATAAAAAAACCATTAAACCCATCTGGACCAAGGGCTTTATCTGCCGGGATAATGGAAACAAGACTGTCAATTTCCTGTGTGGAAAACATGTCCACCAAACATTCTAGGTCTGTATGTCTTGGGAAGAGTGTACTCAAATCAAAAACCATTTCAGGGTCTCTTGTAACTCCCATTCTGTTCTTAAAAAACTGAAGAAAAAGATAGGCCTTTTGCTCAAGTAAATGTACAGTCTGCCCATTTTGATCAAGAACCTGAGACACTGTGTTGATTCTATATCTCTCTGTTGCAATAGACTGGAAAAATTTGGTATTTTCCTCACCAATTAACATCCATCTGTTAGTACACCTCTTTTTCCAATATATCTTTCTGAACTCCAATAACTTGAGGATTTGCATTTTCACAATTTCCATGAAATTCCATTCAAAGATTGAAAGACATCTTGTTTCTTCTACCAAAACCAAAAGATTTCATCAAGCAATCAAATCTTTCATCTGTAGCCTTTTGTTTTTCGATTTGGAAATTTTCACCTGCAGGTGAGTATTTTAAATACATACATTGGTGGATCATAATTACTATAAGACATTCTCAGCAAATTGTAAGCAAGTTTAGTTAAGATTTTTGCACTGATATTGCACACAGAAATTTGCTCTTTTATGCCCGCGGGGAATCAACTAGTTTAATACGTGACGTTGTCTAATTGTAGCTTATCTTAGACGTTGTGTATTAAAAATACAAATTACTCTCTCTCTGACATAACTGGTTCAGCTGAAGCTGCAGTGCCATCTGATTGCCCTATTCCTCTTCTTCAGAAAATGGCAACTGATCTTTGTGGAGTCCCTCCTCAGGATGTGACCCAAGAAGGCCTTCTGTCTCCTCCAAGGAATGATGATGCTGAGTCCTAGCTTGTTACCCATTAGGTCTTTCAGGAATAATGATAGGTGTCTGTCCCTCTGTTTAGGTTTCAGATTTGGTGTGTGTTTCAGTCTCAGTTGTTCTGTGTCCTCCTTGTCTCTTTTGGCTTGTGTTATGTCTGCTACTCTGTTTGCTCTCTTAAATATTATCAATTACCAGCTATCTTTTCCAAAATGTAATTTTATTATATTCTGTCAGCCATATCTTTTTTATGTCCTTTATGAATAATCATACAAGAAGCTGGAATATTCTATGTTGGAATGTTAGGGGGGTTAATTCTGCTGATAAGTGTAGAGCTGTCAGACAAGCTGTTGATGAGAGTGGTTGTACAGTTTTTTGCTTACAGGAAACTAAAAAGGAGGCTTTTGACACTGCTTACATTAAAAAATTGGCCCCTAAAAGGTTTGATTCTTTCACCTTCTCTCCCTCTGTGGGGGCTTCAGGGGGCATTCTGGTTTGCTGGGTTGGGGTTGTTTTTACAGCAAACATAACATGTATTAATAGGTCTGCAGTGACTGTCAATTTTTGCTCAAAACATTCTGGTGAATCCTGGACACTTGTCTCTGTTTATGGTCCATGCAGTGAACCTGACAGGTCTCCTTTTGCTCAGTGGCTTTTTGAGTTGCAAATCCCTGATGATGAAAATTGGATTCTTATGGGGGACTTTAACTTTTATAGATCAATTGACAATAGAAATAGGGCAGGTGGTGATATGAATGATATGATGATTTTTAATAGTATTATCAGTAATCTAGGCCTGCTTGAATTGCCTTTAAAGGGAAGAGCATATACTTGGAGTAATATGCAAAACTGTCCACTTCTTGAACAGCTTGACTGGTTTTTTACATCTGTGTCTTGGACTGCCAGCTACCCTAGTACCTTGGTTAAGCCTTTGGCAAGGGTAATCTCTGATCATATTCCTTGTGTGGTTCAGATTCAAACGTCCATTCCAAAAGCTGATCTTTTCAGATTTGAGAATTTTTGGATAGAGCATGAAGGTTTCTACCAGTTGGTTTCCTCTGTCTGGAATAATCATGGCTCTGATTCTGATGCTGCTAAATCCATAACAGCTAAATTTAAGTGCTTAAGGAAGGCTCTTAGAAAATGGAGTAAGGGTCTTTCTAGACTGTCTAATTTGATTGCTAATTGCAACCTGTCAATCTCTTTTATTGACAGGCTAGAAGAGTTAAGAGATTTGACCCTGGCGGAGTGGAATTTAAGATCAATTGTTAGAAAAAGGGTTCTGCAGTACCTCAGATATAAACAGATTTATTGGCAAAAGAGATGCACTATTAGGTGGGCTACTTTTGGTGGTGAGAATACTAAATTTTTTCATGCTGCTGCTACTGAAAGGTACAGAAAAAATTTAATCACTCATTTGCAGTCTACTGATGGTAGGATTTTAACTGATCATAATGAAAAGGCAGAGGTTATCTTTCAAACTTTTCAGCTGAGAATGGGTGTTTCTACTCTTCCAACTATGCATTTTGATCTTGAGGATCTCATAACCAGGAATGACAATCTGGAATATCTCTCAGGTAATTTTTCCATTCTGGAGGTTGATGAAATTGTTAGTAAAATGCCTACTGATAGGGCTCCTGGACCTGATGGTTTTAATGGGTGCTTCATGAAAAATTGTTGGCCTATAATCAAGCAAGACTTTTATACTCTCTGTGCTCATTTTTGCAATGGTACTTTGTCTCTTAAGAGTTTAAATAGGTCTTTTATCACCCTGGTTCCAAAGAAGCCAACTCCTGAAAAGGTCAATGATTATAGGCCCATTTCTTTGCAAAGTGTAGCTTTAAAAGCTTCTAACCAAGGTACTGGCAGATAGGTTGCAGTCAGTGATCACAGAACTTATTCATCACAATCAATATGGTTTTATTAGAGACAGAACTATACAGGATTGTCTTGCTTGGTCATTTGAGTACCTGCATCAGTGCCAACAGTCAAAGAGAGAAATAGTGCTATTAAAGCTAGATTTTGAAAATCTTTTAACACAATTGAACACTCGGTTATTTTGAATATTATGAAGCAAATGGGTTTTGACTCTAAATGGTTGAGTTGGATTAACTTGATCTTTTCATCAGCTTCCTCTTCAGTGCTGCTCAATGGTGTCCCAGGGAAATCTTTTTATTGCAAAAGGGGTGTGAGGCAAGGGGACCCCTTGTCCCCTCTTTTATTTGTGCTAGGTGCTGATCTTTTGCAGGCTGTAATTAATAAAGCCTATTAACAGGGGGTACTTTCTATTCCCATTCCAACACCTGAAAATGATTTTCCCGTAGTACAATATGCAGATGATACTTTGCTCTTCTTGACAGCTTCCTCAAAAGAACTTTTTTGTCTAAAGGCTATCCTCAACACCTTTGCTGATTCTACTGGTTTAAAGGTTAATTACAGTAAATCTTGCATGATTCCTTTGAATGTGGATCCAGAAAAAGTCCAGCATCTTTCAAGGTTGTTTGGTTGTGCAGTTGGATCACTTCCTTTTACATATTTGGGCCTCCCTTTGGGAACCACCAGACCAAAGGTAATTGACTTTGCTCCTCTTGTTGATAGAATTGAAAGGAGGCTCTCAGCTACCTCTGCTCTCTTGTCTTATGGCGACAGAATTACAATGGTAAATTCGGTCCTTTCATCCCTCCCTACTTATTACATGTGTTCCCTCTCCCTTCCAAAATCTGTGATTGAAAGTATTGATAGAGCAAGAAGGCATTGCCTATGGAGGGGATCAGACATAAATTCTAGTAGGAAATCCTTAGTGCTTTGGGAGAGTTTGTCAACCAAAGAATAGAGGAGGCTTGGGTGTTATTGATCTCAATCTTCAGAATGCTGCTCTCTTAATAAAAACTTTGCATAAATTTTACAACAGGCATCCTATTCCTTGGGTTAATTTGATTTGGACCTCTTATTACTCTGATAAATTACCACATGCTGTTCACCCAAGAGGTTCCTTTTGGTGGAAGGATGTGTTGCAATTTGTGGATATTTTCAGAAGTCTGACAAGTTGTAAAGTGGGTGATGGGAAAACTTGTTTTTTCTGGGATGATTTTTGGAATGGTAAAGTCAGGTCAGCTGTTTACCCTAGAATTCACTCTTTTGCACTCTCTCACAAGGACTCAGTAAGCATAACTTCTACTAAAAGCATATCACAGCTTTTTGCTTTGCCTTTATCTGAACAAGCTTTCCAGGAATATGAATCCTCAACTTATTATCTGGTGATAAAGATGTTTGGGCTTATGTCTGGGGGAATGGACTGTTTTCTTCACAGAAAATTTATGCAATAAATTTCATGCATGTTCAAGCCCCTGGGTACTTAAGTTGGATTTGGAAAAGCAAATGTTCTATGAAAGTTAAGGTGTTTGCTTGGCTTCTCCTAATTGACAGATTAAACACTTATGATATGCTGCAGAGAAGGCACTACCCTCCTGAAAATTCTGATCTAGCATGTGTCCTTTGTCCAGCTCAAGCAAGGGAAACATCTTTCCACCTTTTCTTTCAATGTCAATTCAGCTCAGATTGTTGGGCGCAGCTGGGAATTGTCTGGAACCTTTCTCTTAATTTTGATGATATGCTGTTGCAGGCAAAGATCTCATATAGATCCACTCATTTTGTTGAAAAAATTCTCTATGCTGCATGGAACATTTGGAAGCAACGAAATGCTCTCATTTTTCAGAATGTACCACCTTCGGTTGTTTCCTGGAAAGCTCTCTTTAAGATTGATCTTTCCCTTTTAGTCTTTAGATTAAAAGTTTCTGAGAGACAAGCTTTATCTCAGTGGATAAACATTTTGTAAATTATTTGTATTCCTTCTTTTAATTTAATATTAACTGTGGGGGCTTCCCCTATAGTGTTTCCCCTAAAAAAATACAAATTACTCCGTAGGAGGTAATAATAATAAAACACTACTCTGTTGAAATATTGTCACTAAAAAAATGCAAATCAGTGTTGACAATATAAATATTTTCCCTTCAATGCATAGATTTTTTTTATATAAAAAAGGTTAATTGGATCCATACCATTGTAAATATGCTGATTCAGATATATGCCACTGTTATTCATGATATCGACTATGTGCCACTGAAATTTGGGGAATGGAACCATGCCATCATCATGATAACTGTCAAAAATCTTCGCTAACCTCAATTACACGTATTCCATCTTCTTCACCTCCTTCCCCACTTTTCTCTTTTCCCTACCCCCCCTCTCTCTCTCTCCCTCTCTCTGGCACTCATCGTCCTCCACAACCGTTGCTACCACCGTCGTTGACCACCTTGGCGGCATCATCGTCCACCACCGTTGCCGCCATTGTCGTTGACCACCTCCGCAGTGGGAGAGCTTAGGAACCACTGTCATCGCCGCCACCCTCTTCAACCTCCTCCCATCCACGATGGGAGGGCTCGAGAGTCACCGCCATCGCTTATCGACATCCTCCCATCCTCAGCGGGAGGGCTTAGGAGCCATCGCCGTCTCCGTCGTCGTCTTTGACCTTCTCCTATTCGTAGCGGGAGGGCTCGGGAGCCATCGTTGCCGTTGAACTCCTCCCATCGGTGGCAATCCGTTGTCACGTGCCACCACGACACCAGCCTCCCTCAGTCATTGTCCTCCCTCGCCAGCGTCGTCCTCACCGGTAGCCGCATTTGGAAACAAAAAGATGGAACTGACACGTGGGTCCTACGTTTGGAGGTATTCTGGTCTATATGATGACGGCAAACATGACGATGATGATATGGTTTTAATTCTGTACATATTCGGATAACAAGTGTACGAATAGATGAATTGTAGCGATATTTATCTGAATCAGTATATTTAAAATGACATGAGCTAATTAAACAAAAATTGGGTTACACACTACGTTATGATGAATTGGAGTATCTGGCTTCCCAACTTGAGGCCTCGAGGATGTGGATGACGATGGGAGGATCCGCGAACGGGATGGTCATCCCCAACAGGGCAGCGATCCGTGCCCTCGTCTTCTCCGCCGTCCGCCGGAAGTAGGCCATCGAGTACTCCAGCGACTCCGGCGACGTCCATCTGTCGCCGGAGAACCGATGGTAGCTCAGTGCCTCCGCCTGCCTCCCTATGTCCACCGCCTCGACGCCGGCGACGGCGTACTTGCGCGGGAGGAACGGCGGCGGGCGCTGGGCGGACACGTAGCGGGCCAGCTCCCTCAGCAGCGTGACGCGGGGCACCGTGGCCGGCGCCGGGACGCCGTCCTCCGTGTCCCCCACGACGGCGTCCGGCGCGCGGCTCAGCTCCACGAGGCGGGCGGCGCCGTCGGCCGCGGACCTGAGCGCCGCCATGGCGTCGACGTCGCCGACGACGCTCCAGAGCTTCGCCTCCACGTGGTCGCGGACGAGCGCGTGCAGCTCCTCCGCCTGGCTGACGCGGACGCCGGTGACCGCCACGCGCAGCCCCCCGTCCTCCGACGCGCGGGGATCATCCTCGGCCACCTCGCGGAGCTCGTCTAGCGATGCGACGGTGACGGTGGCGGCGCCGGTGGGCTCCGACGGTGATGCAGCGGTGGCGTTCATCGTGTTCATGTCCGGCCGGCGGCGAGTTTTGTGCGATTGGTTGAGGAAGTCTCGGATTCTGTTGGTGCGATTTCACCGGGTGTTGGTCTTTCTTTTAAATCGTGGAGCACGCACCGAATCCATGTCGGTCACGAACTAATCATCTTTCCTAAATCCGCCGCCGAGAGAGTAGGGCCACGTCGGCCGCCGACCGGACGACGTTGTCCATGAAGAACATGCATGTACGCCGTGACCTCGTTCCCGGCGCCGGCGTGCAGCTGCTCCAGCGCCATATCAGGATGAACAGCTTGTGCTCGGTGGTGTCGTTGGCGGAGACGGCCGGGAGGCGCGCGCAGGCAGAGCACGCCGCGGCGGAAGCCGATGTCGTGGAGGCTCTGGCCGTCGCCGTGTGTGTCCCGCGTGGCGCGCCGTGGAGGAGGCCCCTGTGGCAGACGTACGTCGAGCGGAGGACGCGCGCCGCCGTACGTCGCCGAGCTCCGGGGGCGCCTGTCCGTGTCCGTCATGGACACGAACCTGAGCACCATGGTTGTTCATCTCGTCGGCTCCCGGCGGCGCGCCCCAGCGATCGACACCAGCTGTGGCGCGTAGGCGCGCGCGGCGGCCAGCCGGCCATTGCCGTTCTTGATATGCGGCGGCACGCGGTAGATGGGAGTGCCAATGCCACCTCCGTTGAGCCGTCGCCGGCGAGCAACACCCACGGTGCCTTCTCCTTGCCATTGCCGGAGCATCTCCAGCCGTCCTCCATTGCCGTGACACACCTTGACCGTGTCAGCACTAATCCAGACTTGTAGATAGGCACAAAGTACCCTTCAAGTGTGTACATGCCCCATCTAACAAAAGTTGGGTTGCAGTACATGCATATGTATGGAAAGCCCAAATCCTGGTTAGATGGTCTGGCACAAACAACTGGGCCTATACTCGTTATCCCGTTACAGAATAGCTAGTGTTAAGCCTGACCTACCAAACAACGGCCCAACTCACAATAGCAATTCTTAGGTAGACGACGTTGCTTCTAGAGTGTAAAATGGCCAAGTTCTTTTTCTCAAATCGAGTTTGTCATAAGTAAAATTGTAACCATACTCATAATATATTATCTCCGTTCCACATTGTTGTAAGTAGTTTACAAGTTTTAGTTGTGTCCTAACTTAAATTTCTTTATTTTTGATTAAGGTTTTGTTCTTTTCTAATTCCTCATTTTGAATTTTTATTTTTACGTTTTTCAAACTACTAAACAATGTATTCTTGCAAAAAGTAGTGTGTTTATGCCCTATCAACACCAAATACCTAGTTGTTTGTCTTCGGTTCACACTAATTAACAAAGGCGAGAAAATGAAAGAAGTAGGTAGGTGTTAGATGGGCAAAGATTGGATTTTGATTCTCATCAACCACAAGGCAACGTCTGCCATGGAATTTTCACAATTTAATCTAATCAACCTGTCAGGAATAACCTCTCTAATAAATTAACTTCACTGAACATCCCATGCTACTCATTTAAGCAGTAAAAAAAAGGAAATACATATTTGAGCGAACTAATTAACCACTAGTGCATAACCAAATCAGTGAGAACTCCCAAATGCGACAAGAGGATTTGGTCAGGTCAGCAATTTGCCGCATAAACAAAACACACGGTTTCAGAGTGCATATGCAAGCGGCTGTCAGAGTCAGAGTCGTCGTTGGCCATGACCAAACTAAACTGGTTTTCAGACTTTCAGTTTAGTTTTGTGTCTAAGTACTGTGGCACACGCCCTTTTCGGTAGGTGCATGCGTGAGCATTTTCTTCACAAGAACCGAAATAAATCCGATTATATTAGGTTTAGTTTGTGTGATAACTACTTAGGGCCCCTTTGAATCGCAGGATTGAGAAAACGTAGGAATAGGAAAAACGTAGGATTTTGATAGGAATGTAAGTATAAAACAGAGGATTGCAAAACACAGGAAAAACATAGGAATGACCGTTTGATTGAACCACAGGAAAAACACAGGAATTGGATGAGAGAGATAGACTCAAAGGAAAGTTAGCAAGAGGTTGAAGCTCTTGCTAAATTTCCTCCAAAATCTCTATAGGATTGTCCATTCCATAGGAATTTCAAAGGATTGGATAGGATTCAATCCTTTGTTTCAAAGGGCTTCATAGGAAATTTTTCTATAGGATTGAAATCCTCTAAAATTCCTATGTTTTTCCTCCAAATCAAAGGGGCCCTTAGGCTGCTGCATCTGATAGCCAACCAAAGATTCTTGCAGGGCTTACAGCCATCTGCCTTTTGGTTTCTATGACAATGAGACTTCACCTGAACAATACAAGGAAATGATTATTCAGATCAGGTTTCATGATTTCATCAGTAGCTTCATCTGGTATCCTATGCATGCAAAACTTTTCTTTTTGGACCAAACATTCAGTTGCAAGATTTGGTTGAATTCTCATTCTCTGAAGAACTTCCAAATTGAGCAGAAGCAGCTCTGCAGGGCATTTTCAGGTGATCTCATGAACATGATTTGCCTTCCACTTGTCACAAGACTAAATATCAGTGGAACTTCACCAAACTCTGCATCAGCTGTCAGAACTTACAGGTGAAAACCCGTTGTGCCAGGACGCAAAGATATGCAGCGAAAAGAGGAGAAAATCAAGCTGCCAAGATTGAAATCTTTGCCCTTCTACAGCCGCAACATCTCTGAATTTCTGACCTGCAACACGGAGAAAGCTCTCTTCTTCTGCTCCGCTGCTGTCACGAACCAGCTGGAACCAACACTCGTAGTGATAGTGCGTGTGTTTTTAGAAGATTGTTCAAGTCAGGCATGTGTGTGAATAACTAATGCTCTCCTAGGCCTAGGTACAGATCGCCGCATCTTACCAAGATTGAATTTTACCACGTGATTGATGAAAACTTACAAAATTCAAACAAACCATTTCATCGAGTGTTCATTATTGCATTAATTTTATACGTTTAGAAGCACTTTGGATGGTTACAATAATAGCACATGGACCAACTGCATATGTGGTCTTCCATTTTCTGAACTTCAATTACCATTCTTTTCAAGAGTTCAAACATCTTTTCTTTTCTTTTTCTTATATACTATCTCTATCAAAAGCAAAACCCTAGGGAAAAAAAGGTAATTTTAACATTCATGAGAAGGTATTAGGAGGTATCATATTTTTTAGTATAAAACTTAGTACCTTCAGGTATTAGGTACCTTGAGAACTTTGTTGAGAAATCACACTTGTAGTAGCTAGCTTGTTAAACAACAGTTCTTGGTCAAACTCTCCTCCAGTTGAAATTTGAAGTGGATTTGTCCATGCATAAGTGCACATGTACTACTACCAAATCAGTTTATTCAACTCAAAATTGGTTTGGTAAATTGATTGGGGCATTGCAAATCAATCATTCACCTACTATTCTATCTCTTCAGTATATGCTCCATACCAAACATAACCCCTAGTTGGAAAATTTTACTACCAGCTAACTGCACCCTACTTAACCCTGAATATCATAGGTCAAAAAGAACAAAAACAAAATATACAAGTCATTATCTTGAGAGGGAAACCAGAGTGATGGTCAACATTGCTACCATACTAGGCCTAGCAGCTCAGATCCTAAGGTCAAGAAATCTTATAATTAATATTGACATGCCCCAAATTCAGACTAAAAGAAGAAACCCAATTGATCTGATACTGACTCAATGACTCATAGGCAGTTTACAAGAAAGGAATCCAATCAAAGCAGTAGGAGGGTGTGAGAAATTTCTCTCCTTTTTCCTCACCAACCACCAATATGGCTGCATGGAATGGATGATGGATGTATGTATGCATGCATGCAAAGATGAAACCAAATCAAAATTGAGTCAAAACTCTTCAGGTTTGGACAGAGATCTGCCATTTCAGGGGTGGTAGTGCCACATGCCTCTATGTAGCTACTTGGACCCAAGAATTGAAGGCTTCTTCACAAATATGGACAACTTTTAACACTGCCTGGTTTTTCACCTAACATTCTTCCAACTTTTCTCTCTCTCTCTCTCTCTCTCTCTTCTTGGTGTCATGTGGAAACAAGATGACCTGTGAATCAGTGAATGGTAAAATAATTGGGAACTAATTATGCAGAATTTATATTTTTATCCTCCACAACAACAATGAGCTATGGCACTGTAAATAGTTATAACACTCCTGCTGCATGAATTATACATCTTGAAAATTCTCAAGACAGTAAACTAGGACTTCTTCCATTTCCTATGGTGTTATCTTGAAACAAAATTTTCTTTTTGGAAAAAACAGAAAAGAATTGGAAACAGTCCTGTAGACAATCTGTTAGAGTTGGCTTGGCTTCTTTGGAAACATGTTGGGAGCACACTTTGAACAGAACATACAGGACAAACCTTTGATCTTTCCTTATCATGTCAACAAGGGACAAAACATTTCAACCAGCAAGTCTTTTCACAAGCATGCTGGGACGCGTTTACGACTAGATGACGGCTAAGCTGAATCCTCTTTGAAAGCTTCAGGTTTCAGAGTTCAGACACCAAAACATGTTCTTACAGCACAAATTAATCCAGAAGAATGTTGCAATTCAGACGGAGAAAGCTTCTGATTTCAGAAGGAACGGATATGGGGAGAAAAAAAATAAAGGTCACCGACCACACTTTACAGATATGAGATATCGATCGAATAAGCTGAAGAACAAACTGAAGATGATGCATAACTGAAAACATGGCCTCTGAATCCGACAGCGACATCAACAAATTTGCTTCGTCAGCCGTGTTGGCGACAGGCGTCAAACGATCGATCGTATGCGCCCATGGTTTGCGACAAGGGGGTATTCTCTGAAACTGTGATCGATCAAGCTGTTTTACTGTCGAGCAAAATCAGCAGTAGATTACAGTACGTTAGCATCGTCGTCAGTGACAGCATGCTTATCTCTTTCGTGTGAATTCAATTGCCTCTTGCGGTTTTTGTACAAGTGATTGCTGTTGTGTTCTTGACTCGAGCGTTACGTCAGCGACCTTTTGTGATGTTGTTACCAGGGTTTACTACTTTGGTATCAGGCGACCGAATTCCCGGAACGAAATTATTTGAAAATTGAATAAATTTTGACTGAATTTAATAATTTCTTTTCTAAATTCCACAAAAGCATGAAATTTTCGGGAAAAATAGTTTCGTGCCGGTGGGTCCAAAATTTCGGAAATTTTGTACTGAAATCTCAAACACATGCTGTTACTGTATTTGTGGGAGATGTCCTAAGCAGAACGACCAGGGGGGGGGGGGGGGGTGGGGTTGAAGAATGGACACATAAAAACTACTCCCTTCATTCCAAATTGATCTACATATAGTTTTCTTTTTATTCTTAAATGATCTACATATTTGTATTTATTCATTAAGTCTATTCGTTATTTGTGCATTGGAGTAAATGGACATTGATGCATGCATCCATGCACACAAGTATTTATAACCCACATGCAATATCTTAATTTGCTATTGGCTAGGAAATAATGGGGATGGTGCATGCATCGAGTTTGTTGCTATAATAAATATAGTATGAGAGAGTTATTAGTTTTTTTTTGTCTTGGTATACCTATGAAATATGTAGATCAATTTGGAATGGAGGAGTATTTCACAACAAAAGAGAGTTTGTGGTTTGGATTTGGAATTTGGGTGCAGGTGATTTATAGACTACGGTTCAGATGTTACACAAAAAATTATGGTTTCATCAACTACTTGTTGGCTTTGTCCATCCTGAAATAAGTTTATTTCTGGTTCTATGCTAAGTCAACCATCTTAAGTTTGACCAATTCAATGGAAAAATAAAAATAATTGATATCAGATGAGCATCATTAAATCTGTTATGAATTTATTTTTATAGTCTACTTATTAGGCACTATAAATATTAATAATCTTCTCTTTTTAGTTAAATTTAGGATGGTTTTAATTAGGGAAAATCTATAAATGTATTTATTTTGGGATGGAGAGAATATTAATTTTAGCCTTTTTATGCCTTTAAAAATGGTACAGCAGATACCACAAATTATCTTTTGGTACTTCTCTAGTGCCGGTAATACACCCCGTTCTTTTGGTTGTTTAGTGTTCAAATAACTAGGTTAATTTGAAAAACTTAAGATAGCATGTTAGTTTTAAACCTAGTTTTTGTGTTTCTCAGCTAACACAATGAACTTATTTCTGTTTGGCTAGCTAGATATAGGGTGTAGGATAGTACAGTGCAGGACAGAGACGGTTGGTGATCTTTGTCATTATCCTTTATATATTCTGGCAAGCCTGATCAAGAGGCCTAGTTGTATTTGGAAAACAATACAGGTGTGCGAAATTAAAAAAAATATATATCAAATGTCCAATTTGTTCCTTGGATCATTATCTGCCATTACTGCTGTTCCAAAGCTTTTAATTTGTTTCATATGCAACCTGTCTATTAAACTAAGCTCTTGCATGACGTAGACCATCAACTGTTGATATCATTTTCACTGAGTTTTTTAAAGACGATATATATCTTCTAACTGCACATTTTTGTTAATTTGTTAACGTGGTACATGGAATAAGAAGGGGAAAAAAACAGTGGTACAAAATATTAGAAGAATTACCAACACACATCCCAGTTGTAATCTGGCTAGTAAAGACACCGAATTTAATTTTTTTTTCGCAACTCAAATTGAGAAGTCCATGATTGGGTATGCAGAAGTATTTTCTAATTTAAGTTTGTAAATTCCACTAAAGTGTGAAGTCAGGAAAAAGATAAAAGGCTGTGCCGAAAATGCGGGCATCTATTTGGAGCTGAAGCATTATATCTGTTTGCCCATATCTGCTTAATTTACCCCAAATTTTACTTAAGAAATCAGAGAGGAAAGGAGACTTACTTCAGTTTGTCGTCCTATGAATGATGCAACATAGCACTTGTCAAGCTTCTCCTCTTTAATCTTCTTGTCTCAAACTTTTGAAACGTATAGTGGCTTAGTGGGCAGGCATGAAGAAGCTCTGCTTGGCATAGACCTAATATGGCAGCAGTTTTTACAACAATTTTCAGGATTTTCTGTAATAAACAAAAGTAGGCTATGATGTATCCGATGATTTTGATATTTTTGTTCATATCTAATTTGATGCAGACTTCTGTTTGTATCATTTTCATTGAATTTCTTTTTGTGAAGAACCGACACTCAAATTTTTTTAGATAATGGAATAGAATGACACTCAAATGAATAATTTGTTTGTTACTCTCCAATTAAAAAAAATTGCTGGTTTCAACATTTCTGAAAATGAATAACTTTGTGGACATATATAACACCGGAAGAAATACTGGCGTGTCCTGACGTTTATCATAGTCAAATTGACAAAAAAAAAATCTTTTTGAACAGAGAAATATCTCTTTCTAACGAATTTGACCATGAAAAGGCCAAAAGGTGGGAATAATATTTTAGAAAGTGAGGTTTCTGATCTGAACCGTCCAATCTACCGACATGATCAATTCCTCTTGGAACTAATGAAAATGAAATTCCTCTTGGAACTAATGAATACAGTTAGAACCATCCATGTCCATACCCACATTTCCAAAATCATTTTAGCACGGAAATTTTGCCGTCCTGGATCTTTATATATTTTCCACGAATTATTCGAGGTCTCATCAAGTGGATCCATACATTTCCACTTCAAAAAGAAACAAAATGCTGACATACACATTTAATTTGACAACTACATGATCACACCTTTGACATCTCGTCATGTTTCTTCCTCCTTTTTTAGCCAAAGTTCGTTATGACTTATGATGTGAAATAACTTCTGCAAAGCAAAAGGTTCCACTTCTCTTTGTCGTCCTATGATGCAATATCTCTGAAACTTCCGTACTACTTCCAAAGTTCAATCTCCAATGCCCCAGCCTTATTATAAAAAAAGAAGTTTGGTGTATTGATTTATTTTAATCAGAGCTTGGAAATTCATATCATACAGTTGCAACCGGTGCCAAAATGGATTTGTAGTTTTATTAAGCATATTATGATATATTTTGTCAGTGACAAAACTAACATACATGTTTGACGAAAGCAAAATCTAGGAAGGCGACACACAGGTGCCTTTGATGTGTTTATTTCTACCTACTGGATACCTTGTTTGATTCGTTAGATTACTGTAATTTGGCAGTTATACTGTCACTACACATAGAACACACCATGATGAACAAGTTGACAGAATCATGGGCAGGCGATCAAAGGTGCATATCTAGCTTTGTAACATCTGTATGTTATCAATATATAACTACTGTATAATGTCCTAATCAGGCAGGTGATGACTAATGACATTGACATAATCCTCTATTTGATCAGTTAATTAACAAGGAGCAAGTAGATGAGTAAAAGACATGTATATAAAACAAAAGAGCTCAACATCTCACTTATCTGACCCAGCTCCACTGCAAAGAAATAATGAGTTACTGCAACGATCAGCTCGATAGAATTAGCCTCAAAACGACGTAGGGCCTAATTTAATTAATATTCTGAACATAATTAAATCGCAGTTACTTGTTCCTAACAAAAAGATAGAGAAGAAGAAAGGTAGCTTCCATTCTCAGTGACCTCTATAAATCTCTAAAAAGATTGAACCAAGTATCTATATAAGGCATCAAAATTGACGCCACGGGGACGTTTCCCAAGCCACTAATCGGGATGATTTTTATGAAAAAATGCTATATATATAAAAGTTCCTTGAAAAGTTTAAATAAGTTTATTTTTATGTTTATTAAGGTTAATACTTAATTAATTATAATCTAATTTAGTGTTTTCTCTCGGGTAAGGAAACCGATTAATTGGTTGAAATGGTGAAATGGACGCAGCCAAGATTGAGATTATAGGCGAATCGACGTCCGAGATCGTTTGGGCATCCCATTTAGTTTCCCCTTGAAACAAGAATAACGACTGGCTACCAGCAAGCACTAATTAACTGGTGAGCAGCTATCAGTTTTCTTTTTCTAAATGGATTGATCATGTGATTAATTAAGTGTATCATAGAAAGGTGATTTTTTTTTGACGAAAGTGATTAAAGTTTTTTTTTAAGGAAAGAAGGTATCTCTATCTACCTTATAGTTAGTAGTAATTCAAATTTAGTTAGGGTATTATTATTTTTTTCCAAACCTTAATATTTGCTAGACAATATATACTTCTACAGAATGTGGAATAAGTACATTTTTAGCTTCTCTTATTCGTCCTAAAACAAGTTCAATTTTGAGTAATCATTGTATTGGAGTTGGTAAAAGTAGGAGATAAATACATTAAGAGTATATAAAGGAGAGAATAATTGTATTTGGATTTGATAAAGTGAGGGTATTCTAATCCTTTTATTTTATATTGACATGTATGGAATGTGTGAAAAATAAATTTATTTTGGGATGAAGGTGTAACTTTCTTTTTGGATGGAGTAAGTAATTAAGTGACCACTGACCCAACAATGATTAAGTAAGCTATCAATACATGTGCCACTTACCCTGCTTAGAGCAGGTACAATAGCAGACTATATTAGTCAGCTATAAGCATATTTTAATGAGATAAAAGATGAGAGAGAAGAGTAGTGGGCAACAGATCTGTAGCCAGCTGCACCACGGATTCCAAGACGTAATGTGTGTATGATATGTGGGACCATATACTAATAGTATAGTAAGCAATTATTGTATAAATTGGCTTTTAAATTAACTATAGATGAATTAAAGCTAATTAGTAGGCTATACTATTAAACTTGCTCTATTATGGACAAAAGTATCATTGGCACTGTTCCCGATGCGTAATTAACCCCTTAAACTAATCTCTATCCGATTTACCTAATTAACGACCGTACGTACGTACTGGATCGCCCAGAAGCCAGCTAGTCAGCTGAGAGACCGTTGACGACACGTGCGAAACGTGCGTCAAATTAACCGGATAGCAGTGTGAAATGGTGAAATTTGTCGTAGTTAATTACTAGTATACTCCCAAAGAGAAAATCAAGCTAGGCTAGCAAGCTTGTGGACTTCTTTTGGAATTAGTAGCTAATCTCAATCCTGCAACCGTACGATAGTGAGATAATGAAGTGACGGGCTCATTTTCAGGTATATACTCCCTCCGTACCAAAATATAATAGATATATTTTAGGTGGATGTAACATGTACTAGTCCTATAAATTTAGATAGGAACACGTCTTAGTACTTAATGAATCTGGATAGACTCCTCTACAGATTCATAGTACTACTAGGATGTGTCACATTACATCATCTAAAATTACTTATATTTTAGAATGGATGGATAATCAATCATCTCATTAGTCAGCCCTAGCTAGTTGATTAATGAAATTAAGCTCGATGGCTAGTCAAGCTTTTTCACACGCAAGGTTTAGCTAGAGATGAAGATCCTTGTAGGGGACGACACACAATAAGTCATCTCAATTGACCTTAATTTGTGTAGTTATCTATAGCTTTGCATATTATAAATATGAGCTACAGAGAATAACAGATGACGTGCATGCTTCTTCTAGATGTTATAAACCACTACAATTCAGGACACTTTAAAACAGATTATTAACTACATTATTGTAATAGATTATCTACACGATTATAAGAATAAATTAAATACATGAATAAATAAACTAAACAAATAGTTTAGAACAAGGGACCCGAAATATTTTATGAGAAAACATACTATTTTTATAGATGACGGGAAAATAATCGGTTACAATAATCCAATGAAGTACATGATAAAAGGGCATGCATGGAGTCCCGGTAGATGGATTGTTGTATTTGTTAATTAACTATTATTTCTTTTTCAATTAATAGAGGTATGGATATTTTTTAAATTCAACATTAATAAATGAAAGTTGTAATAATTCTGAAATTGAATAGTAAAAAATATTAAGCTGTACCCATCAACCTAGCTACTCTTATGATTTCATATAATTCAGCTGCAATTTTTTTTAAAAAAACAATTAGTATATTAGAAATTGTGTAACTCTTCTTTTAGTCTAAACCGTCATGATTTGGTCCATTTGGATGGAAGGCCAAACATATGCACTGTTTATTTTTCTGAATAACTCGAGTTTCTTGAAATGTTCGATTTACATAGATATAAATAAGAACATTTCTCATACAAATGTAACAGCTCTAATATATATTTCGAGCCATTATATACCGTTACAACTTTAACCAAAACCACAGTAAAAAAAATGAAGATCTTTTTCTTCTCAGAGTACCATGTGCAAAATTTGGAGCCCTCAAGAGACTAAGCACATGTAGGTTTGTTTTTATTCCGTTGTAATATAATAATGACTAGACGAACTTTTGTGTATTCAATTTAAAAACTCAAAGCCAAGTATTAGTGACTACATTAAGTAAATTAAGGATAGATTGATCATGATGATATTTAATTTGTTTAGATCACACACTAGTACAAAAATGATTTTCCTGTACGGGACACATTAGATTGCAGACGAACTATAAGTGGTCACATCTACAAAAATCGTGCTCTATTTTCGCATGCGGCTCTTTAAAATGACCACACAGAAAAATCAATTTTCGCAGACGAGCCTCTTAACAGATCCGCACGCGAAAATAAGCCTATTTTCGCGTGCGGACCTGTTAAGTGATCAGTATGCAAAAATAGCCCACCCACCTTTTTAGCTCCCGGTGCCACTAGATCTCCTCCCATCCTCCCACTCGGCCACTCTCACTCCCTCTCCCTCTCCCTCTCATCCTCCCATCTCTCCTCCTACTCCTCCCATCTCCCTCTCACTCTCCAGCCCTCTCCCTCCTCCCTCTCCCCCTCTACCCACTCCCGGCGATGGCGGCAGCCTCGGCTAGGGCGGCGGTGGCGGCAGCATCGGTGAGAGCGGTGGCGGCATCGGCTAGGGTGGTGGTGGCGGAGCGGATCCGTCGTCTGCCACCGTGGGGAGGGCGGATCTGTCGCCGGCCACCGCGGGGAGGGCGGGTCCGTCGCCTGCCACTACGGGAAGGGCGGATCCGTCACCGGTCACCGCGCCGCGGGAAGGGCGGATCCGTCGCCGGCGACCGTGGGGACGATGGTGCGGGCCTCAAGTAGGGCGGCGATGACGACGGCGGTGGCAGTAGTGGTCTCCCAGCCTCGGGCGTTTGGATCCGTCGCGGGCGACTGCAGGGATGACGGCGGCGGGCCTCGTGCTGGCTGGCAACGGCCGCGGCAGTTGGATTAGGGTTCCAGCCTTCCAGGGCGTCTTTTGATTTTCTTTTTTTTTTGATTTTTTATTTTCTCGTGCACGTGATTTTCGTGTGCGGGTGCGTCAACTGCACGAAAAAAATTGGATTTTCTCAGACACTTTGTTTCAGACGGGTGGAAGATCCACATGTGAAAATCGCTTTCGGCTACAAGGAAAAATCGTTATCGTACTAGTGATAATGAGATCATCGCAACATGAAGCTCGTTGCTGTCGCACCGAAATTAACGGTTCGATTCCCATAGTTGAGTTGGAATTAACATGAGTCGTCGTTCTGGTACGACGACATTAAACGAATTCTGAACTTTGGGCCTGTTTGGTACAGCTCCAACTCCTAAATATAACTTCAGGAGTCTCCACAACTCTAGTACATTTTGTGAGAGAGCTCCACCCAACTCCACTCCCAGTTCTGGTGGAGCTGAAACTATTTGGCTGAGCTATATAAATTGGGAAACGACCATCACCGATTGATTTGTGGACTGAAAGTAAACTCATGCATGAATTAATTGTATGATATATCATAGCTCCATTAGCAGCAACTAATTAATATTCGATAGATCCGTCTATTAAAAATAAATAACCATTTTTATACACAACAATTATTATTCGACGTGCTTGATTCTTACTACTTGACTATATATATATATATATAGGTATAGCTAATCTTTGCCTGTTGGAGGTCAACATATTCGGTTTCCGTTGAGTAGCAAGCTAGTTTTATTTTTTCTTTATGAAAGAAAACAAGTCAGGAGTCGTAGCATACCAATCCAGGAATCCATCAATCGTTCAATATATACTTTAAATATTAATCAAGGCAATTAATTAACTAACCGTGATTAACCTTTTCTAGATTTAACATGAGGCCATACATATATATACAAATCATCCAGTTTGAAGACTGGCGCAACACTCCAAATCTACATGTTTTTGACCAACTTTCTCTTTGACATGGATAAAGTCGATACAAATTTTCCTCGCAATTCCGATGTCGACGGCTTTGTGGCAATATGCACCACCATGCTTACACGCAAGGGAGATCGAGGATGGCTCAAGGAAGAACGTACAATATTTGCTGTTAATTTGATATCCAAAATGTCAATTATATTGTAATTACTAATATCATGCATGCGTCTAATTTAAATTGTGAGATTTAGTATAAGCCATATATGTTCTTTTGTTAAGTAGGCAACTATATATTATCCTACCTATAAGATTTCATGAATTCTTGTATGCCGTCGTCATCGTTGCTGCTGTTAATTATATTGTTGCAGCTACTAATGCGTGTTTTAGATGTCGTTGTACTGGCTCGTTATACACAATAATTGGACAGCTCGATTACTTTTTTTTCTTCGAAAGTTGACAAGAGAAAGTATCACCTGTCTCTTGAAATAATTGGATGGCTAGCTAGTACAATAATTGTACATGCATGCGGCTAGTTTTAATTTGGTACGTACATACGTACACCTCCAGCATATATAACAATAAGTCCACTTAACAAATTCAAGTTTTGTCAAAACAAATGAACAATATAGAGTGAAAAGCTGTACTCCAGATAATTTTTAACGTGTCCTTTATGGCGCCCGTTACTGTTACTCCATCTATTTTATATTAGTATAAAATATAGTAATATTTTTTAGTTTGACCAATTTTACAGAAAAATATAGTAATATTTTCAACACAAAATAAATATACTTTCAATATATATTTAATGCTATATTTAATCATACTAATTTAATTGGTTTGGTAGATGTTGCTAATTTTTCTATAAATTTGGTTAAAACTAAAGAAGTTTGATTAGGAAAAAATAAAAGCAACTTATAATATGAAACGGAGGAGTAGTATTTTACTATCAGTGTTATCGCCAATAAATATGATCTATGCCACTAGTTTATGATTTCTCCTACCAGTAAGAACAATTAACCTCCTTAATTCTATTATCTATAGTTGAGTGAGGTAGTAATACAAATTGACAAGGTCCACTAGATATGAGAAAAAAAGAAGATTATAATTCTACTACCAGAAAAAAAACACAAGAAAAATTGTCTTAATATGTGCTTCATCATTTGCATCACATCAATGGCGAAAAACAACATATAACAATATTAATTGATTTAAAATTTATTACTAACTGGCAACCGCATAATAAGTAACATATAGAAACATTAATATAAAACCTCAGTAAACTAAAAGTGATCTTATCACAAAATTATAGGTAAAATAGCTTGATTTTTTAATACAAAACAAACATATCCTGGTTTATATTAAAATTTAAAGGTGAAAGTAAATTGGATTGATTATATTCTGTTCATTGAACAAAGCTATAATGTTAATATACAGTACTAAAAAATGATTTTCCGTGCGGTCGAAAAGGGGTTTTCGCTTGCCGATCTCTCATATGTCTGCACCGTAGGGTATGTAAAAATCCGATTTTTTCGTGCGGGTGCTTATGCCGTGCTCCTCGTGGTCATCATCGCCGCCGCCATCGTCGTCGTCGTCGACGTTGCCGCCTTCCAAGCCACCGTCGCTCTTGAGCCCGACTCCGCCGCTCCCGCTGCCGCCGCTCTTGAGCCCGCCTTCGCCGCGGCCGGCTCCCGAGCCCGCCATCGCTCCCAGTCGCGTTGCCGCCACCCACAGCAGGATCTAGGCGGGAGAGGGGCGCCACCTCCAGATCCAGGCGGGCGAGGGGCGCCGCAACCGGGGAGGGTGAGGCCGGGCTGTCGCCGCTCGCCGCCGGGGAAGCACGAGGCCGCGCTGCCGCCACCCGTGAGTGAAAGACGAGAGACGAGAGAGTGAGTGACAGGGAGAAATGAGAATAAGCATGAGGAGGTAAGAGAGATGGAGAGAGAGGATATGATGAAATTTTTGAAGTGGTTGAGAGGGAAAAGATGTCTGAGGAGGGAGAGTATTTTCACGTGCGGGCGTCTTAAGAGACCCGCATGTGAAAATCAATTTTCGTGTGCGGCCCCTTAAGAGGGTTCACCTACAAAACTAGCCTTATTTTTGTGTGCGGACCCTTAATAGGCCTGCCTGCAAAAATCGATTTTTTTCGCGTGCAGTCCTCTTAAGGGTCCGCACACATAAATAGGAGGATGATTTTTACAGACGCAACCAGTTATGGTCCGCGTCCATCTGTAATCTAAATAGCTCCTTTTATAGGAAAATCGTTTGTGTAGTAGTGATAGTTTGGCATATAAATAGCTTTGCCATGGCCATCACATAATTAATTACATAACATGAGAACACACATCACAGCACGATATATTGTACATATCCAGATATGCTACAGTAGGACAGTTAATTACGATCAAGATTGGCCTAGCTAAATTCAGAGATTATTGTCCATGTCAGATAAACATCTATCGTTAATTCTAACCGTCTCTAACGTGGACATGTCGACAACTACATGCAAATATATATCCTCTTGGCAATTGCATGCCTAGCTAGCTAGCTAGGACAGATAGCTTTAATTAATTAAATTGTTTTTCTCACCAGTTTCACTATTAAGGGTGTGTTTAGTTCCTGAAAAAAGTTGAAAATTTAAAGAAAGTTAGGAGTTTGAAAAAAAAGTTAAAAGTTTATGTGTATAGAAAAGTTTTTGATATGATATGATGTGATGGAAAGTTGGGAATATGGGGAAACTAAACACGGCCTAATTCAAAACAGGCATGCAATTTATTTTGTCAACTGGAACTGTTACTTGATAGGGATCAAGTGATCAATCCATCGATAGGAAAAGCCCAATTGCTTTTGTCAATTCTAGTTTAAATACATCACATACGCTGCATTACATGTGTGGTTATCCAAATGCCCATAGATCAACTTGTCCATTTCCGGGCTGCTACTGTCTCTGGCTTTGACACATTACGACCAATTAATTCTTTCTGATCTTTTCCTGTGAAAATTAAGCGCGAAATTAGACTAGTAATGTTTATGAGGAATTCTCATTTGAAAATTAGGCCCCAATAAGAGCGAAATGCCAAATTATGAACCCCCACAAAAAAAAACAAAT
Organism: Oryza glaberrima; assembly: GCF_000147395.1. Classification (NCBI taxonomy): domain Eukaryota; kingdom Viridiplantae; phylum Streptophyta; class Magnoliopsida; order Poales; family Poaceae; genus Oryza; species Oryza glaberrima. Next base: position 18,501,834 of record NC_068336.1, on the reverse strand, counting down.
TCTCTAATTTTTCAAATGGGGCCCATAATTAATATATATTGCATGACGTGTGTACTATATCATCTAGATAATGTAGCTACTGAGTTTTAGAAAACATTTCCTTTTGTTGCTTTTATATTTGCTAATCCAACCAATGGGACAGATCGACAGGCTCTCCAATAAACTGAATCCTTTTGTTTTGGGGTGGAATAATTGATTCTTCCATTTCAAATGGAACTTTAGTATGTTAAATTAATGTATGACGTGTGTACTACTACTATAATATCCAAAGAATCCAGGTCCCTGTAGTTCAAGTCCTATGACCAAGTGTTTGCTGATGTCTTTAAGACTTTAACATTTTATTTTTCTTTCCCTTCTCCTGCTGCTTTTATTTGTTAAAGTTGGTTGCTGATGTCTAAATGCAACCAACTTGAAATAAGGCCGTGTTTAGTTCGTGTGCCAAAAATTTTTCAACTATACGGATACACATTTGAAGTATTAAACGTAGACTAATAACAAAACAAATTACAGATTCTGCCTGTAAACTGCGAGACGAATTTATTAAGCCTAATTAATTTGTCATTAGCAAATGTTTACTATAGCATCACATTGTCAAATCATGGCGTAATTAGGCTTAAAAGATTTGTCTCGCAATTTACATGCAAACTGTGCAATTGGTTTTTTTTCGTTCACATTTAATGCTCCATGCATGTGTCCAAATATTTGATGTGATAGAATTTTTGCAAGTTTGAAGGGCCTAAGTCCTTTCTGAACTTTTCCATCTATCAAGAAAGAATCAAATGGAGGTGATGTTTTGGTCCTTGAATAGCATAGATACCTAGTCAAACAATAGTACTTAAGCACCATGATTAAGATTTTGCTAATGTCTATTTTTTAAAAACAAATAGTGTTAATATTATATCAGCTCTTGTACGATCAGTACATCATCAAAGTATATAACTATAAACCCATCTCCAAAAAATAGCATCAAACTATATTTATGACCAAGAAATTTTGCCAGATTCATGGTAGGTGAGTCACTTCATTTCCATAGAATTCCCAATGGTCAGAAACCAGGGGAGGCGTACGTTTCAATGGGCTCCTTGAAAAAAAAAAGGATTATATATTTTTCCTAATGGATTACCTTTCACCACTATTTGAGTACCTATAGTTCTACTAGTACTTCCCTCTGAAGCTTAAGAAGAAAACAAGGATTAGTTGCCAAATTGCAATTTTTTAAAGCACTAATAATACAAGCATTACTAACGTTTCTTGACAAGTATTTTCTCAAGAAGCTTCTCTTTTATTCTTCATGCCACTTGCAAGGACCTTCTATATTTCGTACTAGTTGTTGAATTCAAGCTCGTGCAGATTGAGAAACTTCAAATCAAGTCCAAACTCCACAGTTAAATTAAACACGTGTGGAAACATGCCTGCATGGAAGCAGCAACTAAGTTTTGGAATGGACCAAACCTGAAACTGCATGCATGAATTCATGCTGATATAGTGGGATACTGAGAAGAGTATTTAGCAGCAGGGACACAGCTAGCTTCCATGAACTTTCTTGCTGCTGATCAGATGTTGATGCAGATTAGATTGGATTAGATTAGGTCAAACAATTTGACAAGATCCAACATGCATGCATGTAATATGCCTGAGATGACTGTCCTAGCTGACAGGCAAAGACCCTGTCAGATGTTTGACCTCAGGAGAGTTTGCTGATCAAGCAGGGCTGTTCAGTTAAAACAGAGAAGGTGACAGCATAAGCAGAATAAGACTGTTGCGCTTCTCAAACTGTTAAACCATATTTTTTTCCAAACTTCTTCTAAAAAAAGTTGCTTTAAGAAATTTTAAGTTTTCATGCAGTAATCCACCGTTTTGTTTTCCGTGTATATGGGATAAGTAGTATAATAAGTACTCCCTCAGCTCCTTCAGTTCACGGGTAAATGTGTAGTTTAATTTTAAGTTATCCTACTTTGACTACAAATATATTTTTTAAATAATCTAACTATTTAGCATAAAAGTTGAATCATTATATTTGTAATTATAAGTAGTTAACTAATACTTTTTACATTCAAATATACTCGCTGTAATAGTTTGATGTCGCTAAAAATAATCAAAGTTTATTTACTTGATGTCAAAACTAACCATTATTTGTGAATGGAATGAATAGCAGTTAAGCAATCCACTCTCACTATATTATCGATTAAGTTGCCCATGCTTACGGTAATACGATCTTGACAGTGAGAAAACATTGCAAGTTTTGACCTGAATTTGGGAGTAATTAATATGATGTAAAAATATTCCGATGGCAAGCATCACTGCTGTGTTTGTTACTACTCCACTAGTCAGATCTTCTCTTGCTTGGAAAATATCTGAAGAGTTATCTGACCGTAGGATACATGAAAAAGATTGCTAATTACTCCTATATTACGGGCGACGCTAATGGGCGTGCCAGCGATCACCCCCCATCCCCCTATACGTCCTCTCCCCTTCTTCTCTTCCTACTACACAATAAATTTTAAAATAATAAAAAAACAAAGTTAGAAAATTTTATATATAAAAAATATTTGAATTCAAATTTAAATTTGAATCGGATATATAAATATTTTACTTATAAACTTTGGGTCTATAAACTTTAGGTGTATAGAAATACTATATATAAAAAAATGTATTCAAATTCAAATTTAAACTTGAATTGGGTATATAAACTTTTGACTTATAAACTTTGGGTCTATAAAAACTTTAGGTGTATAAACTTTAGATGTATAGAAATACTATATATAAAAAATATTTGAATTTAAATTTAAATTTAAATCTAAATTTAAATTTGAATCGGATATATAAACTTTTGACTTATAAACTTGGGTCTATAATATTTAAGTGTATAAACTTTAGATGTGTAAATTTTAGGTGTATAAACTTTAAGTGAATAAATTTTTTAAAATAGAAAAGTAATGTGGGGTAAAAAAAAGGAAAGTGGAGAGAGGGGGATTGATCGTCCGGAGCGATTGATCGCTCGTTAGGATTCTCGCTATATTACTACTCGTATTAAAGATTTGGGAATGGTTTATGGTTCCAACTCCCAAGTCTACTGTTCGTGCATCATTCGATTCCGACATCCTCGATATTTTCAATAAATGGGATTCTTCTGATATTCTTTTCTTTAAGAAGAGTACTGCTGCATAAAATTTAATTATCCAGAAGAGTATGGGAAGAAATCCAGTTTCATAACAAAAAAATTATGTTAAGAGCCCTATGACCATAAGTTCCGCCACCTACCCATGCAAATGAAAATTTTAAAAACAACATTCAATTCTGATACTATCAACAAACTGTTGGAAGGGATAAGTTTTAAAAGAATACATTCTAGAGCAAAATTAGTTGAGTTTTTTTTTCTCTCAACCAACATTTCCTTCAGTCGATAAGATTGATTTTTTTTCAAACTCTTCAGCTGAAGACAGCTATTTTCATGCATGTGTCCAGAAAAAAAAAAAGAAGTTCCTTGTGTGATTTAATTGGGAAGAAAATTGGTCTAACAAGAGAAAAGAAAAAAAAAGCCGCTTTACCGGTGCCATTACGGCCCTTTTTGGGTACCTCATGATAGTGGCAATATTCAATTTGGTTCAGAGAACTTAATTTCAAGTTAATGAACTGGATGCCTCTGTTTGTCATCTTGCATCTGCAGGATTAGAAAGATAGTCTATTCGGCACAGTCTAATTCTAGGTCTTGATATTTTCAACACTCACGAAAACAACTTATATATACAGTTGATTTTTTTTTCCAAATAATGAAAATGATACATTCGATTGATATGGACCGTATTTCATCACCATGAAAAGAAACTGAATTTTGACCACACCATCTAGACTTGAAGAACTTTGGCGCGCATATGGTTGCAGCATTGTTTGAAGCAGAGAAGATGACATTTTTTTCGAAGAAACATCAATTTCCAGTCAATTGTAGATGCGAAAATTGTCTCGAGAAGAGAAAAAAAAACCAAACCTTAATGGAATCGCTAGTATAAACATCGTCCTAAAAAAATATATTTTTTATACTACTTCTTAAAAAAAAAAAGTAGTGGTGGTGGTGAGTCTGCCAACCACCACCACCATTGACATGTGGACCATAGTATCGATATAACTTGTGAGTGCTCAGTCAGCTTTATCATGTGCTGGTATGGAGTCATTAGCTGCTCTTGCTACAATACAGTTTTTTTAATTTTCTTGCCATCATGATTTAAAAAACTTACAAACTTTTTAGGTTTTTATTGCAGTTTAAAATGATATAGACAACACAATTTATTGACAGGTACATATTTTATAATAATATGAAAATGGGATATCGTTAACACATATATACAATCATCGATTTGTACAAAAAATCTAGCAATGGCATTTTTCTTTTTGCTTTTTCAGACAAAAAGTATTGTTTGCGTCAAGTAGAAGCTAATATTTTTTTCAACAAGGACGTATGCGATATTCTTTTTCTATTTTGAATAATCCGTTGCAACACACGGGTTTTTGGCTAGTAAAAGGAATAGACAGAAATAGGGAAGCATCATCGGCGTGACAGTACGTAGAATATGAGTAAGCTCTCGTCTCAATCGTGAGAATTTAAATTTCTGATACTCACGTTTACACACATAATTAATTATGATGCCAGCATATTTACCACTGGTTATATGTTCGTTAAGCGTATATTAACCAATGTTTTAAATAGCGGGCTAAGACATTTAGAGTTGATCTTCTCAAACAGCTATAGCGGGCTAAATGAAGCTATAACGGCTAAATTGTACTCCCTCTGTCCTTAAATATTTGACGCCGTTGATTTTTTTAAACATGTTTGACCGTTTGCCTTATTCAAAAAATTTAAGTAATTATTAATTTTTCCCCATTATTTGATTTATTTTTAAATATACTTTTATGCATACATATAGTTTTACATATTTCACAAAAGTTTTTAAATAAGATGAACGGTCAAACATGTTTAAAAAGTCAACGGTGACAAATATTTAGGAACGGAGGGAGTACATATAAGCAAATAGTTAGAACTCTTCTCAAACACCTATAGCCGAAGATTTAAAACATTGATATTAACACGCAATAAATCGCTCTCTTTATTTTGAAAATATTAATGCTTGACTTCTGAATATTAATTGTTTGACTATTTGTCTTTGTTAAAAATATAGAATGTAATTGTATACAAAATATAAGTCGCACATAAGGGAACTTTAATAATAAGAATGTTAAAATACGAATAGTCAAATGTCTTATGTCCAAAAGTTAACAAAGAGAAGGATAGTGTGCTCACGCGAACGACTATTCACCCTAGCCAAATGCCAATACGTGCTGGACAATCCATCCATCCATCTGGCGAACAGAAAAGGCAAAGCACTATGGAAACACCAGTGATACGGTAATACGGCAGTAGAGTCGTGTGAGTATATGGCTTTCAAATTCCAGTGCTCACGAATATTAAATATATATATATGTAAATTTTCAATTAGATATTTTTAATGAGATAAAAGATGTGTTGTTGGTTTATGTCCATGCATAATGTTAGAGAATGTATTTGCAGGGTTTGCAATTTCGGAACTTGTGTTTTTGTCCATGGGGACCAAAAGAACCAAAATCACCGAAATTGGAATTTTTTGGCCAAATTTTTTGAATTTTTACATGTTTTTGACCAAATTTACAAATGTTTGGCAAAACCCGAAAAATTCGGAGAGATTTTGACCTTGCCGGTGGGTGCTGAAATTTCAAACCATGTATATTTGTGGATGTGTGAGTGTGTGCTATTACGTTGTATATGCGTATGCCATGTAATCGAAGAAAAAGAAAAGGCAAAGCACTCACACCAAACCCTAACACGCGCCCCCATTTTGATCGCCTTTCAAACAGAATAATATATGTAACACATCCGTAAAAGGCGCGCGCAATCTGCAGTAGCCATCGCCGGGAAATAAAGGCGCCAATCATGGCGCGCACACCGCCTCTCCCCAACCAAACCGATCGAAGGCAGCTAAAGCTGGCCGGATGAGAGGAGGACGACGGCGATCTCACCCCCTTTCTTGTGTGATCAAGCAGTTGGATGGCCTTCGCCGCCGCCATCGACGCCGCCGATCGAGGCTGCTGCTCCATCAGTAGTGTGAGAGCGACCTCTGCCCATGGTGCTCACCTTTCTGCTAGGTGGCAACGCGGTCAGCACGCGTACGTTCGAGAGTCGTCGTACGTTGAGACTTGGCATGTTCATGATCGATCGATCTCACGGCTAGCTACAGCGATGTGCACTCAATTTGCAGATGCATAGATCGATCGATCTGTTAAGTTTTTTGGCAAACTTTTTGACTAGCTAGATAGAGACGACAAGAACAGAGCTTCCAGTAGCACTAGCAGGTGTGTACAGCAGCTGGGAACACGATCGATCTCAACTTCTCTGAAGCAGACCGGCTCGGACCGTGTCTTCGCTAATCGATTCCTGCAGGCGACGTAATGTAATATTCCCTAGATATTTGATGTCGTTGACTTTTTTAAACATGTTTGACCGTTCGTCTTATTAAAAAATTATGTGAAATATGTAAAACTATATATATACATAAAAATATATTTAATAATGAATCAAATGATAAAAAAATTAATAATTACTTAAAATTTTTTAATAAGGCGAATGGTCAAATATGCTTAAAAAGGTTAACGGCGTCAATTGTTTAGGGACGGAGGGAGTAACTCGGTTTGGACTTTCTTCCCTTCTTTCCCTCTTTTGCTAAATTATCCATTTATCCATTTATGAACTTCCATTAAAAGTCTAGAATTCATCTTCAAACTTTATTCCACAGAACAATGTTTAAACATTATTCCATACCATTCACTTTCCATCCTTGACCAGATTCAAAGTGGTTTTGGGTAGCGTGAGACATTGTGACTCGAGACTGAAAAAACTTTTCAATTTTCAAAAATTATAGAGAAATCAGAAAATTGTTAAAATATTATGAGTATCACTTATTCTACACGGTGTGTACAACCTAAATTATTTTTCAAGCTATATAAGAATAATTGGCCTACAGAAAATAATTCTACCTTATATGAAAGTAAATATTTTTATGCTTGAAATAACTTTATTTATGAATTTTCTCATTTATTTAGATTCAATATGCAACAGAAATTCATTTTTAGATTTTTATTAGTCTCTAGTATTATAAAAATTGAAAATGTTTTTCTGGTGTTTTGGTACGTCATCCATATTTAATTCGGTTGTTAAGTTTGCTCGTTTTTTGAAATACAGATCCATAAGTTGGATTTTAAGCTTGTTTCTTTTTGGAAGTATAAAAGGAGTTGTATAAGAAATCTTTTAAAAAAACTCGCATGCTAACTTAAGATGAAATACGGATTCTTAATTGCAGCTCATGATTTTCTGAAAAAATATTCATGCAAATTCCTATGGTGGATTTTACCGTAGCTAAACTGTATAACAATAATAAAATTAAAATAGCATTTATCTGTTACAACACACGGGTATTTTTTTCTAGTAAATTATAAATGTTAAAAATTCAAATGTAATTTCAGCTGTCCGGGAGGATTAAATAGGTTTTGATTTTAGAATTTAGTAGACAGCTTTCAAATTTTGTGGAACAATTTCCACTAGCACATGGGGTATTTATAACTTAATGAATATCGTTAGAGTCAATAAAACACATATAATCTGCAAAAGGTACTTTTGAAACTAACTAAAAGGTTTTTCCATGGGCCGAACTAAGCTTTTTTTTATAAGGAAATGCAATGGGAGTTTTTTTTTTGCGAGAAAGAAGGGTGCCTTATTCATAGTTACAAATAATATAGTTATTATGATATTTGAGACTAGTGAACAAGATCTTGAACGCAGATGGGAACATGCTCATGTCAGACCACACAATGCCTCGTTCTAACTGATGCAGTACTGTTTCATTGCACTCTCTTTCGACGTGATGAATCGAAGTGAAAGCATTTATCCTTCCTACTCCATATACTTGTGCAATTCCATAAAAAAAATCAGATTGTGTAATACATACGCTCCATATTTTCTTATCACTTACTTTCTTCGTTTATAAATATAAGTATTCTATAATTTTAATCAAAGAATAAAATTAAGCGAAATGACTCTCATTCAATTATTTCATCGATCAGATTTCGAATTACTTGCATTCTTCTTCTCCTACACCTGATTAGTTAAAAAATACTTGAATTTCGTGTGCATCAAAACAATATCATCGAAATATCTACTCTTTTCGTCTCACAGTATATCAACATAAGACTAAATAAGATATATTTTAGTACCATGATTCAGATTTATACTTCTACGACGAGATACGTTCTATCTGATGCAGGTTGCTATACTCTGAGACGAAGTAAGTACTGTTTTGAAAATTTAAATACTAAGATAGTTATATCTAGAGACGATGGAAGTAACAAAGGCAGACTTGTGTTCCTCAGACAAACCAGCCCAAACTCACCAATCATATCCCAGTTTCTTTTGGAACCCGTGACCCCTGCTGGCAGTACTACATGCTAGTGCACATATTTATCTCCTGGTTTCATCAGCCTGAATTTTTCTGTTCACCACATGCACGTACGTTACCACGAGATATCCCGAACCCTCGATCGTCTCGTCTCGTTTCATCCCAAAATATCCCATATCTGCCATTCGGTGGCAGCGCACCATGCATGCGTGCAACCGCGAGATGTGGTGGCCGGATTCCATTTGGTGCCCAACCCCAACCCGACACAATATCTCGGGCATGTTTAGATTGGAGCTAAAATAAATCTTATCAAGTTTTGTTAATACTAAAATTTTGACAAGATAGTATTATTACTAAAATTTTGATAGGATTTCTTATGTATTGATCAAATTTAATAACAAACTAAACGTAGATATTTTTTATGGTAACTTTGCTAAAAGAAATAGTATGGTTAAAAATAGCATCAAAGTGAACATCCTGACTCTAACTTCAATTCAATTCCTACCTAGAACGGCGGCGAAGCTACGAATTCATAGGTATTAGTGCTAAATACTGCTCCCTCCATCCCATAAAAAATCATGATAGAATATAATGTTTTCTGGTACGAATAAATTTGGATATGTCTTTATCTATTCAAATTTATTATACTTTGTGACGGAGAGTAGAAGAGATAGTATATTAATCTAGATTGGTTTTTTTTATAGAGAGAGTAACTACATAGTAGTACGGTAAATTGTACTGGTAGCAAGTCAGCAGCTGCAGCTTGTCTACGAGTAGAGCATGTGATCGGTCTGCTCACATAGATAGATGCATGGGTTAATGTGAACCATCCATTGTAACTTTATCCAATTATAAAAACATCACTGCTATTTATAAAATCGGCTAAGTGCTATTTACTTTTTTCTTAAATTTAAACCGTGGCATTATTTATGCCTTGGACACGATTAGATCATTCTTTTTTTTGCATATCGTATTTTTTTATAAACCAATATTATCCCTAACTCATATAGGATAATATTAGTGGGACTGGGTCGACACATCTTTAACCTCAACCCTTCCTCTAGTTCGGCAAGGCCAACTGCTTGTTGGGAGCAGGATGAGGCCAAGGCGTACGTGCACCGGTGCACGGGAGCTCATGAAGCGGCAACCAGCGCACGTGGAAGCTTGTTGTGGCCAGCAGCGGGACAGGAGCTTGACGAAGCAAGAGCTCAAGGTGTGTTTAGTTCACGCTAAAATTAGAAGTTTGGTTGAAATTGGAACGATGTGACAGAAAAATTGAAAATTTGTGTGTAGAAAAGCTTTGATGCGATGGAAAAGTTGAAAGTTTGAAGAAAAATTCTGGAACTAAACTCGGCCTGAATCAAGATCAGTTCACAATGATTGGGCCGCCCGCTAGGAGCTTGAGGAGGCCAGTGGCGGGTCAGGATTTTGTTGAGCTCCTGCCCAGCCGTCGGCCACAACGAACTTAATTCCACACGCGCTTTGAGTAGGGGTGTGTTTAGTTTCACCTTAAAATTAAAAGTTCGATTAAAATTAATATGATGTGTGATGGAAAAATTGAAAGTTTGTATGTGTAACAAAGTTCGATGTTGTGACATTTTTAGAGGTTTAAAATTTAGAACTAAACTCGGCCTAGGCTGGCGGAGGGTCAGGAGCTCGATCGAAGAGGCCGGTTGCAATAGCTAGATTTAGTCTCCCGCCGGTTTAGTCTCCCGCCGGTTGTAGTAGCCACCGGCAAGCTCCAATGTCGATCGGCCGCCATAACTTGCCTGCCACCGACCCCGCCATCACTTGCCTATACCACACACATGATAAAATGCTTGAGGTTAAAGGTAGGTCTAACAGATGGGTCCCGCTCATCATCCGGCTGGAGGTATTTTGGTATATTTGAAAATACGGTTTGTAAAAAACTGGTCCAACTATGTCATCCGAGATGAATATAATGGCATGGTTTAAATTCTTACTAAATACTAATAATAGTTAGCCAATTTCGTAAATAGTAGTAATATTTACAATTCGACAAAATTATAATGGCATAGATCCAATTAACCACGGATAGATTGACTCAACAGATAGTATATTATTTTTTAAAACATAGCATATCTCACAGACAATCGTATACACATGTGTACACTAATCTCTATAAACATATGCCATATTCCTATGAGCATCTCCAAATATTAGGTCTTGGTACCTTAATATCGATGAACTCATCATAGACGCCTCATTACGGTATGTCAAATACCACTAAAAAAATACGAGTATAGGTTTCACCACAAGAAATCCAACCAGTTAAGATACGTTCAGTTCGCAATATTAACCTAGGTGGATAGGTTTCATCATAAGAAATTTAACTTAACCAGTTAAACTATGCTCGGTTCGTAATATAGTACTCCCTCCATTTTATATTACAAGTTATTTAACTTTTTTTTAGTAAAAATTCTTTAAGTTTGACCAAGTTTTTAGAGAAATATAGTAACATTTTTAATATTAAACAAACATTGAACCATAATTTATTTAATGTTAAATATAATGAAACTAATTTGGTATTATGGATATTGCTAGTTTTTTTTTAATTTTGATCAAACCTAAATAATTTTGGTCAAACGACTTTAAAATATGATGAAACGGAGGGAATACGTTATATTATTAACATGGCACTTGTAGCCACGGTACCTCCTTAATTACCCTTATACTACAAGAGAATCGCTATTGAAAATGAGGAGTACGTCCGGCCGGGTATACAAGGAAAGAGCATGCCATTGTGTAGAGATAATATTCTAACATGATCCGTACGACGAGGCGTATATGCATGGAAACTATATATTGACTATTGTACGTACGTACGTATATGTGTTGTACGTACGTGTATGTATGTGCTTGGTTGAGGATACGTACAGGAGACGTACATGGACTATGTGGTATGGTTCCACACTCTGCTGGTAAGCTTTTGACCGATGAAATCTTTAGAAATAGTGGAGTCTATATATGGATGAAAAATATCAAAATACACACAACACGCAATCATGTTTGTTGTAATATTTAACACTTATTCCTATATTAATAAAGTTTGATCGGGGCTTGTCTTTCCCGCCCACACCCGGCGAAAAAAAAAAAAAAACCAAAATACAACTCCAAGAGTCTATACATATATATATTGTTTAAAAATATCAAAATTTTGGATTAAAAAACACATTAACACGAGAGTACATGCAAAAAAAATGATATGAGATTTAATAAAATCGAGAATATATAAAATGAAATCTCAACAATTTGATTTGCAGACAATTATCCACAAAATATATGAAAGTAGGCTTAAAAAATAAAAAGAACAGGAAGATGAGTCAGTTTGGAAATAATTGAAAATTTTGGGGAAAAAACTAAAAACAACGATTCTATTACATTATGATCCACAAAGTAAAACAAAAAATATCATAAAATCTAAGTACAAAACTAAAATGATAAAAATTGTAAAAAAAAATGCCATTACCAAATATGTACCAGGAAGAATAGTCCATATCAAAATGCAATTTATATATAGCAGAAATTTAGACTAAAACTTCATTTTGTCTAATTTTTCACTACGTCATTAAAAGAAACAGAACCTCTAATATATTATAGATACCAGTTAATTAAAAAACTGTACTTATAGTATATTATAGGTGCCCCTTACCAAACCGAACCATTCTTTATTTTCAGATTGTATGCGTAAAGATAAAAAAATACTCCGTTGTTTTTATTGTATAGGTTAATACTACAAGTCAGTTTTGCCTGAGATCGATTGAAATTTCAATGTATTTGTACCATATTATTGAGTGGATTGTTAATACGATTATTTATTTAATTATAACTAGAAATTATATATTTTGAAAATTATACTTAATAAATAAATAGCTTTACAAAGTGATCCAAAAGTAATAAGTAAAAGAATTTCTTTTAAGAAAATATAGTTTTTGAAGTGTGAAACAAATAATTCGTTTTTTACTCCCTTATTTTAAAATATAAGGCATGCACAAAGCATCACTAACGGAAAAGCCAACAAAGAATTTAATCACCTCGATACCTGCAAGTAATGTGATTGGGGTTTGATGATAGAGGATTTATAACAACACGAATTTAGAGGAGAAAATGGTGATAGATAATGTATGCATGCATGTACGTCTAATATTACGATAATACATGGAGAAAAAGTGGTTATGTTTGAGATGGAGACACCTATAATATTAATGCCGGTTTTTCCTATTGAACCGGCACATATAATCCTTTGTAAGTAACGGTTCTACTCCCTCCATTTCAGAATATCTATATGAATGTGGACAATGCTAGGAAGTCTTACATTCTGAAACGGAGAAAGTATTTTTTTTATCAAGTAAAGATAAGGAAAAGCTTATAGATATTGATTTTAAATGAACCTACGCCTACTCGATTTTAAATGAACCTACACCTATAGAACGATACGTACGGGGATTTTTATAGTGGTGATGGGAAACGTTGTACTGTTCTCCTCAAGATTTTTAGTCCGTGCTCAAAGAGAATAAAAAACGCGGGTTCGGTGATTCTTGTACTGCTACTAGTATACTCCTCTGGACAGTACTGAATGAGTGAATGCCCCCACACACGGGAAGTCGTACAATGCACGTAAGAATGCAATTACTCTCCTCGATCGAATGGATTGACCTGGTAATGAGAACATCCATATCCCAGTGCCGTTTCCAAATTAATTTTGCTCGAGGAACATCGTAGTGTATAATTAAGGACATTAACGAAACTTAATATCCTTTTTTTCTCTCACGAGTATGTGTTTGATTATGATCGATGGTGGCTCAATTTATCTGACAGCCTTACAAATGATAAGTTAATTAAATTTCTCTCTCTACATGCAAAAAATGTCTCTATGTCTACAGTTTTTGAACGGAACGACTTCTGAAATTTCAGAGTTACCAGCGCGTCCTTGTACGTTCAATGTGGCTCTAGAAGAAGAAAACATGGTTCCTTTACTTTGAAAATTTGTTGGGATTATAATTTTATTTCCAAAATGTCATAATTATGATTCTTAGGTGGTACTCCCAGCTACTTCCCAAATTGATAATCATATAATAGAATTTAAAATTTCTTAAATTGATCATCATATACATGCATTGTAAGAGAATGTTATGTATGGTGTTTTAATTGATGTAATTTAAATTATCCTCCGTCGATTTGGGGAATAAGTGAGTATTTGAGATAGAAATTAAGATGAATATGAAGACAATGCACGCAAAACAAAAAAATCATTAGTGCGTAATTAATTGAGTTTTAATTATTACAAACTGAAGAAATAAATTTATTTGATATTTTAAAGAAACTTTTATATATAAGAAAGTTTTTACCAGAGATACATTTGTACAGTAGTTTAAGAAAATAGTGACGGAAATCAAAATAAAATCTACATCATAATCGGAACAAAATTAGAAAAATAAGATTTCAAGGGAGTACTGTCTCTTAAATAGTTTTTAAAAAGAAACTGCGAGTGGGGAATGAAGACGGGATATCAGGTTGAAACCACACAACTCTTATCGTTGCACTTTCTAAACGGCACAAAATGGAGCCTCCCTTTGCTATGCCGAAACGTAAAAGTCCTGAATGCTACTGCACAGGAGCACGCGCAGCCAAACGCTCGACAACAAAAAAAAAAACGCATCCTCCAAAAAAACAATAAAAACGTATATACGGAAAGCGTATATACGTACGTACACCAGAGATACCACCATTGTACTGTACAACGACGCTGCAAAATAAATACAAAAACCTGAGCTACCCGTACTCTTCTGTGGTCCGAAACAGAGCAGTCCAGAAAAAACGAAAGCGAAGGGAAAAAATGGCAAGTAAATAGATAAAACAAAACACGAGCCCAAATTCAGCCCAAGAAATATATTAATTTAACGTCGTTCGTTTCCGCGTCAGCCGCCGCTTGACCGCAGAATTTTATTCCCACCAAAAAAAAAGAAAAAAGAAAAAAAACGAAACGCAGCGCAGCAGCTACTCCCTCCCTACCCTAATATGGATTTTAATATTTTGCTGGTACTATTTAATCATTCGTCTTATTAAAAAAATCTAAAATTATTATTTATTTTTACTTATTCTATTATTATCTAAAGTGATTTAAGCATAATTTTTTGTTTTTTATATTTACATAATTTTTTTAATAATAAGACGAGTATGCAGAGTGTCAAAATTCCTTTGTATCAGAGGAGAGAGGAGGGAACGAGTAGTGCAGAGTGTAACGCAGCAGCAGAGCAGTAGACGCGCACACACGCGACACACCTACCCCACGAGCCGACGAGCGGGCTGAGCCGACGACCATGGCGACTGGTAAACGCCACACACCCCTCCTCACCCACCTCACCTCCGGTATATATACCCGCCAGACGCCCTCTCCCACCCCACCATCCTCCATTCCTCCTCCACCCACACGAATCGAAACCGCCATTGGAGGGAGCAGCTGCCGTTTCTTGGTTTCATTTCTTGGGAGTTCAATTGGAGAGCGCGCTTGAGGTGTTTGTTGTTGTTGCGCCATGCACCATACCAGGGCTGGCGCCGCCGATGGCGCCGGCGGCGGAGGAGAGGACATCGTGGAGGCCGGGGCGGAGGCGCCGCCGCCGCAGAGGGAGCGGCTGGTGCCGCACAGCGGGCCACTGAGCAAGAGGTCCGGGATGAGGAAGAGCGCGAGGTTCGCGGAGTCGGTGTCGGCGCCGCTGTCCGCGCCGTCGGGGGTGGCGGCGGCGCGGCGCGCCGCCGCCGCCGCCAACGACGACGACGAGGAGGACTACGTGGAGATCACCCTCGACGTGCGCGACGACTCGGTGGCGGTGCACAGCGTGAAGCCGGCGGGCGGCGGCGGCGAGGACTCGGACGTCACGCTGCTGGCGCGGACGCTGGAGAAGCGGTCGTCGTCGTTCGGCCACTCGGTAATCCGGAACGCGTCGTCGCGGATCAAGCAGGTGTCGCAGGAGCTCCGCCGCCTCGCCTCCGTCAACCGCCGCGGCGGCGGCGGCGGCGCCGGCGGTCCCCGCTTCGACCGCTCCAAGTCCGCCGCCGCCCACGCCCTCAAGGGCCTCAAGTTCATCAGCCGCGCCGACGGTGGCGCCGGCTGGCCCGCCGTCGAGAAGCGCTTCGACGACCTCGCCAAGGACGGCCTCCTCCCCCGCTCCAAGTTCGGCCAGTGCATCGGTACCATCTCGAACACCTTCTCCATCGTCGTCGTCTTCTTCCTCTCATCAACTAATCAATCACTCTCTCTGGCTGGCTTCAGGGATGAAGGAGCTGGAGTTCGCCGGCGAGCTGTTCGACGCGCTGGCGAGGCGGCGGAACATCTCCGGCGACAGCATCAGCAAGGCTGAGCTGCTGGAATTCTGGGACCAAATCTCCGACACCAGCTTCGACAGCCGTCTCCAAACCTTCTTCGACATGTAAGTAATTAGCAACCACACTTCATTAATTATTTGTTTAATCACCAATTAAACCAACAGTTAATTTTTGACTAATTAACTCGTCAATGGCTGAATTAATCAACTGTCTTGTTTGGTAATTAATGGACCAGGGTGGACAAGAACGCGGATGGCAGGATCACAGAAGAGGAGGTTAAAGAGGTAATTCAAACATACCCAGCTTTTTTGTCCCTCCAAGAACAGAAAAATTTGCTGATTTTCTCTGAAATTCCAAGCGGTTTTCGATCAGTTTCGATCTCTGTTTCTTGTTCTAGTTAAGATAGTAGTAGCTTGGATAGCTTGAAGCTCAATTTCTTAGTTGGCACATGCACATCAGCATCATCGACCAGTTCTCCACAACTGCACATCCTGCTCTCTTGAGGACAGCAAAGTTCTTGCTTGACTTTTTTTTTAATGTGACTTCTAATTCAAGTTCTTTTCCTCGTGTCGTGTCTCGATCGCAATGGCCAACCAGACTCGCATTCTTAAATTGATTATTGTTACCGGATCAAATTTTGATAGAGAAAGATCGTGTTTCTTTTCCCTCCCCTTTTGGATCAAGTTCTTGTTTTCTTTTGTAGAAAGATTCAATCCTTTTTTTTGGCTAATTAATTAGAATTAGAATTAAAACTATTGTGTTCTTCCTTCCAGATTATCACGCTGAGCGCGTCGGCCAACAAGCTGTCCAAGGTGCAGGAGCAGTCCGAGGAGTACGCTCGCCTCATCATGGAGGAGCTCGACCCCAGCAACCTCGGCTACATCGAGGTACATATATTCAAAATTCAGTCAAATTTCACTAAATTCTCAAACAATTTCGGTCCAGAAACGACGTCACCGTCAATGTCGCCGGCAACAATGGCCGATAATAATTTTGTGATTTTGCAGCTGTACAACCTGGAGATGCTGCTGCTGCAGGCGCCGAGCCAGTCGGTGAGGATCGGGACGACGAACAGCCGGAACCTGAGCCAGATGCTGAGCCAGAACCTCCGGCCGACGGCGGAGCCCAACCCGCTCCGGCGGTGGTGGCGCCGCGCCTCCTACTTCCTCGAGGACAACTGGCGCCGCGTCTGGGTGCTCCTCCTGTGGCTCGCCATCTGCGCGGGCCTCTTCACCTACAAGTTCATCCAGTACCGGCACCGTGCCGTGTTCCACGTCATGGGCTACTGCGTCTGCGTCGCCAAGGGCGGCGCCGAGACGCTCAAGTTCAACATGGCGCTCATCCTCCTCCCGGTGTGCCGGAACACCGTCACCTGGATCCGCAACCGCGCCGCCGTCGCCCGCGTCGTGCCGTTCGACGACAACCTCAACTTCCACAAGGTGATCGCCGTGGGGATCACCGTGGGGGCCGGGCTGCACGTCATCTCTCACCTTACCTGCGATTTTCCACGGCTGCTCCATGCAACCGACGCCGAGTACGAGCCGATGAAGAGGTTCTTCGGCGACACGCGGCCGCCCAACTACTGGTGGTTCGTGAAGGGGACGGAGGGGTGGACGGGGCTGGTGATGCTGGTGCTCATGGCGGTGGCGTTCACCCTCGCCACGCCGTGGTTCCGCCGCGGCCGCCTCCGCCTCCCCCGCCCGCTCAACCGCCTCACGGGGTTCAACGCCTTCTGGTACTCCCACCACTGCTTCGTCATCGTCTACGTTCTCCTCATCGTCCACGGCTACTACCTCTTCCTTACCAAGGATTGGTACAAGAAAACGGTACGTACCACTAAACCTTTATCTATTAGTCCATTGTACATGCCCTCGTCTCTCTATCCTACGTGGCGGTGCTGATGGTGGGTGACGTGGACGCAGACGTGGATGTACCTGGCGGTGCCGATGTTCCTGTACGCGTGCGAGAGGCTGACGAGGGCGCTCCGGTCGAGCGTGAGGCCGGTGAAGATACTCAAGGTTGCGGTGTACCCCGGAAATGTGCTGTCGCTGCACTTCTCCAAGCCACAGGGTTTCAAGTACAAGAGTGGGCAGTACATCTTCGTCAACTGTGCCGCCGTCTCGCCGTTCCAATGGTAAGCACACCGATCGATTTGAGCCGTCCGATCGGATTATCAGAATATATATATATGTATGAAAGCACACATGACTAAATAAAATGGAAGTAGGATAGTGCATAAGGATGCCTTTTGGACTAATAATTAATTAAATCACCTGTGGGTCTAGTTGATTTGATTAAGCAATTAAAGTTCCTTAAGTGGGAATGCTTTGAGCATCATCGTTCATATAATTATTAGGACGGCTAAGCCAAAGCAGAGGAGATAAGCTGGATATATGTGTATATATATATAATCTGTAATAAGGATGTGATGCTGACCATGTGACCCCACCTGCAGGCACCCATTCTCCATCACGTCGGCCCCACAGGACGACTACGTCAGCGTCCACATCAGGACGCTCGGTGACTGGACACGGGAGCTTAAGAACGTCTTCTCAAGGGTACTCAGCTAGTCCCATCTCACCATCTATTTGTCACAAATCTCGCAATCTTATCCAACCTTAAGCCCCTACAAATCTCCTCCTCATCATCATTATTATTATCATCGCTGTCACGGTTACTATCACTAATATTTTAGCTTAACAAATGACTTGTACATTTTTTGCAAACTAAAAAAGAATTAATCATGACAATATTATGTTTTTCAGGTCTGCCGGCCGCCGACGGAAGGGAAGAGCGGGTTGCTCCGGGCGGAGTACGACCGCGACGGCGCCATGACCAACCCAAGGTGAGAACACAACCCCGAACGCAAAACAATCCCCCCTTCTTCTTCTTCCCCGCTACGAAAATTCCCCGCATTTCCCTCAAATGTCAACCACATTTTCCCCCCTTTTTTTCAAAAAACCACATAAAAGAGACCCAAAAAAAAAAAAGAGAAACTAGTCGGCATGGTCCAACATGATGGGGTCCAGCCTTACAACGAGCGTGTGGAAAGTGATTCAGCCGGTGAGGTGAGGTGAGGTGGGTCGGACCGGACCGGGTCGCCGGTCAGGGTTGCGACCGAGCGATCGGGTCAGCTTGGTCACACATTTACACTTGTGTGGCTCAGGGTAGGTTGGTGGTTGGTAGTAAGTGTTAGTGGCCGTGTAAACATAATTACCACTACTAGGTTTTTGATTCACACAATGGGGATTAGTGTAAAGTGCTAGTGTGATATGAGTTGGTAGCCACCATCTCTGACCTAAAATAATTGTTCCTTTCAATGGAATATCTGTCTAAATAGTTTTTTTTGTGTGTGTATGTATATATGCATGGTATGCATGATCTCTGACCTAAGCTTGCACTGGGTGTGAGAATGAGATCATCTCTTGCATCAGGCATGAGCAAAATGTAGTAGTAATAGTAGTAGTACAAAGCATGCTTTCACATGGCTTGTTTAATTATTGTGTCCCTTCTGTTGGTGACACTTGTGTTTGTTATCCTCATCATGTGTGTGTATATATAGTTCTTGTGTAGTAGGGGTTGACCTTTGCTGTTCTGCAGAGCATGATCTTTGACATTTGTAGATAGGGTGGTGATAATTTAATTAGTCGGTGTAATGGTGATTAATTTGGTGAGATGGTGGTAGTACTAGTAAGTTAAGTAGGTTGCAACTAACTGAATAATGATGATATGAGTGTGGAAGAGAAGATAAATAGAGTTTTTTCTGTGTTGTGGAAGACGGCCCTTAGTTGAGGATAAGGTGAAGGGGGGATGTTTTTGCCAAGCCATATATTCCATTGAGTTTGTTTTTCTCTTTGTAGAACAAGAATGGAATATTTCTTGTCTTGTAGGGAAAAATAATGAAATCTTTTTGGTGACTAGAGAACAAACACATATTCTCTGCTCATGTTCTATCTCCATCCTAGAAATGTAAAATGTAGGACTAAAGATTCCCATTTTTTTTCTAGCTGAACAACAGTGAAGTATCCGTCTACAAAACCGTACCATTTCAATTTCCTTATCAAAATTAATCAAAGATAATATCATAATATGGTAATAATTTAGCTTAATTAATAAAATTTTAAGAAAATCAATTTTTTTTCCTACTGCAGCTTCCCCAAGGTGCTCATCGACGGGCCGTACGGCGCACCGGCGCAGGACTACAAGCAGTACGACATCGTCCTCCTCGTCGGCCTCGGGATCGGCGCCACCCCGATGATCTCCATCATCAAGGACATCATAAACAACATGAGGCAGCTGGACGGCGACCTCGAGGGCGGCGACGGCAACGACAACTCGGTGTCGTCGGCGGCGTTCAAGACGCGGCGCGCCTACTTCTACTGGGTGACGCGGGAGCAGGGGTCGTTCGAGTGGTTCCGGGGGGTGATGGACGAGGTGGCGGAGACGGACAAGAAGGGGGTGATCGAGCTGCACAACTACTGCACCAGCGTGTACGAGGAAGGGGACGCCCGGTCGGCGCTCATCGCCATGCTCCAGTCGCTCAACCACGCCAAGCACGGCGTCGACGTCGTCTCCGGCACCCGCGTCAAGACCCACTTCGCCCGCCCCAACTGGCGCAACGTCTACAAGCGCATCGCCCTCAACCACCGGGACCAACGCGTCGGTAAGCTCCACCACCACCACCATCATCATCGTCGTCATCATCATCATCGTTGTTGTTGTCTAGTTCTCCCAACATTCCGTTAAGTTTCGATCAGAGTTGCACCTCGAAGACCGTAAAAAATTGGGTTTCAATTAAAATTGCATCTTGAAAACCGTAAAATGCCGGGTCAGAGACTTTACAAGTTTTAAATCAAATTTGCATATTGAAGACTGTGAAAAGTCGGGTCAGGATATTTTTATTTTTTAATCCCCAACCGATAAATTTTTTTTCGAGCGAGTAGGGGAAATTTTAAATCTATACTACATGCTTTGGGAAATTAGACTTCTTGATATAGTAGGCTGAGCTGGTTTTGAGCTGCATTGGGGTTGGCATAAGTTGCTTCTGGGGATCTAGCTGATGGGGACAAGCATGATCAGAGTTTTGAGGTTGAGTGTTCAATTGGAAGTAGTGATGGACTGGGTGCAGCAGTTATCAAGGTTGAACAGGAACCTGCTGGTGAGATTAGGGAATGGGGACAGATCAATCACTGTTAGTTGTCACTGACAATTAGATTGCAATGAATGTTGGGTAACAATTTTTCTCTAAAAAAAATACTCGAAGTTAGTGCTTCCTGGTAGCTTCAGCTAATAAGTAAAGGAATACTAAATACTTCTTCATCGAAGCTTTTGACAAGCAATACATGCATAACATTAGCAACATCAGACTTTTGAGATTTGTTTATTTATGCACTTAGTTTGTGGATTGGGGAGAAGTTTGTTAGGTTGAATAGGAATCATATTAGTACTATATAATTTATGGATTGACCAATCATTGTTACTTGATGATAGTTACAACCGCTAAGCATACAGTCCCTTTAGGCTCTAGCTATACATTAAACAATACATAGTCAGGTATCCTAAAATTCTTCACCCATAAAGTTCAGTTCATATGCACAAAAAGATTCCCAAGATATGCCTGTGCCATGTTTTCAAGAAGTGATCCCTTACCTAACTGTATCATTATCAGGCATGATGCTATCATCTCAATCCAATCCTATCATGTGTTCATGCACTGTTGGAATTCTGAATTTTGACACTAAATTTGATTCTTCTTTGACATTACAGGGGTGTTCTACTGTGGCGCGCCGGTGCTGACGAAGGAACTGCGTGAGCTCGCTCAAGATTTCTCGAGAAAGACGAGCACGAAATTCGACTTCCACAAGGAGAATTTCTAGTTATCTGGAATCAAAACCAAAGTTTTCGCACGGCCATGTTTAGTACATACAAAGTTCTATACATATGACAAGTATGATGACATACATATTGGAAATGTAGAGGGATTAGATCAAAGTAGGTATTGCTTGATTGTGGCCAGGCTTGGCCAGATAATTTCATCGGTTTTTTGCTCTGGAAGAATAATCCAATGCCCCCCTTTGTACAGATCTTCTCCCAGATAATACTTTGTAATACTTAGAGTAGCCAATTTGATCAAATCAGTTTGTATCTAGTAGCATGTAGAGAGTTTCATGGAGGCCTAATCAGGTCAAAAATATCACAAATGTTTGGCCAAGAACAAGAAAAATCATGCCCATTGCAAGAAAGAAATTGCACTTTTTGTGGCTGGTACTGAATTGTGGACCTGAAGAACACACCTGATATTGGAGCACTGCACATGGTGGTGACCAACAAACATGAACAACCTCATGTCCTATGTCCACAACCAATGAGCACTGCCAACATATTAGGGTTCTAGAAGATGATGAGCATGATGGTACCCTCCTGGCCCACATAGCAACTAGAGTAGTTGTCTTTGGTTTTTACTTTTTGGAATATCTGTTCTTTCTGTTCCTTCAATTTTATTCCATTGTATTCTGTGAAGTGCATGATAAAGAGGGGATTACGCAAAATAATACTTTTTGCAATTCATGGCTGTAAATGCACTGTTGAATAATAAAAATCTGAGCTTTTTTTTTAACTTTAGTTCCATTTAACTATTTCAACAACTATTCTATCTGATCCTGATCCGGTTATGAACTTGTCTCAAATTCTCCCAAGAAAAAATTGTCTCAAATTCTGCCAAGTGTGCCGGATAATCCAAACTTGATGTCAATTTTTTAGTTGTTTATTACCGATATCAGATAATGAAACATATTTTTCATATACAGTTATCTTGGTCAAGATTATGTAGTATCATACTCCTATTGCCATCTAAATCTCATGATAAAGAAGTTTCAGCTTGACTTTGTGGGAAAACCAAGTACTTGACTAATCCAAATCTTGCGTATTTTTAATAAATAAATTATTGCAATGCGAAGTAGCGTACTCTGACTGTATTTACATTAATAACGATGTTGATGATTCTATAGCAATTACGACAGAACCACATATAAACTGACAAATTCCTGTTTGCAGGATCAACTTGGAGACTGCTAGTTCCTGAACATCAATCATATTTTATTTAAAATATTTTTATTAAAAATAAAACTTAGGTTCAATATTTTATGTTTTAATGTGCTTTCCATTCTTACTACTTAAGAGAAAAAAAATTGCACACCTTTGGTTGATCTTTGGAGAGTTGGTCAAGCCTAGAAATGTTTCTCATCCATCATTTAATTAGTAAGCTCTTCAATAACCTGGTCTTCTGTTGTTTAATTCTTGATCAATATATATTATTTAATACTACGGTCTTCATTTCAATCTTCCTTAATTTTTTGCTTGTGAAAACAAGAAAAGCCATTAATCATGGAAAATCACTATCAGCGAGGAAATATGTCCTGGAAGCAAAACCGACGTTTCAAAATCCTCCAAAATTTGCACCCCAAGATGTCAATGATGAAGAATTCATCCCTGAAAAAGATGGAGGAACCAAGTCATCTACTAAAATGAAAAGCAGAGACATGAACTCCACAAGTTTCTCCAGGTGACCACCTTCCACACAAGACCCACTTTTACTGTAACTGATCAAACAGAAATTAAAAATAAATCGCTTGACAAGAACATGAGGGACTCAAAATTGATGTTATCTTCTATCTCCCAAGACAATTGATCACCTAACAAGTTATCCACACATTCATGTGTGGCAGCAAATCAGCAATATAGCACAGTGACCCTCAATGATTAACAACATCAGTTACAGCACCATCTCACAAAGCAGTGTGTGGCATATACTTCCTCTGTTACAAATGTAAGGTATATTTTATCTCGTTATGACGAGGCTTAACCAACAATTATTACTCTATTGGGATATTATTTATGTTATTAAAAGCATAATCATAACTAAATATTTTTAAATACGAATATAATAAATTCTATTTCATATCACAAAATTATACTATAACAAAGTTATTATTGGTCCTAACGAAATAAAATATGTCTTATATTTTGAAATAGATGGATGGAGTATATAACTAGCCAGGTGCCCAAGTTGCCTGGCTTAATCAGAGAGAGGAGCTTTCAAGGGTGAAAAGGAAGGCATGGAAAAAGAAAGAGAAGCTCCTCACTTTCAAGAAGCAAAAGGCAGTACTAATTACACTAAACAAATGGTGTTGAGTTCCACCGAGTAAAGCAAAAGGCAAAGGAAGGCTACTTGTCCAGAGCATGCCAAACTTGCCTGGTGACGATGAAGCAAGGAGGATGGCTTGGCTGTTGCTTGACGCACTTTTCACGTCACAATTGACATCAGACTGGACACTGCAATTGGGCTTGTGAATAGTGATGGCAATTATGCCCGTTTGCCCGTTTACCCGTGGGTAAAAACCCCATTAGGATTGGGTTTGTTCTCCATTTTATATCCATAAGTATCTTATTGGGTCAAAAGCTATGTCCGATGGGTAAATGGGCATAGGTATGGGTAATCACTACCTATGCCCGCTTTGCCCGTTTACCCGCGAAATCGAACTTACATGTAGGCTAGGAGCAAAATCCACTAGAAACATAAGCCACGTTCTTTGTTTTTTACAGTTTCCCTTTTATTTCCCTTATTATTTCTCTCCCCTTACTCTATCGCCGCCAGAGGAGAGACACGACAGCGAGGCAGAGAATATTTGATGTTTTAAGTTCGATTCGAACTTAGAAGCTTGTAGACTTTTTGCCAGCTGCTTTTGTTGTGGCGGGTAAACGGGCACGCCCGCGGGCATAAGGCGCCCGCGGGCAATGGGCATGGGCAACCATTCTTACCCGTCATGTAGTAATGAGTATACCCACGGACACAGATAATCTCACGGGTATGGGTATGGGTAGGCACTACCTGTACCCATTGCGCCCAATTGCCTTCACAAGTCGTGAAGAACAAATGAGATGGCAGACAGATAGAGATAAGGCATAAGATCTATGTTTTAGCCACCTGTAGGGGGATAATATATAAAAAATTTTGGTCTTAATCCTTGTGTGGTGAGATGCTGATCTTTCATACTCAGGACCACAACAGCTAGAGAAATGAATCAACTGCATCACATAGTACAAACACTGTTATACACCAAACTGACTGAAATCGTCAGAAAGAAACTAGAAAACATCATCCATCTAGCAATTTCATCCATGTTGTATCTACTACTATATTGAATAACCCAATATGATCAGTAAAACCATGGTGAATCAACACTGCTACTGTCATCCATTCCCATATCTCTGAAACTCAACATCCTGGCCATCAGCCCTTCAGCTACCTCTGAATCTGGCGCAAACATCGCATGGGTGATCCCAACAACACCAGGGTTCTGACTGTTGAGTACCGAAAAAGTTGTCGCAAGGCCAAAACCATAGTTCATGATGAAATGGACCAGACCTCTGGGGAAGATGAACACATCCCCCTCAGCAAGGGTCTTCTGAAACAGCTTCCCCTTGGTGTCAAAGAAGCCTGCCACCACACTTCCACTGTGAACAAACATCATCTCTGAAGCTCTTGGGTGGGAATGGGGAAGCACCGCCCCGCTGGCCGCGATGTCGGTCCGCGCCATTGAAATGCCAAGGGTGTTCAGGCCAGGGAACTCGGTGGCGGTGATGATGTTCGCCGATGACCGGACCATGTTGTCCAGGTCCCCGGCATGGTTGAGCAGCAATGTCTTGAAATCAGAGGCCATTATGGTGCTTGGGCTCTTGCAGAAGAAACCATTCATGAAGAGTTTCCTCTCACCCTGGGGTGCCATAGGGCATACATCCTGAAGAGGAGGGCTATCTGATATGATTTCTGGAGCAAAGAGACCAAGGAGAAGAAGGTAACAACACAGGACAGTGGAGAGCTTCATGTCATGGAATTGTTGGACAAAAATACAGTGAAGCAGAACATGGGTTAAATACTGTGTTGAGACAGGAGTGCAACCAAAGTCAGAAGACTGAGTATCCTGTGCAACATTCTTGGAGTTCACTGCATAATTTGCTTTGGATTGTGGCTAAAGAAGAGTATATATATAAAAAAAGGTGTGATACAGCTGTTCTACATTGCAACAGCAGAAACAGTTCTGAATTCTGGTCCATTAGAACACTGAATTCTACCAAGTCATATATGGGTTCAGTACAAGTAGGAAAGGAAATCAAAACCGGTTTCCTTAGATATAATTTAACAAGAAAATCCTAGACCACCGTAACTACCCAACTTAGATGTACAGCATATGAACTTCTACCATGTTTGCAAGGTGAAACATCTGCATGTGTCAGAAAAAGAAAAGCTTGATGACAGAAACAAGACAGTAGCTGACTGCGCATCTGCTAAATGCCCCCAAAACAATGGCATGAAACAGACAACATAGTTTACTAGTCATTGACCAATGTGGAATAATCTTGATCTGCATCTACTCTAAATGTTTGATAATTCGTAGTAGCTCCTCACAGTAATATGCAAGAAATTGTGATGGTCACCTCCTTTTCCTAGTTTCCCCAGAGTTGGTATTTTCAGACAGTGCCTTATCATCCACATTAGCCTTTCCATTAGTAGATGAATTTTTAAGCTCTTCAGGAATAACAAGGGCAGAAGAATATTGCTTAATCCTCCACGAAATGAGAATGCTAGACATGATACCAAGTACTGGAAACAAGTAGGAGTATATCCGAGACTTCTCAGATCCTGTGGTTGAGGCAACTGCAGCACCAGCAAGGCTAACAATAGAAACATTCTGTAGGATCATCGGTAAGCCGCCAACAACTGTGGGAAGTAGAAAATCTTTGAAAAATCCAACGTCGGTGGCAGATAGAGCATAGTTAATTATGTAGGAAGGTAGAGGAGAGAATCTAGCAAGTAGCACAAATTTCCAGCCATCACGTTCAACCCCTTTAACCACAACATGGAAGTACTTGTTACTCTTTAGCCAATCCATTGCTGAAGTAAAGAGTCTGAAAATTGCCCTGAAAATTTTAAGAAGATACATTAGCAAAGAGAGCCAAGACTAAAGGTACTAACCAAGAAATAGTAAGTATTTTAAAAACAATATTGCAAGGGAAAATATATGATGCATGAATGATAACAGCACAAACCCATGGGTACAGCCATATAGAAGATGATGGACAACTGAGAAATGAACTGACCTATAAAACAATTTACCTAACCACACAAAGATGGGGAAATTACTTTCTTTATCTAGGTAAAAAAATTGTGATCCAGGACAAATAATAGGATGTACATCCAAATCCCATTACAGCGTTATACACTAGACGGGTTGACGTAACGATGTTATTGTGCCTGAAAGAGCATCAGTATAATTGAAGATGCTGACTGCATGGCCACTTTTAACTGTATCAATATTCAATATGGAACCAGCATAACTGCAAGAACCCACTTGCATGGCATCACAAAGCAAACTATAACACTAATTTTTAGTTGCCAAGTTCACTTATTCAAAACATGTAAAATGGGATTTTACTTTCTTTGTTTAACCAGAAAAAAAAAAGTATCCAGGACATATTGATGATCAATCTGCAAAATAAAGCAGATCATAATATCAAGTTATCAACATATAGTGGGCCTTATATCTAGATGTCTAGATTCCTGCATAGTGTGATTAGGATGGGCTAGAGTAAAGAGATTATTATTTCTTATTAGCTGAAATTTGACCTCATTTATTGATCCAAATAAAAAGCAAAAGTGTCAAAAATGTCCATAATGGGCTATCCAACTTCCATGGACAGAGGAACAAGTGAACCCGAAAAAGTTTACGTACTTCGCAAAACATGAGAATGTCTGGATTTGCTGCAAAAATCATGTTAGTGCTAAATGTTATGGCAATAAACAAACAGCATATACTTCCTTCTGACCGTCGACAACTACAGCCACTTCATGTGGGTGGTATTGCTCCCTATCAGAAATCCCGATGGATCGACGGATAGAACTTCGAACAAACACAGCACACGCGAACTGTAGATGATCCAAAAAACAAGGAAGAACTTTTGTGCTGCATTTAAAGCCAGATTCTTACAAGGAAATAACAGCCTAGAGTGATTCTCAAACCACGCTTAATGCCGCGTCCATCCCCA
Organism: Oryza glaberrima; assembly: GCF_000147395.1. Lineage (NCBI taxonomy): Eukaryota > Viridiplantae > Streptophyta > Magnoliopsida > Poales > Poaceae > Oryza > Oryza glaberrima. The sequence goes on along the minus strand of NC_068336.1, from coordinate 18,473,914 downwards.
TGGCGCACGTCATTCATCTCGATGAGATGTCGTGCGTAGATGTGTAGATTGTGTAGATGTCGTGCATGTTAGTTTTGGTGGAGGGCATTCGAGGCTAGCTCATGGCTGCCCGCATCTCTCACCATGATTGAGACAAACGACATGCGTTGTGGGGATGGACGTGGCATTAGGCACAACGTGAAAATCGCTCTAGGCGGTTAATTCTGGTTGTAAACAGAAAAATTCATCCTTGTTTTTCGAATCATCTATAGTATGTGTTTTGTGTTTGTTTGAAGTTCTATCCACCGATCCATCGGGATTTCTGACATGAGGCCCTTTGGGCTGCTTTAGGCCATTGGGCCGAGCTGGCCTCAAAGGCCAAACACATGGAGCTAAAGGAACCTGCGAGGATTTCCCCTAGCTACCAATAGCCCTCCCAATCAACATAACCTGTAGTAATACTTGTTATGTGTTATCACAATTATATTGTTGCCATGCTAGTTGTATAAATAATATCAGTGCTTATTTGTTTATAAGGCAGCAGAAGTTCTTGTCTCTTTTACTTCCTTGGTTTATACAATTTGGATTTTTTTTCATGTATGTAATCAAATTCTGAATTTAATATGCTCAAATATTGCTTCATCAGCATTCCTCTAAAACTATCCAAACAACTCTCTTTAAAATGGTTCAATTGAACATAGTAAACTAACCATATCTGAAAGTTATCTTAAGTATAATTTAGTAGAGGGCAGGTCGGTCTTGGAGCAACTTGAAGAGATACAACTCCACGGGGAGGACCTTGACAGTATGACTGCAGCCTTCTGGAGAGCATTCATACATGTGTTGTGTTGGCAAAGTTGCCACCATCTTGAGTGATTTTGTGGCTGCTCATAGATGCCAATTGACAGAAGCAGGTATCTCTCACTAAGCTAATGGATGCGATTAGTATCGAAGAGATCACTGAGATGACAGCAGCTATAGATGCCAAGGAGCAAGTGAAGCAAAACAAGGCTTACAAGTGCCAGATGGACCACAAGGTTAAGAAAAATAAGGGTAAGAACTTTTCCCAGAACAAGAAGGGGGCTATTGGAATTGTAAGGGAACATATTCTGCGAATTATTTGTAACCTTTTGTAAACACAACCCTAATATGGTCAGCATGACCGCGTAGAGTTGATCAGGGAAAAATTCTTCCGCTTCTTGTCTTAAACTTGTTCATTTGGGACTTTTAACCCTTTGTTTTTTTTGCTTGACTTGCTCCTTGACAGGGTGGCTCTTCGATACTAATCGCATTCATTGCCTTAGTGAGAGATAGTTTGCTTCTCTCGTGTCTATGAGCAGCCACAAAGTCACCAAAAAAGGTGGAACTTTGCCAGCACTACATATATTTGAAAGTTCTTAGGCAAGCTGCAGTTATACCTCTCAAGGTCCTTTCCGTGAAGTTGTAGCTCTTCAGGCTGCTCAACAACCAACCTGACCTCTACTATCTATGGTTAAGATAACTTTCAGGTTTGGTTAGTTTATTAACTTACTCAGAATTAACATGTTCAATTGGAGCCGTTTTCTAAGTAATTGTTTATTGGATTGTTTGAAGGAATGATGTAAGCAATATTGGAGCGTAATGATTCAGAATTTGATTATGAAAAAATTCAATTATACAAACCAATCAAGTGCAATATGACTAAAAAGTTAGTATTATAAACAATAAGCATTGATCCATCATTTATACATAGCATGGCAACAATATAATTGTGACAGTATGTAACCAGCATCATCGCTAAAGGTATGTTGATCGGGAGAGCTCTCAGATGTTGGGCTGCCAAATTAGAGGCCTCCTCACCACAAAGGTTTATTCTAATTAAAGTTACGTGTGACAATCACATGTTTATATCACAAAGGATCCATTTTCTTATTTAATCTTACCAAAGATGTATGATATCAAAGATTAAAGTATCAACCTAGTATTGTTCTGTAGTTATAAACAAGGTGCAACTAAACATATGATATCAAAGATATCGTATGATATCAAAGATAAATGACAATGTATCCTGGGAACAGAACAGGCCATATCCCCTAGCATTTCAATGGAACTCCTTTGTTCCAAACAGGAAATTTCAACCAGAATCAATCAATGGGCCATATGCTAAGTTACAGCGTACTCTTGGTTTCTGTTCCCAAAACCATTAAATTGTCCTCCTGAATCTCATGTTCAAGTTCACTTAGCATTACTACTCCATTAACTATCACCAGTGTACAAAAGTACGCTTGTACACACAAGATTGCATAGCTGATTAGCTTTTCATCCCAGCAGCTCCTGAATTTATATATTCTTATACAGTTTAACAGACTAAGGATGAGAGTTTCCAATTTTATTTGCAATTTTCAGTTCTTGAACCTACCAACCACCTTTCACCCCAAAAAAAAGTGCAAACAAATCAGTCTTCCTTCGGCCGCAGTATTTCTCTAACATCATAACCAGATTCCATATAAAGCAAAAAAATTCCAACAATTCTACACAGACAAGCAAAGAATCTCGCAACGTTCCTCCTCGAAGGACACGAGAAAGCACAAATGCCAGCCTATTTTTTTTCCTCCAACCCATCTCCGATCATACGACTCTCATCACAATTCTTGTCAGATCTTCTCGATCGTGCGAAACAGGAATCAAATCAGGGCACGCACGAACTGAACACGGTATGTCTAGATCTCGACGTCTACAAATCCCTGCGCAACATCCACCACGAGCGCTACGAGCAACCGAAACGGAAGCGAAGAAAGAGGAGGAGGAGGAACTCGTCCCGTACCTCCCGATCCAGAAGGAGAGCGAGGCGCCGAGCACCTTGGCGGAGAAGACGCAGGCGACGCCCGGGAGGAAGCCGAAGAGGAGCGCCGCCGCGCCCTCGAACAGGATGGCGTAGGGCGGGCACAGAGCCAGCGTGAGCGCGTGCGCCGCGACGTACGCGGGCGCCGCCCAGGGGCCCAGCGCGTCCCTCCGCCCCCGGAACGCCGCCACCGCCGCCTCCCCGTCCCACCCGTACCGCCTCCCCAACGCCACCGCCGCCGCCACCGCCGCGAACGCCACCGCCCCGCGCGCCCACCCCTTCCTCCTGCTCCCCCTCGCCATGTCGCCGCTGCTCAGCTCGTCTCCCTCTCCTCGCCGCGTCGCGTCGCATCGGGTCGCGCCGCGCCGCGCCGCGTCGCGTCGTTTTATTGGCGGCGGCGTGCGGCGAGATGGGAGGAGGAGAAGCGGGGATTTTTGACTATTTGCCATCTTCTCTCGCAAATGCCATCTTCCCAAAAAGTTTGGGGAGGCGGGGGACACGTGGCCGCGTGGAGGTGGAGGTGGAGGTGACGTGGCTGGGGCGATGTGAGCGGTCGGATCTGGATCGGACGGTGGGGAGTTGTGCCAGGCTGTCCCTCGGGGGGGTGGGGCGAGTGTGAACACGTGGTGTTTATCCCTCGGGGAGTGGAGGTGGGCCCGGACTGGAATGGGTCAGTTGGGCCTACGATGAATCGGCCCATGAACGATTTGTCATAGGCTGCAATGTTACCGGAAAGGCTAATTCGCGCGTGAGCGTTGCCGGCGCGCACGCCGGCCCACAAGTCCCATGCACGCGCGCTTGCGCTTCTCTCTTTTTTTTTTCTTTTTTTTTATGCCCGCGTTTCTTCTTTTTTCATTTTCTTTTCACCGTTTGTTTTTCCTTGCCGTACGGATAAAAAAAATCGTAATTAGTTTAGATTAGTTTCCTATTTTTACTAGTAATTTTTAAATCTTAACTTTAAAATTTTCAAATTTAGATATGAAAATTTTCAAATCTCAAGTTGAAAGTTTCAAAATTTTAAAATTTGGACTTGAATGTTTTCGAATCTCGAGTTAAAAGTTTTCGAATCTGAGTTGAAAGTTTTCAAAACTTTTAAATCTGGACTTGAAAGTTTTCGAATCTGAGTTGAATGTTTTTAAATCTGAGTTGAATGTTTTCAAATCTAAGTTGAATGTCTTCAAAATTTAACTTTAAAATTTAAATCTTAAATCGAAAGTTTCTAACTTGAAAAATTTTCAATCTGTTAGTAAAAATATCTCCAAAAAAATCTTTAAAATCTTTCCTAATTATTATTATTAGTGTTAAGTAGTGTTAACTAATACTAGTATAGGTGGTTAGATGGGGAAGGTGCGCGCTAGCGGCGCATACGCGCCAGCTAGGCGCCCCCCAATGTTATGGTATGTTTTCCCTTTTCTTTGAATTAGTTCACTTTAGGTTCCTTATCTTAAAGTCGAGTTTGAACCGCAATACCATATATATAACGCATCCTTTCATGTTTTAAACCCAATACAAATATAGTCCCAGAGCACCAGAGGAAAAAATAAAAACATAAAGTAAAAAGGTATGTAGATCCCACATATCAGTGAAACAAGTCTTCTTCCCTCTCTCTCCCCCTATCTCCTCCCATCTCTGTCCAAACCTCCAGGCCACGCGACTGATGAGGAGAAGGGACGCAACCAACGAAGAGGAGTTGGGTGGCGGTGGCGGCTACACCATCGAGCCTGACCGGTGGTGGAGATGTGGAAGCTCAGGTCGGTCGCCGCTAGTCCAATCCTCATAGGTTGTCATCACACCATCGTGAGTGCCTCAGGCCTCAACACCAAGAAGATAGGAGAGAACAGAGAGGGAAAGATAGGGGGAGAAAGGAGAGAGATGGAAGCTAGGAGTCATTGTCGTCAGCAATGCGATGAGGGGAAGCGCGGGCTCGATGAAAGTAGGGAGGTCTAGGGAGCATGGCATTGCCTTGGTACCGCAGGCCTCCTCCGCTCCTGCCATACTCCACCTAGCCTCCAAATCTATGCGCCGCTTCGCAACCGTCGACAACATCGATGAGCGGCCGTGGTCGAGGTCGGGCACAACCACTACTTCTGCCAGTCTACACCGCTCCCCGTGGCGTCTTCTACTGCTTGCTGGTGCAAGAAGCGGCACTATGAGCAAGCCCTCACGATGGCAGGAAGAGTGGGCGACATCGACTCCTGGATTGTAGGCGCGTCTCCGCCGACTACTGGGCCTCCTCTGCCGCCAGTCGGGCACATCGCACACTAGTTAGCGTCTCCTCACCTCCTGACTACCCGCGCACCTCCACCACAACCACCGCTACCAAGACCAAATGATGGGAGAGATTGATAAACAAGGTGGAATATATTGTTTCAGTGTCATGTGGATTCCATGTGGGTTTTAATTTTTTTTTTATTTTGCTTCTATTGTGGGTTTTAAAAATTTTTAGTTTGCTTCTATTGTGGGTTTTAAAATTTTTAGTTTGCTTCTATTTTTAGAAAAAAAAGGGCATTTTACAAATTTGCCATTGTTTTTTTAATTTTGTAAGAATGCCACTTGAATATCAGTTCTGGTGATATTTTTGCAATTTTCTAGCGGCAGTATTGTAATAACGATTCAAATCATTGGTAAATTTGTGATTGCCTCTTAGAACAAAGGATATTAAAAATGTGCAAGCCAAGTACATATTTATTACAAGTATAGAATAATCTAAACAGTAGAAAACCTATCACAATACTAATCACTTTGCTGTTTAAGTCAACAAAAGTACAAAACTACATACTGGTTTGTTCGCCCTTCTTAGCAGCCAAGCAGCTGCTTGTAGATGCAGCAAAACAACTTGCGATCAGCTGCCTTGGGTTGCCTAGCAGCCGTTGTACTAAGCAACCGAACAAGCCCTTTAAGCACTAATTTACTTGATCAAAGTGATACACTATTTTAGAAAGCTCCATAAAGATAACGAAGTTAGTGTCATTAAGACTACGGTGAAAACAATGAGCCTTTATAGGTGGATTCGGTGTGGAGTCCCATAGAAAGGCTGCATAGACGACTGAAACTGGCTCGAAGCTCAAAGGTTAGAAAATAGGCTAAGAGCAAGTTCAATGATACAGCCCGCTGATAACTCTAAAACATGCCGCCTCAAATACGGTTTGAGTTAAAATTATTTTGTACAATAATAAGATGTACTACTATGATATGATCACATTTTGCTTGCATGCGTAATCCAATTGCTGCTGCTGCATGTTGTCTTGGGAAGCTCACCATCCAATCACAAGTGACATGCAGGGAGAAATTAGATGCAGTAGCTTTGGCTCGTCTTGGAGGGCCGACGACAATTTAGTCATCTGTTCACATTCTCTCTCCTTACTATTTCACTTATTTTCGACATGAATATGTTACAACAGTATATCATTTCTCTCGGTTAATAGTGAGAGATGGTGGGTATAAAAGCCCAATCAAAACTGATTAGAAGGGGTTAGTTTTTCAATAATCAACATGAACTAGGTTTGCTAGCTTGAGAGCTCCTAACTTTATATGGACATTTTTATCAAATAGGAATAGGGTATCATCTTTCAGGAGGTCCAAACATATATACATATATAGGAGTACTTGTTCGCGTCCTTTACTCCCGAGCATGTTTGGAGCACACCGGAATGCCTTAAACCCCTCCACGATCCAAGATCGTGGTTTCACATGACAGTTGGAGCTTATCCCTCCGACACATTGCATACGTGCAGGACAAATGGATCCCTTTTGTAATAAACGATATAAGTTATGTTTTATAATAAAATCATATGCTATTGTTTGTAGTTATCTAAAACGCCTAGCCAATAGCCGATAATTTTAACAAAAAAAATAATTGTAGCTTTCTATAAAAAATTATTTTACAGGATATCGAAAGTATAATATGATCAATTTTTTTTAATTTTTTTAATAGTCATTTAAAAAAATATTTTCAAATCTAAACCTTTTGGCGTTGCCAAATAACTCTGTGCTGGCGTGGCTAAACGACGCTCAGTTTTTTTAAAAAAATGGAAATGAATACTAATAAAATTAAAAATTAAAAAGGTCAAAAAAAATCAATAGGACCATGGTTTTCAATAGGATTATGCCTCTTAGTGAATCATAAACAAACTGTCACCCACGCAATATAAGATGCGACAAAATCAAACCCCAAATCTCCAACTAAATAAACAAACAAGGAGAAAGCGAGAGACTCGTGGAGTAGTTGTAGTAGTAGTAGTAGTACGAATGTACAATCATCAACCAAGCATGAAGCCATGAAACCCTTTTGTCTTCTCCACTCTGCTCTTCTCCTCCTGCAACCAAATCCCTCGTTGTCTCCCTCCCCGCCTTCCCGCCAGGTGTCAGCCATGCGGGAGCCACGTCGCCCTCTCCTCCCCCTCCCCCTCCCCCACCTCCTCCTCGTCTCCCTCCTCTCCTCCTCTGCCGCCGCACCGGGAGCAGGAGCACCGCCAAGAACCGGCGGCGGCGGCGTCGCGAGGAGCATCGCCGACATGGTACGCGCTCGTATACCGTATCGCCTCCCCCTCTTCTTGGATTCCTCTAGCTAGCTTTGCATCCCCACCACCTGAGAATCGGTATTCAGTGTTCTTCTCTGAACTTTTGGCTGTCCTAGTATTGGGTTTACCTCTATGATCCTGTCGGTCAAAGAAAACGGTGGGCTGTGAGGACAGTGATAATCTGACTAAGATAGGTGGCTTTACCTACCAAGTAGATTAATTATTTAATTTCACTTGTGTGCTGGAATTTCTGACTAGGTGTGTGATCTTTCGAGACTATTGTTTGACTAATGGCATAGAGGTGTTCAGGAATGGCCTTTGGCCAGAAGCCCAGAACTAGTTATTCATATTCATATGAACTCCTGATTTTTTTTCTTAACTCTGCATCTTTTCCTGTTACTTAGTTCTTAAGGGATTCACTTTGCCAAATGTCAATTGTATAGATTATTAGGTTGCAAATTATTACTATGGTTATTTATTTGTTTTTGTTTTAAACACAGGCGTGGCCAACAAAATGCACATGGTTACCCTGGCCAACCTGTGGGAAGAGCCATTCATATACTCTTGTTTCCAAATACCACAAGATCTGGAAGGCAAGATTGTTCTCCTTTTAATATTCAGTTTATTTTCATTGCGACAATTTTTTTTTTAGCAATTTGTCTGTTCATTTTCAGGATACAAAGGAGGCTGTTTCTGCAAAAGATGTTTCCAGAAAAGAACCAATTAGTGGTGTGATTGCATTGAAGGCTTCCATGAAGTACTTCGATGCTGATTTTTTCAACGATTCAAAAGTACTATCAAAATGTTATTTGAAGTTTTCACAACCAAGTAGTTGCATTAATATCTTTTTTATCTACACTTCTATCTGTTCTGTTAGCTTCGGGAGATGGAAGATGGTGCAAAAGAATTTAATGTACCTGCATTTAGAGACAACCGGAAATTGGTGGCGTTAGAGAATGGTGGATTGCATAACCCGTCTGCATTGGTCTTTAAATCATCATGGAGCGATGAAAGCAAAATCAGTGAGAACAAAAGCTTTCAATATCCCCATACATCTTCAGTACATCGCCCTAGTAAAGATGAAGATATTGCTTTTATGTCGGTCAGTTTATTTTTTAACAATTGTTATTATACATTGGTTACAAACTTCATATATATTTATTTCAAACTTCTGATCTTCATATCAGATAATTGAGCTCGGGGAGCTTATAAGGACAAAGCAAGTCACATCGCGTGAACTTACTGCTGTGTTCTTAAGGAGATTAAAGAGGTTAGACCCCTTTTTCTGTCTTCCTCATTTGTTTCAGTCTTTCAGATGGACTTATGAGAGGCTCAGAAGTATTGTTTTTAATCATGTAACTCCTTGTATGTTTATAGGTATGGTCCTATAATCGAATCCGTTATTACTATCACTGATGATTTAGCATACAAACAAGCGAAAGAAGCTGATGACTTGCTGGAGCAAGGAAAATATCTTGGTATGCAGTAAATCTTCTTGAAATGTTCAGTGATATATCTGTTACTGCAATACAATCTAGTCTTGATCTTGTTTCTCTCCTTTTGTTGGTAATATATTATGGCCATAGCAGCTTCCTGTCATAATTGATGCTCGTGGAAATTACCCTACATTTATTATTATTATGCACCATTGAAGCTTCATATTTTGCGATGCAATCACTTTTATTAGCCTGAGAACCTGTGGAACGAAATGTTAAACAACTGGTATTTTTTTAGTTGAATCCATGTGTGTGTTACAAAGGGGGAGTTCTCTCCTTTGTTTGCCTTTAAAAAATCTCTCAGTTATACCATTAGTAGGGTACTCTTTAGGTGAGTCGTACTAGAAGAAAATGTGTTACATATAAAACATTATGCTCAAAAGTAAAGATCGCATTGACAAATATTGATATTAGGTCCCTTACATGGCATTCCGTATGGCCTTAAGGATATAATTGCAGTACCAGAATACAAAACTACCTGGGGCTCAAGAACTTTTGAAAACCAAATTCTTGATGTCGAAGCCTCTGTCTACAAAAGGTTTGTTTCTTCTCAGTTATGTACTTTATGTGTGAGTCATGTGATCAATTCTAATTACGTCTCCTTATGTGTATGCCGTCCTCCTTCAGATTGAAGTCAACTGGGGCAGTCCTTGTAGCAAAACTTGTAACAGGCTCGCTCGCCTATGATGATATATGGTTTGGGGGGAGAACAAGAAACCCCTGGAACATTGAGGAGTTTTCTACTGGTTCATCAGCAGGGCCAGCAGCTAGCACCTCTGCAGGTTAATTTATACAACATGTTTACATGTGTAAGGAGATGAAGTATATATGGTCAAGTACTCAGCGAAGTTTTTTCATTGCACTAGGAATGGTTCCTTTTGCAATAGGTTCAGAAACTGCAGGTTCCATAACATATCCTGCCGCTAGATGTGGAGTAACTGCTTTGCGCACAACATTTGGAACAGTTGCACGGACGGGCGTCATGAGCATTTCAGAGAGCTTGGTATTTCCATTCAAAAGTCTTACGCTTTCCCAGTCATATCCAAATCAATCTTTTAAACAATTAGTATCTTGGTCTAAATGGCAGGATAAACTTGGTCCTTTCTGCAGAAGCGCGATAGATTGCGCAGTTGTACTTGACGCAATTCGCGGCAAGGATGCCGGCGATCCATCATCTCGTGAAGTTGCTATCGAGGATCCCTTTCATGTTGACATCAGACAACTCACTGTTGGATATCTTGACAGTGCTGAGATGGAGGTAATTGAGAGTTTTTTTACGTGCATCAGCCTGGTTATCTGTTACCCATTCCTGATCTGATCCTTCGATTTGATCATTGCTACAGGTTGTTCATGTTCTTTCCGCTAAGGGTGTTAAGCTAGTGCCTTTCAAGCTGAACTACACCGTTCAATCGGTCCAATCCATACTGAACATCACCATGGATGTTGACATGCTTGCGCATTTCGACAACTGGCAACGCGAGGGACACGACGACGACTATGAAGCTCAGGACCAATGGCCAGTGGAGCTTCGCCGCGCACGGTTAATCCCCGCAGTCGACTATATACAGGTGCTCTACTAACCATATCTGAAGGAGTGTACCTGTCTATAGGATCGCGAGTCACCATAACTTATATTCTTGTTCTTTGATCGATGAACAGGCACAACGAGCACGGGGTAAACTGATCAGAGAAGTCAGGGAGAGCTTCACGGTCGACGCATTCATCGGCAATGTGACCGACTGGGAGCTCGTCTGTCTTGGAAACCTTGTGGGGATGCCGGTGGCTGTGGTGCCGACAGGCTTGAAGAGCATCAAGAACCCACCAGAAGGCGGCACGCGGAGAAGAACCACCGTGACGACGGGCATATACGCTCCTCCTGACCATGACCACGTTGTAAGTTCTTTCTCATCTCAGGACATAAACATTTTATGTGTTGACATGAAGAACAGTGATGATGAGTTGATGACCTGTCATTTTGATCCGTGCATTGGGGAGCAGGCTCTAGCTCTGGCAATGGCGTACCAGTCTGTGACTGACCACCACAAACAACGCCCAGCGATCGACGATCTAGGACCGGGAGATGACATACAGCGGTAAGCAGTGGCTGGATGACGATGATGGTGTATTTTCATGAAAGCTGAAGTTCCAGATGATTGACCACTGTGTTAATTTCCTTGAGAAACATGAGATGTAATATATATGACCTTACAGAATTTGTCTCAGTTGCGAGTCATTTGAGAAAGTAACAGGAAAGCTTCTCATCAGATGTATACACAGCTTGATAGCCCTGCTAGAATGGGCCAAAAAAGCCCAAATTGTTGTTGGCTGGTCCAGCCAAAAACTTCTGGCCTTGTAGTGGTAGGCCAAGGCCCAAATGGGCCACATTGTCTGACCACAGAGGCTGTTTGCTACTGCTTTTGTGCCTACAACTTTGCATTTTGTGGCATGCAAAAATTAATAAAGAATGTCACTCTAAGAATATCAGTATTTTAGGAGTTGGTACAATGCATCTTAAAACGTGTCAAACAGTGAGGCTTTATATAACTGCCCTACTGACTTTTTTATATAGTCGAGACGTTGTTTGGGTTTATAAAACAATTGATTGGATATAATATCGTTGCTTTTGCTCCGTAAGTGAGCATTTTTATTGACCATTATGGCTAGGATTGATCTAGAGACAGAAATATACTACTCCCTTCATTTTTTTTAATACTTATATGACAACGTTGACTTTTGCAACAATTTATAACTATTCGTCATGTTTAAAAATTTTATACAAATCTTAAAAATTATAAGTAGTGTTTAAAGTTTCTTTAGTGATAAATCAAGTCACGATAAAAGAAAATATATTTACTTAATTTTTCTAATAAGACGAATGGTCAGACATGATGTAAAAAATCAATGGCGTTATATATAAAAAACGGTAGTAGTATGGATTTAAGGTGTAATATTTAAAAACTAGGGGGAAAAATACGGCATAAATATTGATACAAAACCTTTTGTGATAGATTTGTCAATAAAGCGAGAGTCTTGTAATACTATATGCTTGAATCGACTTTACCATAGTTTATATCAAAGTGCAATTTTGTGAAATCTGCTCTTAACTTCAACTAATTTTGTTTGAACAACTCCTAATTCAATGCCGAGGTATCAGGAAAAATAGTCCAACAAGTCAGTGTTACGGCTATTGTTGTTCTAGAGATATCAGCAGGCATCCAGAAAAAAATTAAAGAACTGCTGCTGATTGCAAGAGACCAACACACACAACGATAAGTCGATAACTCCATAACAATGGTCAATTTTAGGTAACTAATACTATTATCATATATCATCCATGTTGAACCCTGTACAATTGCAACCAGCCTGGAGACTTTCAGAGCCTCATCGGTTGCTGGCTTATTAGGAAATAAAAATTAATTTATAATTTATAGGTAAAAGTTTTATATATTTGTTCGTAGCGAGTTAAAAGCCAACGCTAATTAAAAAGAAATTACGTTGAAAAATATCTTAAAATTAACTTTAAATATTTAAATTTTGGTTTTTCTTTGACTTGTTAGACCCACCGATAGACTCTCAAAAAGAGGCACAGAGAAATCTAGAGAGAGATAGATGGAGTTGCAACTTGCAAGCTTAATTTGAAACGTAGTCCAAGCACATGCCATGGACCGATGAGGAAGAAGAAGAAGACGACGGCGACCAAAGTTAGAATAATTAACAAAACAAATCTACGTTGTCCTACTCTTCTAGCAGCCGGTGGATCCGTCGTCCATCCAGTAACAACACGTTGCCAACGAATAGTCTGCAACTGTGTGATCGATCGATATGCAATATTTTTGCATGGCCATGGATGATGGATACTAATAAATTGACTCCTGATGCGTTATGAACTGCCGTCCTTTGACCAAACTATGCCCTGGGCTGCTTGTAATTGACTTCGAATTCGATAGATCGATTGGTTGGTTGGTTTGATTGGCTGTGATCACTAGCTTAGCTTCACTGTCATTTTCTATGTGCGTGTATGTATCACTAGAGATCTCTCTAGTCCCTATGTGTGTGTTTCTCGTTGCATTCATGTTGGCATGTTGTTGCTGCCTACATAGTTAATTTGATTGTGATTGGACGAATTAATGAGCTAGGATGTCTGCTTGCTTTGTGTGGCTAAGCTAAGTGCCGGGATCAGAAAGGGAAAATGAAAACGAGAGGGCGGCTGATTTTCCATTTTATTAGTATATATACATGCATGTGTGGAAGTGCTTTATGCAGAAATTAATGCTACTGCAATATATATGCATATTGTTTGTATTTATATATCCCCTTGTTAAATATAGTTAATGTGATTAATTAGTTCTCTTTTATCTCATGAAGCTACGTTGTCGTACATATCGTCTTAATATTGTTTTTATCTTTGGACAACTGTACGAAGAAAATTGTCTCTCATGTCTCCTCAATTCATCTCTCGTAGAACATCTCAAATATCTTTTAGCATATGAATAATTGATCAGATACATTATAGATTTGGATAGTCGCTCTCCAGATTCGTAATACTAAGATTCATATCATGTATTAGATTTATTTTTTATAGAATGGAGAGGGTAGTTGGTAGTGGTACTATACTAGGAATTCTTTGTGCCGATTTTACGGTGCTTGGCAGGACACATCTCCAAGCCATGGTCTAAAAAAAGAAATAAAGCTCTATTCTTTTTGTGAACGAAAAAGAAACGTAAAATCTAAATTGAGAGGCCTTTCTATTTAGTGTTAACGGGAGACACCACATACATCAGAGAAATACTACACATCTATATAGACATGCATGTATTTTTTTCCTTCTTATAAAATTTTCTCTCAAATTACTTATCCGATCTACAATCTGATTACACCATTGTGTTCGTTGCAATTAAAATCTTTACAACAAGATCTTACATGATTATATTACGATGAAAAAATATTTATGTTTGTAAATTACTTTTATTATATACGTAAGTTACTTTTGTTATATATATAAATTACTCTTAGATTTGATTAAATTATTATATAAAATATTTATTGTTTTTAGTCATCAATTCTATAATTTGTGGGCTTTCAATTTAATTTTTAGATAGACCATATTTTTCTCCCTACAATGAGTTTACTTCTAATATTGTAACAATTTACTTTTATTTTGTGCTAAGTTAGTTTTATGATTGATGTAAATTACTTTTAGACTTTATTGAATTTACTTTCATAAGTGCATTTACTTAAAAATCTTCTCTACATTTTACTCGTGAATTTACTCTCTATAGTTTCTTATTTCAACTCAATCATAATGTAATTACTATAGATCGTTACTTCTATTGCATAGCTAAGTTTTACGCATTACGCATTACCACTGTTGCATCCAACATCTCAGAACATCCCCAATATATTCTTATCGACGTAAAAAATAAAATGCATCAAAAAAAGTATATGACAATCAACTCTAAAATTAACATTTAGAATTTAAATTTTGGTTGCAATTTGATAAGCTGAATAGTTAATAATGGAGCTGTATTTGAAGAGGAAAAAAACAAAAGGTTCTCTTCAAATGAAATGCTAGTGTCTTTCATTCCTTTTACCCCCTTAAACATGGGCATGATGCATAATACTAACGCATATTAATATTCTACTCTCTTCAGGATGATAATATTAGTTGTTTTGAACAAGGGTAAAGTCAAACTTTAAAATCTTTGACTATAAATAATTTCTAAAATATTTATCTTAAAAATATGAAAACCATATGTGTAGATTAGTCTTGAAAAGTACTTCAATAAAATCATATATTTGTTGACATTTCTATATATATATTATAATAGAAAATAGTTGTCAAAGCTACATTTTGAAGACCGTGCCCTTATCCAAAACGATAAGTATTATCAACCGGGAGGGAGTAATTAAAGATGATTCTTCCAGTATGTACTGTATATAACCTGGATAAAGCTAAGCTAGCTAGTGCCACTTGTTAGATAGAGAATTCTCTCTAGGGACTATGCCATATCTCTACCCCTATCCATCTCTGTACCATCTCAATAGTTTAATTAACCCCAAATCAAAGCAACACTATCCAATTAACTTTTCCCTTCTCTCTGATGAGTTCAAACTTGCATTGTGGGCACACATCACATGCCCTTGCACCCCTCAAGAGAAGCATGCAAACAGAAACAAAAAAAAATGGATTCATAAGCATTGGTAAAAACAAACAAGCAAGGACTCAAACAAAACAAAATAAAACAAAACAAACAACCGTGTGCACACACACATGCCAACACACCCGGAATGTATTTCAGATTTTCAGTACTTTCAGTTTATTACTCCGTATCACCTTCTCTCTCTCTCTCTGAGTTTTGTTTTTTGTGCATTGTGATGTGTGTGTCCTAGAGGGTAGTAGAGAGTTGCTGCCATGGGGAGGAGCAAGCTCCTAGATCGAGTAGTTGGAATCCTTATTTGAAAAGAGGATTTCAAAAAGGGAGTAGTAAATTTTAATCAGATTCAGTGTGTACGCAGGGACGCATGCAGGGGTTGTGAAGCTCAAGGTCTAGGCACGGTTTTATATATATTTGAATGACATTGTAAAAGGGTATTTGCGCACACGCATTCGTGTACGTACGTATGTGTGACGCTGTTGTTGGACTGTGAGCAAGGGAGTACATTCAACGCAGCATTGCTATTGGTGATGGCTGGCTATCAAATCAAAAAAAATTAACCATTATATATCAATATATGCTTGCCGCTTATTGGCGCATATATCTTCATGTTGTTCTTTTGTGCTGGATGGCTGAATCTCAGAATGATTTGTAATAATGATGGCCAAATAAATGAGTGAACTATTATGAATTATGTTGAAAATTGGACTTTAAAACAGTTTTGCAATACATTTATATATAGAAAGCATTCTTTAAATCGTACTGTTAATTAGTTCGGAGAACATGCCTATTCATCCATTTATCTGTTAACCAGTAAAGAATATGGCAGCAAGGTTAAGATGATATATAAAATTGGGAAAAAGTGTGTGAAGCAAGTTTAAGTCGTTTGGAGAGGGAGACTCGATTGGGTATTTAAGGGAAAATTTCACAAGATTAATTTTTGAATAAATTTCTACCAAATTTGGACATTATTTAAAGAAACCTTCACGAATAGTACGAATTTAAATTGCTAAGGTCCAACATATTAAGACCGTATCTTGCGACCTTGTTTTTTTTTAATAGAAATGACTTATAAACCCATCAAATCCTGAACCAATCTTCCATTATTAGAGCAGCGAAATTCGAATTCGGGTACCACAAATGTGCATATGGATACATGAGAATCATAGTCTAATTTGAATTTTCAAAGTCGATTTTATATTACTCTTGATGTTTTTCCCATCGTTTTTCACTTTTCATCCCTGACTTTTAAACCGCTGAAAGTATAAGCATAAAAATCCTATTGTAGAATTATTTTTCATTGCTTTGGTCACATATTATGGCCTATAAACCACAGCCAAAAGAAAATCTCAGCCTTCAGACTATTTACCATTAAAAAGGATAATACAATACTATAGCCAATTTAGAGCTCAGTAACTATACATCTGGTCCATCAACCATAAGCAGCGGGCTAGCAACCTAGGAGATGAAAATGGTGACGGAATTTTCAGATTGGTTTCTGTAAAAGTGGTACCATTATCGCCAGATTTGAATCCTAGCTATATACATAGAATTTATATCCTCTAATTTTTCATAGAAACAATATTGTTTCTGGTCGTTTATAAGCATTTTGATCCCAATTATAGCACACACGCATGAAAATTTAGTAATATATTCTATCCATCTAAAAGAGTTGGATATATTACTTTTATCACCACGACCAAAACTACATGTAATGTAACAAAGATCAAAGAACACTCTCATCAGTTCGATGTTGCAGAGGCAGATTTTCAGCAAAAGTCCATCGGTTAGCTTATTGGGCTGATTATGCATCAGCCATTGGTGGTGGGACCAATCCTTCCCGACACCTTTCTACGGCCACATCGCTAGGAGACCAACCTCGATTCCCCACTCCCCTCTCTCGAACCCTACCTCTCAACGATCACCATGCCACAGAAGATCCACTAATCAGCCATTACTCTTTATAAGCCAAACGATGAAAACGCTTATACCGATAAACATCAGTCTGCTTATGCTGAAACGCAACAACATAAGCCAACCGATGAAGGTGTAAGTGTATAAATGCAATCGATGAGTATTGAATGTGTATTTGGGTTCCGGTAAATCATTTAAATTTCAGATATATACATGAAAACTACAAGGTATGACCCATTTACTTTGAAAAATCAAAATATAAAATAATTCTAAGTCTTATCGGTTTGTTTGGTAACTCGAGGAAAGGGGATTGAGAGTTTACACAAGGAAATTTATGATGAGATTAAGATGGGAATTTGATTTTTAATCCCAATATCTTGTTTGGTTGGGGTGATGGAAATTGATAGGGAGTTTAGTTGGAGATTAGGTCATTAATAAAAACGGATGGTTGAGATTTTCATAGCCAAAGTAAAAGGAGGAATTCCCTCCCAATTACCTGCCCCTACCCAGGTATTAAAAAGGAGGGAGTTCCTTCCTCAATTCCACATCCCCATTTCCATCTCACCAAAATTCTCATGTCTCCCAACCAAACAAAATACTTAATAACATCATCCCTTTAAACTCCCAATCTCTACTAAAAACTTCCTCCAACCAAACGAGCCGTATGAGAATCAAGGGAGTAGTTAACAGGACAGAGGTGGACCACGACGGTGCAGAGGTTCGTCTAGGCAGGCAAACCCAAACCAAAGAGCAGCAGCCAGCCACTGCCAGTGCCACAGCTGCTCTCCCTGCTGCAGTGCACTGCATCAGCTGCGCGCAAATATAATCTTTAGGGGAAGAAAGAAAAAAGAAAAGGTGGTGATCGAGGAAGAAGAGGAAGAGAGGGGCCGGGGGACCAACAAAGGCGTTGAACGAAAAAGGAGGTTGGAGACCAGGCCATCCGGACGACGACCAACAGGCGCACGCACGCTCACGTTAGACGTAGACCAACGCCACGCAGACGCAGAAGCTTTGCTCCTTTCACCGCAGTAAAAAGCAGTACTACCTGTACTACCTGGAATTCTTCACCACTTGACCCGGGTAAAAATCGAACCTCCTGTTTCATTCTCAGGTCTGGTTTAGATAAAAAAAATTTAACTAAAAACATCACATCAAATGTTTGAATATATGTATAAAGCATTAAATGTGACAAAAAAATCAATTGCACAGTTTGAATGTAAATTGCGAGACGAATCTTTTAAGCCTAATTACGCCATGATTTGCCAATGTGGTGATATAGTAAATATTTGCTAATGACGGATTAATTAGGCTTAATAGATTCGTCTTGCAGTTCACAAGCGGAATCTGTAATTTGTTTTGTTATTAGTCTATGTTTAATACTTCAAATGTGTGTCCGTATATGTCAAATTTTTTTTTGCCAAAACAACTAAACACGGCCTCACTCCGTCTTAAAATAGCTCATATTAGATAAATGCGTGTCCACGTTCATAGATAATACTAGTTGTTATATTTTAGAACGAAAATAATAATAGAGTTAACATGTATAGTAGATAAGTTATAAAGTTATCTCTATTTTTCTTCTCCTCTCTATATCTCTCTCCTATACATTTAATATATTCATGTTGAAGTATGTGAATAGTCAGCTCTTCCATCAAAGCCAAGTACAAGTTAAATAATAGAGCCTTCAATTTTTCTTCTCCTCTCTCCTTTTCTCACTTATGCATTTAGTGTATTTGTCGAGGAGCACGTGTTAAGTGAACTCTCATTTATTTTTTTAACTCTCTCCTCCACATAAGTATAGTTGACTTATACTCACTAATATCCTTACTCTTAACCCTTTTCAATTTTTGACTTATACTTGCTATTATCCTTACTCTAACCCTTTTTCAATTTTTAAATTCCTTCTTCTCCACATAATTTTATAGTTGGCTTATAGCTACGCTACTATATACTCCTTTCATCTTATTTTAAGTGCAGTCGTGGATTTCCATGTCTAACGTTTGACCGTCCATCTTATTTAAATATTTATGATTTGTTTTTTTAAAGTCACACATAAAATACTATTTATGTTTTATCATATATCATAATAAAAATATTAATCATAAATATATTTAAATAAGGTGGACGATCAACATTACATATAAACCCACAACTATACTTAAAATGAGACTGAGGGAGTGTTAAACTCAGAGCAAGTTTAATAGTATAGCCAACTACTAACTCCAAATTATCTATAGTCAATTTAATAGCTAATTCATATAATAGTTACCTATAAATAAAAACTACACTATTAATATCTGGTCACATCTGTCATACACATATTTTTGTGTCTTAAAGTCCGTGCTGCAGTTAGCTATAAATCTGTAGCCACATGCTTCTCTCTCTCTTTTTTTATCTTCTCGATATACTTTTATAGCTGATTTATAGGCTGCTAGTTTACCTGCTCTTGGCTCTGTTCGCAAGAGGGTGTTCCCAACTCTCCCCTCTTGTTTTCTGCGCGCACGCTTTTTAAATTGCTAAATGATATGTTTTTTGCAAAAAAAAAAAATCTATACGAAAGTTGATTAAAAAATTATATTGATCTATTTTTTTAAAAAAAACTAAAACTTAATTAATCATGTGATAATGAACCGCTCTGTTTTCGGTATGGAGGGAATGAGTTCCAAACCACCAGAAACGAACGCACCCTACTCTGTGTGTGAGAGAGAGATGGCATCATGGTCTTCTCATCTGGGTATTACTCGGCAGCCTTGTGCTACGCGCCCGTACGTTAAAAAACACACACACAGACACACAGATACCGTAGCTCTCGTGGGTCTCCGGGTCTCGATGCACTGCTCCCAGCTGCTGCAAAAGGAGCGCCATGGCCGGCCCAGCTAGCTCCTACCCTACTCCTGCTCCTACGTAGCATCTACGCCTCGCCGTGGCCGGGCAGTGTGGGTCAAAGCGCCGCCCGGCCGGCCACCGCGCCGGAGGAGAGGGAGAGAAGGAGGTCTCGAGGCAGGCGTGCAGTTGCAGCGAAAGAGTAGGTAGCGTAATAGTTGCCGTGACCTAAGTAGCATCTTGAAATTTTAAGTTTAAACTTTTATGAAAGTAAATTTTAGATTGGGTTGTTTGAAAGCTCAAGTTCCTAATTTTAAGAGCCCCTTTAAAACAAAGGAAAAAGTATAGGAATTCTATAGAATTTTATCCTACAGAGTCTCTTGAATCTAAGGATTATTTCCTACTAATCCCTTTAAAATTACTATGGAATTAACCTTGCTAGAACAATTTTAGAGGAAAATAACATGAGGTCTTACCTCGTGATTTTCTCTACGTGTGTCTAAAATTCCAGTATTTTTCATGTATGTTAATCAAACGATAGTTTGAAGACTTTCCCGTGTTTGAAAATCTCATAAGAATCCAATAATCATGACATTCTATTCCTATGTTTTGTTTTATTCTTGTATTTTCTCAATCCTGTGTTTTAAAGGGGTCCTAAAAGCTTACATATATTCAATTGGATGTAAGTGATAGGTAAAAAAAAATACTCCCTCCGTTTCGAAATATTTGACGTCGTTGACTTTTTAGCACATGTTTAACCGTTCGTCTTATTCAAAAAATTTAAGTAATTATTAATTCTTTTCTTATCATTTGATTCATTGTTAAATATATTTTCATATAGACATATAATTTTACATATTTCACAAAAGTTTTTGAATAAGACGAACGGTTAAACATGTGCTAAAAAGTCAACGGTGTCAAACATTTAGAAACGGAGGGAGTATATCATTCTCTAGTAAAAACAGCTTGTAGTTGTAACGGCGGTGGCACGCTTTGTTTGCATTGCAGATCATGGAAAAGAGTACTGCCACTACTATACTCCAGTGTTGTCACCCGTGCATTTCGATAGGACGACACTGCGTGCGTTCGCTTTTTGGTTTGGTTAATTTGCTTTTTGACTCGAATTATGTTCATTCAATTCGTTCCGAAAAAAGGAATCACTCGAGTAGTGCACATGAAGTAAAGGGCCTTCTGTTTTTCGTACGTCCATAGGTCGATCGGTTGAAGCAAAAAGGAGGGTTTGAAACTTAGATTAAAGGTGTGGAGTCATGATCCGAGATCTGTTTGGGTGGACGAAATTCAGATATCACGGCAACCTTTAGGAATGCGAACGAAACCGGATGAAAACTTTAATACTCTAGACAATTTTGCTGCTTCTATTTTGTAATTGCTACTAGAGTTTTATCGTCAAAATACTTGTGACATAACACTATTCCTACATATTTCCTCCATCTCATATTATAAATCATTTGACTTTTTATAATTAAACTTTTTAAAGTTTGACTAAGTTTATAGAAAAATATAGTAGTATTTTCAATACAAAACAAACATATTATCAAAATATATTACTTTAATATTTTATATATTGTTAATTTTTTTCTATAAATTTAGTCAAATTTAATAAAGTTTGACTAGGAAAAAAAATCAAACGACTTATAATATGAAATGGGGATGTATTAATTACCAGGGAAAGAACAAAAGTATGATGGTGGACCCAACCAGGATTAAACCCCTGTGGTAGTAAGTGTATGTGCACTTTTTGTTAGGATTTCTATGAGAGGATTTACGACTGTGGTCTCCATGTCTTAAAACTTGTGTTGGGGCATGTACAAACGTGTGATGTTTGGGGTATGGCCGCTAAATGGTGGTGGGTTGTGGTTGGTATCAATGGCGAGGACAATTGACCATAAAAGTTTTATTCATAAATTATTTTTCATTTGCAACTATGCCGTTTGACTTATTCCACACATAAATTATTTTTTGTTTACAAATATGCCGTTTGCCTTATTCCACAAATAAACGAAACAATAGGGTGGGAAGAAGGGAGAGGATGGCGATAAGGCGCGGCAATGGCGGCCAGGGAAGGAGGGATAAATAATTAGAACAATTACTCCAAGTCTAAAAGAGCTATAGAAATCTCAGAGCAAATCACTGTTCCCCCCTGAAAAACACTGTTCCACCCATTTGATAAACAGGCGAAATAGCGGACAAAATCACTACTAGCTGTTCCAAAATGATTGAACCTGTGGCTAAAAACTGCACCCAAATTAAGACAATGTAGTTTCCATGGGACCAACTAGCTGACAACAGCAAGTGTTAAGCCTAGAGACAGTGGGTTTGGTTGGAACTTTCAACACTTGTGTGGTTGATCGATAGCAGCAGCAGCAGTCTCTGGTCCATGCAAACGCTAGCTTGGACTCGATCCTTTGACAGATAGTACCGAACCTAACGACACACATGATTGTTGCTGCTGTGTTTGCTGCTGGCTTTGTTGTTGTTGATGTTGGTCCAACGCCACAACACCAAACCTAACAAACAAATTAACTTTTAGGAGGAGGAGTAGTCTTTTACTGTTGATGATGAATGCATGTTTTGGAAGGAGGGTGATCGATCTGATGATATGATAATATGCATGCATGATGATGATCAGAGAAATTCAGAGCTGGCTAGCTGCAGAAGATGCATGCATGCGCCCGGACTGCAGAGGAGTGTAGTAGTGACGATCGGACTACGGTTGAACATCATGCGTCGACAAATTCAAATCCAAAACCAAATTTTGCACCACTTCCTTGGACCTTTGTGGTAGTAGTTCTTGCTTGAATTGTGCTTCTGTTCGTTCTAGAAGAGGGCCTGAGTTGTTCTAGAAGGCATTGATCATTTGGTGATCAGGTTAACTATTGGTAGCTTTATTATTCTAATGTAAAAGTTTGGTATCATTTAGCGAGTCTAAACTTTCAATGTGTGACAGGGTGAAAAAATTGATCTAAACAGATCCAGAATCAGTATGTCAACCGCCTATTGAATTACATTGCTATGCTAAACAAAATGAAACTTTAGCATTTACATACGTACGTGCCTCCTTAGTTTATTATCCATGTTGATCGTCCTTTTTTTTTTATGTCACTGTAATTTTGTAGGGGACTTTTCCGGCAAAAATTTTGTAGGGGGCTGATTGTTCATTTGTATCTATGCATATCATAGGAGTGAGAGGTTGTTCCAACAAGAATTGAGAAGAGTAAACAAATGGTTATATTTTTTTTTGTCTAAATATTGTGAGAAAACGAGTATAGTTCATCTTTCTGGTCCCTTGATGAACAGAGAACTCTAATGTTGGCAAAGTTTAACTTCAACATTTCTTGATCAATCTAGCGACTTTGCTTGTTGGCAAAGTTTAGTAGGCCATAAAAAGTTTGTTGATGGTCATGTGCTCTACGACAATATTACTATGGCTAGTGGCTATAATCATTTGTCGTACTATAGCGGGTTAAGAGCTCGACAACAAAATAACTTTAACCAAATATTGAATCGCTCGTCACATTTTCATTTCTAGAGCTCCACGACAATAATACTTTAACCAAATTCCAAAAATGCTTAGCACAATTTAGGCAAACTAGCTGGACAATTGACGAGGATATATTTTTATCAGAAACTTGATTTATTGGCGCAAATACAACTTTAATATTTTCTTGGTCACACACCATTGATTTTTTTTTTTGGTAATAAAGTGCCACATGACCTTATTACTTTGAACTTGTCACACACTTGAGTCTTCCAAACATTAAACGATAATAATACTTTGAACCGAGCGCTACAGTTTTTAATTTCATGGAACAAGTGTTACTTCAATATTTTCTTGATCAAATTAACTAGCTAGAGGCGCCTCTCTTTGGCAAAGTTCAGTGTGCCATAAAAAATGTTTCTTAGTGATCCAGTGTTCTATTCCAATATAATTTTGGCCCGTTGCTAAAATTATTTCATGATCCCACAACGAAATTGTCGGTCGCTAATTTTTTTAATAGTAGATATTAAAAGCTCCACACAATAATATTGCTTTAGCCAGTTTCTAGAAGTACATGATATTATCAGTCTAGCTAGAGGCTTAAATGATTTATCGCTCTATAGCAAATTTCAAGAGCTCTATATATAATATTACTTCAGCTGATTTTTAGAGCTACAAGACTATCGCTTTAGCCAGAGGCTAGAACCATTGGTCACACTATGGTAGATTTCAAGGTCTCAATAACAATATTACTTTAGTCGGTTTCTAGAGGTACATGTAAATATTACTCTAACGAGAGACTAGAATCATTTATCGTACTATTAAAAAATTTCAAGAGCTCCACAGCAATATTATTTTAGTCGATTTTTAGAGCTACACAATAATATTACTATAGCTAGAGGCTAAAATCATTTGTCGCACTATAACAAATTTCAAGAGCTCCACAACAATGTTATTTTAGTCATTTTTTAGAGCTACACAAAAATATTACTGTAGCCAGAGGTTAGAATCATTTTTCACACTAAAGCAGACTTCAAGAGCTCCACAATAATATAACTTTAGTCAGTTTTTAGAGCTACACGACAATATCACTCTAGCCAGAGGCTAGATTTTTTACTATAGCAGATTTCAAGGCCTCCACAATAATATTACTTTAATCTGTTTCTATAAGTACATGATAATATCACTCTACTCTAGTCGGAGGCTAGAATCATTTATCGCACATTAGCATATTTCAAGATCACATCCACAACAAAAATTCATTTGTCGCCCTACAACAGAATTCAAGAGCTCCATGACAAATTACTTTAACCAAATGCCAAAAATCGCTCTTCACAGTTCGGTCGGTTCGTAGAGCTCCATGACAAGATTTACTTTAATCTGACACCAAAAATGCTCACCACATATTAGGCAGGATTACCGACAAACACATTGTGTTTTCCCAATGCATCCATGACTTAATTCCGTGACACAAATGCAACTCAATTGTTTTTCTTGACCACAAACTATCAAAAAAAAAAAAGGTTTAGAGCTGCACGACAATATTACTCTAGCCAAAGGCTAGAATCGTTTGTCGCATTATAGCAGATTTCAAGCGCTCAACAACAATGTAACTTTGGTCAGTTTTTAGAGCTACACGATGATATCACTACTCTAGCTAGAGGCTAGAATCATTTGTCGCACTACAGCAGATTTCAAGACCTCCACAACAATATCACTGTAGGGTGTGTTCTGGAGAAGGGGTTGGGAACCTCTCCCACGTGCACGAAAAATGGATGGCCTATTAGCATATGATTAATTAAATGTTAAATAAATAATGTTAAAAAAGAATAAATAAGATTTTTACACCAACTTTCTATAGTTTTTTGTTCAAGAAACATAATGTTTAGCAGTTTAGAAAGAGTAGCGCGCGTAGAAAACGAAGGAGTGGGAAATAAGAACATTGACTTCTGAATGCATCCTTTAGTCTATTTCTAGAGGTACGCGACAATATCACTCTAGCTGAAGGCCATAATCATTTGTCGTACTATAGCATATTTCAATATCTCCTCAACAATATCACTTTAACCGGCTAGAATCATTTGTCGCACTATAGTAGATTTCAAGAGCTTCACAACAATACGAACATTAGTCGGTTTCTAGAGACACATGAAAATATTACTATGCTCTAGCAGGAGGATAAAAATCATTTGTCGCACTATACCAGATTTCAAGAACTCCATACAAAATCACTCTAACCAAACGCTAGAAATCGCTCGTCACACTTCAGTCCCGGTTCCTAAAGCTACGCAACATTATTACTTTAATCCGGTACAAAAATACTCCCTCACACTAACCAAACGTGCTCCAAACATCCACGAACTCACCTCGATTACTAGGCGCAATTTGCCAACTCGATCGCGCCATTAAAATTTGCACGGTAGAAGAGGAGTAGTAGTTGTCACGTTGGCACGCACGAGTGGATGGATGCACGAGCGTACGTCGCCTCGAAATGGATCCACGGTCACACACACTGGCTGGCACCGTCGCACGCACTTGGACTGAACACCGGGCCCCACATTCTGACACACCCGCATCTTTTGAATATCTCTATATGTATTTTTTATATTTATACAGTAGTATATATAAAAAGAGAAAAAGGAAAATAGAAAAAGTGGGAAAGCCAAGCTGGTAGTGTGACGACTGAGGAACTAGCTAGATCCAAACGCCGCGCAAAAAAAAAAAAAAGAAAAAAGAAAAAAAATGCCGGTCAAAGTGTCAAACCTGCCACCCCCACGTGGGCCCCACCCCCACCTCCCCCCTTCCCTCTTATACCCACCTCCCCCCACACCACACGCCATTATCTCCCACCTCCACCCCACCACCACCACCACCTCGCCGCCGGCGTCGCCGCCGCCGCAGAAGCCATGAAGCAGTGGAGGTCGCTCGTCGCGCTGCACTCCTCGGCGCCCTCCTCCTGCTTCCCGCAGCCGCCCGCGCCGTCGCCGTGCCCCTCCCCGCCGCGGGAGGAGGAGGAGGAGGAGGAGAAGCGGGAGGCGGCGGCGGTGAGGCTGGTGGGGAGCGACGGGAAGGTGAGGACGTACAGGAGGCCGGTGACGGCGAGGGAGCTGATGCAGCAGCACCCGCGGCACCTGGTGTGCCGCTCCGACGCGCTGCTCATCGGGGAGAAGATCCCGGCGGTGGCGCCCGGCGAGGTGCTCGAGCCGGGCCACGCCTACTTCCTCCTCCCCGCCCACCTGTTCCACTCCGTCCTCTCCTTCGTCTCCCTCGCCTCCTCCCTCCTCCTCCTCCTCTCCGCCTCCTCCGCCTCCGCCGCCAAGAAGCAGCAGCAGCGGCCGTTCGAGCTCCTCCGCACCGCGTCCGGCACGCTCCAGATCAAGTTCTCCGACGACTTCCTCCTCGCCGCCGACGACAAGGTCGCCGACCTCGCCGCCACCAACCCCCCCGTGCTGCGCGGGGACAAGAAGCTGGAGAAGGAGTACGAGGAGCTCGTCGGCTACAGCAAGGCGCGGCGGTGGTCGCCCAAGCTGGACACCATCCAAGAAGTCGTCGCCGCCGCCGCCGGTGACACCGCCACCGCCGCCGCCACCGCCACCACCACCAGGAGATCATCCAAAGGTCGAGGCCTCCCCTTCCTCGGCAGGCTCGGCAGCCGCCGCCGGCGAGAGGCCGCCGCCGCCACCACCACCACCACCCTCGTCTGCGGCAATGGCGGCGCGGTGGCGTGCTCCGGCTAGGCTAAAATCAATTAATTAGTCTCCGGGAGGGTAATTAACGGGGGTGATTAAGATTAAGCTCGATCCGAGTTCAGTTTAGGCGATGATGATTCAGCTGCAGCTTCGACTGCAGCTGTGTCCGCATTTGTAATTACAGAAAAGTTTTGGTGCTAATTTGTACATGGTTTTTCGTTGCATTCTGATCAGAAAAAAGAAAAGAAGAAAAAAAAAAGCAAGGCTGCGTGGTGGCAGGCAAAATTTCAACTCACTTTTGCTTTCCCCTTTTTTCAGTTTCTGGTTTGTTTAAACTTTAAACTGCTTCCTCCCCACATTTCACATCCTGTGTGCGCGCCCATCGAGTCCAGCAATACAGTGGTATCCAAATTTCCAAAACTGATTACAAACAATTTTGTAGGCATGAATACCATAATTTTCATAGCAAATTCAAATTCCACTTGGCATAAACCATTCAAAAATATTTGGATCGTTCAGTGCACACACTCACTCACACCGAGATCTCTGCAGCTAAACCGCACGTAGCACAAGCCTTGGTCAAACTGCAAATGCTGTGCATAATTCAAGGCACGCACGCACGCACGAATTTTCAGGTGCCGTTTTACCCAAGCAAAGTCAGACGGAATAAATCGAATTCGAATACAAATCCAGTCAAAAATGCTCATCATGACGGTCGTTAGGCCAAAAAGAAAAGAAAAAAGTACGTAGAAAAAAAAAGTCCAAATCACTATGGCGTATATTACGTTATGCCGTTATTAACCGGTGTTCCAAGCGGATCAAAACAGTGAAAGATTCGAATATGCCTCTACGCATTACGTCATCTTGTTCCTGATTAGTGCTAAGTATCTTTGTTAGCTAAGGTAATTAGTAGTAACTTTTGACAGTTGTTGTTAAGTCAGTAATTATTTCGGTCAGTTACTGTACACTGAAACGCATGTGTGGCATGTGACGCGTGCGTTTGTTTCCATGAGAGATGTCGAGATGGGAGCAGTTTGACCGGGGTCAAAATTAAAAGGCAAGATTGAATTGAAAAGAGAAAAAGAAAATTAAAAGAAAGAGGAGAGCACGTTCTCCGAGGTTAAAAAAAGATTGAGAAATTGGGGGCATGATACTTCCAGCTCACTGATCCTAGCTCCCGGCTCCGATTCAGATCCAAATCCGGCGCGCTAATCACACGCTCTAATTAAGCACTAATCCACTTTGATTAGGGCTTATCTAATGGCAGTAGCTGGTCAAAGCCGTGACACTATCATGATCCCCTTTGCTTTTATTTTGATTAGAATTTGGTGTGTGTGTGAGAGAGATGAGAATGCCGGCAGGTGGGTCCCAGTCCACAGCCTGTCAATGTTGAGACTAATGGAGTAAGTGTGAGCTAGAGAGGGCCTATTGCTATATTTTGTTATGCAATGACAATTGGATCTAGGGCCCACCGCCGGTGAATTTTGATATGAAACTTTGTGAAATTAGAGGAGGTGCTATATATTAATATTGTATAGTATTAGTTTTTATTTTTGTCGGAGCTGGTTAACATTGTGGGTAGTCTCGTGCGATCGTATTAATTTCATGTGAATTTTCAAGACGCCAAGGCTCTTTGCTCTATTTTGATATTCTTTTTATCTGTTTATTATGATGGCAGAGTTGTAATCTCCCGTGTCATTTAATATAATATGTCCGGTTTCAATAACGAGTATTGACTAATATTTACACGTGGCGACTTGAGTGTGGTGGTGTTTGTTTGACGGGGAAAAAACCGGGAATCATGTGCACTAATTGAGTGTGCTAATAAGCTGGTCAAAGTTGGTACTCTAGATGCAGGGTAAGACTTCTCCTTTGCTTGCCTTGAACTCCTTCATTATTATCAGTAGGAAATTGAGCAAGTAGCTACTATTGCTAGCGGTGGGACATTAGCTAAGTTATGAGCTAGCCATCGATGGCAGGTGGGCTCGGGGTGTAAAATGTAATTAAGGTCTTGTTTAAAGGAATTGTAGATCACACGAAGTAGATGGTAAGTAGCCAACTGATAAGGAAAAAAAAAAAGGGTTTTGAAGAACTTATGGTTTTTTTTTCTTCTATATATTCGTTCATTTCTAGATTTTTCAACCATTAGATTTTACGACCTAAAGTAAAATTTAGGCAATATGAGAGAATTGGGATTCAATGGATGTAGCTATTAGAAACTCCTTTAAACATGTCCTATATAAGGATCAGAGAGAAAAAAATTGACATTTTTCATAAAAAAATATAAGCATATTGAAAATTGAATACGAAACTTTAGGATTAAAACCACACCCCCTTTATCACTGTACTATCGGGCATCTTCTTATAGCACTTCCTATATATGTCGGTGTGAGAGTGTTAATCAATTAACACAAGCATCACAAATTTCGTTTGAACACAGTACCTAACTGTACACGTGGCAGTATCACTACTCAAAATTAAGATGGGAATTAAAATAAAACAATTAAGCATGTGGGCTCTAGACTATATAATGGCCTGTTTTTGCTTAGAAAGGTAGCAATGCAAGCAGTGCTACTCGCTTAGATGTCAGCACACACACAGTTTTGACCTGATGGTCAAAGATGGGGCCTTGGATCCGGGCTCCCAGCCACCATTATCTGCTCCATCACCCACATTTTTTAATTTTAATTAATTAATTAATTAATTAAGTGTAGGTTATAGTGTACTCCTACTAACGTCAGAGGAGAGTATCAACTTGTGCAATATACAACAGCTAGCACATCATCTAATTAGCTGTACTATCCGCATAGTCAATCAGTAGAGGGGCCATGCTAGAGTATTATATACAGATCTGTGATATTATCTTGGTAGCCAGTATGTAATTATATGAGATCTCTATGTATATATAGACTAAAGAGCCACTCATATGCATGATTTCTTACATGATGTGCAAACAAAAAACCAGGTGAAGCTTATATGATTAAGCTAGCTAGGTAGATCTACTTTGCTTGGATTTTTTATTTAGGAGTATTGCTTGTTGAGTTGTGGAGTATAAAACTACACCAATTTTGAAATTTAATATATAACTTCAAAATTACTAACTTGGTTTTCTTTCCTTAATTTATAATCACTCAGGTTTGCTTTGGAGTTTGGACCACTAATTAAAGGTAGAAATGTAAAGACCTTATCCTGAAATTATTTTTCGTTGCATTGGTTACGTATACTCCCTCCTTTTCTTTCTATAAGGTGTATTATAAAATCGAAATATCATTAAAAATATAATTCTATTGGAACAATTTTTACATACCAAATATATATATTCATAGTTTGAGTAATTAGTTTTGAATTTGTAACTTTATAATATTCCTTATATAAAAATAGTTGGAGTATATAACTTGTACTTACAGTAATTAATGCCAGCGGAATAGTAAGAAAAATATGCTCCTACAGTGTATGCTAGTCATCATATCAGAACAGGATAAGATAAAATGCCAGCTGACAAGATTTTGCTGGTATATCCATCCTTCACAGGAGTATTTTACTACACACGTACTGTGATGTTACTCTCAGGTTAAGGTAATTAATCCAGTGCCAGGGTAATTAACCAAGGATGAAGGGGACAATGCAAGGTGTGGATTGCTTGCCACGTGTACAGCACTCATGGTCAATGGTGGGAAAGGGTTTAACTGGGGACAAGGTAGCGGTCAGAACGGGGTTTGTCCCAGAGAGGATAGGCGACCAATCAGCGAGCAACACGTATACGTTTATCTCTTTACCTTTCCCTTCTTGGTTTCGGGCTAATTAACGGAAGAGGAATGCAGGATTTAACATGTGCACGTTCAGATAGTCAAAGTCAATTACTCCCTTCATTCTAAAGGCACGACTGCTTTTTCTTTTTAGGGTGTTTTATAATACAAGATGTATAGATACATGTAATTAACTAACGCATCTCTCTCCTAAATTCGTTATTTAGAGTCTTGATCCTTAATATCTATAATCAGGGCCGTTGGTAAGTGTGTCCACCGAATATAGCCCCTAGAAATTAATGCCTTATTTTTATTTTTTTAATATATTGTAATATGTTCCAAAGAGATATGTCGTACTATAGCAGTAGTCGTTAATTCATTCATTTGTACCATCCTTGAGAAAATTATGATAAACCATTTGGTTCATTTCTGCACCCTTAAAAAACTTATGATAAACCATTTGGTTCATTTTTGCACCAGAGAAACCATCCTGATTTGGTTTAGACTCGTGACGACGATGTTTAAAATGCCCCCTGTGAGGTTGAAAGTTGAAACTCTGGTCTCTGCCTCTCTAGAGAAGAGACAACCAGCGGTAAGCCGGAGGAGCGCACTGCTGATGCTGCGAGATTAGACAATAGATCGATGGATATGCATCCATCCATTCATCCATCGGTGGAGTTTGTGCGCGTGCGCTTACACGGATAGACTGGACATTAGTACGACACGACACATGGACCGTGCCATTGTTTTGCACTCCATGGATAGGTACGATACTTCTCGATTACTGCCCCGTCACAAAATAGTTGTTTGAATTTTTCTTAGTCAAAATTTTTTTTAAGTTTGATCTAATTTATAGAGAAAATTATACGACACCATCAAACTAGTTTTATTAAATTTAATATTAAATATATTTTGATATAATGTTTGTTTTGTATTTAAAGTATTACTATAGCTATAAACTTGATCAAACTTATAAAAAATTTAACAAAGAAAAAAAAATCAAACGACTTAGGACATAAAACAAAAAACAAAGAAAGTAGCAATAAAAGATCATATATGATATATTTTAGTCATGGAAATCTGAACAGGAATCGCTTGCGCGCGTGTGCGTACAATGCTATGATAGTGATAGGCGTGCGTGCTCTCCTTCAGCTCCTGCTCCCCACATGGCCATGGTGGTGGATGATGCTCCTTCAGCTCCAGCAACCACTACTCACCACCAGTGGCCTAGATGCAGCTACAAACTGCGCCCGTGCTGTGCCATCGTTTGACCGAGACCGACCAAATTTTTTGTTAACTAGTAAAAAGCATAACCACGAGCTCCAGTTAATTAACTGGTCTACTCCTCCTGCACTTCCTACCGATCGAGTAATTGTCGATTACTAGTGCTGTCATCCCTTAACTGATGACTAACTAAGCAACATGATTAAACAACGTGTACGTGGTGACTTCGTTAATATCAAGATATGTCAGTCTAATCTTCTAGAGATGTTTATAGGGGTAGGATTTGCGTATTTGTGTTCACAGGGATGATGAGTGTGCCCGTGTTATTAGCGTCTACATTTGCACTGTGTTTTTTTTTTAAAAAAAAAATCAATGTGTCTGTTGCTCACGCCATTGCACCGTTTTGGGCTGGTCCATGGCCTCGGTTGGATTCTACATTGAAGGAGGAGGAGGAGGCCTTCAAGTGTTGAGCCCAAAGGCAGCAAGGGCCAGAAATTTTGGGCCTATATTGGGCCTAATTTACCAGATAAGGTCGTCACTCCCTTAGTTGATAAAGTCCGCTTGAGATACCTCGCTGTGGGTCAACTTTCATTAGCATCAATCGTAAAATATCGTACAAAGCGACCCACTACTCTCAAAACCAGTGTTAATCATGTCCCTCGATAATTTGGACAGTGATTTCGTTCTTTATCCTACGTGATATACTCCATCCGTCTCTAAATATTTGACGCTGTTAACTTTTTTAAACATGTTATACCATTCGTTTTATTCAAAAACTTTTGTAAAATATGTAAAACTATATGTATAGAAAAAAGTCAACGAGTATTAACTAGGGGTGTGTTTGGTTCACGGTCATGCATGGATAGGATATGGCCATCCATATTTTGTTGGATATGGTGATCCAATTTTTTGTTTGGTTTGTATGGATATGACGATCCAATTTCTTATTTAGTTGGAGGGATATAGCATAGATAGGAAAAGTCAAAAGTTAATGGGACCCATTTGTCATATATATTATTTTAACAAAATATAATCATCCGAGATCTT
Source organism: Oryza glaberrima (assembly GCF_000147395.1). Lineage (NCBI taxonomy): Eukaryota > Viridiplantae > Streptophyta > Magnoliopsida > Poales > Poaceae > Oryza > Oryza glaberrima. The sequence continues at coordinate 18,441,001 of NC_068336.1, read as the reverse complement.
GTTTTAAAGATTTAATTATAAAAAATATAATGGTGTAATCAAATCATAAATTAGATAAACGGTTTAGGAGAAAAAATTATTTGGAGCTTGCTTAACAGGAAATCAAACCAACCACAGCCACTCGGAATAGAACACATCACCCAATTCAAAACTGGATGGCTTCATCCAGCCAAATCGGCCGGATGCACTCATCCAGCATATTGAGAGAATATTCCCTATTCCGGGCCACCCCATCCACCCGGCCCTCTAACCAAACACTACAAAAACTCGGGCGGCCATCTCCCATCCAGGCTCATCCACCCAACCAACCACACCCTAGGTCTTTGCGGCTACCTGGTGCTTGCAGAGCTACTGTCAAGAAAAAAAAAAGGGTGGGACCTATGTAGGGCCTTGAGCAATTCAACCCAGGGCAGCAAGGCCAGGAGTTTTGGGCCTCTAATGGGCCACTTGGTTCCATCCTCTGCTGAGGTTCACCTCGTCAGACATAGCGGCCTAATGTAGAGGAGTAATTTTCAGGTTCCTCTGCTGGTTAGGGTGTGTTCGGAGAGAAGATTGTAAGAATAAGTTCACCGGAGGTCCCTTTGACTTAAGGGCGAGATTTTTCTAGAAGGCCTTGTTCGGTTACACCCGGATTCAATCCGGGCCAGGAATGATAAGTATAGTAAGAAATTTATGATAGATACAATGAGAGACCGGGATTTATTCTGAGCTGGGAACCAATTTACTCATGATAGGGACAATAAGAGACCGGGAATCAACCCACTAGTCAAGAGGTGTGGAACTAATTTGGATGTTTTGTTGTACCTATCATAAGTAAATTGGTTCCCGTTCCGGAATAAATCCTAGTCTCTTATTGTATCTGTCATAAATTTCTTACTATACTTGTCATTCTCGGCCCGGATTGAATCTGGGCGTAACCGAACAAGGCCAAAATATGTACCCCTAAACTCACACAAACTGTGTACTTAAGGTCCTAGGCAGTATATATGGGTGGTTTCGCTCACATGGCATCCTAGTCAGAAAAAAAAAGTACGTGGGGGCCCACATGTCAGCTGCACATCTTTTTTCTTCTTCTCCTTCTTTTCTCTCTTCTCTTCTTCAGTGAGGGAGGCCGGCGGCCGACGGGCGGAGCAGTGATGGGCGGGCGGTGGGAGAGCGTAGCGGTGGGCCTGCGAGGAAGCGGAACGGCGGCGGGCAAGCACGGTGGGGGAGTCGGGAGAGACAAAGCGAGACCGGAGACAGGACGCGAGACCGGGGGAGAGAGAGAGAGAGAGAGGAGGCCGACTGGCGCCGGCGTTATCTCCCGGCTGCGCGAAGACGATCCTGGCCAGGTCGAGGTGCGGGTAGCGGTGGAGCACGGCACACTGTGCACCTCATGTCCTCCCTGCCACGCTCGTACGCATCTCGTGCCTTCTCCGCCAGCGCGCCCGTCGCCGCCGCCTTCGTCTCGGCGAGCTCGAGCTTGGCCTTCACGTTCCACTGCTCCTCAAGCAACACGTCCGCCTCTGCGCCGGCGTCGCGCTCCCACGCTCTCATGTAGTAGGTTGAGGCGATGACGTCGCCCGTTTTGGCGATGACGAGCTCGCTCTCCTGCGATGGTATCACGATGCCCTGCACAGCTGCGTCACCACCTTCCACTCGCCTTCCGCCGTACGGCACTATCTGGCAGCAAACCACCAGTTCGCCGCCTGCGGCCGTGCTCGCCTTTTGCCAGCCGTCCCGCTATCGTGCTTGCCCGTCGCTGCTCTACCGCTGTCCCCTACCTGCTTCGCCTTCCGCTCGCTTCCGACGAAGGGGAGGAGCACGACGAGGACGGGGTTGCTCTGACCGCCGCCTCGTAGTGGCAGACAGTGTGGGTGGCGGCGACGCAGGAGCCGGCGGGGGGCATGACGGCGAACTCATCCGCTGTGGTCCGCCCGCCGCCCGCCGCCGCTCCGCTGCTGCGCAGGCCCGCCGCTGTGCTCGCCCGCCAGCCGTCGGCCTCCCTCGCTGAAGAAGAGAAGAGAGAAAAGAGAAGAGAAGGAGAAGAAAAAAAAAATTGCAGCTGACATGTGGGCCCCACGTACTTTTTAAATTTTTTTTGTTGATTAGGATGCCACGTCAGCGAAACCACTCATATATATTGCCACATGACCTTGAGTGCACGGTTTGTATAAGTTTAGGGGTATACATTTCTCGCTGTCAAGTTGAGGGTCCTCCGTTGAACTTATTCCAAGATCATGTAGTAAGCAACACAACTGGTTAGGGAATAAACACACGTGAAAAAAGAGAGAGTAGAAGTTAGGTCATCTAATTGTCTTAAACAGTTTAGCAACGAGGACGTACAGTTTAGTAGTTTGAATATAAATTAAGACTATAACCTTAAAAACTAGATTTATTTGGCTTTTTTAAAGAAAATCTTATATAATAATCTTGTTTTTGAAAAAAAAAACCATCTACCCATACACAGCATTACAATAAGCCCATATGCAGCAGCTCCGTCGAAAGGATGATGACTTTTCCTTTACACAAGAAGAGATTTTTACAGCTTAACATGGAGAAGAAGAAAAAAATCCAGAAACAAACTAAACATTCACAATTGATCTTGCTCACAACAACCCGACATGCTCACAAATCCACAAGATCAATTCATTGTTCCCGTCCTGGCGATTAAAGCATTCACAGTTAATTTACAGATCGAATCCAACTCTTTCCTTTTCTTTTGATGAAAAGCAGAATTCAATTCAACTTGTGAATTTGTGATATGCGACGCAAAGCTCAAATCAATTTAGCAGAATTCATCATCTACAAGTAGCGAGTCCCGGGTTGGGGGTACAAGCTGTACGGCGCTCCCGCCGCTTCTTGATCCGGCAACCACGCCGCCGGCGGGGGGTAGCACGGCACGCCGGGCGGCGGCGGACGCGGCGACATGTACGACGGCAGCGCACGGTCCACCGAGCGATCGCAGCATGGCGCCGATCTTGGCAGTGGTGGTGGATACTGCGATGAGGCTGACTCCGGCGGCGGCGGTGGCGGGTAGGTGCTCGTCGGAGAGGGGAAACTGGGCGCCGGGTAGCCTGCCGGCGGTGGCGGGTAGAAGTTGCTCGGTGGTGGCGGCGGGTAGCCGGCGATGTACTGCGACGGAGGAGGCGGCGGCGGGTAGCTGCTGTTTGGTGCGAAGCTTTGCGTCAAGTGAGGCGGCGGCGGCGGCGGCGGTGGAGGAGGAGGGTAGCTGCTCGGCGGCGGCGGTGGGTACAGTGAAGCTGACGGTGTCGCGGACAGCGATGGCAGCGGCGGGTAGCTTGCCATCGCCGGAGGCGGATACGGCGCACCCGACGGCGTCGTCGTCGTCGACGTCGGCGGTGGCGCGCAGCAAGAGGAGGAGATTGGAGTTGGATGATCCACCTGCGGCTGCTGGTACGCGCCGCCGCCGGTGACGGCGAAGGTGAAGCTGAGCTTGCCGTTCGCCTTGCCGTCGGGGGCGCACACCTGGTAGCTCACGTGCCTCGGCGCCGCCGCCGCGCCGTCGCCGCCGGCGACGGCGAGGTCTGCCAGCGGCACGGACACCTTGCCGACGAGCTTGCTCCCGAGCAGCGGCACCTGCGCCTTCACCTCGAACTGCAGCATACCATCCCCGGCGGCGGGGAGGTCGAAGGCGAAGACGGCGGCGTCCCAGTCCGGGTTCTCCCCGCCGTCGGGGTCGCCGCTCGTCTTCTCCCGGCGGCCGGCGAGCGACACGGCGGCGTAGAGCGGCGGCTTCTGGAAGGGGACGAACGCCTTGACGCCCCTGCAGGAGATGGACCTGATGGTGACCCGCCGGCCGCCGCCGCCGCTGCCGGCGGTCGACATGGCCTCCGAGAAAAATCTTTCTTGGAAAGAATTGGGATTTTGAGCTTGGAGATGGATCGATTTGTGGCTGATGGGATCTTGGTGGCTAAAGATTTGACCTTGTGCTCTTTTGTTTATTTGGATGATATTGGATCTAGGTGCAATCAATCAATTGGGGAGCAGATAGTATATGCTGTTACTGTGTTCTTTGGCTGCCTGATTTTTAACTGTTCCTAATATTTTTTTTTACTTTCATTTCTGGATGCAATAAACAGGAGGCAAGTGTGTTTGCGTGTGTGATATATATTTGCATATGTAATTATATAAAAAAGCACTCAAAATGCTGCAGTCTCTCTCAAAGAAATCAAGTTCGTTCAGTACTATTTTAGACCCCACAAAGCAAGAAAAATTGTCTGATAATGCAGTTGGTTGTCTAATTTTCTTCTTGCTTTAGTCATTGCACCACCTGTCTCTTTCTTCTTTTCCCCAATTCCACACTCATTTGATATTTGGTAGCCGTACTATGTTGTGACTGTGAGAGGCCACCATACATACACTATATTAAAGCAACATTTGCCAATAAGAGTAGAAGCTGTTTTACCAGGAAATTGGATAAGCTGAAACCCATCTAACCATTTGTGATAGCACAAAGCCATAAACTGATGTGTACAGGCCCATAGATCACAAAACCCAATGTAGCACAAACCCAATCCAACACAAGAAAAAAAAACAACGAAAAATTTCGTACCAATGCTTAACGCTTTGGAGCACATGGACAAAATATTCATAATCAAGAGATGAACACGTCCAACCATGCTGTTGCATCCTATGAATTAGTACAATGGCAAACTAAGTGAAAGACATTACACTACTTGATTATGAGAGCACTGAAGGGATATCTTCAAGGACAAGGTTATTTCATCTATCTTACCAAACTCTTTATATATATATATATATATAACACAACTCTTTCCATCTGTGTTTCCAACTCTTATCTTCACAAACCTCCACCACTTATTATCAATTATGCCAGAAGTACCCCCCCAAAAAAATGCCAGAAGTACACTATTACCACTTATCACCCATACATTTTGAAACAACCACAACGTTAATCAAATAGGGATATGTTAATGAGACATCTCTGGGGGAACAGGGAATTTAAGATCAACATGGGAGCGTGGAGTAGGTTGGGTCCAAAAGGGGGAACTCCAACATATTCAGCATGGCTTTCAAGGGGGACATGAATAGAAATCCAAATACCCAATAGTTGCAAGTCTGAAATTGATTGATACTTTATTCAATGGTTCTTATTTCTAGTGTTTGCACACGATAGTATGCAACACCTTATTACTAGAGTACATGTAACCAACGTTTGATCAACAACAACCACAAGAAGAGAGTTGGAAGTTGACAGGGGCCATGTTGCACATGTATGGCATCTGCATCGCCATGTTCATCATCATCTGCTGCTGCCCGAGTCCAGCACAAATAACTTGTTGCATGCTCTGCATCATCTGGTAACTGGTGTCACAGTTGCACTGAGGCACCATGCCTTGCAGCTGCATGCAACATTGCTGCTGCAGGAGAGCCATTGGCTGTGACATGAACATGGCTGTGGAGCTACCCATGCCCAACGTTTGCATCATGTACTGCCTATACGGATCCGTGGTGCCCATGGCTAATGTTGCTGGGAAATACTGCATAGTGGTGATTGCAGTAGTGGCACTTGCAGAAAGAGCAATTAAGGCAAACAGGGCAAATATCTTGGTGGTGTATGCTGCCATTGCTGATTCTACAGTACTAGCGTTAAACAAGATCCTAGATGGTGTAGACAATATTGTTGAGGGTGATGGAATGATGGTTGCCTTTGCCTAGGGGCCTATTTATACATGCTAGTAGCTGTGTAAGCTTGGAAAAAAATTGGCCTTTGCAAAACCACCTAGTGGACGCCACATAAGCTAGAAATCATGAAACATGAGAATTATTTGGACATTTATCCAACCAATACTTTGGAATATCTAAACAAAGATAGTTTTGCCAATGCTTTGGTGCGTGGAAAGAAAATATGTTGATAAGGCTGTGCCAGATTGCTTTGGCATTTTGCAAAGTTAAGTTAGCAGTTTTGTAAATTATGAGCTAGGTAAAGAATCTTTTAGAACTGAATTTGTATGGGACTTGTAGAATGTGTTACACAAGTCACAACTTACACAGATAACAATTAAGAGTATGAGTCATTGCCATATGTGAATGATTGAGAAGGTAAACTTGGATCTTTGTAAATGTACTTTAATAGCATACATACATATGCAGTTTGGCATGTATTTGGAGTTTTGTTAACAAGAATTGGAAGTAACGAACATTGCTATAAAGGGAAAGAAGTAAAGGAGAAACAAATTTTGGGTCCATCCCAAAAAATAAAGCAATGATTAGAGTTTGGCCATACTCTTTGCTATCCTACTTTCCATGTATCTAGTCCTTTATCTTACAAATAAAGAGAAATGAGGAAGTAAACATATTTCATGTATTCATATTATGACGAGACACATTTCTTAGGCAGACACTACTGACACTATGCAAGTATGAAGTTGCATTATTTTCAAATTTAACTATGTCATAATTATCCAGTTCAGAATCTTCATGCTTTTAGTTGCATTATAAATTGGGATGGAGAACTATACAATGTCCATGTTCATAATCTTCATGCTTTTAGTGCTATAGTAATAGAGTTGTTCCAAATATGATGTATAGAAATTTTCATCCTGGATTGAACAAACACTACTAAAAAACGAATTTCCTGTACGAGCCCCTCGTTAGATTCCAGACGGTCCATAAATGACCGCGTCTGGAAAAATCATCCTCCCATTTTTGCATGCGGACCCTTAAGAGGACCGCACACGAAAATCGATTTTCGCGTGCGGTCCTCTTATCATCCTCCCATTTTTGCGTGCGGACCCTTAAGAGGACCGCACGCAAAGCCTATTTTTATAGGCGGACCTCTCAAGAGACCGCATGCAAAAATAGAATTTCGCATGCAGGCATCTTAAGAGCACCGCACACAAAAATACCCTCCCCCTCAGGCATTTTTCCCTCTCAACCACTTCAAAAATTTCTATCTTATCCTCTCCAACTACTCATCCTTATCCTCATTTCTTCTATCTCTCTCATCTCTCATGGGCGGCGGCGGCGCGGCCTCGCACTCCCCCGGTGGCGGCCGGGAGCGGTGGCGAGCGGCGGAAGCGCAGCCTCGCGTGCAAGCTGCGACCGGGACCGGCAGCAGCGCGGCCTCTCATGCGCTCCCTGGCGGCGGCGCCCCTCGCCCGCCCGGATCTGGAGGCGGTGCCCCTCTCCTGCCCGGATCCGGCTGTGGGCGCCGGCGACGCGGCCGGGAGCGGAGGCGGGCTCGGGAGCCGGCCGCGGCGGCCGATTGCGGCGGAAGTGCGGCGACGCTGACAACGACGACGACGGATGACGGCGATGACGATGATGGCGGATGACGACGGCGACGACGACGACAACCACGAGGAGGACGTCAGCTTGGGTTAGGGTTTGAATATTATTTTTTTGGGGTTTTTTTTCGTGCGGGTGACATAAGCCACACTGATTTTCGCGTGCGGGTGCATCGTCCGCACGAAAAAAATCAGATTTTTGCAGACACTTTGGTGCAGACAGGCAGGAGATCCGCATGCGAAAACCCTTTTCGACTGCACGGAAAAATTGTTTTCGTAATAGTGAAAAAATCAACCCCACTCCGAAGCCATACAACAACTCACAAATTGCAATCGGGTTCAATGTGGTCTACCAATCCAGATGACTAGATTGTGATAAATCTAGGGTTACGGCTTCATAGAAGATAGAACTGATTCATATGCTCAAGTGTATGAGTATTGTTCATTGCTTGAGTAGATAAAAGTTCCAAGGACATGATTTTCAGTGAACTGGATGGAGAAAACTATTGCACATGTAAGATCAATATATTGCTGAAACAGAAAAGATCTATCGGACATGCTGGCAGGTACTAATGTACTATGAATAAACCATCCTAGCGAGTACTTATCTTGTTAACATGTTATATGTATACTAATATATGTATAGTGCCAGCTCATTGAACTCAAATACAACAACTATCGTTTGACATTTATCATGAATACTTTCAATGTGATCTTCCCTCAGCTAGAATGAAGTTTTCTTTCGCTCTCATGAAGTTACTCTACTAATGAGATGTATATGGTTGACAACTTGGCATGCATTTTCCAGTTTCACAACAATATGTTCATCAAGGTCCGCTTGCAACCTATAAGGGCTCTCGTATAGAAAAAAGTCATTTTTATAGTAGTGTCATAACCGGGGAGAAATATATACTACTAACACTATACCAAAATATAATAACTTTTAGCCGTGAATTATAGATAAGTATTTGTAAGGATTTGTAGCTAAGACTTATTTAATTTTGGAAGAAAGTACCTCTGTATTTAAATATACAATGTCCTAGGTATTATTTGTCTTTGGCATACAATTTTAACCACTACATGTATTATTAGAACATGGCGATAATATCCAACAGAACTATATATTATAGAAGTATTTATAAAAAAAATTGACCAAAAATGACTTATATGTTTGCAAGCTAAAGATTTTGAGAGCTATTGAAGGTAAAAAATGTAAAATTTTGACCAAATAAAGTTAAAAGTGTTATATTTTAAATATGGGGGGTACTTTCTTTTATATCGTCAATTTTTTACAACGATGATCATGAACTCTTCTATTTTGATCTTTGGACCATAAGGAATAATTACTCCTTCCAATTTGGAGATATTTAACCATTTGCCACATTTAGATGTGACAATTAACTTTTTGCCAGTGGACCACATATCATTGAGATAGGGGTGGCAAATAGTTATTTGCCAAATCTAAAAGTGGCAAATAGTTAAAAGCCCCTCCAATTTGTCCTCGCCAAGGATTATATCAGATCATGAGAGCCTCTTAACGTCTGTTTTTTTCCCTCAAACACACAGTAAAGTTAAGCTTCATTTCGTTAAGAAAAGAAGAGAAAGTAAAGAGGAAAGGTCAAACTCAAAGAAACCTCTAAAAAAACAACCATAACACTTCTACAAACACGCCAGACCAGTAGAACTAGACCACTATGATCAGCACATTACCAACTAGATTAAGCATCTAGGGCGAGCGACTGAAGAAAGAGCTCATGCAGTACATCATGTACAGAAGCTCCAGCCCAATACCATAAGCTACACTCATAAGGGCAAGGCCAATGTATATGGTAAAATGCATAACAAGAGTAGGCCCATCCACAGATAGCAATAGTTAAGGTAATCTCTACAATGGTACTGCTTGTTTGATGGAAATAAGGTGGGTCCCGCTGGGTCCCACGGGAGAAAAAGAATACAGATCACTCCTAACCATCTGCTTGTTCGCGCGAGTGAAAAAAATCCCCATCCACTGTTGCTCTGTCCAATCCCCATTTCCTCCGCCTCAGATCCCCAATTCCTCTCTTCGTCGCTCCGCTCGATCCCCAAATTCTCCCACAGCGCATGCAGAGCTCGATCCCCAAATTCTCCCACAGCGCATGCACTGGATCCCCAATTTCTCCGACGATTGCTCCTCCCGTGGCTGCGCCAACGTCGCTGCTCCTCCCGGCCTCCCCTCCTTCGGCTGTGACCTCGCTGTGCCGCGGCTTCGGTGCCACGTTGCCGCGCGCGGCCTCACCCATCGATGACGCTGCGTGCGCGAACTACTCTGGCCGTGACGCTGCCAACGCATGCTTCTCTGTCTCGTCCGCGCCACAAACTTAAAGCTGCTCTCAACCATCAGCACCTACTAGACGGTCACCGCCCTCAACTTCGCCTACATCGTTCGTGAGTTCTGTGTTAGAGACAAGGTGATTGATTCCGTGGCCTCTCCTTTTCCGTGTTGTGGAATCTCTTCTTGCTTTTGGTTTGCCAGGTGATTAAATTTATATCTGTTTGTGCAAGTGCTGCTGCTGCTACGATTAAATTTGTCATCAAATATGTGCAAGTGCTGCTACTACAGATTCTTTTTCTGTTTGTACATGTATGCATCATGTGAATCGTTGATTTCGATCCCGATGGAATTTTCATAGAGTGTTTAGTTGTGCTCCAACAGATCCGAAATTAAAAAAAAATGACAAAAAAAACATGATATTTTCAATATGACTTGTGCTTGACTAATTAAGGCAATGGTACTGGTACATTACTCTTAGTGCATGAAAAAGTAAAGAGTCTCAGTTACTAATAAGAATAAATTGGACGACTGAAAGAAAAATGGAAAAAAGAACACAAGTTTCATAACACAAATAAACTCTAGTTTTGTTGTTGTTGACCACCATATTTCTGCCAAATGTGCTCCATCAAATCTGCCTTTGAGACGTCGATGGGTTGTTCGATCGCGAATATTCATGTCTGTGTCTAGGACCTCTGCAAATCCATGGATTGGCCCATGGTCGAGTCCTGCTAGTTGTACAGAAGATTGTGATTGCTCATATGTGTTGTCGTCAGGTATGTCATAATCGTCTCTTTCATCCTCAACTATCATGTTGTGCAAAATAATACATGCATACATGATATCAGCTAGTTCATCCCTTTCCCAAAGCCGTGCTGGGTGGCGAATTATGGCCTAACGTTTTTGCAAAACCCCAAATGCTCGTTCCACATCTTTCCTTGCTGATTCTTGGCATTGTGCATACAATTTAGCCTTGTCACGTTGAGGTATAGTAATTGATTTGGCAAATGCAACCCACTCTGGATAAATATTATCAGCTAAATAGTGTCCCATGTTATATTCTGTCCCATTGACAGTAAATTGAACACTAGGAGCTCTTCCTTGTAGCACTGCAGTAAACAATGGTGACTGATCCAACACATTGATATCATTGTTTGAACCAGCAGCACCGAAAAATGCATGCCAAAACCATAGGTCAGCAGATGCAACTGCTTCAAGCATGATAGTGGGTACACCATAATCACCACGTGTGAATTGTCCCTTCCATGCAACCGGGCAATTTTGCCACTCCCAATGCATGCAGTCAAGACCACCCAACATGCCAAGGAACCCATGAGCCTCTCATTGTTGAAGTAAACACTGGATATCTTGTTCATTAGGCTTGTGAAGGTATTGCTGACCAAATATATGTCTAACACCTTGAACAAAATTTATCATGCATTCCATTGCTGTGCTTTCTGCAACCCCAAAAGTCTCATCCATAAGGTCAGTTGGTGTACCATATGCCAACATGCGTATGGCAGCTGTGCATTTTTGCAACGGTGATAGACCAACCTTGCCAAATGCATCTCTTCGCAAACGAAAATATGGAGACCAAATGCCAAGAGCTTCAACAATGTGCAAAAATAGATGCTTTCTCATGCGAAATCTTCTACGGAACTGATCATCGGTATATAAAGGATTGTCGGAATAGTATTTTGCAAACAATTTGTTGTGGTCGTCTTGGTGATCTCTATTGATGTACCTTCGTTTGTAGCCCCCACGATGATTAGAATGACCAGCTTGTTGTGCTTGCATTTGAGCTTGAAGTTGAGCTTCAATCTCATCTTCAATCTCAGCTTCCATAGGATCATTGATTTCTTCCAAAATCAGCTCTTCAAGGTAGTCACTAGAGCTAGAATCATCTGACTCACTAGATTGATGTGGTGACTCGCTGGACATTTTTTTTTTTGAAAGTGGGAAGGCTGTTGAGATGAAGTTGAACAAAATGAGAATGGGTGTTGTTCTGCTGAACTACATTACCTATTTGTAGATGATACATTTTACAACGACTAGATTTATGTCAGATTTTTACAACAGCTATATTTTGCTAGCTTTTGTCAATATTTTTTTGCTAGATTTTATCAACATCCCTCTTGCTTTTGTTCTCTATTAATTATTGCTCATATGTATTCAAGTGGAGAAAAAAAAACAGATTGGTCATGGATGGAAGGAAAAACATCAACACCAACTAGATCCATGTGAAAAGGTGATTTCTCAAGTACTAAGGATATTGTAGTTTCATTCCATAGCTGTAATACACAATATTTATACAAATTACCATAACATAGCACAATACAAATAGGTTCACAGTACAAGCATCAACACAGTACATAATTTTAATATATGACAAGAATACTGACATTATAAAATAAGCATAATTGCTAACATTGCTTGCTGGTCATTTATTCCTCAGCAAGTTCTCTAGCTAATTGGTCCAACACATTTTCATGTCTCTTTAGTTTTGCTTCACTGAAGGTTGATGTATCCTTCTCCATCAATTTTAAATACATTTGGTATTTTTCTGCCCTTGCCTTCTCTATTTTTGCAATCGCCTTCTCTTTTTTTGCTTCTGCTCCAATCAGTGTTGCTTCTGCTGCCTTTAGCAATGCTGCTGCTTTAGTTGTAATAGCTTCATGAAAGAGAACCATATTTTGACTTGGCTTATCCCCTAAAGGTGATGGTGCACCTTTTCCTTTTTGCCTCTGTTTTGCTGCCTTCTGCCCCTCAGGGCGCTTCTCTTTGCGCTCTGTTTCCTCCTCTGTGTCTTGGTTCGACGATGAAGTATATGCTTCTGATTCAGAAATCTTGTTCCTCTTATTATGGCTACTCTCTTCAAGGACTCTACGCCATTTAGGTTGATCTTTAAGATCTTTCCACATATACTCCAAGGTGAAAGGTTTTTGGTTGTTGTGCTTTTTGTACCATTCATGGGCTTTCTCCATTATCATATCATTAGAATACCCACTTGTGAAAGTAGTTCTAGCTTTAGAATAAAATCCACAGAACTTAGTGACATCTCTCTTGACATTGCTTGGGGTTCCTTTTGTTCCCATTGCTAGGCATATTGCTGTTGAACTCTCTAGCTACAGCCTTCTAATAATGTTCTGATTTCTTGTCATTGCCTTTGATGGAATCAACTGAATTGTTCAACCAAGAACTCATTAGTCGTATATTGTCATCTTCAGTCCAATTGATGCGTGTCCCTCTTCTTCCTTCTTCACTGCTATCACTTGCCTCTTCAACCTCAACTACTTCTTTCTCATTATGTCTTGTATGACATGGAGAAGCTGATCCATGAGAAGAAGTGTTGGCTGCAGCCCCAATTGAAGTACTATATTGCATACCAAACTGTGATCTATTGGCTGCAAATCCAAATGCTTGGTTAGATGAGTGCACCAGATTTTCTTGAAGTTGAAAACCTTCCAAGCTTCCTGGAGTAGGTTGCCCATAATAATCTTGTTGCTGAGCACCTTGAAAGATTGGAGGGTGTCGATATGGCTGGTAGTTGCTTGGAGGACCAAAAGGATGGAAATTTTGGAGAAAACTAGGTCTGAAGTTTTGGGGATAACTTGTGGGAAATTGGGTAGAAAGGGAGTTTTGGGCATCACTATTTGTTGCTTGGCTTGAGGAACCTTGGTTGAGGAGGTTTGAGAAGTTTCCTTTGAAAGGCTTCATTTAGTATGTGGGGAAACTGAATAGATCAAAAATTGTTGTTCATCTCACTTGTTCCTCCTTTTGTAGGCAGCAGAAGAATGCTGGAGGAAGGCAACGGCTAGGAGACCAAATGAGCAACTCAAATGGAAGAGCAGCAACGGCTAGTAGTACTCGTTACTGTGTTTAGTAACTGACATGTATATTTTATTGGTGTGCACAGAAAAACAGTAAAAGTATTGTATTTTATAGCTTTGTTGCTACACCTTAAGCTTAAGGTGTACTTTGGTTGCATCGGACTTGTGGTCTGACTCCACAATGCTAAATGCGTTGTACTGTAGCAGTATTTAATGTCTAAGGTTACTTTCTAGTGTACATTGTGGATGCCCTAAGAGCTCCTCCACTGCAATGATAACACAAGCACACCCATCAACAATTTCTTAAAAGGTAAGGCACACACATAAGAAAAAGCATGAACTAGAACATGAAATTACCTTCCAGACTAAGGGAGGAAGAGAAAACCAACCTAGGATACAATGTTAATGCGGCACCTCTGCATTTCTTGATGTGTCCCAGTCCTAGTCCTGTATGTCTATCAGTTCTCTTTCTCATTGCAAGTTAATCCAATTTTTAGGTATCACAAAAAATAAGCTTGGAAGGTGCACACTAGCTATTAAGCCAACATATATATGCACAAAATTTCCATCTCTTCCTTCCCTCAAGTAAGCTGATTTCTTTTTTTTTTTCTGAAATCCTAAGAAAGCATCTCCTTTCTTCTTCCTTATAAAGAGTGAGCACTGAATTAATTTGGTTGCATCTATTAGGTCAAGCAGTAGAAAAGATGCAGCACATGGTTTGTAATTGAGTGCAGACTACACTGAGACAAGATAAGCATTTAGTGTCAGAAAACTCCATATGAGGTCTACAACGATTCCAACATTTTGATCATACTATAAATTATTTACATTTGTTAAATTGTGACAATGAAAAGGAAAAAAAAAAGAGAAGAACGTGGCCATGCATGCACGGTAACAAACTGGGAAGCATTATCGGAGAACTGACACACATATGACTTGGTGAGACTATTGGTATTAGTTTTTATTATAAATCAACACCAATGAGTGTGTTAGATGCCGATTCTTAATTTGATCCCGTCAAAAGGGATCATTTGTGTGAGAAACATTTCATAGGTGTCGGTTTTAAGTAAACTGGCACATATGAGGGCATTACAGATGTGGTGTTTAGGCTATCACAATACTTGCACCTATTTCTTGATGTGTCCCACTCCCACTCCTACTTCTCCATGTTTATCTCTACTCTATTTGCACTGCAAAATAAACCAATATATATGTGCCAGGAATCACGACTGTTCCATTCATCAATTACCTAAGGTGGTAAGTTAGACACTGTCACATTGCAAAGTTTACATGTAAAGGTATGGCTTATAAGGGAGAGGAGGTGCTTGCTATGGATTCCAGAGCTTACATGAGGGAAGGTAGAGATGGGACAGAATGGCATATATGAACATGTGTAAGCTTAATATCTAGTGTGCACAAGTTAACCTCCAAGTTCATTTTGTGATCGCTCAAAAAAATGGTTTATTTTGCAATGCCAAAGAGAACCGATGGAGATGGGATTAGGATTGGGACGCATCAAGAAATGCCGAGGTGCAAATATTAATATTGTAGCCTAATGTGGTTTCCTCTTCCTTAATTTGACAATCTGGAAGGTGATTTTTCCTATTCTAATTCAATGTGTTTCTTATCTATACCATACCATTTTTGAAGTAGCTGATGGACTTGTGTTTGTATTTTAGTTAACAGGAACGGAATGATCCTGTTGTGAAGTTCTACAATTCCGGAATCCAGGGCGTGAATGAAGTTCTTCGCTTTCACTTCAACGTGAATGAAGAGATCGGTTTATTAAGGATAGGGGAAATGATACGTTTTTTCCATTAATCCTCAAATTAAATGTGGACTATTTAGTACAATATTTTTCTCAAAATGAAGAAAAATAAAGAGCAAATATTGAAACTTGAGCTGATAAACTGAAAAAAAAACATCAATTAAGTAAAAGCCATCTTATTCAGCTTGAAAAATATCGCGATTATCTGAAGATCACATAAATGAATAGCCGAATCAATCCACGGATACTTTTTTAGGTGAAATGCATATCATAATTTATGATTCTTTTAGAAAAAAAAACTGAAAGAGTAGTCAAACAGAAAAAACCTATCAGATTAATTAAGTTATGAAGTCAATGAACCATTTTAAGTAATCAAGTCCCGAGTATTTGTTGCCTTCATCCAACTATTCTGCTCAGTGACATGAAAGGGCAATGGCTCTGTAATAAGTAGTAAGCACATGTCCAGCCATCAGCTGTTTGCAGCCTAAATACAGTTGATGACTAATCAAGTGAAATGCATTCCACTCCTTCCACCTGAAGAAATTAAATTCTCAACTGGGGGGATCTGCCTGGAACATTAGGTGTTGCTGTATTGAGAAGGGATCAAGGATTCGAACTCGAGACGTCTAGATGCTTTTTGCAAGATTTTAGACAATGCTTGCTGCTTCCAATTGCATGCACTTGTTTCCTCAAATTTCAGAATTCGATGCGATGTTTTGTTGCCTGACGTCCTCATTCTGTCATGCAATTGAACCATACTGTAAAATAAAGAGCAATTTTACGGTTCTTAAGGAGGTATCATGAAGTACTATTTTTTCTATTGTAAATTTGGTACCTCATGATACTTAGGTACTATGAGGTACCAAAATTTACACTAAAATTTTGGTACCTCATGGTACCTTCTCAAGTACCGTAGAATTACTCTTAAATAAAACTCGTCTAAGGACCAAACCCATGAATGAATCTGAACACCTGATGCTTATCTTTTTTTTATACCACTATGGTCTTTTTTTTTGTCGTCACCATTTAACAGATGTACTCCCTCTGGTTCTATATTAATTGACGTTTTGGACAAGATTGAGATTAAACTTTTATAACTTTGACCATCAATAACTTTAAAAATATTTAGTTTAAAGAAACTAGAAAAACATATATAGATTTGTCTTTCAGAACACTATAATAAAAGTAAACATGCATTTATTTATTGTATATATTATAATAGAAAATTAAGGTCAAAGGTATATCTTGTAGAGCGTGTCATTGTCCAAAGCGTCAATTAAAATGAAACCGGAGGGAGTAATAGTTTCCACGGTACAATTAAAATGGAGTCGCTGTAGACTTCACTATGAACTTATTCTGATACTAAATGCAGATCTTGGCTCAGTGCACGGTCAAATGCAAACCATGCGCAACAGAATTCCCTGCTCACTCTTTCTAAAGGAGAAAGGAGACGCTAAGGATTTCACTGAAAAAAACCAGCTTAATTACTTGAGAGAAGGTAAAGATGGGAGGGTTCACAATTTTGGACCGGAATTTCAGAAGTTTTGGAAATTTCGGGTCTATCAGACCCACCGGATACGAAATTATTTTGCCCAAAATTTTGGGTTTTCTCAAACTTTTGTGAATTTGGCAAAAGTTAGTCGAATTTGGCCAAATTTTGTTAAAAAAATTCAAATTATTTTGGATCGAGATTTCTAAAATTTCGGCTATATCAGTACCCCCGATAGAACTACTGAAATGGAAAAATTGAACCCTCATGAGACAAAATGACACATATTAGTATATGTTAGCTTAATATATATAGCCAGTGTGCACAAACTTCCCAGTTATATTCCGCTCGAAGAAAAGCTTCCTGGTTCATTTTGTGAACCCTCGAAATTGGGTTTAGTTCTTCAATTCAAAAGAAAAGAGATGGACGTAGAACGAATATGATTGGGATGCATCGAGAAATGTAGAGTTGCAAACATGGACATTGCGGCATGGAAATTTCCTGTTCTAATTATTGCATGTTATTTCTTATGTGCGCTAGAAGCACCACTTCGCGAAGTAGATGACGCATTACTTTGGATGTCTTTGTGCTTATGTTGCAGAAAAGGTGCTGGTCTGGTCTGGTTACAAAGTTCTATTATACCAGAAAAACGTTCAGGACAGGAATGGAGTTCTTCACTTTAGCTTTACCATGCTGTTTTCCAGTATGATCTTTACATCCATTCATCAAGCATATATACTGTGTTGGACTTTTCATGTATCTTTTCTCAAAATTAAGAAGAATTAAAAGTAAACATGAAATCTGAGCTGATGAATAGGCTTTGTAGAAGTAAACATTTTCTCATTCCACCTGAAAAATGTTTTAAGATAGCAAAAATGTGTAACCCAAAGAATCAATTTAATGCATTTTCCTAAGCGATGCACATGATAATTTATGTTTCTCCTTCATCCAATTATTCTGTTTATTAGCAATATGACACGATTAGATTGGCTCATTAGTAAGCACCATGCTGTTGCAACCAAAATACAGTTGGTGACTAATCAAGTGAAACACTACACTTCTTAATCGTGATAACTGAAGGATACTCTCTCCATTTCATATTATGTCGTTTGATTTTTCTTAGTCAAGTTTGACCAAATTTATAGAAAAATATATTAGTATTTTCAACACAATAAAATATATTATCAAAAATATATTCAATATTAGATTTTATGAAACTAGTTTGATATTTTAGATGTTGCTAAATTTTTCTATAAAATTGATCAAACTTGATTAGAAAAAAGTCAAACGACTTGTAATATGAAACAGAGGAGGAGGTATTCTTCGAGAGATCTCCAAGGACTGAACTTATTGGAGGGTAGGTAGACGGAAGACGAAAATATATACCAATAGTTTTATTATAGTATCTGCGTAAATAAGTTATTCCGTAGCAGCTGATTTTAAGGAGAATGACATGAACCCCTAACATTTAAACATTATAGTCTTGCGCCTCTATGGCTATATGCCTCCCAAAATTTTGAAATCATCATATGGTATAGTGATGGAGCGATCGACGAGCCGACGAGCATTGCAAGGTTAGGAACAGGAGGCGTTTGGGAACGTACCAAAGCATGAAAGTGAGGATCTTGAACTGGTTGTGACAACACAAGAGGTTCTATCCTGCTAGTCCGTAATCATCATATGCTAGTTTTTGCTTTTCGATGTCCCATTTTTCTTCTTTTCCACAGTCCCTGCACATATTTGATCCTTTGCGTGAGTTGTGAATGTGAGAGGCATCCAGTAAAACAACATCTGCCGAAAACACAAGAAGTTCTTTCCTCTTTTTTTTTTTTAGGAAATTGGAGCGGTTGAAACACATTTAACCATTGTAATAGCATATATGAACAGATATCTACTGGCCCGTAGATAAAACCCAATCCAACACTGAAATCAACCAAAATCTTCATGCTAATCACAGTTCCCCTGAACACCGGAAGTGGGGATTTATGCACAATGCTCTGGAGCACATGAACAAAATATTCAGAATTAAGACATGAATGGAAAAAAAAAGAGATCAAGATCATGATCATGGACAATTGTGCTACATACATCATACATCATGTTTTCTTTATCTTAGATGGCCTACAAAAATATGTAATACGATTCCTAGGATATTGCCCTGATTTCACATACTATGTGGGATCAGCTTAAGCAAACACATGCTGTGATTTCTGTGCAACTCTTTTAGCATGCTCTCTGAAAATATGAATTCTGGTTTTTACTGTTGGTGGAAGAATTCAGTAATCCTATGAATGAATACTATAGTGAGATACACATCATCTAATCGCATCCCGTAAATTGATTTTTTTTTTAAAAAAAAGAAATTTGGAGGCTCAAACCGGCCCACAAAAGTTTGCACACAACAAGAGCCCACACTAGGACAGAGAGAACCACATAAAGTATGGCCGAAGAAAAAGTTTTAAACGTTTCAGAAAAAAAGAGGTAAGTTTTTAAGGAAAAGTATGACCAATAGAATTGATGGAACTTCTCAATCTGAGTCCTAGATAGATTCATGTTTACCACCAAAAAGCACATGGTGGCAACATGTAGCTTTTCTCTGGCGATGCAGTTTCATCATTCAAATCATAGGCCATTGTTTTATTTTTCTCGACGTAAGAAAAATTAATAAAAGAAGAAACAGAATCTCCAAACAATTGTGAAAGGTACTATATATTCAAACAATATAAATCATCCAATTGCTCTAGACACAGTGATCACAATAGAAGATTAATTATTCTTCCCCTACTACACCACTCTTGACAATCTTCCTACCCTATTGCAGAAACAAGCATCCTCGCATTTTGCACAAACAAATTAAGGGGATGGCTACACACAGATGAAAATGTACTGCTTTTGAGAAATTAATATATTTCGTGGAATAATCAACAATTCCACACAGGATATTAAAACTGGATCAGATGCATGTATGTTAATCTTAGAAGATATCAATACAGAAGCATGTGCATCTCTATGAAAAACATTTTTTTAATAAAAGGTAAATAATAAATATATGATAAATCGACAAAATAAATTTCTAGGCTAGTCATGAATTGGCTTGGCCCATTACTCTCTAATCCACCTATAAAATGGCTTTGCAGTCGATAAATAACGTAGCCCTCACGCCGCCGCCATCGCCGGAGTCCGCCGCCGCCGCCGCCGCCGTACACTTCCGCCGGCGGCAAGGGCAACCATGAAGTTTTTGATTCCGCCGCCGCTGGTTCGGCCGCCTCCTCCTGACCTCTCCTACATCAACCGATCGTACCGATCTGTCCGTCGACGAGAAGATCGAGATGATAATCTAAGGTGCGTTAATTCGTTTATTCCTTCGTTTCAACGAGATCGTACTTACGTGCCAATGCAAGCTGAGATCGATCGATCGATCTCAGATTCAGTTGCCCTCCTAATTAAAATTAACTAGTAGTAATAACTAGTGGGGAATTTCTTCTTGCTGTTCTTCAGAAACATAGTGGTGCGCCTATACCATTCGAGGAGTCGCAAATCCTTGAATATTACAAGAAATTTTTGGCCCAGTACTCTGACTACGAGGATGAGGATTCAGATGAGGAGGATTCAGAGGAGGGGGAGAAAGGCAAGAAGAATGTATGTTAAAAGGGGGGAGATGTGATTTTATCACAACTGTCTGTCTGAGTGACAGTTTAGAAGAAATCAGACGATTGGAGTTTAGCGTCTCCCATTTATCTATCATTTATCAGTTAATCGGCGTATATAAGATGCTATCAAATTCATGAGTAAATTTCAGAAAATCTCAACTATTATGGTCAAAGTTTCAGAAAACCACATGAACTTTGACATATGGCACATAACCTCAGGTATTATGGTCCTAACATTTCACAAAGCCACATCACTAATTGTTTTGACTTGATTTACTACCTTTTAAGTTCTACAATCACATCTCAAATTTATGAGCATTTTATTCCTAATATAAATATTACATCCGTTTTTTCTATTTTGATATAGCAGTATGTTAAAATGGTTAACAATATGATTTTGTGAAACTTTAGGATCATAATATATGGGGTTATGGTGTCACGTGTTAAAATACATGTGGTTTTATGCAACTTGGATCATAACAGTTAGGGTTTAAGAAAATTTACTCCAAATTCATTCGTTTGTTCGTTCATTCATTCAATGTGTATTAATTCAGGTGTTGGGTGATGAAAAGGAACCGGGTATCGTGAAGCGCCCGCCGGAGGCGGCTCCTCTTGAAGGCGAGCACGAGTGCAAGATGGCAAGAACAGCACCACCGCAAGGAGGAGAACATAACTCGTAGTCCCCTCTGTATGTAAACCCTACCTCCGTTTTCTCAATCTGCAACGTGTATAGATGCAATTTATTTAAATGATCTACACTAAATGGTTAAACAAGCGTGCGTCTTCTCTATTGGCTTGGCTTGTTCATCCTAAAATAACCCCTCAAATCTAGTTTTAAAATTATCCTGCCTATGCCTTTGTTTATGGACAAATAATAGAGCAGTACTGTTGGGTTCTTATTTGAATGTACTTTGATATGGCCATGGTTGTGTGGTTGTTAGCATTGTACCATCTCAAATAATTAGCAGTACTCCGAACTGTCTGAATAAAAGGTCCCAGAACTCGAGTTAGCTGAATAGTAGATTTTTTACATGTTGGACTCTTTAACAGAAACAATGGTGCAGTTTCATGGTCTTTAACCAAGAAATTAGGTGAGGGCAGGAATGTAGTTAAGAGGGGAAAAACATAAAGTACGTGTTTAGTGTCAAATCGTTTGGTTGCGGACATTTTCTTAACCTGCAATGCTCAATTGCACAACTTTTGCAAGTCATTGCATCGCTTAAGAGTTTATGCAGTAGTAGAATATTTTTTCTGTGTGTTTCCAAGTTAAGAGTACATGCTCTATAAGTATAAATAAATGAATCAAATCATCATTGTAATACAGACAACAAACATAAAAGGCCACCAAATGCATTATTGTTCCGGTGATTTCTCCTGAGGGAGAGCGAAGAACCATTTTTTTTTCGCTCAGAATCAAGTTCATAGCTGCAGTTCTTTGTTAAATATGACCTATATTTATCTTCATCGCATGATATGGTGTTTTTGTTTAGAGCAAATTTCACAAAACCCCATGTTTAGAGGCAAATGTATCACCAAGCCCTAGCATTTTTTTGCCCCCACTTAACGGCAGGCACACAACCAATATACTGTAACAGCTAATCCAGTTTTTTGACATTACACATAGACACATGGGCACTGAGCTGGCAGCACAATCCTTGCAGGCTTGAGGCAACCTTGTCCTCTAAACATGGGGCTTTGTAAAATTTACTCTTGTTAATCTTTTCATCCATCGACTTCAAAATGTTTCTATCCAAGCTTCGTGCAGTTCCTTTTTAACCCAGCCTTGAGGTTTCGAACTGTTGCTTACATAGATTTGGTTTGGTTTGACAGGATTTGATGAAGACAGGAGAATGCAACAGGAGACGAACTTGTGACAATTTTCTGCATTACTTGTGCTCCGTTACGTTTCAGTGGCAACTGAATACCGAAATTCCTATTGGGCGATTGATCGCCAGGGGCCGCCAGGAGCGATCGGATCGGGTCTCCCCCTCCCTCCACCTGGTTTTCTTTTTTGGCACCATATTATTTTCCTATTTTAGTAAATTTATGCATCTAAAGTTTATACACCTCAAGTTTACACATCTAAAGTTTATTGACCAAAAGTTTATAAATCAAAAGTTTATATATCCGATTCAAATTTGAATTTGAATTCAATTTTTTTTATATATAATATTTCTATACATCTAAAGTTTATACACCTAAAGTTTATAGATCCAAAGTTTATAAGTCAAAAGTTTACATACCCGTTTCAAATTTGAATTTAAATTATATCTTATTCAAATTTGAATTTGAATTCAAATATTTTCTATATATAGTATTTTTATGCATCTAAAGTTTATACACCTAAAGTTTATAGACCTAAAGTTTATAAGTCAAAAGTTTATATACCCGATTCAAATTTGAATTTGAATTATATCTGATTCAAATTTGAATTTGAATTCAAATAGTTTCTATATATAGTATTTCTATACATCTAAAGTTTATACACCTAAAGTTTATAGACCCAAAGTTTATAAGTCAAAAGTTTACATACCCGATTCAAATTTGAATTTGAATTCAAATATTTTTTTTATATATATAGTGTTTCTATACATAAATTTTTTCAACTTTATTTTTTTATTTTTTTAAATTTATAGTGTAGTAGGAAGAGAAGAAGGGGAGGAGGAAGGAAGGAGAGGTGTGTACAGGGGGCGTGGGGATCGATCGCCCATTAGCCACACTGTAATCGTAATGTTGGGTAATAGCAATTGTGAATCTTATTAGGTAAACCTTTTATTAGGTGGATCTTGAACCATATGCTACTGATGTCGTCGTTTGGTTTTCAGTTCTCATGCAACTTAATTATGGCACTTGTAATAATGTGTTCATCAAGCATTATTGTAGCTTTATTGCTAGCGTTGCAAAAAAGTTCTCATGAAACAAAGAGCGAGCAGATCTGTTCACGAGTGTATGATTGGTGCTGTAGCCAGATGGCTAATATAATCTTAACAAATTTCACTTAAAATTTTCCGGTATTTCAGATGTCGGTACGTACGGATCCTTATAATCGTATTCCTTCGGGTTATCGAGTTACTGAAGACGGCCACAGTTTGAACCCGAGTGATTTCTGTGTGAGCTTTCTCCGTCCTTTTTTTTTAAGGAAAAACAATACTAGATTGTGCTTTTTCGTTGAATATAGTGGGAGAAAAAATACAACCCCTCGCGTGCAAAAAAAAAAGCTCTTTCTCCGTCTATTGTCTCAACCAAATGTTAGTTTTGATTTATATTTAAGTAAGGAGCTTAAGCTTACTGTGCATGGTAATTAACAAATTTTACCAACAATCTATTATTATATACTTAAAAATCCATTAAACTTTTTATAAACTTTTCTAAGACGTCATGTGACGTTTCTACATACATCCTAAACCGCCACGTAACATTGTCTAATCCCACTGTTGATTTTCACTTAAATTTATGGACCTGTTATTTGACATCATTAGATTAGATCTATACATATTATCAATTTTCACTTATATTACTATTTGTGGACCCATAGATCATTAGATTATGTAATACCTTCCTCATATATAAGAGAAAATATATACCGCTGACGGGAGAAAAAAAACATATATACATACAGTATGTATGATTTGGAAAAAAAACAATAAAGATTAAGTACAGTTCAGTGGAAAAAAAAACATGTCCACATACATAAGATAAAAAAGATAAAGCCACGTGTAAAAAATAAAAAAATAAAGCCAACGGAAAAAAAATCAAAAATAGAATTTTCGACCATAAACGATAAAGTAAAAGAACATATACCATAAAAAATGATGATATTTATAATATAATTTATATATAAAGATAAATATATTATTTCATAAATATAGGAAGTTAAACTAGATCGATAATATAAATATCAAATATCAAACTAATGGTCTATAAACGTTCACATTTGAAAATATTTTTAAATTATATATCCAATTTGTGATATTTGTTGTATACCTTTAATTAAATGAACTATTGATGTATTATAAAAGTTATATTATTGATATTTGTAGTATGTCTTATTTGCTAGTTCCAAACTACTATGCTCAGTACTATTATTAATGTTAAAATATTAAAAAATATATATCATACGAAATAAATTGTTTTTCAAAGTAATAGCTTATTTTTTTTTAAAAAAAGGGTTCATTTCAATTAGATTGTTAATATTAATTTTAGAAATAAATAAATAAAATTCTTAGTTGAGATTTTAATATGGATATAACTTCATATTTAAAATTCATTGTTTTTTTTAAAAAAAGAAAAACTAAAGAGGCTAATTTACAATGGCACAATATATTTAACACGATTAGTATATTCTGTAGGATAAAAGAATGATTTAGGATATTATATTTAACATGATTTTATATTCTTTAGGTATAAGGGTTTCTATGTTGCGATAAATATTCATGATCATATTTGTTTCAGTTTGTATTCACTATATGACTATATTCGATAATATTTGATTATGTTTCGAAATCCAAAATAGAAATAAAAATAAATATGGTAGATACCTTCCATCTGTTTCAAAGCCGTTTTCATTCCTAACTGGGGCTCCACTGACCATAGGCCTGGATGGCGGTTGGTAGGATTGTGGTGGGGTAATTGGGGCACCAACAAGTTAAGTTGCGAGGGATAGAGGATGGCGACAAGGAAGGGGACTGTGCAGCAAGGGAATGATAGAACTTCAGGTAACCATTATATATGGGTCTCATCGTGTGAAGGAAGATGAATATTGGGTCATCAGGTAGGCGGCCATGGGACTCTCAAGTCATGGCTCGAGAGTAGAAGAGAATGAGGAAGGGAAAGAGGACAAACCGTGTGTGATCGCGCGTTTCACGCAGCGGCACATGAATTAAAATCCCCTGGCTCATGTTGACATAGTAACTACTACTAACTCAGGATGGTGGTGATCATGCGGGTAAGCATTCGCAATCTAAGAAGCAAGCAAGAGAAGGAAGTTAGGAGCTTATGGTTCTTCCACACTTAGAATTGAACTATCATCATTACTTTCACCCTTATTTTGTTGGGATTCTCCTGATCTATTTTTAGATGTTCTCATTGCCGCCTCCTTTGTTTGCACACACCCCAACAACAACCACAACGCGCTATGGCGCCTCCTATGGATAGCGCAATGTCTCTCACGAGCTCCCCCATTGCCGCCCCTTTCTCTTCCACCTCACCCCAACCCCAACCCCAACCCTGGCCCCGTCCCGCGCGTACGGAGGAGGGGCCCATGCATGCATGCGGGTGAGGTGACAAGGACGCGGCCACGGGGATCACCGGCGCACCGGCCGGGATGTTGAAGGTGAGGTGGTTGCCGTTCAAGAAGACCCATCTCGCCCGCAGCAACGCCTCCGACGCGTCCTCCCCCACCTCCGCCGCCGCCGCCACCGCCACCGCCGTCACCACCCACCGCCTCTACCAAGTCTGGAGGGGCAGGAACGTACGTTTTCAAGAACGAATTCGGACAAAATTCGCGCGTTTCCACATTAAAAGGAGCCCATATATTTTGTTGTTGTTGCTGTGTGTAGAGATTCCTGTGCGGCGGGCGGCTCATCTTCGGCCCGGACGCCAGCTCCATCGTGCTCACCGTGTCGCTCATCATGACGCCGCTCGCGCTCTTCGTCGCCTTCGTCTCCTTCCACCTCGCCGCCCTCATCGGGAAGCCGCTCGGCCAGGCCGTCCCGGCCGTCGCCATCGCCGTCGGCGTATTCGTAAGCCCGGCCGGCGCCACCATTTCTGTGTGTGTCTCGAGAGCAGATGAAGCATTTGACCGATCACCTTGCGTGCGTGCGTGCGCGCAGGACGTGATCGTGCTGGTGATGACGTCGGGGCGGGACCCGGGGATCATCCCGCGGAACGTGCGGCCGCCGGAGCCCGAGGACATCGGCGTGTCGTCGCCGGCGTTCGGCGGCGGAGGCGGGTCGCTCCCGCCGACGCGCGACGTGTACGTGAACGGCGTGGTGGTGAAGGTGAAATACTGCCACACCTGCCTCCTCTACCGCCCCCCTCGCTGCTCCCACTGCTCCGTCTGCAACAACTGCGTCGATCGCTTCGACCACCACTGCCCCTGGGTCGGCCAGTGCATCGGCAAGGTAGGCCGTCTTCTCCGTCTCCGGCGGCGACCATCTCCGACGTGCTGACCAACTGTTCGATCCATTGCCTCGCAGAGGAACTACAGGTTCTTCTTCATGTTCATCTCGTCGACGACGTTCCTGTGCCTGTACGTGTTCGTCTTCTGCTGGGTGAACCTGGCGATGACCGCGAGGCAGTTCGGCTGCAGCATGGGGCGCGCGGTCGTGGAGTCGCCGGTGTCGGGGATCCTCATCGTGTACACGTTCGTGACGGCGTGGTTCGTCGGCGGCCTCACCGCGTTCCACTCCTACCTCGTCTGCACCAACCAGACTACGTACGAGAACTTCCGCTACAGGTACCAATGTTTTAAATATTGGGCTAAAACATTTAGCGGTTAGCTTCTCAAATAGATAGCGATTAAATTATATATGAGAGCAAATAGCTTGAACCATTCTCGAACAGTTATAGGGCGAGATTTAAAACCCTGACAGGTACGAGCGCAAGGCGAACCCGCACAACCGTGGCGTCGCCAAGAACGTCGCCGAGATCTTCCTCTCGCCGATCCCGCCGAGCAGGAACGACTTCAGGTCAAGGGTCGCCGTCGAGCACTACTACGCCGCCGGCGCCGGGGCGGCGTCGGGGCAGTACTTCTACTCCTACTCGATCGGGCCGCTCTCGTCGGAGTCCAAGGCGGCCAGCTTCAACACGCGGGGGAGCCTCAGCTTCGACATGGCCACGGCGAGCTTCGACCTCGGCGGCGTCGGCGGCGGCGGCGGATACTCCGCCAAGCGCACCAGCGTCGACGTCTGCTCCAACTCCTCCGACTTCGGCGACATCTACGGCGGCGAGCAGCAGCCGCCGCGGCACTCCATCTTCGGCGGCGGCGGCGGCGACGGCGGGAGGACGAGCGTCAGGAAGGCCGACGACGTCCCG
The DNA here is from genome assembly GCF_000147395.1 of Oryza glaberrima. Lineage (NCBI taxonomy): Eukaryota > Viridiplantae > Streptophyta > Magnoliopsida > Poales > Poaceae > Oryza > Oryza glaberrima. Next base: position 18,413,668 of record NC_068336.1, on the reverse strand, counting down.
ACGGAGTTCGGGCACTACGGCGCCGCCGCAGCCGCCGCCGCCGCCGCCGGCGGCCGGCCTCGCGGGAGGGAGTTCGAGGCCGTGTGACGCCGTCGTCGTCATCGTCGTCGTCTCCATGTGCGTTGGCGCCATTTTCTTGGGAGCTCGATGCAACGCAGCTAATTAATCGATCAATTAATGTAGCGAAATTTTCTCTCGTTTTTTTTTTTGGGTGGTCTTGTGCTTCTGCTGCTCGTGTGTTGTGTAGTAGCTTTGATTGATCAGCTTCCTCATGCTTGCTAATGGAGTAGTGGTTTCCATAGCATTCTACTACTACTTGTTTAACTTGATTTAGTGAAGGTGATGTACACACACAAATACACACACATGGGTTTAATTTTGTGTAATTAGGACTGTGCATATATATGAACGGTGTTCATGAGTTATCCAAACATTATCTTTTGGCATGTACTATGTTTCAGATTATAAGTCGTTTTGACTTTTATCAAAATCAAACTATTTCAAATTTAACTTAAGTTTGTAGATAAATATAGAAATATTTACAACATTAAATTAGTTTCGTTAAATTGAAATAAATCGATAGTTGAATATATTTTTATAATATATTTATCTTGGATTGAAAATGTTACTTTTTCTATAAATTTGATCGAATTTGAAGTAGTGTGACTTTGAAAAAAGTCAAAACGACTTATAATCTGAAATGGAGGAAGTAATGTTTCTTTAGAATACAAGAATTTGGCCTTTCTACATCTGATTCCTATAAAAAAAAATCCTACAAAATACATAAAAAATGATGTGTAATGAGGCGTTGTGGATGGATGGAAGAAAATGAGAACAAAGAAGGTGTTGCCTGACAAAAAAAAATATTCAACTGTTTCAGTGGGAGAGAGAAATGAGACATTATGAGGTACTATGTGTCAGCTAAGAACATAATTTTGACACTTCTATTGACCTAATTAGTTGGTAGAGATACATAATCCTGCTATGCCACTTCAACTTACATTTAATCTTTTTACATATCATGAAAGAACATATAGCCAAAACAAGGAACAGCATGAACCAAGAAAGTTGCTTCGCTGGATTATGGGCTAAAATGAACAACTAAGAGAGTTGCTGCTTGTTGCCTTCACAATTTGGTATCTGACTGAATCCAACGATCAGCTTGTCCCTTTCATACCACTTGCCCAAGAATGGCTATTTTACTAGCATGCAGTTCAACAAGCACCCCATATGCATAAAGTAACCTGAGGTGAGAAACTGATTAAGTTGAGTTGTAATGCATTTAGCGAGAAAGCTCGGCGCTAATTAGCCAACTAACACAATGTTATTGTAGTGCACCTACAATTTCATACTGATCATGATCAACCTTGTAACAGAAGGAAGCAGAGTGCTACTATCTTTAGAGCACCTTGATGCAATGCTTGCAGATCCATCAGCAGCAAAACTTGGGCACCTGTTGGTCCTCTAGTATTCCGGCAGTTTACCTGCGTACTTGGGGAGATGGTTAAAAGCAAATATTCAATATGGCCAAGACAATAGTATAACATATATATATATATACATGTCTAAAATATTCTCGGCAGTTTTTATGTGGTTCTATGTATTCATAAAATAATTGGATAGAAATACTTGGGTAGGCATTTCTTGACTGCACTCCAAAGAAATTAATCCATCTGTCTATGAAGATTGAACTTATCATATTACGAAAAAACAATCAGTTAATCTATATATTTGAAAAATAAAATTCCAACACCCAACGAACAAAGTATGCTGCATAACTCCAGTAGCCATGCAACATTTCTTGTTTCTTGAGCTAATGCAAGGATGCAAATTTAGACACTGTGGCTTGCTTGGCTTCTCTCCTCCCCTGAAGGCTTTCTCAGTTTCTTAGGCAACAATGGTGTACATCAAACCTCCATGAGATAGCCTTCAAGGGAGAGAGAGATCCAAGAAAGCCGTGCCGTTTAACATCACTTTGAATGTAGTAAGTAGAAGTACTAACTAATGCTTTTGCAGACACATGAATTTGTATCTGCAAAGCACATGGAGTGGAATGACTGGAATCTAAGTTTGTGGCAGTATATATAGTGTCCACAAAGCTACTATACATACATAAAACAAATGAGACCAAACTAAAAGGGACAACAGAATCCTGCACTAATAAAGGGGAGATAATTGTATTGTGGAGTGATAATGTAATTAATGAAGAATCGACTCAGCTGCCTAGAAAGCAGAAAGAGATACAAGGCCATGAGGATAGGAGAGCTTTGCCTCCATTAGTTCTAGAAAACTTACATTTAGTACAATGGCACCTTTCCTTCATGATCTTTTGGACAATGGTATCTGACTATGCCGAACAATTGGTCCAACTCATGGTTACAATTGATTCCCACCCTTAACACATAACAGCAGTGCCAATTAACAAATATCATCTATAAAGAGGTTAGAAGACAACGTACATGTCACCACAGGTTCTTAATGTTGAGTGAAATACTAGCTAATCTTATGGTGATACAACATTAGAAAAAAGTCTATTTAATACTCCCTCCGTTTCAGGTTATAAGACGTTTTGACTTTGGTCAAAATCAAACTACTTTAAGTTTGACCAAGTTTGTAGAAAAAAGTAGTAACATTTTTAACCCAAGACAAATTTATTATAAAAATATATTCGATTATTGATTTGATGAAACTAATTTAGTATTATGAATATTACTACATTTGTCTATAAACTTAGTCAAATTTGAAACAGTTTGACTTTGAACAAAGTCAAGACGTCTTGTAACCTGAAACCAGTGGCAGAACTGAGGGGGGGCTGGCAGGGGCCATGGCCCCTCCCAATAAAAACAAATTTTTTTATTACCCCCATATATCATAGCAGATTCAGTGAACAAGCAACAGAGCTTCTCAATTTGTGTACATCTTTGGATCCAAGTGATTCATTCAGTTCATTCAACATTGATAAAGTGTGCTCTCTAGCTTCAAAGTTCTATCCTGCTGATTTTTTAGAACAAGAGAGCCAATTTGAGATGTCAATTACGTCACTATGAACTTGATGTACCCACCAATCCTAAATTTCAAAATCTGACATCTGTAGCTGATCTTTGTCGTCGACTTTTGCAAACTATTCGCTTTTATGTATTGCCAATGCATGAAAAAAAAGAGAAATTGCTAATTTTTTGAACTGTCAAAAGCCGGCTGGCCCCCCTTTGATTTTCTATCCAGCTCCGCCACTGCCTGAAACGGAGGGAGTATCAGATTGCTTAGGATAGATGTCCTCCAAAATTTAGAAAAGCCATAAAAGAAGCTTGTTAATGGTCAGACTGAAATGTTCAGTACAAGTAGCTATATGTATATAGTTCTCACCAGTCACCATACAGAAAATTCTAAGAGACTTGTGTACAGATCATACACGGGTGACACTGTTCTAAACCAACAAGTTTTGATCATATTGTCAGCAAAAGTCTAACCACAATACCACAAACACTCACCAAGCCGCATTCAGCTGCAGAAGAACTGGATATTCTCATATAACATTGACAACGGAATCTGGGAGATCAATCGATCATCACATTACAGGTACAAGTGACCCTTTGGACACTAGAGAAGCCAAAGGCTTGTCCACCAATACAAAGTAGCACTAAGTAATAGGTCCCTAAAGTGTTAGATTTGGAAGATAATTGGTACCATAAGTGGTTACTCGTCAGTGTCAGACAGTCGATCGGTATGTTCCAGGGGTTTCTTTTGCTGCCCACCATATCTCTGAAAAGTTTATAGCAGATCAACTGCAGCTAAGAAAAGGAAAAATTCCAGCTCTATAACCTAGGAAAGAATTAGAAAAGGCCCCACCACTAACAGGTTTTACTTCATTTCTCCACCAGGTAAAAGTGATTGCACATAACTAAAAAGTTAGAATGAAAAAGAATGCGATGAATGGATTTTACAATTCTAAACAGAGAGAGTATATGATCCAGTTATGTCATAGAAATACTGCAGAAAAGAAAGAGTCAACTCTACAAACAAATGGAACTCTATTCCAAAAAGAAGGAATAATTTCTTTAGGCAAAAGTCACCCAGATAAATTCTAGGAGAAAGAATATTATCATCTGCAGCCGGTATGAAGGTTTAAAGAAGAGAATCAAATAAAAATGAACCAAAGATGCATGTAGACAAGTCTAGTCTAGAAGAAACATTCGCTTGCATTAGTTAAGGTGTAAGGTTTGCAGAGAATCAAACTGAATATGGTTCTTGTCAACGCTCTAATAAATTAATTCCACTTAGTTGGATCACCATTTTCTTCTCTTTTCAATTCTATATGAGTATCATAAAGGTATTGCTGTCAAGTTAGGAATTAGGCATTAGGCAAATTGCCTGGATAATGAATAATCCTCTTGTTCAAAACCATTTTAAGTTTCTCTTCTTCCAGTCAGTACAATAGCCTATATTTTGTAGCACTTGAGTTATGAAATGTAATATGTACAAACACCTAGTATCATCATGGGGCCACCGGCAAAGTTATTTCTCACTTTTGTAGAAAATATTCCATCCAAGGGTAAATCCATGCAACTGAGGATGTGACACATTGTGTGTATTGGACCATAGACCCACATGACAGTGAGACATCATTGGCGCATCGTACACATTGGATTAAGAATCTTTCAAATCCCAAATGATGAATCTTTGGTAAGTCCGAATCACCCAAAAACAGATGCAAATATAGGTTTAAAAAATGTCTAAAGGAATTAAATGGAGGCCCCATATTCACCAGAGATCGAGAACTGGTATGCATTTTTTTGCAAATTACAACACGTATACACAAAATATATATATATATATATATATATATCAGAACCTCAAGAAGATTCCATGAAATGAATATCAAGCAGTATGGAAGTAGGAGAGCGATAACGCAGCTCATATTTGGTTTAGCACAACTAACAGCATGCAATCATGATGAAGTTTTACGTCTGTAACAAAGGCTACTGTCTTAATGATAAAGAGTTGTGCCTGCATGCAACAGCTGAATGCGCATGTGTATGAAGTTTTATTAAGGAAATGGGATGAATGTCGGAAGGTTTGAAGCAAAGCACAGATTTTAAACGAAATGTGAGGACAATTCGAAACTGCAGGTGATCCCAATCCGGAATAGTTCTTTGGGTTTTGCATGCTTGCAGCCAAGGGGGGCAATAGAAAAGAAATACTGCATAGCAGTAAATTCACCATGATAGAGTATATAAAGCTACCACAATAGCATAATGTGAACAAACTACAAAACTATGAGATCATTGAATGAGTTACAACAAGTGGCCTATCCTACATTTGGATCCATTGACTGATTCAATAAGATAAAGGTTACCACAGTGTTCATCCCAAAACCCCCATAGGCCATACGGCTAAATATTTCAGGGGATCAGCATGTGAACATATCACATTACTTGAGAATGATCAAAATGTACCTACTTAATCAAGCACAATTGAAGCAACACAATCTTATTCCTGCGCAATGCTCTTGCCGACGACGCCCTTCATCGGCAAATGTTCCATCTCCGCCTCGGCAGACGCCACCGTGGGCAACGCATCGTACGACCCACCGACGCCATTATGCCTCCTCCCTGTCCCCATCCCCGCCCCGGCGCCGCCGTCCACCCCGCACCACCAAGCCACCCCGAGGTGCACTCCCACGGCCACCGCCGCGACGACCACGCAGTGCACGGACAGCGCGAGGTCCATGAGCGCCACGGCGCGGAGCCTGGCCTCCTCGACGTCGCACCGCGTGGCGGGCGTGCCCACGGCGGCGTCCATGAGGCGGTGGCACCCGGCGGGGACGCAGGCGTCGACGTAGAGGACGAGGCAGCTCTGCCCCACCCAGAGGCCACCCACGGCGCCGGCGCAGGCGAGCGCGGTCTCGGCGAGGAGCCCGCGGTTCGGGGGGGAGATCGCGGCGAGCAGCGAGGCGACGGCCGCGGCGAGGAGGAGGGCCGCGGCGACGTGGAGCGCGTGGGACTGGAGGTCGGAGGGCGGGAAGGAGGCGGCGACGAGGGAGGCGGCGCGGGCGAGGAGGAGGAGGGGGAGGGAGAGGAGGAGGGGGCGGAGGTGGGGGAGGTGGGGGAGGAAGGGGAGCGGGAGCGGGAGGAGGAGGGGCGGGAGGAGGAGGAGGGCGGCGGCGGCGGTGGGGGAGACGGGGAGGAAGGGGAAGGGGAGGGCGAGGAGGACGGGGAGGAGGCGGAGGAGAGGGTGGCGGAGGCGGCGGAGGTGGGAGGAGGAAGGGGAGAGGTGGGTGGTGGCGGCGAGGAGGAGGTGGGAGAGGGAGGCAGCGAGGAGGGCGAGGGAGAGGAGGAGGTGGCAGGCGAGGAGGAGGAGGGAGTCCGCCATTGGTGACCTCACCGCGAGTGGGAGCTCGGTTTCCGAGGTGGTCGTCGTCGTCTAATCTTCTTGGATAGCGACGGTGGTCGGTGGCGACGAACGCGGCGGTGGCGGAGGGGGAGGAGGCTTTCTCAGGTGTGGACACGTGGGCGGTGAAGATTGGAGCGTTGCTCTTTTCTCATTTTTATTATTTTTCAAGGGAAGGTGTTACTGACTTTTTGCTGTAGTTCTACGGTGGTGTGGTGTTTGGATCCAGGATTTAACTTTAGTCCCTGTATTTAAACACTAATTTAGAGTATTAAATATAGATTACTTATAAAACTAATTACATAAATGAAAGCTAATTCGTGAGACAAATTTTTTAAGCCTAATTAATCCATAATTAGAGAATGTTTACTATAGCATCACATAGGCTAATCATGAATTAATTAGACTCAATAGATTCGTCTCGTGAATTAGTCCAAGATTATGGATGGGTTTTATTAATAGTCTATGTTTAATATTTATTATTAGTGTCCAAACATCCGATGTGATAGAGACTTAAAAGTTTTAGTCCCATCTAAACCGGGCCTACGAATGGTAAGAGCAGGTACAATATAGCAGGTACTTCCTCCGTTTCATATTATAAGACTTTCTATCATTGTCCACATTCATATATATGTTAACGAATATAGACATATATGTGTGCCTAGATTCATTAACATCTATATGAATATGGGCAATGCTAGAAAGTCTTATATTCTGAAACGGAGGTAGTACAATATGGCTGGTGTAAGCCAGCGATAATCTGTACAATATAGTTGTCTTTGTTTGTTTCTCCATCAAGGAGGAGATGAAATTTTGGATTCTCGTGGCACGCTTTTCAAACTGCTAAACGGTGTGTTTTGTGCGAAAACTTTCCATATGAAAGTTGCTCTAAAATGTCAGATTGATACATTTTTTAAGTTTGTAATAATTAAAACTCAATTAATCAAACATTATTACCATCTCGTTTTATGTGGAACACTTAATCTTTATCTCCATCTTCATTTTCAGGAGATTCAAACACCAAAAAGTCTGAAAAATTGAGATTGACAAAGCCACCATAGGTGTCTCGCTGTCAACGGGTACATCGCCTATCATTGAAAGCACAATGTTTAATTCGTTCCCACCCATAAGAGTCGAACCCAGAACCTAAGGTGTTATTGAGACTTTTACAACCACTAGACTACATGCCATTTCGTAACGATAATCTGTATACGATGGTAAAAGTGGTGATCTGTATGAGGATTGAGTGGAGAGATGTATGAGGATTGAGTGGAGGGAGCAAAAACGGGCGACTAATTTATCGACGTAGACTCATGGGCTTCAACGCGAGTGAAGCAGCATAAGATTCTACTGGCCACCCTGATACACGGCTGCTCTATTCAGTTTTCACGGCAGAAAAGAACGAGTGGATAGGACTAACAATAAAAATGTTAGAATAAAATATTAAGAAGTAAATATGGGTAGATAAGCTAATAGTAACATATTACTGTACATGCTCTCTATTATTAAGTTAACAATATATTATTGGCGTGAATATTTTTGGAGCTAATAGTTAGCCATACTATCTTGCTCTAAACAGGAATTGGGATTCTGCAGTACAACAGAGTTTAGTGCAGAGGAAGAACAGTTGTGGCTGCATTTAGATCATTTTTACATGCATCTCACTAAATTTTGTGAATTGGATTGTACTCCTTCCATCCGATGCCAATGACTTTTCAAATAACGTTTGACTATTTATTTTATTAAAGAGTAGTAAATTACATTTTAGACCATATTTTATTAGCAATGTTTTATTTTGGATCACCCTTAAACCAATGTTTTCATTTTGGACTTAGTAACTTTTCCATTTTTTTTGGGTTTGGACTATCCTCCATTATGGTGAAGATATGGCTTACATATATGATATATAGATAGAGAAGTTTAATGGTGTACTGAGACTGATTTGCTTGATGTTTTTTGATGGATGCTAAAAAAGTTATTTGCTGTGATAAAAAAAAAGATTTTTTTAGGGTAGTTCAAAATAAAACTTTGACAATAAAAGTCTTCAACAATATTGTATGAATATCATTTTATTTTATTGTGACTTGTTTTATTTATCAAGAAAACTATAATCTTAATTTACACTTTTACATATTTATTATGCTAAATTTTTAAATATGATAGTCAAATATTATAAAAAAAGTCAACACAATCAAGATGGAGGGAGTATATTCCATTACATATGCTACAGTGCAAAATAGTTCATAGTGTGATTTTAACAAGTGCATTGTGCGCTATCGCTATCGTTCATAAAATTGTAGCCACAGTGCACCTCTACAGCATATTTATATAGCGTTGTCGAGCCACTGGTCCCACAAAGCAAAGAAACATTCCAGTGTTGGAGTTGCAAGAGTTTAAATCTGATCAACCCAAAACAAGCCATACACATTTTTCTATATCTAAAGAAGGTTGAATCGAATAAGGAGAATATGACTCGATCCTAACAAAGATCAATGTCAACGACATATGACTCGATGAAAAGGGTAATTTGATCTGGATTTCATCCTCACTCTGATCTCTCCTCTCATGAGAACTGATAGCTCAGCTATTAACCTTAAATTATGTAAGATCTTTAAATTATAGAACGATATACTTATTAGCCAGCTCTGATATTCGTCCACACTTTTAGTTAGAGATGTCAAATTTCCCAGTGCTCTTGTCCATATGATAACCAAAAAAAAAAAAAGAATGTCAACAATACACAGAAACATGATTCGCCCATCAAATTGCCTTTGTGGCCATTAGTGTTTCCTACGTGCTAGCCCATTACGTGGCAAAGCCGCGTGTCTTTTCTAGTTATTTATAATATACGCGTAGTAGCTATTATTCTTAAATAAAAATTCAATAGAACCATAAAAAATACATAAATTAAAATTACATTTATAAGAAATTCATATATATATATATATATATATATATATATATATATATATATATATATATATATATATATATATATATATATATATATATATATATATATATATATATATATATATATATATATATATATATATATATATATATATATATATAAGCCTGGGAAGTACTCCGTATGTCGCTGAATTGTTAGTTGTATTCAAAGAAAAGAGCATGCCGCATGCCGTTGAATTGGCCGTATCGTAGGCTTTTGGTCTTGGTTTGCAAGTACCAGTCGCACGTATGTATCAGATAATTTAATACACCAAAACAAATGTTTACTTATTATACCACCTGATAAGTATATCATCAATATAATTTATTAAAAGAAAAACCATAATCAGCTTAATAATTTGTACTTTTGCTTAAAGAAAGAAAATAATCAAACAAGTTTACTCATCATATGGATATAAATAGGATTAATTAGACACATGCTATTACAAATTTGAAGGTTTGGAAAAATATCATTACTATTCAACAAATTGTAAAGATGCCATTACAAATTTAGAGAAACTGAATCAATGCCACTCTCTACGCCAGAAGCATCATTGTTGACCACGTTTGACTCAAGGGACTACCTATACATTTGTCGACAAATTTTCTCTTAAAAATTTATCAAATGTAAATACAATATAATTGTACTGTAATTACACTGTAACTGTACTATAACTACACGGTAACTATAATAATTACACTGTAATTTACATGTAATTACACTGTAAATATAATAATTACACTGTAATTATAGTATAACTACACTGTAACTATAATATAACTTGCATACAAGTGAGATGTAGCTTTAGAAAACTTATGTTTGGCACTGCCCACGTGAAAGAGGGATTACGAACTCGCAATGTATGTTTGTACGATACGTGCGGAGGCCATCATTCATGCATGCATGTTCGGCTATGCCCTGCCGCTTTATCTTTGCCCTTCGTCTGTCATCTAGACATCTACGCGTGCATGAGCCACACCTGTGGCCGGTGGCCGGCGGACGTCGAAAGAAACAAATTAAAGCGTCGACATAAAAGCACGAATCCCGAGGTTCATCAAGCGGTTCAAAAATTGACAAATTCTGAGGAAGAAATTTGTCAACAGATTTATAGCAAAACCGCCACGCATTAGGCGGGGTTGGGCGGCCGGCCCAGCTACGGCCCATGCCGCCCTAACCCTCCGTATCCTTCTTGGGCCGCCTACCACCACATCCAATTCATAATTGGGCCATAAATAAGTAGCCCAAGTGTCCAATTTTAATCCTGCTTATGTGATGCTTTCCTGAGTCAATTCCTCGACACTGCTCACCCCCGTCCCCTACTATAGTTAGGTGTCTAATGTTTCTCTCTCTCCCTTCTACGCAAAATAATAATCATCTTATTCTAGTAATGCGATATCTTCTCATATATTTATTTTTTAAAAGATATCTATCAAACATTGACTCATATTTGCAAATTAATATATTTACTAGTATCTTTTTAGAGAATCCATTATATGTCACTGACTTTGTCACCCGTCTACGATTTTAATATCTATCTTTTTATGTATAATTAATTATGTATGGCACAAAAATTATTACTTTATTTTAATATCATTTTTGTTTTTTGTTTGCCTTAATTTATTAAATATACTATATGTTTATATGATTACAACATAAATATGGTATTTTTTGCGTTTAGTTGTTCTTATTGAGACGAGCATCTTCGTCCCATCTTTATTTTAATCTTGCGTCCGCCACTAGAGTCGGGTCAGCAGGAGCAGCACACATTTTATCCCCTTTCTAGTTCGATTTAGACCTAACCCTACCAGCGACGACAGTGACGTCGTCTACGGCGGCCGCGGCGACGACAACGTCTACGGCGATGGCACGGGCTGCAGCGGCTGCGTCTACGGCGGCGGCGTCTTCGGCTCGGCAGCGGCGACGGCGTCTACGGAGTCAGCTCTTGCTGCAATCACACAATATCAGCTTGTACCTTGAGCTGCCAGACATATCCTAAACAGAGCACCCAGAGTGGGAAATTAAATCCACATAATTAACGCACCAAAATTGAATCCACATAATTCATAGACAATGATTAACATTACACAAAATGGCACTGATTTACCTACTTGCACCAAATGTGGCTACAAAATTTACAGAACATATATAGAAATACATAATTATGACCAACAAGAATAACATCACATAAAGTTGTCTACTATGACTACACTTCTCTTCTTTCAACATCTTCTTTAGCTGCTCACACTCATTCTTAGAATCATTCAGCTGCTGATATATATATGGATTGCATCTGTCTAAGGTTTGGCTCAACCAAACCCTGCATCCTCGACTTCTCTTCCTTATGCTCTTCTGCCTCTCCCCGCCATTGCCGCCAAAGTTTGCCACCGCCGACGCCGCCTCCAAATCCCGCCGCCGCCGGAGAAGCCTAGGGCTAGGTTTACGGTTCACTGGGAATGCGCCATGCACCGCGGTCAAACTGATTCCACTCGGTCCCTACATAGTCATACACAAGGGCATTATGGTCCATACATAAATACGGTATGCACAAAACCGAGTACAATCGCGGATCAGGCGTAGAACGTGGCATGTTTCCAGTTTTATGCGATTTGTAATGGCAATTTTACAATTTATCGAATAGTAATGGCATTTTTCCAAACCTTCGAATTTATAATGGCATGTGTCTAATTAACCCTGCCATCATGGCCAACCGAAATGCGCATCCTGCTACTGGTCACTGCCGCGGCAATTACAGATTTACACCGGAAGGGAATAGATGGTCTGGGCCTATGTTACCCCAATACGGTGATACGGACACGGATACACGACACGGCGACACGGGGATACGACATTTTCCAAAAATTGAGGATACGGGGATACGCTAATATATATATATAAAAATTAAAAATACAGAAAAGTAGTAAATTGAACAGGGCAAAAATAGATTGTGAATAAGTGCTAGACCACAAATAGTGCATAGACCACAAATTAATAGTTCAACGGTACATCCAAACTCGCAATGACCATAGAAGTTCACATCCAGCCCACAGGGCACGGGCACACAACTAGTTTATAAATAACAAGTTCACAGCCACAAATAGAATAATTAGGATAGACCGATAGACTTGTTCAGGACTCTAAGTTCAATTCAATAATAACTAGATAGGTAGATCAATTTAATTGCTGCTTGTATCAATCATGGTAACTGAAGTGGCTGAAGGTCCAGCATCAGCAGACAGATCCAATGCACCAAGATCTTCTAGCACCCTCTCAAGGTCAGGCTCATCAAGTGAAAGAGCAGCTTCTTGAAGAAAATCAGCACCACCCTCGAACATCTCAAAGCTGTCTCCTCCAACATCCCACATTCTTGATGGACCAGTATAGTACTCTTCAGATTTCCTGGAAAGAAGACGCAAATTCTGGTGCACAAACACCAAATCTTCAGCACGTCCAGGGTTTAGCCTACAATAAAGCAATTGTAGTCACTGATCAGTTCCATGCATTTCAAACATACAAGAAATTTACTAAGTAAGAGAAGGAACAGAACTTGTTTCTCATTGAATTATGGATCAAACCATAGGTGCTCCAATTTCTTTCAGCACAAGATGATGATGTTGGTTGTCCAAGTAATTTTAGCGCCAACTTTTTTAACTCAGGGACAGAGTTACCATAAATTCCCCACCATTGCTTTGCATCCAAATGAGCTCTATCCTCGATTGAGTCAAAGGAATTAAACCCATTTCCAAACAGCGAGAAATCTGCAAACTGCTGCTTGATCTTCCTTAATTCATCACCAGCAAAATACCTTCTGAAGCATTTGTTTCTCATTTCTGAAATTTCTGCATCCATGTGAGGAGCTTCACGGGTTGGAACCTCAGCCAACCAGCTTTCGCAGTAGTACCTACATTTTATAAAAACAATTAATAGGCTAACAACGACTACAAATTATGGAAACAAACATTTAAAAGTAGAAGCAGAACATTACTTGGGGTTCAGTGAGTGTGCCAAGCAATGCAAGGGGGTATTACTTTTTGCCCATCGAGAGTACAAGATCTCTTGCACATGAAAGAAAAAGGAGGAATGCTCATCTAGTTCTTTCCCTTCATGACGATAAACTATTTTTTTCACCTTATCTATCATTGAATCCCACATCTCATAAACCAAATGGAGGCAAGGTTTGTCGGTGTCAGCTGCACGAATCATGGAATAGATAGGATCAGTGAAATCTAGGATATACTGCACCTTATCCCACCACACATCATTTAGAACCTTCTCTTTGACTTGCTGTGCTTGAACTTGATTGTCTTCCCTATAAGAATTCCATTTTTCACTCACTACCATCAAGATTAGAGATTCTTTGATAGCACGGAACCTCTTTAACATTACAATGGTAGAAGCAAATCTTGTATCAGCAATGGCAAGAAATTTTAGCTTACTGAACTCATTGAACATGGAGAGCCTCATTGAGTGGTTCATGATGAAGTTTTTTATGAAAGAAGCATCTGCTGCTACCTCAGTGATCCACTGAAATTCTTCATAAGCATCCCCACTTGAACTCTTGGCTGCACATATGTTCTTCAAGGCCAGGTTCAAGGTATGGACAACACACGGCGTCCAAAAAATGTGGCTGTACCTCTGTTCAACTATCAACCCAGCAGCCCTGCAATTAGCTGCATTGTCAGTGATAACCTGTACCACATTCTTTGGTCCAACATCCTCAATGACTGCAATCATCTTCTCAGCAATATATTCCTTCCTCTTAATTTCTCCTTCAGTGTTGATTGCTCTTAAAAACATTGGCCCATCTTCTGCCACTGCTAGAAAATTCAAGAGTGGACGCCTTTGAGCATCAGACCACCCATCGGACACAATGCTCACACCTTTTACAGGCCATGTCGACTTAAGGGGATTTAACAACCGCTCAACATGTGTCTTCTCTTGAACAAGAAGAGTAGTTCGTAGCTTGTTGTAACTTGGAGGGGAATAGCCCCCAAGCGCATTGTTGCAAGCAAACATAAAAGCCTTCCTGAAATATGGGTTTCTTGCAACATTGAAAGGAATGCCTACAGACCAAACCAAATGTCCAAATATTAGTCACATTTGTAACACAAATATGAGAATGTATGAGTTAATAAAACGTACTAAACTCTAGTCTAACCTGCTGTGTAGAACATTCTCGCAATCAAAGCATCAAGGTTGGAACGAGTATCTGAATTGAAGCTAGACTCAATAGCTGAAACAGCCCTTCTCTTCCCCCTACTCGCGCCCTCTGCTGGCAGTGGGATGTCCTTAGGCAAGTTCCTTTCAGCAACTACTACAGCTCTAGCCATTTCATCGTGAAGTTGACTAAGAACATCGATTGTTACCTTTGGACAGGGAGCTACACCATTAGATCCCACCTTCAAGAGATGTGCTTTAACTCTTGAGTAGCTCCCATGCATAATATTACCACAAAGCCTGCATCTAAACCTTACATTCCCTCCCTGGCCTTTACCTGTTTTCTCCATTAACTCAACATACCTCCACAATGGCTTGTTTTCATTGTCATTGGGAGGAATCACACGGCAAGCATTCAAGAGGTTGCTTGCCCTTGCTGGACCACTAGTTCCTCTTGATAAATCAGTAGCAGAATTAGGAGCCGGACTACCACTAGGATGGCTAGATGCACTAGCACTAGCACTTGAGCTTCCAGTTCGATAATCCATGGGATCTAACAAAAAAAAGATAGTACTTATACTAAGAAAAGATGAAGGGCATTGCATTCTTGCAGATCCACTAAAACTCTAAAAGAAATAAGAAGAGCATTGCAGAATTGCTCTGCTGCAGTGCATAGAATGCTAAAAGAGGGGATTTATTATTCACCTCAACAAGGGAACGAACAGGAAAACAGATCGGCGACGACAGTGTTGTGCCGACGTCACAGTAGGAGGCGGCGAGGCGCAGCCCAGTGCGCGGCGCCGGCGTAGCTCGGCGGCGGCGACGGTTGACGAGGCAGCCCGGCAGCAGCGACGGCACTGGAGCGCGTGAGGGGCGTTGGTGGTGACAGTGTTGGGCCAGCATCGGAGGTGGAGAGCAGCGTGGCGGCGCCGGTGCAGCCCGTCGGCAGCAATGGCTGATGGGGCGGCGGCGGCGCTGGAGCGTTGGGGAAGAGAGGCGAGAGTGAGAGTTGAGAGGCGACGCAGGCTGGGTGGATATGCTCCCCACGCGCGCGCGGGTTTTGGTACCGGCGGAATATTAGGGTTAAACGTATCGGGACCGTATCAGAACGTATCGGAAACGTATCAGGAATTATTTTATTTATTTTAAAATCAAGATAAATACCGATACGTCCCGGACACGTATCCGGCCGTGTCCGATACGTGTCCGTATCCGATCGCATGTCGGACACAGACACGCGCCTGCTTTGCCGTATCAGTGCTTCATAGAGCCGCACTATTAAGAGGGATGATGCATTGACATACGAGGAGTGATCAAAGTGCTCAAAATCTATTTTTAAAAAGTGTTTCTCCTCAGTTTGGTGTGTTCTGGATTTTTTCGGAGTTTTCCGAAACTCATTTTCGGACTTTCCGGAAACACACAGAACCATATTTTCGCTACTGGAAATTTTCGGATATGTCCGAAAGTGATTTTCGGACTTTCCGAAAAAGACTGCGAAAGCCAAAGTGGTTTTGTATATTTTCGGACTTGTCCGAAACTGATTTTCGGATTTTTCGAAAATCATTAGTAGAGTCAATTTCGCTTCTGTATATTTTCAGACTTGTCCGAAAGTTATTTTCGGACTTTTCCGAGAACATCCAGAACGATGTTGTTGGTACTAGAAATTTTCGGACTTGTCCGAAAAGTTTTCGGAATGTCCGAAAAATCCTTCGTTGACTTTGCTGTTGGTGCTGAGCTGGAATTTTCGGACATGTCCGAAAATCTTTCGGAATATCCGAAAATCTGAATTATTGTGCATAACAGGCAGAATCTGGGCTGTAGCTATAAATAGCCCCCTCCCCTCACTTGTGAGGGCTGCTGGTTCCATTCCAATCATTTGTGCCCTTGGCTTGCTCTCTCTCTCTAGCACTTTTGAGCCTTGTTTTCTTGTTTTCCCTCTCACCCGTGTTCGATTTGGATTTGGTGTGTGTGTGAGAGTTGTGGATTCGAGTTTGTGGGAGTGCTTGTTGTTGACTTCGTGAAGATTTGTGAGCACTTTCATCATCTCCGGGAGTTCTTTGCTTCATTTGTTACTCTTGGAGGTTGAGGACTCCTAGGCGGCTAGGTGTCGCTCCCGAGCCACCGATCTACTTGTGGTTGGCCGAGAGAAGTTTGTGAAGGTTGGATCTCACCTCCGAAAGGGAAGAGATACCCTTAGTGGAAGGAGGAGTGTTTAGTGCAACCTCTTGAGGAAAGGGTTAGCTAAGACCCGGCTCTTAGTGAGCTCCTCAACGGAGAGTAGAATCCCCTCAAGGATTCGAACTTCGGGAACAACCTCGTGAGCTTCATCTTTGGTGACTTTACTTCCTCCCTCTCCACTAGCTTTGCTTGTTTGAGCCGCTACAGGTCTAGTTGCTGTTTGTGCTAGCATATTCTTGTTGTAGGCAACTAGATCTAGGATTTACTTTGCTGTTTGTGCTGACTCCGAAAATTTTCGGATATATCCGAAAATTTCGGAAATATCCGAAAATTACTGCTTCCGCTTTTAATTGAATTTCTGAATTAGCCTATTCACCCCCCCCCCTTCTAGGCCTAATTGACACTTTCAGATATGCTAGATCTGCCCTTTATATTAAGATCTTATTACAATAAAGTATATTAGGCTTTTGTTTGATATATTTTACTTGCTTTAATATCTTAGTATAGAGTGGTATCGGATTATTAGCCGATACATGCTAGATCTATTGGATCGGCTATGCTATGAACATCTATAATCTCATTGTTAGTATATATTTCGATCTAAGTGATTTATATTGTCTCGGTATGACGACCGATCTATCCCAATTACTTGATTTAAGTATATATCGACATAAGGATTATATATTGTTAATATCTACAGCCGATCGAGTAGATTTAGTCTTTTCTTATTTATTCATGGTTGCCGATCGATTCACATATGACATCGGCTCAGAGATAAATGATATGTCATCGGCAACTAGCCGATCGGCTATCATTTATGGATTTAACCACAATTTCTTTGTCTTTATTTCTTGTTGATTGCAGGATCAAATCAATTGGCACGCTCACAAACCTAAAAGGCAAGATTTTTGGACCTGCACTAGAGTTAAGCAGATCTCCCCGGCCTCGTGTTTTTTACATCAATACCACCGCAGTCCAAGCTCCGCCACCCGGGCCCCGCCGCCACTGTTCCTCCATCGCGTGCCTGCTTCTGCACGGCGAGGAGAGCTCCTCTGGAGAGAGAGGGAGAGAGGGGAGAGGGAGAGGAAAAGGAATGGGAAGTGATAAATTTGGGGATAGGGTTAATGTGTGTACTCAGGGGTATTTTGGTCCATTAGAACACATATTTTTTTTTCTTTTCTTAAATGAAACCAGAACGGTATAATAGAAACAGGGTCGAATGGCAACTCCAATTTTGAAAAACGGGATCAAATAAGCAAATTTAAAAACGTAGGGTCAGATTGTTAATTAGACTTCAGAATAGAGTCGAATGACCAATCTCCCTAATAATAATATTTATAGAGATTTAAACTCTACAATCTGCTTTAATTAAATATATAGTTTTTTTAGTTTCCACTAAATATGCAGTTTTATAATTATTGCCTTAGTTTTATGTAGTTTCTGTACTTTTTATGAAACTAGAAAAATACACGTACGTTGCAACGGGTAAAAATATTTTCTCATTGATAAAACAGCTATTAGGCCATTCCCAGCCCAAGACACTAGACATAGTTTCTATAAACTCCACGTCATCGAGAAACTAGTACTAAAGATGCTACTCTTCCAATGCATACACCACTACTCAATACTTAAATTTAGTACTACTTATCTCATATGATGTCTTCGATATTGTGTAGAAACTATGTCTCATCCAAGATATGGTTTTCTTCTCTTTCTTTATTTATTCACTTACCACATCATTTTTTATCCTAGGTGGCAGCTTATTTAATGCTATGGACACCATCCTAGTTATTGGATTGGGAATAGCATTAGAAGCTGAGCAATAAACGAGGGATGAACGGGGAATTGCTTTTTTCAATCAATTAGAGTAGGAAATACACGGATCGTGACGATGCTGGAGATTGGATCAATATCTATATCTATACCTACCTGATTAAAAAATAAGCAAGGTTTCGTAAAAAAATTCGTCCGTCTTTTTTTATTTTTCACCCTTTTTTCCTTTTTTCCAGTCCGTTTTCCTTTTTTTTTTCTCCGTCCGTTTCTTTTCCTTCTTTCTGTCCGATTCCTTTTTCTTTTTTTATCCGTATATTTTTTTTCTTTCTTTCCGTCCTTTTCACTCCTTTTCTTTTTTTTCACAGTTTTTTCCGTCTGTCTTTTTTTCGCTTTTTTTTCCATCTGGTTTTTTCTCTTCGCCTTTTTTCGCTTTTTTCCCTATGCTGTTTTTAACTTTTTTTTAGGTCTTTTTACCGGGTTTTTTCATATGTTTGCTGCTGTTTTTTAGTTGTATTTTCTCGCACGCGGTAAGGATTTGTTTTTTATGTACCATGTTTTTTTATCGCCCGGCTAAACACTAGCGTCGCCGCTAGGTCGATCTGCCTTCCCATACGTTCCCTCCTCTAATTGATTGCCAAAAATCAATTCCCCGCTACCCCTCATCATTTTTCTACGATTTTCCCTTTTAACTCTACTCTAATCCACTGAATTTAATCTCTATTTAAAAATCACTGTTTTTATCCCGAGTTTTATCACTCCGATTTTAATAAAAACGGATAGAGGAGATCAAGTGTATCAAGAACAACTACGCCCGCTAGGGAGGTTGCCGGATGATCTGGATCTTGGCTAAGGGGTTGGGTTTTGGTTTAGCATGTTAGGTGTCTTGTTTTAGGGTGTTTCGGGGGTGTGTTTTTTATCTGATTGATGGGCCTCTGCAGTGATCCTATGCTCCAGTGTTAACTTGTTCTTTTAAGTCGGATTTTTTTTCTCGTTCTGTTGTGTAAGACCACTGTTATTTTTGGCTTTGTTTAAAAGCCGGGTATTATGAATGCCTGTTATAAAAAAAAAAGTGTATCAAAAACCCTCAACCAATTTTGAAAGATCGAAAAAGATTGGACCGGATTTGACGGGTATCGGTTTTGGCATGTACGGACACAACATTGTCTTTGAAGATTGAAGAGGACAGTCAGCTATGCGAGCAGGACATACAACTCCACTTGACAAGTAATGAAATGAGCTTTTGGTCCAAAACCAAAGAGTAAAATATATAACGATCCAAAAATATTTTTACCCGTTGCAACGCACGGGTATTTTTTCAGTCAGAAAAAAAAACCGAAAGCCCAAAAAAAACTTCCACGTAAGAGAAAAACTAATCGGACAAAAAAAGAAAAAAAAACAGATTTACCGAAATTAAACCGAAAGTCTTAGGTATTTTTTATTAGGTATAGATAATAAAAGCGAAATGGCATGTAGCCTAGTGGTTATAAGAGCCTTATTAGCACTTGAGGTCCTGGGTTCGACTCCCAATGGGAGCGAATTTTCTAGGATTTAACGGAGTTGTGCTTTCAGTGGTAGGCGACGTACCCGTCGATAGCGAGGTGTCTGTGGTAACTTCGTTAAACTCTCAAGGATTTGCCGGCCCAGTCTTTGAAGATGCTAGGGGTAGGGTTTGCGTGCGTGCGTTCATAGGGGTGAGTGCGCATACGTTGTCTCTCAAGGATTTGCCGGCCCAGTCTTCGAAGATGCTAGGGGTAGAGTTTGCGTGCGTGCGTTTATAGGGATGAGTGCACGTGCGTTATCAGTGTCTGTATTGTACTGTGTAATTTAAAAAAAAGTATAGATAATAAAAAAACAAAAGCACTCCCAATCTCGTACGCACGAGCGCACGGATGGACGACCATGGGGACGTGTCTCAGATCGATCTTTATAAGTTATGACTTACTCACTTCGTCTTAAAATAACTTAATTTTTAGGTTTTCGTGTTCAACCTTTAACCGTTTATCTTATTTAAAAAAATTATAAAAAAAATTAAAAAGATAAATCACGCATAAAGTATTATTCATGTTTTATCATTTAACAACGATAAAAATACTAATTATAAAAAAATTTCATATAAAACGGATAGTTAAACGTTGGATATGTAAACTTAGAAATTGAGTCTTTTTTACGGAGGGAGTAGAAATTACGTTCGTGGAATTATAGTTTCGATTCAGTTCAAGCTGGCAAGGAAGCAGAACAATAGTACAATAGGGTAGGATTGGGTTAATTTCTCAATCTTTCTGCGGGAATGACCCGGAGAATGCTAGTTGTCGGGCGTCCGATGGGAGGGGAGAAAAATCAGACGCTACATGGTCTGCCATTTGCATGCAAAGAATCTTTCCCTACATGCTTCCATCTCTCATTTCTTCAAAAGATTTTTTCTCATAAACTATTTATCTAATGTACGATCTGATTGCATCACTAAATTCGTTACAATTAAATCTTTACAACAAGACCACACATGATTATATTTTGATAAAAAAATATTTTAGTTTTTTATTGATTTTTTTTAATGTTGCATATGGTCTTTTTGATGTTTCAACCAGTAGTTTTACAATGTTTCAGCTAGTCTACTCATAATGTTTTACTATGTACGGATCAAATGTTGCAGTGGATTTTAATATTATGGAACGCGCTGTTACAACATAAAAACCCTCGTATTTTGGAAACCCCTATTAAGGGAATTCGTTTTATTTTTTGTTCAACCAAAAATGTTTCACCTAGTGTACTCACAATGTTTCACTATTTATAGATCTAATGTTGCAGTGATCTGAGATACTCTATTGCAACAAAAAACCCACATATTTTGGAAACCCTCTATTAAGGGAATCCGTTTTATTTTTTTGTTCCATTAAAAAATGTTTCGTTTAGTATACTCACAATGTTTCACTATGTATGGATCAAATGTTGCAGTGAACTGAAACATTCTTTCGCTATTTGCTGAAACATTGTTTTTATATAAGGTGAAACAACACCCGATTTAAACGAGTGAAACATTTTCGATCTACTTAGTGAAACAATTCCGATATACCTGGTGGAACATCGTGCAACATTAAAAAAAATCAATAATAAGCTAAAAAAATTTCATCAGAATATATCCATGTGTGGTCTTATTTAGAAGATTTAATTGCAACGAATTTAATGGTGCAATCGGATCATGATTTGGATAAATAATTTAAGAGAAAAATCAGTTTGAATTTGTTTTACACGTAAATCAGGCGCTGACGTCATGCCGATTTTTGAAGATTTGGATCGGGCGACGGATCCCTAGTAATCCCCGAATGACCCATGCGATAACATGCGCATGGATTTCTGAGCAACGATATACATAAATTTTTTTTTGACGCACATGGAAAATATTTTAACGCAAGCGGAAGCGAACTAAAAAACTACCGGAAACCTATGTATATATATATAGTCAGATTAGATCTTTTATCTTTTTGTGATTATGAATTTAGATTGTTTATTTATTTTTTAAATAAAAAGAGGACAATCGAAGCGAGTGCCAAGAGAGGGGCCCACGGGGGGGGGGGGACTCGCGCGTCCGGGAGGGGATTTCTCGCACATAATGAGGAGACTGACACCGATAAAAAAAAGACCTCAACGTAAAAAAGGAAAAATGACGACAATAGATAAAACGACGGACCAAAATAATACTACCTCTGTTTTTTAATAGATGACGCCGTTGACTTTTTCTGATATGTTTGATCATCCGTCTTATTCAAAAAATTTACGTAATTATAATTTATTTTGTTATGAGTTGTTTTATCACTCATAGTACTTTAAGTGTGATTTATATCTTATACATTTGAATAAAATTTTTGAATAAGACGAATGGTCAAACGTATGAGAAAAAGTCAATGGCGTCATCTATTAAAAAACGGAGGGAATACCTACAAGCCTTATGTACTTGAATTTAATTTTTATTAAAATTTTCATGATTAATCACATTCTCTATAATTTTTTTAAAATTTTTTAAAGCTCAATTGCTAATTTTAATAATTAATTTAAAATTGAAACTGACTTAAAAACCCTCTTCTAAGGCCCTGTTTGATTCAGCTTAGGATTATTATAATCTAGCTTATTAGGAGTAAGCTGAAACAAACAAGTAGATTATTATAGCAGATTATTATAATCTATAAGCCAGATTATTATAATCTAATAAGCTGCTATAGAGGAGCTTTTTTCAGATTATTGAGTGGCTAAAGACCCACTACCCCTACATAATTGAGAAAAATTGCCCACCTATGCCATCAACCGAACAGATAGCTGAGAGCATTATAGACTTTATCATTTCAAACCCAATAATCCATGCCTCCAATAATCCAGACAAACAAACAACTCACAGCTTATGCTATGTCAGCTTATTATAATTCAGCTTATAATAATCTAGCTTAATAATCTAGATTATAATAATCATAAGCTGAAACAAACATGACCTAAATCTGGATCAAATCTAGCCTATTCTTCCTTCCTTCACCCCCGAGCCGTCCCGCTTCCTCTCCTCTCTCTTGAGCCGTCATCCATCTGTTCGCTTGGGCCCAGCAGCCGCCACACTTCCTCTCCTACCTCTTGGGCCGCTATCCCGTGTCCGCTCAGGCCCAGCAGCTGTGCCAGCCCATGGAAAGAAAGCGGACAAGAATAAAACCGAGAAAAAAAAGGCGAAAAAAAAGAAAAAGGGCGAAAAAAGAAAATAAAAAAGAAATAGTGGAAAAAAATTTAGACGGACGAAAATAAATTCGGATGCCTTGCGTAAAAATGCCCGTGCGTTGCAATGGGTAAAAGTGTTTTTTCAGTGATACAACAACTATTAGAAGCCGAGCAATAAATTAAAACATTGGGATCACTATACATTATAATCGAAGAAGTTAATGAAAGTCCTTCGTTGGTTTTTTTGGGCCGCTCGGCTTATCTCTCGTTGGTCCAGCACATAAACATATCTAGCTCGCATAACCGACTGCATCTTCAACCTCTAGAAGATGCCACGCATGATTGTAAGTTCAAGTGCCTTAATTTGGTTTTGGTGATTAATGAAAAATCTAATTATATGAGACTAACATTTTTATGAGCTTTTGTTTGACTAATCTCATTTGGATATGAAAGTAAAAATGATGAGAGGTATGTATTAAACTTCACATATTCTAACTTTGTCTCTCCTGTGGATCCAAAATATAGTGTGAGCTCCCTCATTGATCTTGATTGATTATGTGCATATGTGTTCCTTTATATCCATATGTATGCACATCTTGAGGGGGAGGTTACTCTATATTTTGTTTATTTAAGATTTCTATCTTGATTTGAAATCATCTTTCATCTCATCTCTCCATATTGTTTATATCGGATTATTATCTATCACAAAAGAGAGAAAAGATTGAAAGATCTTGGATTAAACAATTTGTGTAATTGTTGCTTTGGTGATAGATGATAAACCGATGTTTATGGGATTAATCTCTCTTTTACATAAGTTTTCAACAAGGTTATTTCCCGATAATGAGATGTGGTATATATGCATTCTTTGGTGATGGACCTTAATCATGAAAAGGATGAAATTCGTGGAGATAAAAGCGATATGTATCACTTCTTATCTCCTACTTTTTGATAGGTTCATATATATGATTTCTATGTTATTGTTATATAAGTGTGAGACTAATGTTTACTTGAGTCTTATCTTATTTAGTCTCCTTTACATTGAGAACATGGAGATCATGAAGGTATGTGTTTTTTGTTTATCTTTATCATTGCTACATGCCTTCTCCATGTGTATAGGATAAACCCTATTAGTTCATCATAACTTATGCATACACTTGCCTCTCTTGTATATTTATTTGTATGCATATATTTAGGGGGAGCAAATCCTATACATTTATTGTGCATGTTTTAGATCCACATTGTTCACCTATTACTTATATTGGATATTTGCATTTGAGCTTGCATACGAGTATATGACACTTTGCGATGTTAATGAATACTCAATAAACATATCCATATCTTTCATATGCAACCGGTTAGTCACCAAGTGGAGGATGACAACCGATTTGTTGGTACTAATGTTCCCCTTTGAGATGTGCAAAGGAATAGGTCTAATTGTGATGAGGCTAATGGATGACACCATGGGTTGATGGTCACCAAGCCAAGGACATCGCCATGTCGACAAGAATGAAGTCAAGATTGTGATGAGAAGAAAGCCTTAACAAAGGATGGTCAAGACCTCGGCATAAACATGGTTCAAGCGAATGGTCACGAGTGTTGATATTGGCTCAAGCATTGACCCCAAGTTGGATGGCACAAGATAAAGGTATAATTGAACTAAGAATGTTTTCGTAGTCTTTCCCCGGTCTTGGTGTTTGGTATAGACCGGATTTGCTAGATAGGCGTCGTATTATCAAGAGGGGTCTATGAAGCGAGCACGTCGATGATCTTGTGCCATATTAGTTCATATGCATGTAGGTGCATTTGGTGGTCTTGTCTAGCTAAGTGTGATGAGTTTTCTCATGTCCCAAACAAAGAAAGAAGTGGGTATGTCCAATAGGAGTGAGTGACATCTTGTGGGTATGTCCGGTGGATATCCTTTGGAGATGAGCCATTTCTCCCTGAATTAAGTTGTGTTTCTTGGATGAATTGTTCATGGGTTGGATAGCCCTTTGAATAAGATTTCCATAGAGTCTAAGAACGTCAAATTCCGAGACCCGAGTCAAGAGATATCGTCGTTTTACTAACGGCCGGTTGAGCTGAAAAGTGACCTGCGGTCTGACCGAAGTATGTTGTCCGGTCTGACCTCCCATCCCATGGCGGTCTGACCGCTCATCCTAATTTTGAAGGAGGTCTCGTCTTGGCAATCCAGAGCCGCAACCAGTCAGACCGAGCCCCTGGCGGTCTGGTCGAGCCGTGGACGGTCTGACCGGCCACTACACTGCGGTCAGACCGGCCAGGTTGAGTGGGCTCAATGATTGCCTTGTAACGGCTAGTTTTCTAGCCGTTACAAAGTAGTCCGGTCTGACCGGCCACACTATAGCGGTCTGACCGGCAGAGCAAAGAGTTGGAGATTTCGATCCCAATGGCTAGTTTTGGTGGTTGGGGGTATATATACCCACTCTCCAGCAGCAAGGGTAAGGTTTTGGCACTCCATTGCATTATCTTGAACCCTTGAAAGTGCTCTCACACCCTTGGGCACTTAGTTTATCTAGTGAGGTGTTAGAGAGTGAGTTAAGCCAATCTAAGTGCATTGCTTCATTGTTATAGCTAGTGTGGTACTTGATCATCCTCGGCAAGCATCCTAGACCTGTTACTCTTGGAGGTTGCCACCTCCTAGATGGCTTGTGGAGGTGTTGCCCGGTGATCTCTCCGAGGAGATTGTGGAAGAGGCCCGACGCCGTTTGTGAGTGATTTGGAGTTCACCACCTTCGGAGTGAAGGAAGAACTATCCTAGTGATCGAGGCTTGGGTAGTCCTCTCCGTGGGCTGGCTCCCACCTTGCCCACCCCTTGACGAAGGGGGCGTGCGGTGGCTTCGTGGTTGAGCGGTGGAGTTAGGCTCGCCTCAACGGGGATTAGGAAACCGGCGAATTTCTGAACCTCGGTGAAAAATTCCTTGTCTCTTGTCTCATTTATTTGTTACATTTACATTTGAGCAAATTTACATTCATAGAGACATATTTGAGCCCATATCACCTAGGTTTGCAAAACTTAACTTAGTTGCTTAGTTAACCTTGTACCTCACCTTGTCTAGCAACTTAGGTTAGTTTTGTTGAAGTGCCATTAAGTTTTAAAACCGCCTATTCACCCCCCTCTAGTCGGCTTCCTTGATCCTACAATGATGCTGGAGCCGATCCTCGGCATCAAATCCAGCTGAATCCTTGATCCTACAATGATGCCGGAGCCGATCCTCGGCATCAAATCCAGCTGAATCTTTCTCGATCTCCTAAAATTGGTTGAGGGCTTTTGATCTATTCAATCTCCTTTTTCTGTTTTTTTCAAAATCAACCGGTCGGGATTGAATACAACGAATTAAAACTGAATGGAAAGAGGAAATCATGAGGAATATAACAAGGTTAGAAAATAGATTTTCGCAATCAATTGAAAGAGGAAACGTACAGACGAATCAACATCGTGGCGGCGGTTGGAAGGGCTTTGCCCGTGTGGAGCGGATCGGACTGAGAGCAATAAGAAAAGGCGATCGGATCGGATTGAGAGCAGAAAAAACGGCAATGAAGAAAACCGGATAAAAAAAAGGAAGCCTGAGAAAAACTTCCTTCTTTTTCAGCCCTATCCCAGTTCGATACATCCCTTCGCTCGGTTTGTCTCTCCTTGGTCCGGCCCATAAACAAATCTAGCTTGCATAACCGACTGCATCTTCAACCTCTAGAAGATGCCACGCATGACGCCGAGGAGCAAATCCAGCTGAATCTTTCTCGATCTCCCCGAAATTGGTTGAGGGCTTTTGATCTACTCGATCTCCTTTTTCTGTTTTTTTTCAAAATCAACCGGTCGGTATTAAATCCAATGAATTAAAACCAAATGGAAAGAGGAAATCATGAGGAATATAACAAGGTTTTTTTCAAAATCAATCGGTCAGGATTAAATCCAACGAATTAAAACCAAATGG
The DNA here is from genome assembly GCF_000147395.1 of Oryza glaberrima. Lineage (NCBI taxonomy): Eukaryota > Viridiplantae > Streptophyta > Magnoliopsida > Poales > Poaceae > Oryza > Oryza glaberrima. The sequence continues at coordinate 18,386,584 of NC_068336.1, read as the reverse complement.
AAAGAGGAATATAACAAGGTTAGAAAATCGATTTTCGCAATAAATTGAATGAGGAAACGTACGGACGAATGAACATCGTGGCGGCGGCTGGAGGGGCTTTGCCCATGTGCGGATCGGACTGAGAGCAATAAGAAAAGACGATAGGATCGGATTGAGAGCAGAAAAAAATGACGATGAAAAAAGCCGGATAAAAAAAGTGAGCCTGAAAAAAACTGTTTCACATGGAAAAGAACTAATGGGACATAAAAAAGGCGAAAAAAAGAGACGGAAAAAAAACCGGAAACCTTGCGTATTTTTTTATTAGGCATATAGGTATATAGATATATAGATATATAGATATACTAGAAAAAAATACTCGTGCATTGCACCGGGGCAAAAACGTTTTTTGAGTAGTACAACCGCTAGCAATGAAGAAACATTAGGATCGCTATTCATTATAATTGAAAAAGTAAATGAAAATTATTCCTTTTTTGGGCCTACAACCCATTATTTCCTTCCTTTTCTTTTGAATTTTGATCCACTCGATCTCCTCTTTCTGCTTTCCCGAAATCGGAAAGAATTCACAAAATGGGATAAAAAGGTCGGTCGGGCATAATTGGCGAACTGTAAACCGAATTGAGAGGGGAAATGTGAGAAAAATGATGAGATAGGTGGAGAATCGATTTTCGCAATTAATTGAAGGAGAAAACGCATGGGGAAACGATCAATTGGAGGAGAAAACGCATATGGAGACGGATCGAAGTGGCGGCCACTATAGGATTTGGTCCGACGACGGCAACGTACAACAGATCGGATGAAATAAAAGACCGGATGAAAAAAGCGAAAAAGGAACCTAGCAAAAAAAATCGAATCGGGCAAAAAAAAACAACGAAAAAAAAGAAACCGGATAAAAACAGGAAAGAAAAAACGAACCGGCAAAAAAAAAGACGGACCAAAATAAAACAACGAAATAAAAAGAAACCGGATAAGAACACAAAAAAAAAAAGACGGACCAAAAGAAAACCGGAAGCAAAAAAAAACAGAAAAAAGGATTCGGCAAAAAAAAAGACGGACCCCCTCTCTCTCTCGTTAACCCAAATCTACAAACCCCTCCCCCCCCTTCCTCTCTCTCGTCCGTTCCGGCGCCGCCGTGTACTCGCCTTCCGGCCGCGGCCGGCGTCGCATATCATTTCGCCTCCCTCTGTATCATCACTCCGCTCCACCCCCCACGTAGAACATCTGGCGCCAACTCCTTCTCGTCATGCCCATGCGGTGAAATCAGTTTCGTGGTAAGAGTCCGTCTCAAAGTTATCGCCTTTTTTTCACCCCTCCGTCCTCTCTGGTTCCGATTCGGTATTGATTTGGATTGCTTATTTATACAAGAAGGGAAAAAAAACCAAGGCCACTCCTAGCTTTGGCATCGATCGGCCCGGTTGTTTGGGGATCTTGCGCTCAGTGGCGAAGCCACCAGTATGGCGAGGTATGGCGGCCGCCATACCTGCCCACCGGCTGATCGCCTCATCGCATCGGCTGATCGCCTCCTCTCGTCGACAGTTGACTCGTCTCCTGCCGCGTGCCGCCCGATCTCCGACTCCAGGTCCAGGACACCGCCGGACGCCGTTGCCACGCTGGACGCCGCCACAGTAATCACTCCGAGACACCAGTTGGTTCCATCTCTCGCACATTAGCAACTATATCCTGTTGAATCAGACAATCAGTTGTTACGAGTAGTAATGCTAAACTAGCTCGTAATATCTGTAGTTACCCAGATTGCGCCATGGAATTGGAAGAACCATCTAATAATCGCCGACGCCGACTGCGCCCAATTTCAGAAGCTAACCAGATTGGGAAAAAAATAAAAGGTGAGAATTTAATCTACCCTTGTTGGTACTGTTATTTATTCACTTTAACGTATCTCTTATTTTAAATTTTTATGTTTGTTAGTTGTCAGTATAAAGAGATTTTTTAGCAGTAGCACTGCTAATATATCAGGAGGAGATGGAAATGAAAATATAGAAGCAAGAGATGATAATGAAATTCAGTCCATTATTTTATTATATATGTATGTTTTCTTATACAAACTAGAGTACTAGACTAGTACTTAGTCCGTAGTAAGTTCGCCATAGGTGAATTTTTATCCTGGCTTCGCCACTGCTTGCGCTGCTTCTGTTTGTATCTAGAGGGGATCGATCGAATACTTGGGAGACTCAAAGCCACGAATTTCGTCAGCATTGCGTGCTGCTGCTGCAATACTGTGGTGAGTAGATGTTTAAAGCTCCCATCTTTTCTCTCTCTTGTTTTCTTTCTGTTCTGACATCAGTAGCACCCATCCAACGCTAATAATGGCCTATTACAATTTACAGTTTATTAACTTCCAGTTGACTGCAGATCAGTGTTTTTTTGGTCTAATGGCTAAGCGAATGAATCCATGTCATGGGAAACTGGTCCTCAAGAACAAAAGAGCCATATTACAGTTTGATGACATTCCTGAGGTAAATACTAGTAGAATCTAGTGTCAATTTCCATTCTATGTACGTTATATAGGTCCACTTATACTGACTGTGCTGTTTTTCTTTTTATGAAGTATGGAGTTCTGTAAAAACATATATATATATATATATATATATATATATATATATATATATATATATATATATATAGATAGATATAGATATAGATATATATATATATATATATATAGATATATATATATTCAACTGACTTCTTCTTGATGTATAGGATGTGGTGTTCTTGATAATCCGGTTGCTTTCGCTGACTAATGCTGCGCGTGTCAGCATGGTGTCGCAAAAGTGGCTACAATCTTGGAGGCTCTATCCTAATTTAGAGTTCACCTCGAAGGCGTTGGGTTTGAATAAACGGGTGCACAAACAAGGGAGGAGGGCTAAATTTGTCAGGTGTGTTAACACCATCATAAGGCACCACGCTGGAACAGGGATTAACTCATTCACCTTGAAGCGCAACCTCAACAATCACAAGTACGCACACTATATTGACCGTTGGATTTACTTTGCAGTCCGATCTGGTGCAAATGAACTGACTATTGACCTAAGTCCACGATGGTATGCTCATCCTCGTGATGTCAAATACAGCTTTCCATCCTCTAATGTTGCTGCTCCAGAACCAACCTCTATAGAGCATCTTAAGCTTTGCTTTATGAATTTGAGGCCTTTACCAACTTTTAGTGGCCTAAGAAGCTTGAAGACTCTTGATTTGGCCCTTGTATGTATAACCACAGAAGATTTAGAGAGCTTGTTGAGTTATACCCCTGCTCTACAACAGTTGAAGCTAAGGCAATGTCCAATGCTGGAATACTTGAAGATCACTGATGTACTAGCTAAGCTTGTCTACATTGATATCGTTCCCTGCTTGTGGCTGAAGATTTTGGAGATCCATGCTCAAAATCTTGTTGCGATTAATACTTACAATATCTGTCACCTAAAAATAGTACTGAGTGAAGCATTAGTGTTGAAGGGGGCACACATTGAGTTAGTTCTGTCATCAGATGTTATTGAGTATGCTTTTACTGATCTTGCACCACTCATGCCAGACCTCGAGTCATTGTTCCTGAGTGGCTGTACTGAGGTTAGTGAAAACAATATCACTTATTTGAGATACTTTATGTTCTTTATCTTGACTACATTTCCTATGCAGATGATTATATCCAGGAGACCTCCAAGCAATAGATTCCATTGCCTGAAGCAATTGGAGTTAAAATTGCAGGATATATCGACGAAATATGATCTTCTATTTCTTGCTAAGTTTGTTGATGCTGCTCCAGTCCTAGAAGCTTTCGTTTTGCATGTAAGTTACTTCTCTCTAGCACATTTAGCCGCATGAACTTTAGACAGTACTAAAATTAAATAACTGGTTCTCCAAGAACTGGGATAAGCAGCCTCGAGGCCCTTAACTTGATAACTGTTGAACTGTTCTGTTATATTGCAGTTTTAAACAAAATTTTTGAAAAGTAAATGATGCCATCAGTGGAATGCACATTTAAGTGTAAATTCCAGTGTTGACACTCTTCGTTGTATATGCCATATTATAGGCATTTTTTAGAACATCACTCTATAACTTACATTTGTCTAGATAATATCTAATGTTAAGCTATATGATGTTGGTATGCTCTCAGACATGCAACGTTCTGAAAAGTCCACTTTACTCTCCTAGCCTAGAGTATGTTGATCCACTTATGCCCCCCAACCCCCCCCCCCCCCCCCCCCCCCAAAAAAAAAAAATTTAAAAAAATCTTATGTTCACCTTTGTCCTTCTGCCATAAAATTTTTTATCATGTTTCCTTTCTTGTCACCTCTGCCAACCCCTTCAGTTGAAATCGACATAAATTTGCCCCCAGATGACAGATCCTAACACATCATATTCTCTCCACCTTAGCTGCCATGGCCACAGCCTCTCACCGTTATCACCATGCTCCTTCACCCATTGCTAAACCCTAAACCCCAGACCTGCTGTGATGTGTTGTATAACGAATCTGGCTGCCTCCAACCCTATAATCACCGCCGGTTGTTACAGAACTAGTCAAGAGTGATCGACCGGCAGCATGGTTTCCAGGAACAAGAAAAGATTCCAGAGCTGCTTCAGGAAGCAAGAACCAAATTGGAAGTGAACCATGGGAGCCTGAGGCTCAGAGCCTGAGACGCTCAGTAGCTTGCAAGGCCTTTTATCCCTTCATGTTAACTATGAAAGAGTCACAAGAAATTGGACACGAATATGGGGCATGAATCATATGGCTCTCCTCTCCAACATCTTTTCCTTCCCAAATGTTTAAGGGAATAAGTGGACCAACAATCGTTTGGGGGAATAGTGGGATTTATTCTCCTTAACCCTTGTGGTTGTGTGTACAGAAACGTTTGTGGTGTCATTATTTCGAGCCCTGCGTGATCTTCATGTAATACTTATAGTAGAAGCTGAAACAGTGGATAGGTCATGTCTGATTAATTTTGAGTAATACTCCTTCCGTTCCAAAATATAAGCATTTCTTAGGTTGTTTATTAGCAAATAGTAAGGTTAAGTCAAAAGATTCCTTTTAGTCACCTCAGTGGTCAATTTTTGAATTTTAAATTGCTTAGATTCCCTTTCTAAGCATCCAATTGACTTTGGAATCATTGGAACCATGGGAATCAGCACAGCAATGCTTATATTGTGGTACAGAATTTGAATCCTGGAAACTCTTGTATTTTGGAATGGGTGGTATATTGTGGTACATAATCTGAATCCTGGAAATTCTTACATTTTGAAATGGGAAGGAGTAAGAAATTAAGAATTCGAACAATTTACAATTGTTGCAATGTGATACCAAAACCACAGCCGTGCTACACAACTTTTCAGTTCATAGCAGTATGAAATTGTGGACTGCTGTAGCTTTTTTAGGCCATTTGTGTATTCTGAATGTGCTAATGTTCAAATTTCAAGTCCAACTTGGTTTATGAGCACATACTTTTAAACTTTGGTGTCTGGTTTGAGACTCTCATAATTTTCCTAAGCAATTCATCTTTGTTGAAACTTTATGTAGCTGGAAGATATAGAGGAGCCATTTTGTTACATGGAAAAGGAAGCAGAGTTGAGAAGTCTGGAGAAACATTGTCCACATAAAAACCTCAAGTTGGTCAAAATGACTGGATTTTCAGCAGGTCGTTCAAGCCTTGAGCTTGCTCTGTATTTCGTGGAGAACTCACCAGCACTTGAACTCCTGATTCTTGATCATCGGCTTGACAGATCTGTTTGGCGGAGCACTTTTGGTGGTGACTTGGATGCGAAATGCTCGAAAGGATATGAACACACTATCTCCAAATATGTTAGCAATGCGATTCCTCGCCGTGTTAGATTATCATATTCCTAATGTAGCACAAACAAGTTGCACGTGGTGCGAGTTGCAGTGCTAGGACTGCTCCAGTAGAAATTAAAATTGCAACGACAGCTGTATAAATTGTAAGATGTTTTGGTCTCTCAATCTATGATGTGATCAGGTAATTAAATGATACATGAGTGCAGTGAAAGTGCAAGTATATACTCCCTCCGTTTCGTTTTATTTGACATGTTTGAGACGGTCAAACATGTGCTATAAAGTCAACGGTGTCAAATAAAACGAAACGGAGGGAGTAGTAGATCAATGGCGATGGGTAATGAGATGTATCAATCTTCTGCCTCCTCCTGGGAAGGTGGGTGAAGCCGACGCTGGTTGAGAAGGTCGTCCACGAGCTCCTCCGGCAGGTGGACGCCGTCGACGAACGCTGGACCTTCAAGCTGGCGGTTGATGGATGGGATCCAGAAGTCCTCGACTAGCTGCTTGAGGGCGGCGAGGTCGCGGTGCCCTTGGAGGAACCCAGCGCGGCAGAGACGGCGAGCCTCGTCGGCGTCGTCGAGCAGCGTCAGGCGAAGTGTTGCGCATCCGCCCCATCCGCGATGCTCAGTAGCCGACGCACCCTGCCTTGTACGTCGTCGGCGGCGTCGTGGCTCTCCAGCGCCACCTCCGGAGCCGACGAGCCGCCGATGAGCATGTCGGCGTAGATGCTGCCCACCAGCTCCCTCAACTTGTTCCTGTCGTCGCAGAGCACGTCGTATCTCTCCAACAGCTGTGAAAACTTGTCGAGCCCGAGAACACACCATCCCAGTGCGTCTCGCCGGGCAACCAATCCATCAAACAGTTTGCGTGCGTCCTGGAGTGGATTGGATCCGGTCACCACGACGATCACGGAAGTCCCCGGATGTGCCGCCGCCTGAGCTGCTAGCTCGAATGCCCCCTGGCGGGTGGAGATGTAGTTTACGATACGGGGGTGGGGCGGAAGAAAGGCCGCCGGCGGCGGCGGCGACGGCGCGGCGGCCATGGGAGCGAGGGAAAGTGGCAGAAAACGGATCGATCGAATGCTGCGTGAGCTGGAAGAGAGGCCCGCCTGTCTGCTACTATTCGATGGGCCGGGCCCAACAAGGAAGGTTATATAGGACCAGCCCAGGCGAGGTTGGGTCTCCTGCCTCGTGTTTGCATCGCAATTGCTTTTGTTATTTTTTCCCCCCTGCTTTATATCTAATGATGTATTCGACAAATTCCTATCAATGAGAAATTTGCTGTATATGCCATGTTGCATTCAACGTCTATATATGCGATTAAATATTCGAAATGTCGCAGCTGATATTTTACACGGATACACGATACGTTGTATTTTCAGAAACATGCATGCATACGGGGATATGACTATATATTCAATAATAAATACAAATTTTAAAATAATATAAAATAAAGAATAAAATGCTAAGTTTTTAAATATAAAGAGCTGGCTATTCAATTTTTATCAATAGGAAAATAACCCTGTGTGTAAGAAAACATATTATCTTCATAGAAAATATAACTATAAAGTGTATTAGTCCCCCCGGGCTGATAATATTAGTCGTTTTGGATAAGGATAAAATCAAACTTTAAAATCTTTGACTACAAATAATTTCTAAAATATTTATCTTAAAAATATGAAAACCACATGTGTAGATTAGTCTTAAAAAGTACTTCAATAAAATCATATATTTGTTGAAATTTATATATATTTTGTAATAAAAAATAGTTGTCAAAGTTACATTTTGAAGACTATGCCCTTGTCCAAAACGACAAGTATTATTAACTCGGAGGGAGTAATTTTTCTACGATCTTTAATATTTTTTCACATCACAGTACTATTAACGACCAAATTTGGTAAATTTACATTGGATTTGGAGTTAAAGCTGAAGCGGATTTGGGAGGAAATCGATAACAGAAACAGAGTATGAATCGGCTTCAGAACCGCATCGGCTACAGTGTGCATCGGCAGTTACCGAATCGAACAAGGTAAGCCGATGTAGCCGATTCCGGCAAGGTGATATTGGAATCATTGTCTGATTGAGTTGATGTGCTTCATGATGATTGCCACGTACGGATCAAGTCCGAAGAAGGCAGTTGTATCTATTAATTATGAATAGTTTGTTAGTTTCCTTTTTATTTTTAGAAAAGTGTGTTCATTGTCCTATAAAGACTTTATGTTTTCCTTTTATCTTTAGAAAAGTTTCTTTCTTATCCTACAAGGATTAGTATCTACCATGGGTATAAATATGTACACCCGGGGTCATTGTAAACTATCTTCACGATCAATATAATTTGGCGCATCGCCACCTTTTACCTTTTCTACTTTATTTTATCGTCCGGCAGGACTTGGCACCTGACGTGGGGCTGCATCGGTGTTCGATCTCCGGCTAAGGGGTAAGTCCAATGTTCTGTTAGCCCAAGCAATTGTATCGTTTACGTCGGCGTCGTTCAAGGCTGCATCAGTACATTCGACCTCTTGGATTGCTCTGGTTTGGATGATATATTTGCCTACCTATTTATTATATGTCTATGTTAATCTAGTCTTAGCATATCAATTTAGCTCTATCGGCTGCTTCTCGTTTTAGGGTTTCTGCCGGTATCGGCTAAATCGCGTTGCTAGATTAGATTAGCTTAGACATCTACCACCCTGAAAACTCAATCAACGACTTGATTGTCTAGATATTATGCTTCTTTTCATACTTAGTGCTGCATCAGTTAAGTTTGATCTACTAAGTCGTGCTTAGAACCATAATCTCTAGCCTGCTTCTTGATTGCCAATAAGGGTTTCATCGGGGTTTCAGCTGGTGAGTTATCTAGACGTTGCATCGGCTCATAAGAATTGCATATACATATAAGTTGGATTTAGCCGATGACAACAAAGGTTTTACTGTTTAATCTAATCTTGTGGATTTCATGGCATCGGACCTACAGCCGATGTATGCTTTAACCTCCAGATCAGTGCTTATTCTATCATATCAATGTTAGCCGATTGGTTTATATTGGACTATATTATTGTTATATTTTATTATCAGTAGCCGATTGCCTATATATCATTATTTACTAAAGTGTTAGAATCTACATTGGACGTATAGCCGATTGCTCAAAACTCTTGGTATCGGCATCAGCTATCGGCTGGAACTACTCCATCGGCTGTTTTGTCTATTATTTGCATATCTTGTCAGTTGCAGGATCAAACTGACTGGCATGCCCGCATCCAACCAATCTTTGGACCTGCACAGGGGTTAAGCAGATCTCCCAGGCCGGTGTGTTCGATTTTTTCGTCAACAAGTACTTAATTGGTTTATGTTTTTATGAACTTCGAATATATATCTCTACTATTATAAAAAGTGAAGATGTTTTTGTCCAACTTATTCCGTACGTCCAATTATGAGTTATGCATTCTATCAAGCATATTATGTGCGTACGATTTTAGAGTTATCTCACCCATCGGCGGGCAGTCCAATTCGAATCTGCATAACTCAGACCAGAACCAAAACCTGATTAGAGCAAAATAATATACATGAATTTCTCCATGTGCCCACATACGTAGAGTCGATGACCAGGGACTCGGATCGGTGGTCCGGTTGCCATTACTGGAAGAAAGCATCGTGGTGTGTGGGGGAATAAAAGGCATACCAGTTCTCAATACTTCTCATCTCTTCATGTGCCTTCCTCCGTTTCAGAATCTGAAACATTTGTCACGGCGCCTCCTCCGCTTGCGAAAAAACAAAGAAATCAATGTAGTGGTCGCCTTGCATCTTTGTGCCTAATGATGGGCCAACGGGAGAAAAGAAATGGGCCATGGCTTGGTCCAACCACGCAATAAGTGAGCGCACGCCTGAGATTGACGGCCGATGGAACCATATTACACGGCTGGAATTATCTCTCGGATGATATCTAACGGCTGCATTCCCTCGATGACATGGCTTATTCCTGTAGCTGCTTTATAGCAATAATGATAGGTAGTGGGTACCAATTACTCCCTCCATTCCAAATTGATCTATATATAGTTTTTTTAGGTTATTTCTAAATGATCTTACATATTTGTGTTCATTCATTAGGTCTATTTGTTATTTGTGCATTGGAGTAAATGGACATTGATGCATGCATCCATGCACATAAGCATTTATAACCCACATGCAATATCTTGATTTGCTATTGGCTAGGAAATAGTGGGGATGGTGCATGCATTGAGTTTGTTGCTAGAGTAAATATAGCATGAGAGAGTTATTAGCTTTTCTGGGTCTTGATGTACCTTTGAAATATGTAGATCAATTTGGAATGGAGGGAGTATATAGGAAGAAAAGATATGATTACCCCATAAGCCTTGTTCGGTTTGAAGGAGATTAAGGGGAAATAATTTCACACCACAAAAATGGTGATTAACTGAACATATCCCAAGTTAACGCAGTCCCCAACCTTTTTTTTCCTATTCGAATTTCTCATTCTAGGAGTGGTCCTAAGATAGAGGGTAGATGCCATAGGATGGAGTTCGTTGTTGGTGCCTCGCTCCATGGCCATCGTCGTCCTCCTTCAAGTACCACAATGGGGAGGTCTAGTTCCATCGATGGAGCACACACGTCGCTGGTGCCTCGGTCCTTAGTCGTTGCCGCCGTCCTTCGAGCACTTAGCGAGGAGCTTCAGATCTAGAGATAGGGCCCATCGACGATGCCTCGCTCCACGGTCACAGCCGTAGTCCTTCAAGCACCACAACGAGGAGCTCCAAATCCAGGGATGGAGCCCGTCATTGGTGCCTCGCTCCATGGCCATCATCCTCGTCCTCCAAGCACCGCAATAGGGAGACCCAGTTCCAGGGACAGAGCCTGTCGCTGGTGCCTCGGTCATTGGCTGTTGCCGCCATCCTTCGAGCACCTAGAGAGGAGCTCTCGATCTAGGGACATGGGTGCCTCGCTCCATGGCTAGCGCAATCCTTCGAGCACCACAACAGGGAACTCCATATTTAGGGACGAAGCCCGTCGTTGGCGCCTCGCTTCATGGCTCCTGTTGTCGTTCTCCGAGCACTAAGTAGGTAGCTTCAACTCTAGGCGAGTTGGACATCACCAACCTCTTGCCATTGACTAGTTAGCGGTGATGTCCTCCTCCCCTAGGCTCTTCTCCACGCTCCCTCAACATTGACGGCAACGTCATGCCCCTCGGTGTCACTGCAGTTGCTTTCCCGGCCTCACCATCTGGTGCCCGGCGCTAGGGAGGTGGCGGTGCACAACACGAGTGTCAACGTTTGATGTCACGATTCCGGTATTTGTATAGTATAGGAATCGTTGGTGCTAGGATGTACGCGAGACTGAGGTAAAAGAGACAGAGACGAGGATTTTTATATAGGTTCGGGCCCCTGAATTGTAAGGTAATAACCCTACATCCTGTTGGCCGAAGCCGTTGTTACTCTTATTCACCATAATATCACCAGTACAATATTTGGGGTAGCCTATCTAACTGTTGTCGACATGGCGGTCTGAAGGTCTGACTCGTAGTCGACAACAGGGTAGTTTTCCTCCTCGAATCTGTGCCCGGCAAGATTAGAGATAGCGGTTTCGTCTCTCCTAACAGTATTCGGAGACACCGTAGGGAACTAGCCGTGCCTATCCCTGAAGTCGATATCCGGCGTCTTGTCTTGGCATATGTTGGCTTGTATGTTGTGGCTTCTGTTGTTCCGTAGATTGTGGCGGGTGTTGATTGTCCGTATCCCCTCTCCTCCTAGGGGGCCTTGTATTTATACCCATAGGTGTCCCCTTGTCCAAGTAGAACTAGGAAAACAATATGGATACAATCCGAGTAGTCCTTGTCGTTTCCATGTAGAACTCTGGTTGTCTTTCCTTATCTGGAACTCCTCTTATATCCGCAGGTTATTTCTGTATAGGACATGGTATATGGTGGGTCCTGCCGAGATTTAGTCAACTACTATTAGGTATGTGGTATCCATGACCCTGACAACGAGTACATCGGGGAGCTTCTTCCTCTTGTTCTTGGGCTAGGGGAAATCTTATCTTCTCCCCCAATGATTCCACGTTGTAAGAGTGACGTGGCGTGCGCAAGGCTGAAAAAGGGCACAAGGGCAAGACAAATTCTCTCTAGTGGCATTTAAAAATAGGATGTCATAAAGTTTCCAAAAGAACCCAAAATCCATCAACTCCTCAACCAAATTCTAATTTGAATGCATATCTAAAGGAGAGACGCGAGGGTTATTTTGACAAAGCACACGAAGACGCCCATCATCAATTTGGCGAAGCCCTCCGAAACCGATGTCAAAAAGCTTTAAAAAAAAAAAAACTCCACGGCATCCGCATCCAAACGAAATAGGGGCGGGAGACGGCGCGCCTCCATTCATCGCTCGCCAGAGTTGCCCACCCCCTCTCGTCTGCTCCTTGCCCTTGCCATTCGAGGGCGATCGGTGCTCCCTCCGCCACCGGACCGCCGCCGCCGCCGCCGGAGCCCTCTCCGGGGCGTCCCTGAGGTCAGATTCCACCCTGTTTCGGTTCAATTTGGTGGTTGCGCGGGCTCGATCGAGGCTTTTTTTCTCCGGTATGCGAGTAGGGTTTGGTTCGAATTTTCCCCCATTATGTTTGGGTTCGGATTGGCGGGTGGGCGGGCAGCACGCGGAGAGGATAGATAGCTTCAGATTTGTGGATGGCTCATCCGCTCATGGCTAGCTGGCGACGCCGCGTCGGTGGGGACGCCACCGGCCAGGGGCCAGGGGATCAGGGGATGGTGGCGCAAGCACGGCCATGAGATTCATGAACTGCGCGAGGACCCTCCCCTCTGGATTTTTTTTTTTTTTGCCAACCCTGATGACATTGGTGCTTTGATCCTTCACATCTCGTACAAACATTTTCAGATGTTTATTAGTTGTTCATAGTTCCTCCCATTTAGTTGGCAGCCAATTGCCGAACTGACTGCATAATACAACTCTTATGTACTCTTGGTCGATGTTACTACAGTTTGTACTATCAACAATAATGTTAAACACACCAGGGAACATGTTCTAGAAGGATCCACCAGAGTATGCCTGCATGATATCTCTAAGTCCACTTTGTTTTATTGGAAAGAAATTAGTGTCAAGATTGCACAATTTACTAACTGCAATGGGTTCATAGGCTGCACACCATGAATATATACGTCATCCCTGTTTTTCCGTGCACCAAGCAAGTTAATAAAATGTGTTGAGCTAGCTCTGATGTATTGCATTGTGTCTAATTAGTTATGTAGTAACTAGTTGCTGGTCCATATCTATTTGTTTTTTTCCCATTGCTTACTAGCCCCAACATTTGGTGCTTGATGGACATTCAAGATAGCTCTTGAATTAGGATTCCTGGCTCCTTGGTTTATATTTTTCTCCAAATCCTAAGAATAATGTGCTGAAATCTATCACTTGATCCTCCTAGAAAGTGGCCTGCTAGGTACTTGATACTTCTCGCCATCCTTGGATTCCTACTTGAAGAGTACTATTGATTTGCTGCCTTTAACTACTTAGATAGTGCCTTGAACGAATCATTTATCATTGTGACATTGTAGCCCTGGCATAACTCTGTGGCACTCTGCTCAGTTTACATGCATTACATGTTCATTGATTGCATACAATGCCATTCTGTAGTAACAGTGTGTTTAATTCTCCTAGATTATGAGAGCTAACTGAATTTAATTTGATCTGCAGATTGTGTGCGCCAATGGCGCCTCACCACATTAATGGCCTTGCTGACGTTCGTGCAGTTGCGGAAATGTCACCTACACTTCCTACCATGATTATTAGAGTACCTTGTGAGCAGTCAGCCAATATTCACAGGCTACTGGAATTTGTTGAGGATCGTCTGGATCACGGTGCTCACGACTTGATTAAGGCAGAGGACATTCCCCGACTTCGAGCCATCGCCCAGGGAAACCTTACAAGTGCTGATGCTCCCCAGTTTTGTTTGTCATTGCTCAACGAGTCCCAGATCTACCTGCGGGTTCAACTGTTCTCGTCGAAGTGGATGATTGGGTGCGGCCACCCATCGACTCACGGGTAGTATCGGCAGTGGCTAGTGCGTTTCATCTTCCCCAGGATGGGGTGCTGCCTTTTGATCTCAACTCAACGACAGTGGCCCCAGATGGTCCAGGTGCAGGTCGTATTCATGCTGAACTTCTGATGCCACCAGGCAGCTTGCCTTTACCGCCTCCTGTTGTTGTCACAGTGTCAGGGTGTGAACCACTGAATGATGCGCGGGAACTTTATCAGTACCTGGAGGAGTACGTGAATCAAGAGGGCTGGATAGTTGATGACACACAGCTTGCGGGGCTTGCAGAGCTGGCTGAAGCTAGGGACGAGTTGGTAGGAGCTCGCGATAAGCTCACTACATTTGCATCAGATATTGGAGATGATATTTTATTGGGAGGAGCGGTCACTGATGATGTACCGTTGTTATCTGGGGACTTCAAAGCAGCTTTGGCCAGGGTATTGAAGCTTCCTGAAGGTATGGAGCTTCCCAAGGACTTTGAATCACCTCTTCTTGCCCCTGCCATTGCTGGGAGGGAGAGAATTCATGGTGAACTCATCAATCTCCGAGCTGACCTGGCTGCTTTGAAGCAGCATGTTGAGGAGCAGTGGCTCCCATGGGCTAATGATCGTCTATCATCCGCTGGAGTCATCGGAGACCAGATTCTACTAGACATGGAGTGACACGGGCTAATAATGCTCGTCTCACCTCTCTGATACATTCTACAAGACTTGGACTGAGTCGTTCCGTATAGGCCACACAAGAAGTGAGAAAGACGATGTACATTTCCTGCTGATTTCTAAGGATCAAACCATAGCTGTTATAGGAGATCTCCCAGAACTGAAACCTCAATTGCTATTACATAGTTCTATACTTGCAGAATGATTACGATGGATGCCCTTCCAAAATTTATGTGGCAATAGAAGATGCTTTTTAGTGGTTAGACCGAAAATTAATAATGTTCAGTGCGCAGAACATTCTCACCAGTCCTCATACAGACAATGCATGGTCATACGCAGGTGGCGCTATTTCCCATTACTTGTACAACAATTGACAATGAGGTTGATATCAATCATCACGTTACATGTATAAGTGACCCTAAGGGCTTCTTTTGTTGCTTACCATCCATCTGAGAACAACACTGTGCAAACACTTGCCTAATTGCCAAAGCTGAATGAAGGGATATTAGCAGAATTTATTTACACACTGAAAAAGAAGTTGAGTTAGCATTTTACATAGCCTTCGCTCCTAATGAATCGGCTGGGGAATGAAATGATACACCCCATTAGTTAATTCTAGACAATCAGCCGCCTTTTACACTGCTACAGCCTATTACAACACTAGCACAACATTTACAGTCGAGAAGCACTTTGCTTCACCCACTTATTCAGAAGAACCAAAGAAACAATCTGTGGGATTATGAGCTCTATACAGATGGATGGACCCATTTATTTGGATCAAGAGTCCGTTTTGCTCTTCTTTGAGAGGGGGCTAAATGCAGCAGCAGGATCCGAAGAGGCAGAACCACCATTGGGTTGGCCCAGACTACCAGCCACCACCGAGTCACTCACCATGTCGAAGTTTATTCGTGTGTTGATTCTCCTGGTAGGGCTGCATATTTGGTCAAGAAACAGAGTGAATTCTGAGTGTTGTGAGCTTCACTTCTTGTGTGTGTGTGTGTGTGTGTGTGTGTGTGTGTGTGAGAGAGAGAGAGAGAGAGAGAGAGAGAGACTATGTATTTCAGAGGAAGTTGACATACTAATTTAGGCGGCTATTTATAGCAGCCAGATCCTTGGATGGGCTCTGAAAAGCTTGGGTGCTTTCACCGATGCACGCGTAGAAACTCCGTGAACTTGGTGAAAGCAATGCATCCATCTGTAATTGATACAGAGAATCATGCGTTAAAAAGATCATGCACAGGCCCAACCAAAAAAGACACATCGGCATGAAATATAGTCCGCTCAAGAATTTAACTATAACTGAGTAAAGAGAAAATTGACAAACTAAAACGATCAAAGTATAGAAATGAGAAGAGAAGTGCACACCTTAGTTTGTCGTAGAGGAGAGACATACACATTATGAGAAGATGAGACTTTCTTCGGGGACATATCTGGTAAATTTGAGAAAGGAGATGACTTGGGTGATCCAGGAATTTGGCCTAAGAAAGCAGGTAATAGACATAAGTCAATTATAAGAGGAATTAAGTGGAGAATTAGCAGGTTTAAACTGAGAAAACAGAATGGAGGATATACTATTAGTGTTCCTCTTGTCTTCAGGACGAGTACTAGAAGGCATTAGAGCCACCAGCAAAGGTTTGACCGTGGGAACAAATACTTGATTATAAAAAACAATGATATCAACATGACGTGATCCAAATCCCTGTTAATATCAAAGAATTTTCAAAAGAAAAGAAAAACAAAGTAAAAATAAGAAGCTAGGGGAAGAACTATCAGAAGAAAGAAAAATGGCAGATACTGGAATTAAAAGATACATACACCATTGCGATTTGTACTCCCAACAAAGATACTTCTGAAAACTTCTGGTTTACATTGTGGCTCCCTCTTATAATTGTTGACGATCTCCTTGAACGTCAATGATAATTGAGAAACCTGGCAGAAAAAGCATGGTCAACACAAATAAAAAGGAAGAAAAAAAAAATAAGAGGCTCAATATATGTAATACAAACAAACTTCCATAAATTCGAACAGACTTTTCACAAAACTAAATAACCTTTTAGTAGGTGTCCTCAGATTGTTTCAGAGGGCAGGTTAATTATAGAAACATGAGTTTAATTAATTGATTTATTAGTGAACAGTAAAAAATATTATTGAGATAAACAAATATATTTATCTTGAGACAACAATGATTAAAATGCCTGAAATAAAGTCTGGCTCTTATTTTATATTTCATACCATTTCATAATTATGAGAAACTACAGGACCTAGGGCCAGAAAAAGTAGGCATATCCCTCAATCAACACAGAAGTTCAGTTCCAATCAAAACTCAAGGAGATGTGATGTAGTACCTTGGCAACACCATAGAGGCAGCAAAGAATGATTTGGTCAACGTGTCTGTTGAAAAATAAAGCTGTCTGTTGGTCAAGAATCTGCTTAAAGATATTATAGACGCTCACAGTCAGCTCTTCATGTCGTAGCCTTTCACATAGGTTTCTTATTCTAATAGCAGCCAACTTCAAGATCTGCAAAGTTTTAGGCCAGAACTAAATATTCGATAAACATAGAAACAATGAAAAACCATAAATTTAATTACAAGATGGACCATACTTTGGAAAAGAAGATCTGGACCCCTACTACAGCACATTTTTCATTCCCACTAACAGGATTACTGACAGTGGGGCTGCAAAAGATATGAGATAGTAAAACAATTTCTTCAGAAATCATCAATCTCTGGTTAGCAAAAAAATAGTATATGCTCAAACTCTTCACAAACTGAAGTAGGTGATCACACCTTGCGAATGTTGCCTGGAGAGGATGGTATTTTGCTTTCAAAATACTTAACCCTGTTTGGCTTTGCTTTGGGGGTGGTGTCTGCGAATTGCGCTCTACCAATGAGTTCCTAGATTCGGTGCATAATCTCTTTGGTGATTGAGGATAACAGTTGCCATCTACAAAAAACCATTTGAGAAATGAATAACCGAACAATGCAACAAGCAATTAAAGAAGTTTTAATTTATGAACTTCCTGTTTAAATAATGTGTGATCATATTTCATATGGTTATCAAATTTGTTAGTCCATAAATAAACACTTAAATGCTCCATACTGCCTCAAGCATTCCTTGTGCATGACAATAAGGCATCAGTTCTACTTTCAATGCAAACCGACAACAGTTGATATGAAACAAAATAGGATACATGCTGCTGCAAAACTGAGCTCGTGGTATCCCCAGTTCAAGAGTAATAGATGCATGACTATGTTCAAGGACCAAAGTCCATACTAAGCTAGACTGTACAGTTCAGCTCATAAGTCTAGAGGAGCCAGAGGTTTCCTTGGTAAATGGCACTTTTTGTTACATTGTAGGGACTTTTAAAATTTTTAGTGGCAATACCTTTTCATCACAGTCCTTTCTGCCACCAATATATAGGCTACAATGCAGAATTGCACATACTATTACACTAACCTAAAACTAATGGACATGATACTAATAGTTACTATGAACTCATGAAACCTTGTGGTGACAAAAATGGTGGTGATGACAATTATGATTACCAATATACAAGTAGGACTAAAAGTCTACACCTAACCAATGTTAAGGTAAGTAACAGAAAATATTTTGCAATCCGATTGATAAGACAAAATGTAATAGCAATGCACTGTGCAACCAAACTGATAAAACATCTGCTACCTAGCCTAAGACAAGATGTGCAATCAGTTGATATTTGATAATATAATGTTCAAAGCAACGTTCAACCAGCTTACCAGAAGGTGATCAAATCTATCCATACCAAGTACCTTCCCAATAAGAACAGTAGTTTTGGAAATGAGAGTAGTTGATTACAAAAACATTAAATTTAAGAATGATTGAGAAAGCACCTGGACCAGCAGAAGGCCGTCTTTTTGAGGGAGTAGGTGGCAAGCCATCAGGGTGAATACTCTGCCGTGCTACTATGCCATCAAGAGATGGCATTGGTTCAGCCAAAAGACCAAGGCTGTTTATTTCTGTAGAAAGTGATGGCCTGGCAACAACCAGTGAATTATATAACGATGAACCTTTCTCCCATGACATGCTTTCCAATAGCTGTTCTTCTAATGAATTTAAATGCCTTTTCAATTCTCTTGGAAGGGTTTCTTCATGTCTCACAAAGTTCTCAATTATTTTGCTCAAATCAAATGCTGTTAAACCAGTACTCTCCAGGACAGCAGGAAACATCATGATGACTGTCTTATGTGTTGCCAATACTAGCTCAGCTGAACATGCAATCAAGCATCGATGAAAACGTTCATTTGACAACAATGGGGTTAAATTATTTACATTATTGTTCTGTGACTCTGCTCTGCAGATTGCCTCCAGCACCCTATAATACAACTTGGAAGCCTCCATTTTTCTTGCTTCTGCCCATGGAATATCAAATGCGTTTGCACAATTGAGGCCTATGGAAGTACCCCGATCTATAGACTTGGTTGGAAAAATAGCTTCCAAAATTATGCTGACCCTTTTTACTACATCACTTGTCAAATCCGTATCGCAGGACGAAAGGAACTCTTCAAGCTTAGAGGAAGGTTTATCGGGCAATGAAGATATCACATCACGTAGCCACTTAGCAGTTGTCATGGCAGAAGTAACTGGTGTCATCTGCACAATCTTGATTGAGCCCCCATTGGCAGGTGATGAAGGGGAACTAGGGGCAGCCAACATATTCTTTATTGTCTTTGTAGGAGAGGCTAGTGTTTCAAACACACGCTGCAAAAAGAGAAAAGGGAATCTGTAATGTAAAAAAAGAAAACAATGTGTAGTTAACTGAAAAGATTATGAATCATCACAGATACCTTTGAGCAGCCAAAATTAGCGGAACTACCAGAAGAGTTTTCAGCATTGAGTACATAGTCATTGCTGGTCAAAAACATTTCCAAATCAAGCTCCCCTTGGCAGCCGGTGGTACTACTTAGCTTCTCCAGTTTTTCCAAATTTGACTGAAAAATCTCATCATCGACAAGATCTTTGAAATACATCAGGCCATCTACCACCATAACAATGAAACAAGACTTAGATAATTGAATGTAAGACAGATAGCAAGAACTCAGCATGCATGCATGCACACATGAGAGAGAACACGAGTGTTTGAGGTCATGCCTGTATCTATTTTATCCAAATTCACTGTTTTGAACTCTGAAGCATTTATTGCTTTCCTGCTAAAAAAGACCTCTATCACTTTGTAAGATTTTCCCATCATTTCTTTCAAGCGGTCTTCAGAGGTATGATAGTTGTGACATAACGACGGAAGAAGATCCACGCCTTTCTCAGTTTGTTTGACTGAAATTAAACAAAAGGACTGTAATTATAATCTGTGCAGATGCCAAATAAAGTAAGACAGTTAAAGAAATAATTTGGAATAAAGTTGAGAAATATTACTTAAGTGAGAAGAACCTTCAATTGTGAAGCTCCTAAATTTAGCAGGTACGTGAATTAAAAGTATGGCCTGTAATGAATCATTTTTTTGACAAGTTAGCTCCAGAAAGCACAAGGGCTAGTGGTGGTTGAAGTAGCCAGTTAACCACAAGTACAAGATTGCATAGCTAAAGGATAAAAATAATGAAACGGAATAAAGAGAAAAGCAAACTCACCAATATGGCAACTAGTCCATGGATGCAGGATACCAGGTCCTTGAACAGTTCGGGTGATTTTGAGCGAAGAATTAAGAAGAGCAGCCACCCAAAACGGATATAATCAGGAATATTTGTAGTTGATCCAGGCTCCTGATCAGTACTTGGGCTCAAGAATAGCTCATTAAATGCTTTGCGATAGAACCTAGGATATTGTGAAATTGTGGGTAAATTTTGCACTACCATATAAAGCAAACAAACAAATCTCAACAATATGAACCTATGTATCAGTTGTAATTTGTGGCAAAATTCTAATAAACTCGTGAGCTTCAAATCCCCATGCAAAAGAACAGTTCTGTTATAAAACTGCAATCAGGTACAAGGCACATATGTTGCTTACCGGCTTGCATCTGCCAATAGATTTACTAAATTCTCCAATTGCTTCAGCTGGAATCACAATTGAAACAACAATGAAGAAAACAAACAGGTTATGCACATCTGAAAAAGAAAAATGTGAATCTGTTCAATGCGGGGGCTTGGCGTGAACCCACCTCTAGCCGAGCTTCCCAATCTGACCCATAACGGCTTCCCAAAACCTGGTCGATCCTTGAAGCAAGCCGCTGTGATTCCTTGAAGAAATCATCATACCTGCACACCAAACAAAGGTTAAAAAAAAAAAAAACAATCCAGTGTCAACAAGGCCCTAAAACTTGCTAGACTACAGTTCAAAAACCATTATAACATAGCATGACCCACTTGAGCTTGCAACCCTTCAAGATCTCCCAGAGCCTAACGCCGGAGGAACCCGCCTTGGTCTCCTTCAGCTTGGAGACGCAGTACAGCACGAACGCGAAGCACAGCTTCTCAGCATCCTCGGGCTGCAAGAATCCAAACTTTAGGGGGGGGGGGGGGGGACAAAAGATAGCCTCAAATTCGCCGCAAAAGACAGAGCAGCCCTCACCGATTTGCTCCCGAACGACGGCGACGCGAGGAGCGCGCCCTTCCCCTCCTCCAGCACCGCCGCGGCCTCGCCGGCGACGCCCTCGTCCACTCCTAGCTCCTGCACCAAAACCCATCGAACCATGAGACCTCAAACCCTCGACAATTCCCACCAGCGGCCAACCAAAGATCTAACCACCACCTCACCTTGCAGAGATCCGCGAGACGAGCCTCCACGGCGGCGGGAGGCTGCGACGCCATGAAAGAGCTACAACACGCACACCCACCCACGCGCACTCAGTGGCATCACACGGAGGGGCCAAGAGGCAGCACGGCGGCGAGGCCCTCCACTGCTCCGGCGAGCTAGGGTTTGGGGGATTTGGGGATCGAGGAGGAGGTGGAGGAAGAGAGAGAAGGAAGAAGGGCAGGAGTGCGAATTTATTTGTCCGGAGGGGGTTTTAGGGAAAACTGCCGTTGTCCGTTGCGCCGTGCAGATCGTTTGATGCTTTCGGTGTTATTATATATTTTTTTAGGGGGTGAGATGTAAATTTGAGCGCTATTGATTAATTCCCCCTCCGTTAAAGTAGCGGTGGGATTGGAGGGTAACGGCTAAAAGCGCGGGAAAGGAAGTCGGTTTCTTCCCCGTTCCGCGCCATAAGCTGGCCAATGAGGAGACGCCACCTGGAAATAAATTTTGTGTAGTTACAAACTTACAATGCATCCATCACCGTCAGATCTTGATCACGAATATCAACGCCATTGGATCTTATATACGGTGGAACCCATTAGTACATCAGGAGTTCAAAACCACGAAAACCTTATAATAAAATGAGTAAATTTCATATCTATTATGATATGAGCGAACAGATTTGGCACGAGAAACATAATCACAACCATTGTGGCTGAAGTTTTACTAATTCACACCGTTAACTAAATTGATATACTCTTGTTTTGAAATTTTAAAAAGCTTTATATACACGATTAGATATAATATTTATATGATGAATAAATAACTTATAAATTAGATAAAATAATTAATAATGTGGTTTGTGAAACTTTATAGTTATAATAGCTAGGGGTTATGTATCACGTGCCAAAACCCATTAGTTTTGTATATTTGGGGTTATCTAAAATTTACTCTTTTATTAATAATCAATAGGAAGGAGTAAAGAGAACCATTGAATTCCCACTCAAGGGGTGACAAAATTCACTAAAAACTAACCACATAATCGCGTTTTGCGCGACTTTTGATCCTGTTTAGGAACTTTTGTATATGGTCTATTAGTTTACCTTAGCTCTTAATAAGGTTTTGATAAAAAGTTAATTTGTTTATGAAGTATCTATTGTTCTAGCCAACTATAAATATAGCTACTAATACCTCCATTTCAGGTTATAAGACTTTCTAGCATTGCCCACATTCATATAGAGGTTAATGAATCTAGGCACATATATATGTTTAGATTCATTAACATCTAAATAAATGTGAACAGTGCTAGAAAGTCTTACATTGTGAAACTGATGGAGTATATGTTTATAAGAGGAATCACTAGAAGCATCATCTTTATTCTCTTTATTCCCTTTCTTTTTTGTATGTATCATATGTTTAGTAGGAGATGCCAGAAACCTCTAAAAAATTCCATATATTTAGCCCATTTGTGATTTTTTTTAATACATGCTCTCTTCGATCCAAAGACCATTATTTATCCAAGCTCTTTATCGGACGGCTAACATATTTTTGATGATATAGCACATCCTCATGCAAGAAGGCTTGCTGCTTTCACTATATCAGATAAGATAAGATTCAGTCACGTAACATCTAATCCCAATATAATAAAATAATAATGATAAATATTTTAAAAATTAAAATTGAAACATAATATAAGATATGGTCAAACTTGAAATGATCTTCAAAACTAATATTAAGCTTATAATTTCTCGTATGTTATAAGTTTTATAACAACGAAATTATAATTATATAAAAATAAATTCAAATGTCAATTCAATGCTGTAACTTTTAGCAAATAAAATTCAATTTATATTATAGTATTCTTTTTGTTAAATAATTTAAAAGTTCAATCTAAAACACATGTGCGTCTTATATTATAGAATGGAGAAGTATATATATTTTTTAATCAAAAGGAAAAAATATGCATCTCCACGGAGGAATAAATATATCCCATAACTAAACATATGTCACCGCCACCACGAAAGTACGAATAAGTCTTCCGAGTAGTAGCAAATATAGTATGTTTCATCTAAGTATTTCATCTAAGCACGATAGAATTTTTTTAAGTATTTTATCAAAATTTGGTAAGAAACTAAATAGTGCACATAATTGGTAACTTAAAAAGAAATGGTATGGTTTAAAATGACATTAATCTGAACAAGTCATAAACGTGACAATAATTTTTTCAAAAAAAACACAGGGAAAATGTTGTACTCGATCATGGTAAAGTTTCTATATACATTCTGAAAATATATACGGCCGTATATACGCTTGTATGCATACGGTCAGACGTACACGTATGTCGTACACGCAAAGTATAAAGTAACCGAATGGCCTGTCCCCTTTCTAGCCGCTTCCAGGCGACGCCGTGGCGCGCCCTCCTGTCGCCACGTGTCTCGCCGGCGCCACCTCGCTCCCGCCCCTTCCAGACGCTTCGCTGCCGCGCCCCCAATAAATCGCCGCCGTCTCCGGCCACCTCCTCTCCCTCTCCATCTCAGGCAAGGCAAACCGCTCAACTCTCTCCGCTCCAAACGACTAGCTCGATCACTTGCTAGCTGCCTAGCTCCCACCATGATGGCTTCGCGAGTCTCCTCCCTCCTCCGCGCCGCCGCCGCGGCGGTGTCCGTCCCCGGCCGCTCCCGCTCACTCTCCGCCGCAGCGGCGACGGCGGCGAAGAAGCCGGCGGGGGACTACGTGCCGGTGTACGTGGCGATGGGGATGATCGCGGTGTCGGTGTCGCTGGGCCTGGCGACGGCGAGGCAGCAGCTGGCGCACGCGCCCAACGTGCGGCTCGACAAGAAGAAGCGGGAGACGGTGCCCGAGGTGGCTGCGCCGGACATGGCGCTCGACGAGGCGGAGCGGTTCGTCGGCGGGTCGCTGTTCCGCAAGGTGGCGCACGTGCAGGACGACGCCTCGCTCCGCGCCGGCGTCGCCGCCGACCCCGTCGCCGAGTACCCGGCCAGGAAGGCCGTCACCCTCAAGGACGCCGGCGTCGAGCCCCCCGGCATCGAGCAGGGCAGGGAGGGGATCCTCGAGGTGTTGGGGAAGAAGACCAAGCCCGCCGCCGCTGCTTGAAGCTGAAGCGTGTGATATAATTGCAGTTAATTAGTAGTGGGTTAATCTGGGTTCTCCTTGCTTTAATTAGTTTTATTTGCTTAATTACTGGTTGCTTTGTTTTAGTCTTTCGAACCGGCTGTACTTTTATGAAGTCGATGTGTGTGTTGGGGAACTGCTTGTACATATGTCAATCCAGCTTTGATGGAAAAAAAACTTATCAAATTTTAGCATTTTAAAATTTTGGTATAGTTACTTAAATTTGGTAGGAAACTAAATGGAGTCACTTTTTTACAATTTTATTAAAGTTTGGTAAGGTTGAAAATGTCAATTTTATCAAAGTTTAATAAGGTTGAAAATGATATCAAGTGAACATGGTCTTACTTTACTTCCAAAAATAACTGCCCAGTTAGCATCTCAAAAATAAATCAAAAATAACTACCAAGTTAGCATCTCAAAAATAATTTCAGAATTTCTGTAGGGAATCCTTTCACTGAAAATCAACGGAAGAAATTTGGAGCCTTTTCACTTTGATGTAAAAATAAACCTTACCAAAATTTTGACAGGTTAGTAATATTGCTAAATTTTGGCAATATAGCCATTTTGGATAATATAGCTATTTTAGATGTGTTCGCTTTGTTGGCAACGTATATACTACCAAAATTCACTTTATTGCCAAATTTCGGCAATGTAGCCAAAATTTTGGCGTTTTTACACAATTTTGATAACAAAAATGAAAATAACAAAAATGGTATGGTTAGAAATGGCATTAAAGTGAATAGACCCTTGTTTTTTTTTAAAGTGAACAGACCCTTGTTTTTTTTTTAAGAATCCGCTTCGTAATTTGGGCCCAATCCGGTAGTCTACCTCTGTTTGCTAGCCTAACAAGGCCGGCCCAATCGTTAATGCGCCTGGCCCATGAGGAAAGAGCGGGGTCCACATGTCAGCAAGCTTGCCGTGTCCACCCAACGGTCCAAGGCCCGGGAGCAAAATATCTCCTCTCCGACCGTGCACCCGGTCCACGCAAAGCCACCACCAAAATTATCCACTCGCCCGCCGGCTTAAACCCCTCCCCCTTCCACCCTCTCCACCTCTCTCTTCCCGCTAACCCCCCCGGCCTCCGCAACCGCATCCATGGCCGCCGCGGCGGCCGCGCCCATCCCACCGCGCAGCGCTAGCCCGAACCCACTCCTCCTCCGCCCGCCGGTCCTGGTGGTACGGCGGCTGCGGCTCCGCCTCCTCCCGCCCCGCCGCGCGCGCCTCGTCGTGGCCGCGGCCGCGGCCGCCGCCACCACCGCGGCCGCGGCGTCCGTGGCACCCGACGACATCGCGCAGCTCAACCACCGCCTCCGCGCGCTCGTGCGGCGGCGGGACGCGTCGTCGTCGGCGGCCTTGTCCGTGGACCCGGCGCAGGCGGAGGCGTACCTGCGCATGATCCGGGAGCAGCAGCGGATGGGGCTACGTCAGCTGCGCGGGGACGGGGACGGGGCGGCGTCTCAGGAGGGGGAGAGCGACGGGGACGGAGACGAAGGGGGAGGGGGGAGGAGGAAGGGGGTGGTGGCGGCGGGGAGCTCGTTGGGTCACCGGGTGGACCCGCGGGAGCTGGAGGCCGGGGAGTACGTCGTGCACAAGAAGGTCGGCGTCGGCAAGTTCGTCTGCATCAGCGCCGAGGACGGTCTCGACTACGTCTTCATACAGTACGCCGACGCCATGGCCAAGCTCGCCGTCGACCAGGCCGCCCGCATGCTCTACAGATACAACCTGTATGCCTGAGTAGCTAGCTATGCGAATTTTGACATAATAATTGCATTTTGCCAAAATTGATTCCTGCTCTGAATGGCTGCAAAAACTTTCATGTTTTCTGCACGTTCCAGCCTCCATTTAAGGAACAAGAAAAATTCATTACTACTTATATAAACATTGTAAAAATTGCTATTTCCGGACTTAATGTTTGGTATAAATGTTTTATTGTGGGCCTGTCCCTTCAATTCTGGTGGAAAGTAAAAATTCACGTTGACCATTTATCCAGATTGATGTTTCCTGCAGACCTCACGAGAAGCAGAGACCACGGAATTTGAGCAAACTGAACGATCCTTCCACGTGGGAGAAGAGAAGACTGAAAGGGAAGCTTGCTGTTCAGAAAATGGTAGTCAATTTGATGGAGTTGTATTTACAAAGGATGAGGCAGAAAAGGCCTCCTTACCCGAAGCCTGTGGGAATGGATCAGTTTACTGCTGAATTTCCCTATGAGCCCACTCCAGACCAAAACCAGGTCGGCTCTTAATCAAATGCTGTTGTTCTTTCTTTTGTTCACCTGGAAATTCTGATGTCGTTTTTTAGAAAGAGAAGCTGCTGCTATTCTTTCCTTGTGCAAGACTTATTGGCAAACTGATGAGTCTAGTTGATTAAGTAATCCATGCACTACTTTACTAATACATAGGATTGAATCAACATCAATGGATTTAATGCAGTTCGTGTTAATGACAGGCTTTTATAGATGTTGACAAAGATCTGACTGAAAGGGAAACCCCAATGGACAGATTGATTTGTGGAGATGTTGGGTTTGGTAAAACTGAAGTTGCAATGCGTGCTATATTCATTGTTATATCTGCTGGATTTCAAGCTATGGTTCTTGCTCCAACTGTAATACTAGCCAAGCAACATTATGATGTAATGTCTGAGCGTTTCTCCAATTATCCTGATATTAAGGTTGCCATGTTTAGTGGTGCTCAGGTATAGCATGGCACAACTCAAAGTTACCCCACCAGGCAATTCATTGTGTTTTTCATTTCCAAGCAATATTTTTTGTATGCCTCAATTGATTAACAACCAAGCATTATTGTGTTAGTAGTAATATTTTTGTGTTACTGTGAAATCATTTTATATTCATTAATTGCTTAACTACAAGGTATTACTGTATTAGTCCTGACCCTAGAAAGTGTGCTGCTCTTATGATCTTATCCCATATTAGGAAAAAAAGTTGATGTGCCTTTTGTTGTTGTTAGAAAAAAAAGGTATATATATTACCGATTGTACAACAATCGGTAATAATACCCTGTTTTCTACCTTTTGATGTTTCACTGAATGTTATTAAGTACTGTTCAAATATATATTTTTAAGGAAGTCCCTTTTGTCTTTCCCGAACCTTTTCTTCTGACATTCAATAAGGGATTCTTGTACTTACTGGTCAGCAATTTTTGTAGTGATAGTGCTCATATGTGGGCATGTAGGTTCTCAGATAGGAAGGCATTAGTATTTCTTTAAATTTTGTCTGTTAAAGTGATGGAATTTGCGTCTCTTATCTTCTGCATGACTTGGGGTACATTTCTGCTTTACAGACCAAAGAAGAAAAAGATGAGCTAATAACAAAGATAAGGAATGGTGATTTGCATATTATTGTTGGAACTCATGCTGTTCTTACAGAACGTATGGCATATAACAATCTTGGTCTCCTAGTGGTGGATGAAGAACAGGTTCTCTTTGTAATTTGTAAATATAAATGTTTACTCTGTTTGATTTTTTTGGGTATAGTTTTCTGTTATTGATAACATCAATGATGGTAATATGGGTAGTATTTTCCAGAAATGAAAAGAACAAGTTAATCATATTAAGGTTTTCTACAAAAAATATATATAGCAAGGGAAAGCCTTTTTGTTGTAGATTATATTCGACAAAAAAAATACTAGATTGTTTTATGTTTACTTTTTGTTATTTTTCTAAAGGTCAGGAATGGTTATCTGAAAACTTAACTCTAGTGTTCCATAAATTTTGACTAAATATCTCGCAACCAAAATCAGCCATGCATTTTATTTTATTATATATATATTCACAAACTCTATGTTTCAACAGAAGTTTGGTGTCCAACAAAAGGAGAAGATTGCATCATACAAGGCTTCTATTGATGTTCTCACACTGTCTGCAACACCCATTCCACGTACTTTGTATCTTGCGTTGACAGGTTTCCGTGATGCCAGGTAAGATGGCAACAATACTATTTTTTTCTTCTGTTTTCTGTTGGACGAGATATTGGACGAGATATTGCTAATTTATTACTCGTAACCATTGTCCACAATTTATTACGAGATATTGCTAATTTATTACCACTGTTTTCTTGAGATAATTTGTGGACAATGGTTACGAGTAATCACTAGAGTTTTTTTAGGGGATTCACTTGAGCCATTTTATTACATTTGCAATAGTTACTACTGTTTTCTTGAGATAATTCGTGCATTTAATGTGATCATAGCGCTATTCTGCTGACTCTATATTTAATTCATTCTTCATAACTCCAATACCTTGGATGCATTTAATCTCGGAATTGTTTTCATTTTTTTCCATGACACAAGCATATGTATTATGATTTCAGTTTAATGTCTACGCCGCCTCCAGAAAGAGTTGCTGTAAGGACCTACGTGTCAGGATTTAGCAAAGAAAGGGCTCTATCAGCTATTAAGTTTGAGTTGGCACGTGGTGGTCAAGTTTTCTATGTTGTTCCTCGAATAAAAGGTGGAAACTTTGTTATCTTCAGATGACTTATTGTTCACAGCATATACTTGTGATGCATGAACCTGAAAACAATTTTTTTCTCAATATTCCCAATCTCAGTTTAGTACTCAGCAAGTTGGACTTGTGATTGCAGATTGTTCTAACAATTAGCCTATTGCTGGATGCGTTCACTAACAATCTATACTGTCCATATAGAAGCTGCAATATCATGCAAAGTCATTCAATAATTTAGATTGCAAATCTGCATTTATGTTTAATAATTTATTTCATCATGCGACAGCAATAGATGATGTGCTGCAATTTCTCAAGGATTCTCTTCCAGATGTTCCAATGGCTGTTGCTCATGGAAAGGTTTATTGACTAAACTTTCAGATGTGTTTAGTATGCTATTTCACTATTATTTATTGTAGGCTATTTTTATTTGTATACCCTTGATTGTGTTAAAGCCAAAGTCCAACATGTGGATTTCTACCAATGAAACTCTCTTATCATTGTTAGGATTTCCTTGCATGGCTGATTAGTGTTCAAACTAATTTAACAGGAAACTCTATATGGGCCTTGTCGATGACCTTGTTCTTCGATAGTTCGTTTTGATTTTGATTGTCAATGACTATGTATTTTCTGTAAAGCTTACAACCTTCAATTTCAGTCAAGTCTATATCTTAAGTTGCTAGTTATTATATATGGAATAATGTTAGGTTAACAATCAAGATTTATGTTCTATTTGCATAGTCGAATGGTGCTTTCGTCATAATCAAATTTCTTGCCAATTCTTTTTCCCGCAGAAAGTTTCAAAGAACATACAACTTGCTATGGAAAAATTTGCTTGTGGAGAAGTCAAAATTCTGGTCTGCACACACATCATTGAAAGTGGAATAGATATTCCAAATGCCAACACGATGGTAGTTCAGTATGCTGAACTATTTGGGCTTGCACAGCTATATCAGGTGGCTTTGTTTTTCTGATATGCTTTCCTTTTCCTTTATGGCATTTTGTTTTAAACAAAGGCAAAAGGCTCTTATTTCATTGATAAGAGAGTGATAAAACAACAACAACAATCCAAGAAGGGGTACAGCAAAACACCTGTCCAGCAAACAAACTAGAAGCACCTCATTATGGCATAGTTATTTAGCATTTATATTTGATAATATGTGAGCACATAAATTTGATTGATTGTTGAACTATGCCCATTGGCAAATAGTTTTTGAGCATCTTACTGGAGTTTTCTCATTTATAAATACAAAATAAGCTACGAAGAACTGAAAAAGTATGAGCTGTCCTGTGCCTCTCTGTTTAGCCTTCTGTGAGACTGTTATCGTACTTAAAAGTAATATGTGCCCTAGTTATCCGTGTTGTTTCTAATGCATCTTCCTAATTTTACAAGTTCACCCCTTTGTTTTTCCTTCACAGTTGCGAGGTAGAGTAGGAAGATCTGGCACAGAAGGTTTCGCATACCTCTTCTACACTGATAAGTCTTTGCTCTCAAAGATTGCAACGGTTAGCTCTACCATAGTGCCCCTAATTTTATTATTTATATTCATTTTCTTGTCACAGCATCCAAATCATCTGATGACTGTTACTGAAAGCATATTTGCAATAATACTAAATATGGAAGCCCAGTCAGAAATATAACCTAAATTTCCTTTAATGATAGTTTGTTGTACATAAGATCAGTTAACCAGTCTTGGTGGCACCTAATAAGCAGTATTTCTATTATTGGCACTTTGGAATGTATGTTATGCTTACTAGGTTTCAGTGTATTGATGTTTCCTGAGCCCTCAGTCCTGACCACCACTTGTATGACTAGCCTTATGCCATGGCAAAATGAAGTGAACTAAATTGTAGCTTTTACTACTTCCACAGCACCTGATGTTTGATTTTCTGATACATTTCTATAGGGCATCTTACAGAAAAAATAAGGGGTCTTTTGTATGACAATAAGGCAATTATCCCTTGAAATATCTTTTGTTAAATGAGTTCAGAATCTGTATTGTGTTGTGTCATTCTTCATCTGTAGTTCAATATCTCCATCTGCAGGATAGACTTGGAGCTATTGAGGAGCATTCAGATCTTGGTCAAGGTTTCCATGTTGCAGAGAAGGATATGGGTATCAGGGGGTTCGGAAGCTTGTTTGGTGAGCAACAATCTGGAGATGTTGCAAATGTTGGCATTGATCTATTCTTTGATATGCTTTTTGATAGCTTGTCAAAGGTATACACATCAATCACGCATATCTGCTCATGATATTATTTTTCTTTTATTCAACTATTCACTTCCTTTTTTTGGTTCTGCACCTGTTATTCTTATATCCTTTATTTTGTATCATACATATCTTTTACTCCCTCCATCCTATAATATAGCAACCTAGTACCGGACAAGACACTTCATAGTACAACGAATCCGGACATGCTTCCTGTCTAAATTCGTTGTACTATGAAGTGTCACATCCGGTCCTAGGTTGCTATATTATGGGACGGAGGGAGTATTCATCTATTCACTACTTTGTTGCTGCCTTTAAGATGGCTAGTTCTTGGTAAAGAAAAGAACTCTGTTTTGAACAATTTTTTCTTGTTTGCCACTTGAAGTAGTGATTATTGTTATGTAATCCCCTTCTAGACCCAGTTTTTTTACTGCCTCATTTGTTTTATTTGAGAATGCTTCTCATTCATGGCATGCATATTGTTATCATCTTTGTTTCATGCGAAGATATTTTATAGGCAATTTCAGGTAGTCCTTACCCATTTGGTCCACATACTACTATTTCAATATTCCAACTATTTGGTACAATCATACAGTTCTTCTGTTTTTAATTTTGTACATCCTTTAATGAGCCAAATAACCTTCTGAATTGTTGCATGGCGTTATTGATTATTTACTGTGATCATTCTGACAAGACTATTTTCTATCTTTTTAGGTTGATCAGTTTTGTCTTATTCCCGTCCCTTACAAAGATGTTCAGGTGGGCACAAAATTTATTGTCTTTGCTGCTGTAGCTTTTTCATGCAATGACGAATAATTTCATCTGGGTAACCTGCCCTTTTGATTTCATTCACAAACTTTGTGTCTTTGGACAGCTGGATATAAACATTTCTTCACGTCTCTCCTCTGAATACATAAGTTACCTTGAAAATCCGGTGGAATTGCTTAACGAAGCTGCAAAAGCTGCAGAGAAAGACCTATGGACCTTAATACAATTCACAGAAGATCTTCGTCGACAATATGGAAAGGAGCCTCGTGATATGGAGGTTTGCTGTTTCTGAGATTTTCATCATGCCAATGTGACCATAGTTGGTGATGGTGAAGTTTGATTACTTCATTATGTCTTCCTTTCTCCTCCTTGCAGTTGCTATTGAAAAAGCTCTATGTAAGACGGATGGCAGCAGATCTTGGTATCAGTAGGATATATTCATCTGGCAAAATGATCATCATGAAAACAAACATGAACAAGAAGGTATTTCGGCTCATGAGAGAAGCAATGTCTTTGGAGACTCATCGAAATTCCTTATCATTCACTGGAAAGGAAATTAAGGTAAATATCAGAGTATCCCCATAGTTTCCTGGTGAAAACAAAATTGTTAAAAGATATTTTGCAAATATTTTCCAAAAGCCTGATTAGATGGCAAAGCAATTTGCTGCTTAATTAGTGATCTTGAAGCTAACTATAGATTTGTCTACCATCACGTCCTTTTTTATCCACCGATAATAACTAACATCCTTATTACTACATGTAGTACTGTTTTTCATTGTTGAAATGCATCACAAAGATCACATTGGACATGTTATTTTTAGGATATACAAGCATGAATATTGGAAAGCGAATTGGGGTTTCAGCTTTCTGTCATTAAAAGTTCAACTTCGGACATACTGTGAATATTAATTTTATTTTCAAAAATTTACATTTTTGTAGGGTGAACTACTTGTCAATCTGCCGGACACTCTACTCCTGAATTGGCTTTTTCATTGCTTAGCAGACTGCTATGCTGTAATACCAGCACTTGTGAAGTACTAGAACTTGTTTGTGAAAAATGAAGGTTTTGCCCGCAGCTTATACGTGAGAACATGATACAATTTGTGAGAAGGCAGTCTCGGCTATCTTGATAGTCAGCAACGGATAGTTCTTGATTGTTATGGCTGTTCTTGTTATACGAACAGCAAGGTGTTGGCATTGATGGACTAACCTATACACGAACTGGTAACATTTGAGTACTTCAGTACTTCATGATAATCTTGTTTTTACCTTTTTAATGACTCTTTTCATATCTGAAATCTCATCCCGGCTTTTGCAGGAAGATAGTTGGTGGAATGAAGAGCTAGTGAAAATTATGTTAGATAGCAATGGCTGATTGATAGTAAATCCATCAACTTGGACTCAGCATGACAGTTCAAACAAACTGGAAGCCTTGAAAAACTCGGTTAAAATTCTTCCTGACATAATAAGTTACCTTCAAATATCTTACAGGATTTTTAACAGAACCCCCAAAGTCTCCATATATTTTTTTCGACTGCATGTATATATGTGATGTCATGCACTGACCCATTTAATTACCATAAATCATGGTGTTTGATAAAGAAAGTGTTAGCCAGTGAATTGACATATTTTGTTCGACATGTTTTTTTGTCCAACCAGATGATGATAGTTTAGTTTAGTGCAACAAAGTGGGATTCCTGTACCATAATGCAGATAAACTGGAGATGCATTTATAAGAATGAAGATGAAGTCTTGTTTTTGTTAAACTGTACAAATTTGCATGGTAAAATTGCGAACTGTACTGACCTCTTGTGAACACCATGTAAGATTCAATGTGGAAGAGAGAAGTAGAGGGAAGGGCATATATCGTCTGCTAACTACTTATATTATTCATCTGTGTAGTCTGTTTATTTATTTATTTATTTATTTATTTGCTAAGTGAATTTGTAATAACTATTGGAAGATGCGTTCGCGAAAAAACTATTCGAAGATGCAAACGAATGAATTAACTATAAATTAACTATTAAAAATGAATTTCAAACATTTATTTTAGAACTAAATAATTTATAATAAGTATGGATCCTAAATTCATTAATATTCAAAACAAAATCAACCCGCACAGTGCCGGTGCTAAACCCGTTTCGTCACCCCCCCCCCCCCCCCCCCCCTCTACAACACCGGCCTCGCCTTTCTCTTCCTCCCGACCCACCGCCGGCGACGCCACTGCAACTATCTCTCTCCCTCTTCCTCCGCCCAGCGCCGCTCGCCGTCCTCCGTAACCCCGCTTGGACAGCCAAAAGGCTTTCATATCGTGCTCGAGTAGTTCGTCGGATTTGGATTTGTTTGCTTGGGGATCTTTGCTCTGTGGTTGCAAACTTGCAACAGTATTCAGCCATCGTGCCGGTAGCAATGTAATTCGTGGGTTATATATAACTTATAATTGCAATTAGTTGCGTCAGGAAAATAAGTACGGTTAGTGTTCCAGGATGAGGAGTGCAAAGGTTTGCATTTTTTTTTTGCTGAAGTATTAATTGTTTGATTTCCACTAGTTGGATCAACATAGACTTGTCTTATTTAACAAGTAATTTGCCCGTGCTAACGTTGGTTAGTAATGCGGATCAAATATGTGCATCTAAGTATACATGATGACTGATGGGTGGTATAGAGATACATATATCATATATAACTTACCATTGCCCTTAAATTATAAATTATATATTCAGGAATATAAATATAGGCAAAATATATAAATAGTAGAATTAATATTTCCTTAATAGAGAACATATGGAAAATGATTTTATTATTTCCGTGCTATAAACACATCTCCATCTACTACATCACGCAACAAACTAAGCCTAGCATTGCTCTAGTTTTCATTCAAGGCACTAAACGAATATAAGATTAGGGCATCCAAGAAGTGCCCCAGCGTAAAAAGTTGGTAAAAGATTCTTAACTCTTATTTGGCATAAAAGTTTAGCATTGACACCACTCAACAATTTAAACCAAGAGCGCCAACTTAGATCAGATGCAATGCAATGGTGACACAGCTCAGTAGGTCTTGCACGCTTGAATGCTAGACATTGACCACTCCAATCCTTCAGTTATATGCAATCTTGTATACTTGAATTTCAATCCTGTAACCCTGAACAAAAATAATATATATGCTCAAATAAATATCTTCAATTTCAATCCAGTACATGGCCAAGGCAAAGAATAGCAAAAGAATTAGAGAAGATTACCAGATTGAGTGAAAATAACAGGATTTCTGCACTCCCCTGTGTTACATGCCTGACATATATTGTGGCATTCGATCGTAGCCCAGATCAATCTGTCCCACAGGATAAAAAAAAAATATCAGAATGCAAATAAACAAGAGATGCTAGCCAGTATAATACTGATTTGGTGCTGCAAAATTTCCTTGGAGCAAACTGTATCCTGCTGCTGCCTGTTCATGTCCATTGGTACTGCCCTGCAAAATCAATTGGAAGCAAGATCTACTGCAAAAAGGAA
This sequence comes from Oryza glaberrima, assembly GCF_000147395.1. Classification (NCBI taxonomy): domain Eukaryota; kingdom Viridiplantae; phylum Streptophyta; class Magnoliopsida; order Poales; family Poaceae; genus Oryza; species Oryza glaberrima. The sequence goes on along the minus strand of NC_068336.1, from coordinate 18,351,278 downwards.
AATGTAATTGCAGGAGAACAGAGATTGGCCAACTCACAGCATGGTTTCTTGGTCCTTGATTGGGTACATCATATTATCCTCCATCCTCTGATTAAACCAAAACAAAAATTCCCACTCAAATTTAAAAAACATAACCGCATATCAACCCCAAATCAAATGAAGTCCCAAATCCAGCTATACAAGAGCAGCACAAATTTGTTGGATCTGGAGAACTAATATCTAAGGGCATTGTGTTGGTTTTGGAGAAGGAAAAAAATCCGGATAATACACATATGTGCAATTGTAGATAGCGATAGTACCTGGCCGCGAGGTACACACTCACCAGGCCGACCACAGCTCCCCCTTTATATGGTTGTACTGTTCTAGTATGCATTTAGCAAAAACATTTTTTGAATTCCTCATAAAACAGAGAAATGTCAATCTCTGGACCATAGGACCAGAGATGGGGAACCAAATTCACTACAAATTAAGGAACCATCTGTTTAACTTTGCAGATAGATAAAAAGAAAGTAGATAAACTTTATAAAGGTTGTCAAGGAAATATCATAAATAAATCCAAATTAAAGGTCACCATATCTGACAAATTAAAGCTACACTTGATCATAGACAAATTCATTAACCGGGCTCGCTAGAAAAATCTGAGATTGATTTGGTAGCAAACTGCACAATAGTGCAATGAACGCACGGGCATACAAGCACCTAGAGGAACCGATTTCAGATAGGTTCAGTTGGCATTATAAAACAATATGCAAACACCTGAACAAGCACCTAGAGGTCAGTAGTGCAGATGATGCGTAGCATGACTACATAGTAATGCTGGTAGTACTTACAGCTTACTTAGAAAATGAATAGACACATAGAGAACCAAATTTGCCGCACTCAATGTATCACCTCTGAGTCCTTTTTGTTCAGAAGCGAGGAAGGAATCAATAAGGGAGTACTGCAATGTTAAACAAACCAACAGATCAAATCCCTAAGTAAGAATACACAATTTCTTAATATATATAGGAAATATATGTTCAAATCCCAAAATGTGAGTCATGTTTTGTACACCCAGTCATCAATTTCAGTAAGGAAATTATATTTCTCATAGGCATATGGACTCGATTATTACATAATTTGAGTATAAATGAACAGAATAAACTTGCAGGGATGTGAGCGCATGTTACTTGCATGTAAGGACCTTGTTGATATTGGCCTGCGTCGATAGTTGGGTTGGGCTGCACTGAACAGCAATAAGATGAATTTCATGAGCATAAACGGGTAGGGGTGGGCATTTGGTCTAACCGAAAATTTCGGTCTCGGTCTCGGTCTTTTCGGTCTTTGAAAAGTGAAGACCGAATTTCAGCACAAAAATGTTAGGACCGACAAATTCGGTCTCGGTCTCGGTCCTAACCGAAATTCAACAACATTTTCATATATGCAAAGAAATAATGGAAATTTTCAACACAAAAATCACAAAAAAATTTCGTAAGCACTTATGAGTAAAGACTCTTGTTAGGTTGCATGCCTAGAAGAAGTAGGGATGTGAAAATTAGAGTTCAATCCTATTAAACATAGTGGATTGTAGGTTGCATTTAGACCTTTTTTTATAATTCGGTCTTTTCGGTTAACCGAGGAGACTAACCGAATTGACCGAACAAAATTCGGTCTTTCACTACCTAGGACCGAATTGATGACCGAATTTCTCGGTCTCGATCTTTTCGGTTCGGTCTTTTTCTGCCCACCCATATAAACGGGAATATAATATTGACCAAATGTAAACCTCACTCTAATAACACAAACGGTTCCATTTATACAAAAGTCTTCTTGTTTTTATACTCATTGTTTGTATTCTGATTTAATATTGCAAGCTATCATTATGTCAGGCAATAACAAGCATCCAAACTCATGTGCTAGAAGGCTGCAAATACGTAAGTATTTTTGTGGAAAATCTTAGTATACTACTTCCTCCGTTTCACAATGTAAGACTTTCTAGCATTTCCTATATTCATTTAGATGTTAATGAATCTAAACATATGTGCGTGTTTAGATTCATTAACATCTATATGTATGTGGGCAATGCTAGAAAGTTTTACATTGTGAAACGGAGGGAGTATATGTCAGAATTTTTTTCCCTGATGGTAAATTTCAGAAGCATGCCCCCCCCCCCCCCCCCCCAAAGAAAAAAAGGAAACCAGAAACATGGTTGTCCAAGTATATGAAATTCATATACAATATAAGCCAAATTCAGAAAAACATAATCCAATTGTAGAAGTTATATCATGCAGATAGTGCAATTCAGTTTATATTTCATTATAATGGCCATGATCAAAGGATAATTCATCAGCTGAATGAAATACATAACTGAATGAAATTGTCACAAGAGAAGGTTTCCAATACTCACCTTGGAGAGAGCAGATAGCATGACAATCCTGATGGGGAAGGGATAATTTTGATTTGGAATAAATTTAGCACAATATCTACCTAAATGAAATGAAACCAAATCAGCGAGAGAGATTGAAAAGAAAATACCGATGACATCCTAAATGCAACAACCAAATTCAGTTTGAATGTTTTCATCAGTATCTTCACAACTCGGGCACTACCATAATGAGCTGGTTTCAATTTTTCACAAAAAGGGATTCTGAAAAAGGGCGGGTTCATGAGATATTTGACCATATTTATTCAATGGTTGCCGTCAATTCACATATATGCAGTCTAAATCTATGATCTTAAGAAAATAATATTGGCTTCGAATTAGTCTGCGAATTAGTTTCGATATCTTTAGACAACCTTGAGGACCTGGACCACTTTCAGAAATATATAAATGTATGAATGGTCCAAATATATGTTGTAGCTAAAGGGCAGTGGCAGCCACCAGATTATGTAATGGCATGTTTACATGTAACACATAAAAATTTAAGATGTTCAATCCCATTTCAGTAATTGATGTATGTGCAGCACAGCAGTGTAGTTAATTTTAGAAAAAAAATACTTTACCCTGAAAGCCATGAACACATATATTACCCAAGAACATCTGCTCCATGTACTACATGATTTCTTGCAGTGTATGAAGCGTAATGTTCTGTTTCTTTCAGGTAGCTTTAAATGACAGAAACAAAAATAATTAGTTTCTCAATAATTTGGTCATCCTCAACGGATGTTGTACAGTATAGTTCTTTCTTCAGCGCACCAGAATTTGTTGAGTTTCCACCATCATATGTAACACTGGCCAGAAAGCTTATGCATAATTCTACCCACCTTGAAACCCAAATTTTCAAGGTTTGCTAGACGAAAAACCTCCATTGCTTGTCAAAACACATGGTAAGTAAACTATTGAAGCCTCGAGATGCCTCATGCCACGGAGTAATTTTGTAGTTTGATCCCAAAAAACAACTAAATGTATTAATAAAGAGGTGAACATTTTCTGTTGTGAAACTGAATAGCAGCTAAATGTTTTTGGCAGCAGGGCGACTGATTGAGGAGTGGCGCTGGAGTGGATCATGTGTACCTTTAGAGGGGAGACTTGCATCGCGACGGCAACGGAGATCGTGACCAGCGGAGTGGACTGCGTCGCGGTGGCGAATCGGTGGGGACGGCAAGAACTGCACGAGGGAGGGAGAAGGCAGCGGCGTTCTCGGAGTCCGCCGCGGAGTCCTCCCTGCGCCAACGACGGTTCGACGGAGGCGGTGGCGGCGGGGGACTGGACCTATGGGAATGATGAAACTCAACAGGGGAAACTAGAACATCAGAAACAAAAATCATATGTATAGCAATATCATCACAAAATGCAACTCCGATGTCGAGTGCTTCTCTTCCTTCAAGGCTAGCTCTAAGAGCATCAACATATTATCTATCAAAAGTTCAAAAGCCAGGCAAGGCACATATTCAATCATTTTCAAAAAGGGATAGCAAGAACAAAAAACAAACTTCAGCGCTGATCGATCATCATCGGAAACATATCAGGACCACATGACCTATTTGGTGAACAAAAAATTGCTCAAATCCACAAGTTCACCATTTGGGTCATGTGCACCTGAACCAAAAAAGGCTACCTGTTTCTAACTAGAGTAACGATGTAAGCAGCTCAATGTAAGTAAGGAACGCAATGTTTATGTACTCAATTCGCAGTGGTTATAAGGCCGGAGTTTAGTCAGAGATGGCGGACACCGTCCTGTCACCGGCGTCGCCTAGGCATCGCTGTCGGGAGGAGTGCCCGCAGGAGCGGCCCAAGCAGCTTCCTCTGCAGCCTCTGCATACAACGCCGCATCAGATGTGGAGTCAGGTGGCGCGTGGCGAAGCCTCTGCTCCTGGATGTCTGGCCACAGCTCCTGCGGAGCCACGACTCCGGTGCTCGCCCGCAGTGCGAGCTCCCTCCCGAGCCGCCTCAGGATGTGCCGCTCGGTGTGGCCCGCGAGCGCGGCGAGCTGGAGACGCGCGCGGGCAATGTCGCGGCGGAGGAAGCGCCGTCCCTCGTCAGCGTCTCCCACCAGATCGAGGCTGATCCCGGGCGGTGCATCCATGCCTGCTGGAAGCTTCAGTGCCCTCGCGAGAACTCCCTCGACCTTGCCTGACTCCGTCCCGCAGACCAGCAAGTCATGTCCCATGTCCCGGACGAGAGCTCTGAGATCTTCCCGCCGCTGCAAAAGACTGATGGCACGCGCCCGGAGGATACAAAGCTCCGGCATCCCGATCACGCACCAGGTCTCCCTCGCAGACAAATCATCGAACAGTATAGGTGCGTCCTCGAGCGGGTAGCAGCCGGAGACAACAACTACCACGGACTTGTCCGGCTCGAGATCGGCGAGGTCCCCCAGGCGCACCAGGCCTTGGGGGCTGGAGATATAGTCGACCAGGCGAGGGGGAGGAGGTAACGCTCTTCCCACGTGGAATGACCAAGCTGCCCCTCCGCTCCCTGTGTCAACTATTAAAGTCAAAGCGTCAAACTAGAGAGGAAACGAAGAGCGGGCTGGGCTGGGCCGGGCCGGGACTGCAAATTCGTCAGTTTGTATCGGACCTAAAATTCTAGATTTTTTTTCATTTTTAGATTTTTTTAAAAATATTTACAGAAATAATCTATCGTCCAAAAAAATTACAAAAATAGACCCTGCCGCCCAAGAGGTGGGCGGCAAGCTGACGTGGCAGACGGCGGGTCGACCGCGCCGTTTGCCGCCGTCGGCCAAAATTGCATTTAGCCCCTTGCCGCCCCTAAATGCAATTTTGGTAGCCCATAAAGAGCTTGGGGCTCGTACTTTTTGCATTTGGGCCCGGGCGGCAAGGGACCTAGATGCAAAAAGTACCCCCAAATGATTTTTCTATGTTATGTTAATAATAATTAAAGAAGTATTTATTGGTAAAACTTGTTAATATTGTTATAAAAATGTATTGAAGTTGGTTGTTTCGCAATTTCATATGTTAAGTAATGTATTATTTTGTAACTTATTCGACGTATTAGTACTCGGATAATTGATATAGGCCTATCGCAGTCTCGGTTGTAGAAACATTATATGGACTTAAACAAGGATAATTATGTAACATGAAGAAATAGTAGTACAATTCGAACATGATACAACTATTTCCTTTGCGGTTACATAGATGATATTAGATTCGAACTAGGAGGGAGGTAGTGCAATAGTTGAACACAACGACGATGTAGTAATGGGACAAGGAAGCATAACAGTAGAAATTTCAATATGCCAAGTTGTCCGATAATAGCTAACCCCTACGTGAGGATCCCTCTCCTCTCTCAAACCGCGCTTTAGTAACCCTGTATTGCTCTGGTAGTTCAAGTTGCACAACACGGCTAGGTGGAGTTAGAACCCTTCTGGTGTCTATCCATTCTTTGTATTGACACCTCCTTGGTGGTTCCTGGGAGGAAATAATAGATGTGAAGCGAGCAAAGTTAGTAAATGTTGTGAGAAAATAAGGATTCATGTAATCACAATATTCTTACCATGAAATCGTCGTCAAGAATATTTGGACAAACAAAGAACCTTCGACCCAATGTTGTAGGCTTTATGGAACGAAGAACCTGACAACGATCACCACACCTGCATCTTGGACGGGCTTCCCATGGAGGGAGTGCCGTAGTTAGCACCCGCCAGTCGCACTGTTGTTCACGGCATTGTCGTTCGTAAGCCGCTTTTCTCTGTAAGTATTGCTCAGTACTTTCGGATGCGAAATACCAGCGACCTTCTTGTAAACAAGTGGTTAGGTCGAGAACGGGATATCCTGTATCGACCCACTCGATGTATGCGCAAGCCGTAGTGCGGGTCTGCCGAAAAGAGTAGTGTTACGAAGAATAAAACGATTGCCCATACGGAATGAATAAGCATATACAGATAGTAAAATACCTCACGGTCATAGTTAGGGCACCTAAAAAAGCGCCTTCCTCGAATATAAGGATTCCTCGAAGCCATTAGTTGGCATCGATCACCGCATAGGCAGAGAGGACGCTGGCACCAAGGTGGTAGTAGGTATACACAAGGATCGCTACGCCAGTTCGGATCCTCAACGCCCAGGCGCCTAGCCATTGACGAAAGCCGGTAGGATTTGTAATAAAGCAAGTAAGGAAGAGAGTACTGAATGTGACTGAGTTCTGAAAGATTGTGAGGCCTCGCTCGTTAAGGTGACTTATATAGGCACCAAAAATTGAGTGATATCCCTGACATGTGAACGTGGCGAGGCATGGTGGGTACGCCTGATTGGCGCCGAAAGTTACATTGGTCGTATGCGGCAAATGGCGGGCAAATACTCGTACCGCACGTGAATAAAGGAGGCTGCATCGGTGCGACAGAAAGTAGTCGTGCATGCGCCAAAAGGTGATTTGTAATGAAGCAAGTGGGGAAGAGAGTACTGAATGTGACTGATTCTGAAAGATTGTGAGGCCTCGCTCGTTAAGGCGACTTATATAGGCACCAAAAATTGAGTGATATCCCTGACATGTGAACGTGGCGGGGCATGGTGGGTACGCCTGATTGGCGCCGAAAGTTACATGCCTGATTGGCGCTGAAAGTTACATTGGTCGTATGCGGCAAATGGCGGGCAAATACTCGTATCGCACGCGAATATAGGAGGCTGCATCGGTGCGGCAGAAAGTAGTCGTGCATGCGCCGAAAGGTATCGTGCATGCGCCGAAAGGTATCATGCACATATAATAACAACGTATTCATTACACAAGCATACAGTACTAGCATGTGAAGCAAATAAACAAAGAGAAGTTTGCTCTACTGGCCCTGCCCCGCGCCGCGACCATGCTTGGTCCTCCGGGCCTGTGCTCGCACGTAGTCCTGGGAGTAGGTGAAACGACCCGGTGGCACAGCACGGGTAGCACGAGTGTCTGGCGGCGGAGTGGCCTGCGCCTGGTCCTGCGTCTGCACCGGCGGTGCGCCTCCCAGCTGTGTGAATCGATAGATGTTGCAAATTATTGTGGACAGGTAGATTTTAATGCAACAAATCAAAGCGTAGTGAAAGATCTTACCGGTGAACAGCAGCTGGGACGGTCATCGGAAACGGTACTGGAAAGGGCTGACGGAAGCCGAACTGCCGCATCACACGGAAAGGGGCGTGAGGCTCAACGCAGATGTCGAAGACCATCGGAACCGTAGTCATCCAGTACGCCTGATCCCTTGTGCAGAGTGTGGACAGACCCAACGGCGCACGAGCCTGGGTAGCTGTGGCACTGTAGGGCTCCCACACGACATCAGTTGGCAGAAGGCGGTCGAACTCCATAACAAACTCAGGATACGACCGCCTAACCTAGACGTGAGCCCATCGGCGCTGCAATACGAGACGATCGATGTGATGTACAATGAACTTAGCAATGAACTTAACAATAAGAGAAGATCGATGCAACGTACCTGACGACGGCACCACAGAGTACCCATCGTAGGGTAGTCGACCTCCGGTCGCTCCGAGTACAGTGACTCCCCGTACGCGTGCTGCTCCACCTCAGGGCAGCCGATCGCAATCCTCTCAGCTGCGCAGATAGAAAGAAAGAGAGGGCACCCACCAAAGGTCACGCTGGGATCCGACTTCGTGCAAGCCTCACAAAGGCCACGGTACAGAGCCGCCAACAACGCGGAACCCCAGCTCCACTGAGGCACCTCTCCTACCGCGGTGTCGGCGATGCTCCTGGCGTAGTGCACAAGTCCCTTGTCGACCGCGTGCCCGTGACCGCCACAGAACATCACCCAACCAAAAAGCCAGAGCAAGCACGCCTCCAAACAGCGGCTGTAGGAGTACTCGTCGGCCTCCGCCTATAGCTGCTCGACCTGCAAGCGTTTGATAAAATGTTAGGCACCTTACCTTACGACTAAATATGTAGTACGCTTGTCATTTCGGTACAAAAACACTCACGGTGAACTGAAGCAGCCACCTCTTCGTAGGTCCGGTGTTGCGGTGGTGTGCCAACGGCTGGAGCGGGAGATGTGGTGCGCGCTGTACTGGTGCGAAACGTGCCGTCAGATCGTCCTTCCAGTCCACACACGTGGTCACTAGCCCAACAGCGTCTCCCGCGAGCGGTAGCCCCAACAAGTACGATACGTCCTGTAGGGTAGGGGCTACCTCACCGCACGGCAAGTGAAAAGTGTGCGCCTCTGGCATCCATCGGTCGACCAAAGCTGCTAGGAGGGACCGGTCCACATTCCAGCGTCTGGCTGGGTCTGTGTCGCCGGCGGCAGCCTCCACCAGCCGACAGATCGGTAGGAGGCCGGCCTCACGCAACCTGCAATAACAAATTAATATGCCATTATAAAAATTATTACAGCGCAACTAATTTATAGTAATACACTGTTCGTACCTCTCGACAAAGGAGTCGTGAACCGTATGTAGCTCACCGCACGTCCGTGCCCGGAACGTCCCAAGCTGAGCCCCCTGCACCGCAGTAAGGTGAGACCGGTGTCGGTGATCTATCGCCGGGTCCAACAACTCAGGTGTATCCTGACGTGCCATCTCTGAAAAATATAGTGTTTCATGTTAGAACAATTCAAAAAGTAGTAATGTAGAACAAAAGATAACTTGTAAAATTATGAAAAAGTAATAAAATCATAAGAATTATTATGTACAACAAAAGTACAGGCTATTTAAATATTGCAAACGTTACTAAGGGTACATAACGATGACGTGCAATTTAACATATATGTAGAGTTCGATAATATAACATAATATAACATAACATTAAATGCCGAAGTCCGACATTACATCAGCATACCTAAAGACACGGGTGCCTAAGTCTGACGTTACATCACGAGACCTAAAGACATGACATGCCGAAGTCTGACATTACACGACGAAACATAAACACATCGATAAGTTCGAAACAAATTACAAGCAAAACCACATGCCAAAAAAATTACAAAAATAGATCCTGCCGCCCCAGAGGTGGGCGGCAAGCTGACGTGGTAGATGGTGGGTCGACCGCGCCGTCTGCCGCCGTCGGCCAAAATTGCATTTAGCCCCTTGCCGCCCCTAAATGCAATTTTGGCAGCCCATAAAGAGTTTGTGGCTCGTACTTTTTGCATTTGGGCCCGGGCGGCAAGGGACCCAGATGCAAAAAGTACCCCCAAATTATTTTTCTATGTTATGTTAATAATAATTAAAGAAGTATTTATTGGTAAAATTTGTTAATATTGTTATAAAAATGTATTGAAGTTGGTTGTTTCGCAATTTCATATGTTAAGTTGGTTGATGTTGTGTCCGCGTAGTAGCCCAGTCAACATAGAAATTAAAAAAAAAGTAAATTGCATTGAAGGTACGCAAACTTGTTAAGTAGGTATAATTTAGTACGTGAACTTGTAAAGTACTCGTTTTAGTGGACGAGCTTGTGTAATTTGATTAGGAGGTGATATGCATATACGTAGTGAGTATGCATAAGACATGCTATATCTATTATAAATTTGGTCACTAATTTATCCTTCATCATTAAAATGATGAATTTCATATATTTCTAACCCTTGTATCATTGCTTGGTTTTTATTTTTTTTTTACCATCACTACGTCTCATTCTTTCTTTTTATTGAACCAATGTATATCTAAGTAGCAACCTTTTCATGTATATGTTTACGTAGCATCCTAATCAACACCTAAATCATCAAGATTAATCATCAATATTAGCCATGTAGTGTCATTTTGGTTCACACGCACCGGACAAGTACATGTACGAAAATAAGTATTTTATAAGTTCATTTACTAAATTGCATCCACTTGATAAGTTCATGTATCACCAATGCATTTTACTCTTAACAAAAATATGACCAGGTCACACATCATCCTCTCTCACCCCTTTCTTCCCTACCCCCTCTGGCCCTCTCTCTATCCCTATCCCGGCGAAAGCAGAGCGGCGCGAGGTTGAGGAAAGGCAGCAAGGAAGTGGCAGGACAGCACATGCATCGGCCATAAAGGTAGGACTCCAGTTCCATGTCAGCCGCCATTGTCATAATCCCTTTCTACCTCCTTCTCGCTCCCTTTCTCCAGTAGTGGGCGACTGTAGAGGGGTAGTAGGGTAGTAGCGGGGCAACACACACATTGTGGAGGTAGGCAGAACATGTGAGAGGAGGGGAGTCGGACCTGGTGACAGAGTCAGTTGTTGCCTCCCTTCCGATAAACGGGCAGGCAATGCCGCTCGCCGCTCCGCCTCACTGCTTACGCCAACAATGGACCCCTTACCACGTTGAAGCCAACAAGTGGCACATTGACGAAACCCTCATCACCATCCTTCACCACAGCACCCCACATCCCCGGTGCCTCCATTGCCTTCGATACTCCCAAACTCCCTCCTCCTTGTTCCCCTTTTGTATCGAGCCATCACACAACCGTGTTCTCCCTTCGCCTCATGCATTGCGCCTAGGACGAGGTTGGTGGTGCTAGCGTCGGTGCTGGACCTAAGCTCAATATATGCAGGGATGCCACAGTGAGGCCGGCGGCACTGGTACCGATGTCGGACTTCTCGCTCTTGATCGGAGTCGTAAACTAAAACTACCTCTTCATCAAGGTTATAGAAAACTTCGTCATCTAGTTCTACCATTTTGAAAATAAATTCTCTTTGCTTACGGGCATTTCGAGTCACTTGTTGACTCACGATTGTGCTTGTTAAAAGTTACAAAATGCCATCTTTTTTGAAAGAGTACTATAAAAGGGTCTAACTTCCAAACTCTGTTTTTTTTTTCTTTCATTCTCCTTTAGTTATTTTCTCTATCTATAAGTGGAATAGAATAACCCGGTTGAAGTGTAATGATTATACATTTTGTAATGCATTGTATGTCATTGATTATTTCCCAATAAATGAAAACTTTTTCTGTAAATACTGCGTATTTGATTCCATTATCATATGATAATACTATATTTGTATTTATTTAATTTGTATTTATTTATTTATTATATTACACCTTTATATCTTATAAATATATAGAATAGAGGAATCCCGATTTGCCTCATGATCATATCAAAATCTATTTAAACTCGGCTCAATTTGAAAACAGATTGAGCCGAGTTTAATTGCAATCAATTAGAAGAAAAAACAAGAATTACTGCATTTTCGTAACTGATTTTAATCTTTCTATTCCGTTTCTTTTTTATTTCGACTTTTTTTTCTATCTAATTTTATCTACTTAGTCTAGCTATCCAGTTTATCTATCGGCTCGAACTTGAATTTGATCGCTTTCCATACTTCACAAGCTGCGGCTAGTTCAGGACTCCATTTGCAAGCTGATCGGATAATTTCATTACCTTCATGAGCAAGATCGCGCCCTTTGTTACGAGCTTGTACATAGGCTTCTAAAGCCACCCGATTAGCTGCTGCACGAGGTGCATTACCCCAAGGATGTCCTAAAGTTCCTCCACCAAATTGCAATACATAATCATCTCCAAAGATTTCGGTCAGAGCTGGCATATGCCAAACATGAACACCCCCTGAAGCCACTGGTATAACACCTGGAATGGATACCTAGTCCTAAGTGAAAAAGATACCGCGAGCATGATCTTTTTCTATAAAATCATCACGCAATAAATCAACAAAACCTAAAGTCATTCCACATTCCCCTTCTAACTTACCTACTACTGTACCAGCATGGATATGATCTCCCACAGCAATGATTTTTTTCTGTCTATCAATAACTGCATGCATTGCTCGATGAATGTTAAGAAGTAGGCCGTTGTCACGGCAATAATGAGCCAATAATGAGCCAAACTAGTATTTGCGATGAATCCCTCGGTTAAGTAGTCATGCATTATAATAGAAACCCCAAATTCCCTCCGCAAATACAGCTCTTTTAATCATTTCTTCGCATGTACCTGCAGTCGCATTCAAGTAATGCCCCTTAATTTCACTGGTTTCGGCCTATGATTTATAAATAGCTTCGACACAAAAGACAAAACGATCCCTCCAACGCATAAATGGTTGTGAGTTTACGTTTTCATCATCTTTGGTAAAATCAAGTCCACCACGTAGACACTCATAACATGCTCTACCTTTTTTTTTTTTGCAGATAATCCCAATTTTGGTATAATAGTACATCCCAATAAATGACGAACATATTTGTTCAACTTATCCCTTTCAACTTGGATACCATGAGGTGGACCTTGGAAGGTTTTTGAATAAGTAGGGGGAATTCGCAACTACAAGCATTAGTCCTCAATAATCAGATTGTCATTGATCACTAAAATAATTAGGGACATACATGCAATTTCAATTAAAACCATATAAAATGGCTCCCTCGACAACATTAACAGTGGTTTTCGTTGAAGTGGTGTCCACATGGTAGCCCAGTCAACACAGAAATAAAAAAAACAGTAAATTGCATTGAAGGTACGCAAACTTGTTAGGTAGGTATAATTTAGTATGTGAACTTGTAAATTACTCATTTTAGTGTACGAACTTGTGTAATTCGTGCGAACAACTAGGTCCAAAATGACTTGGCAAGGTTAATTTTATAAAGCTGATGTTGATTAGGATGTGACATGCATATGCATAATGAGTATGCATAAGACATGCTATATTTATAAATTTGGTCACTATTTATCCTTCATCATTGGAGTCTAATGAAATTTTTGTAGGATTTTGAGAAAACTCAAATTCTTTGAAACAAACAAACAACTAAGAAAATTCCGACCGGGCGAAATTATAGTATGAGTATATGGGCGAAATAAGGAAATTCCATATAGAATTTAAATCTAGTTTGTTTCAAATGAGGCCTTAGCAGTAAATGAGATAAATATGTCTGATTGGCTGTTACTGGACAATTTTATAGCCGAAGTACCTTTTTCCTTGGAAAATATCGAAACCCAGATGACACATTTGTTTGTATATCTCCCCTCACAATTCTCACATATACCACTGTTTCTTGGAACCTCCTATATGGATACTCTGGTAGTGCACTTCTCACATGTGCTCTAGCTAGAAAAAAATGGACATGACTACGACGAGAGACGGTCGCTGGTTAGGCATATCCAGCAACCTCATTATGGTTGCTACCAGTATACTTAATAGTGCATGCCTTTTCCTCTTTTTATTGAATTTTCTAAAAAACTACTTATTCGATCTATAGTTTGATATACCGTTGTGTTCGTTACAATTAAATCTTTGCAACAAGAACTTACATGATTATATTCTGATAAAAAAATATATATGTTGAAAATTACTTTTATTATATATGTAAGTTACTTTTATCATATATAAAAATTACTTTTAGATTTAACCTCTTTAATAACTTATATATTTTAAATCACGTATTATTTTCAAAATCTATTTGCATCATTGTACTCTACATATAGCATGTGACAAAACGAGATCCATGTTGAATATATTGAAACATTTTATTAATTTAAAAGTAATTTATTTAAATTGTAGAAATAACTTAGCTATGCAATAGAAGTAACTCACTGTAGTAGAAGTAATTACACTGTGACTGATTTGAAATAAGAAACTATGTAGAGTAAATTCACAAGTGAAGTTTACAGAAGATTTTTAAGAAAATGCATTTATGAAAGTAAATTTAATAAAGTCTAAAAATAAATTTAATAAAGTCTACAAGTAATTTACATCAATCATAAAAGTAACTTAGCACAAAATGGATATAAGTTGGTACAACATTAGAAGTAAAAATTAAATTTAATGTCCATAAATTATAGAATTGACTATATACAATAATAAAAATAATCAACTTAGAGCATTATGAATGTATAAGAAGTAATTTAGTCAAATCTTAAGGTAATTTATATATATATATATGATAACAGTAACTTACCTATATAATAAAAGTAATTTACAAACATAAATTTTTTTATATCGTAATATAATCATGTAAGATATTGTTGTTAAGATTTAATTGCAACGAACACAATGGTGTAATTAGATTGTTGATCGGATAAGTAATTTGAGAGAAAACTTTATAAGAAGAGGGAAAAAGACATGCATATCCAATAGCAAAAAAGACATGCATGTGTTCTCTCACACATGTGTCATTGGTTAATACTAAACTGAGAGGATTTTGCAAAAAAATATATCAATTTTGTCTAATCAGCTCCAATATGCATTTTTTAGAGGGAACGTTGCTCCAATTTGCTGGTATTGTTGGAGAAAACTACCCATCAGATGTCTGATTTCTCAAAAAAATATATCGGACTTTCAAAATATTGCAGTTGACCAACAAGTGAAACATTAACTTCTATATGATGAAACAAAAAACAACAACTGAAACATTTAAAAATTTTATAAAACACAGTGAAGATACACGTTGAAACATGTCGCTATCACTTATAAAACAACGAGAGTTAACAGATTGAAACATATGTTTTCTTTCACCAAAATATAATCCTGTGATATCTTGTTATAAAGATTTAATTATAACGAATACAATGATGTGATCAAATCATAGATTGGATAAATAGTTTAGAAGAAAAATAATTTTGAAGACCGCTAAAATGCATGCATGAAAGCATTGATGGAGTATACAAAGATGGGAGGGTAGTGGCATTTTTTTCGAGAATTTTGTGAAACATAATAAAAACAGATGCTGAAATATATCGCTATAATGTATGAAACATGAAGTATTAATGGTTTGAAACTTATATTTTTCTTCAATCGGAATATAATTGTGTGATATTTTGTTATAACAATTTAATTCCAACAAATACAACGGTGTAATCGGATTTTAGATTGGATAAGTAGTTTAAGATAATTTTTTTTTGAAGATTGACACATGCATATGCATGGTTGGAATGAGTTAGCAATTAGTTGATTGCAGATAGAAACACCCGAGAAACTTGTTATATCAATCGATAGATTCGAAGTTTTTTAGACTTAGTACGTAGGAGTAGATAGTATGGGGGGCATCGGCGTGGTGTCCGATTTTTCTGTCTTGGTCGGACGGCCGATTACAACCATTCTCGGATCTCGTCACATTTGGCCCACCAATGAGAATGGCCATCAAAGATGCCTGAAATTACAGGCAGGCCCGGCCCATATATAAACCCATTGCGCAGCCTCCACACGTCGGGGTCGGAGCACGTTCGCCGACGTTCACGCGCCGCCGGGGCCGAAGCAGAGGGAGCGCGACCACCTCGGCGACGGCCAGCCGCCGACGTGCAGCCACCGACGAACCCCCCCTCTCCCACCCTCCCTACTTTCCGCCGGTGAAGGTACGCGGCCGCAAACCCCTAACCCCTAATTCCGCGCCGCCTTGGCGCCTCGCTAGCCCTAGGTTCGCCGGCCGGTAGCCCGCGCCTGCCAACCCCATACCAGTTCGTCCCGCCGTCGGTCATCAAACCCCCCCCCCCCCCCCCCCCCGCGCGCGCACGCGCGTTACAGATCGGGCCCGCGCTTGTCCCGCCATCGGGCACCGCCCTCGATTGCAGATCGGGCACGCATAGTACTGTATGGGGTCTGATTTTGGGGATTATCTGTGTAGTTTCATCGAGTGATTTTCGCGCACCGAGTTAGGAAGACTTGCGATGTTATCTAGGGTTATAAATTATTCGGTCTCAATTGTTTCGTTATAAATTGTTGGGTCTCGATTGTTTCGGGGGGTGGTAGTAGGCTTTCAGGAATTGAGATAAGGAAAATGTTGCTTTGTGATTGAATTGTACGTCCTACTAGGATTTGTCTTTGGTGTAGTTTCATCTAAGAGGTTGAGTTAAGAGATTTGCAATTTTGTTGAGGACTATAAATTTCTGGGTCTTGATTTTTCCTTAGGATGGTACACCTACAGGGTTTGAAGTCAGGGCAATGTTGTTTTGTTATTGTGGCCTTGATTGTTTTAGAGGATGGTAGCAAGTCTCACAGAAATTGAAGTTAGGACACTATTGTCTTGTCTCTGTCAAAACCCCAAAAGGTATTTCATATTTGCTTCTTGTCTTTGTGCATAAAATGTAGAGATGGACAAAACTATTGCCAGCTTCTGTTATGATTCAACATGGGATACAGAATTTTAGTCTGTATTATATAGTCCTGAAAACTAGTCAAAAGTTGTTTTAGCTTGACTCACATGGACTATTTGAAAAAAAAGAAGGGTACGGAGTTTCCAATCCACATCTTTACCCTACATCAATCGTCAAAATTTATACAAGCTTCATCGAGTTTTATGCTGCTCGTATGTAAACGATTCTGCCATTTGCCTCAATACTAGTATAGTAGCACTCAAATAAGGTTGCTTTCCAGTGTGTATGGACAAAAAACATCTATCTTCTGTTATTTTCATCCGTAAATTGAAATAATTGTTTGTTGTGTCTAGACTACAACTCAGGAAAAATAATCATTTTTTTCTTTTAAAAGTGAATTTAACTGATGGTATCTTGTCAATTTCCCACACGACAGGGTTGGTCCGAGGTCTCAGCACGTTTGCCACTGTTCACGTGCCGGACCAAATCAGAGGAGGGTGACTACCTCAGGAACGGTCGATCGGCGTCTATTGGCTTCCCTCCAGTGAAGGTATGCAGCTGCCACCCCTAACCCCTAAGTTCACGCCACCTCACTAACCCTAGATTTGCTGGTCGGTCCCCTCCGCCAACCAGCCCGCGCACAACTCTTCCCACAGTTGGCCATCATTCCCAATTACTATGGTCCTGTGCTTGTCCCACTGTCAGCCAGGGCCTTCAATTACTGATCAGGCATTCAGGCATGTCCGCGTCCTTGGGTTTGATTTTTAGGGTATTTTGTGTAGCATTTTAGCTATATTTGTGTCAACATGTCACTATGATCTCTTCACTCGAATTCATGACCATCAAACTAGCCTTAGATCCGTGGCAATATGCTTCTGAACTGTAAAGCGGTGCTTTTGGCAAATGGTTAAATTCACAGGCTGTTTTCTGTTCATGCGTACATTGGAGATATAAACTCTATGGTGTAATATTTGGCTTGTAATTTGATCCGTTAGCTGTTTGTACTGTTTCTTTGTATTGGAATTACAATTTACGATTGGCCATAAATTTTTTTATTCTTCATTGTAAATGTCTTATTTTTGTCTAATACCTATTCTCAAGAAGTCTTTTCATGCCAAACATCTGAAAATGCTATTTGTTGATACTTTTCTTGTTTAATTATTGTCACGTATGTTGGAAATCTGACCTTTTTTTATGACAAAACAGCTGCCATAATTATAGTCAGTCCCTTTGAGTAGTTTCCTCAGAGTGATTTTTGCTCACTAGTCAAAAGATTTGCAATTTTGTCAAGGACTGTAAATTATTGGGCCATGACTGTTTCAGGGTACGGTAATAGCCTCACAGAAATTGAAGTCAGGAGAGTGTTGTTTTGTCTTTGTCAACCCAAAGGAGAAGTGGTTCATAGTTTTCTTTAGGGAGTAGTTTGTGTTTCTTGTCCAGGAAATGGTAGAGATGGACAACAAGTATTTCCAGTCTCTATTTATGAAGCAACATGAGATATGGAATTTTAGTCTGTTTTTAGTCCTGAAAGCTAGTTATGATATTATTGGTTGACCAGACAGACTATTTGGGAAGAAAAACAAGGGTGTGCACTATTGAGTTTCTAATGTACATCTTTGTCCTGTGTCAATTGTCAAAATTTATGAATATTCATCTAGCTTCATACTGCGCATGTGTAATTCAAATATGGTACAGTAGCTCATGTAAGGTTTTCTCAGTGTGTATAAACAACGGACATATTCTGTTATTTTCCTCCATAAATTGAAACAAGCAGTCGTTACTTGTTCAAATCATAAGTGAAACAATAATTGTTGTTTTCTTGAAAAGTGACCTGACTAGGGGTGATTTAACTGATGAAATGTTGTCAGGTTCATACATTTGCATGGATCAGGAAGAGCATGTCATTTGTGGCATAGAGGATGCCCGTCGCCTCGTGGGCCTTCCACCCCCAATCCATATCACGATGACAGAGTGTCTGGTAAAGGACGCGGGAGAGGTGCTGAAGCTACTTGATGAGAACATTACCAGTGGGAGATGGACTGTCTCAGATGAGACTGTAGCCCTCCTCAGGGTTCTTGCAGAAGGTTGTGAGGATCTGATGTATGCTAAGAAGGAATTAACTGACACTGTCAAGGCTGCACAGGATGACCTGATCACGTTGGGAGGCAACACCCTATCAGTGGAGGAACGGCTTTTGCTGCAAGAGAAAGAAGATCGTCGTATTTTGGTTCTCCGTGCACTTAACCTTCCACCGGACAGCAAGCCATCTCGGAGCTTTGACGTGGAGAACATCGATGCCGTGCTTGCTGCGCGTGGTCGGCTCCGTGGTCAGATTGTACAGGCCCGAGCAGACATGGAGGGTCTGAGGCAGTACATCACGGAGACGTGGTTGCCGTGGGTAGAGCAGCGGTTGAACACCCATCTCACCCTGGGAGAGCCAGTTATGCCGTAGAGTGATTCCTTCACAGTGTTGTTTTGAGTCTTCATCATGAAACTTGTTGCCTTTAGCTTACTGATGTCTCCGTATATGTATCTCTTCTAAACTGTAGTTTCCAGAATCTGCATGTCCCAGGATTGACTAGTAACCACTTATTTCCTGAATCTGCATGTCCCAGCAGGATAACTAAGTTGTTGGTACTGCCATGTTAATTTGTTGTTTTGGATGCTACTTTCCCCCAGATATTTCTGTTATCCACTGTAATATATTCACTCACCTTTATAGCATGACTCTCTAGCCCATTGCTGGTTAGTTTTGAGCTTTTGGTATGTTCATTTATCATGCCCTCTCAAGAGCAAACAATTAGGTTTTTCAGCCTTCTGTTTTAGCACATCTAATTTTCTATATATGTCATAGGGTGCAAGTTTTGATCAAAAGAGGGACCATATAGCTTCCCTTTGACCAAATCTTACTGTGATGGAGCGAAACATTTCTGCAGGACTCTCTTTATAGTCTCCTAGAATGCCCCCTAATGATTTTAATAACTGGTAGGTTCTTAATATTGTAGCAAACAAATTGACTCAGGTCATTTGCATGATTTGAGAAATTATTGATCAGTTATGTTGTTTGCTGTAAAAAGTTTCAGTGAATTTACTGGCATCTAGGGATTTTTTGGCTGGCAATTGTCAGGGTCTCAGGGACAACTGCAATTCCTGATATTGGAGCTTTGCTACCATCTGTTCTTTTGGTATGTGATAGTCAATGGATAAATAAACTATTATTGCTTGCAAAATGCGAGCACTTTATTCAACAGCAATATTGTATGGTTATATTGTCAACAATAAGGTGATCGTAGTGTGATTCTATTGATTTTATATTTACTTTATTCTTCATAACTTCACTACTTTGGTTTCTTTATCGATCAACCTGCAAAGTTCAAGGTTTTTCCATGACACGTGGGCTGTGGGCATGAATATATCAGACTTCAGTTTAATCCTTAGTCCTTACAACACCTCAGAAAAGAGTTGCTGTAAGCGCATGTGTGTTGAGATTTTAGCAAGAAAGGGATCCATAAACTTCTAAAGAAATAAAACTAGAATAGCGCGTATATTCAAAATAGTTGTTCCGTTGTGAATAAGATTATGAAAACTAAGGCTATAAATTTAAACAAAGTAACAAGAAATTTACCGTCACTGGCATGCAAGGTTGACACCTTGCATTGGATGGACTTGGACCTTAGGGCATGTACAACGGTGTTTATTAGTGGTCTCTCTATTGTCATGCAAGTAAATTTGATGATATGGAAGAAAGAGAAAGGAGTATGGTTGTTATGCATGACAACAGCTCAGAGTCGACTCTTATCGTTTATTAGAGCAAATTTTATTGCATGGTGGTGAAAGAAAGGAAAGAAAAGTAAGAAAAACTATTTTGATACATTAATGATTAGAG
Source organism: Oryza glaberrima (assembly GCF_000147395.1). Lineage (NCBI taxonomy): Eukaryota > Viridiplantae > Streptophyta > Magnoliopsida > Poales > Poaceae > Oryza > Oryza glaberrima. The sequence goes on along the minus strand of NC_068336.1, from coordinate 18,331,039 downwards.
ACCATATTGTCTCTAACTGTTGTAGAATGCTAGTCTCTAGATAACGTATAGCTCATATCTAACTCTACCTTTGTACATGCCCTTACAGTCCTTACTTGCCACCCATCGGCAACCAGCGTGGCGTCCTCTGCCGCGCCGCATGCAAAGACGTGAAAATATGATGAGGTCTGCAAATAAATTTTCGGAGGTTTATTTTAAGAATATTATGTTAAAAGGGTTAGTCACCACTACAGAAACAATTTTTGTGTACAGGATCCCATAATTCTTACAAACGGACCATAACTTGTCGCGTCTTGAAAAAATGGCACACCCATATGGAAAAATCAACTTTCTATGCGGGCTCTTGAGTAGTCCACATGCAAACATTTTCATATGCGGACCACTTAAGAGCCCACATAGGAAAATCCATTTTTCCATACGGGCGTCTTAAGGAGCCGTATGCGAAAATAAAATTTAAAACTAGTTTATTTTACTCATATGAACTTTAAATTGGATGATTCTTTTTACTAAATATTTCTAAAATCATGCTCTGTTGTGTTTTTACTGCTATTGTTTTGGAATTTTTTCTTTTGACTTTGTTTTATCAATTAAAAATTTGAATTTCAAAAAATGACAACTTCAAATAATACTTTGAAGCAGTAAATAATTTCAGCTGAAAAAGTCATGAACATAAAAGTTGTAGAACTCATGAAGATATACAACTTTTATTTTGGTCATTTCTTCATCCGACAAAGTAATAGTAACATTATTCACAAATTTACATATATCTCTTATAGTTTATAAAACCATGGGAGAGATATGTAAAATTCGTGAACAATATTACTATCACTTTGTCTGATGAAGAAATGACTAAAATAAAAGTTATAGATCTTGATGAGTTATACGACTTCGTTGTTGATAACTTTTTCAGTTGAAAATCATTTAGTATTTGAAAATGTTGTTTGAAGTTGTCATATTTTGAAATTCAAGTTCAAACTATTGAAACAAAGTCATAGAAAAATGACCAAAACGTTGTAGATCTTGATGCGTTATACACTTTTATACACCTTTGTTGTTGACAATTTTTCCATTTGAAATCATTTACTACCAAAAAAATTATTTGAATTTCATATATTTTAAATTTTAAATTTTATATAGTTCAATCAAACTCGGATGGAGAAACGACCAAAAGAAAATTGGTAGATATCAATGAGTTCTACAACTTTGTTTTTGACAACTTTTTCACTTGAGTTCATTTATTATCACAAAATTCGATTCGAAGTTCTCATATTTTTAAATTAATTTTCTTAATGACTATTTTCGCACGCGGTCCTCTTAAAGAGCTACATGCAAAAACCTATTTTCTCATGTGGACTCTTAAGTGGTCCACATGTACAAATGCTCACTCCTTTTTTTTCTCTCCTCCTCTCTGTTCTCTTTTCCTCCTCACCACTTCAAAATTTTTAAATGTGTATCTAGTGCCGGCCCTGCGATGGCCAGCAGCGGGCAGCCGCAACGGCGCGGTTCTGTCGCCGGCCACGCGATGGCCGGTGGTGGGCGGCGCAAAGCTGGCGCAGCCGGCGGCAGACGACTGGCTAGGGTTTTGGGATTTTTTTTTTTGCTAAAAAATATCTTTGCATGCGGTTGGCTATGTGGACCGCACGCAAACTTCCCCTTTGTGCATACGGTTGCGTTGTCCGTATAGAGAAATAGCGATTTTCATAGACCTTTTCGTGCATACGGGCCGGCTAACCACATGGAAAGATCGATTTTTTGCCCGCATGCAAATATCTCTTTCGTAGTAGTGAGTACAAGATAAACAAATTTTACAAGCAACAATCAACATAAGATTATATTAGTGGCAAGAATGTAGAGTTTAATCGTAGAGGAAAGTAAAACCGCATTATAAAAAAAAACATGTTTTAACTTTAATTTAATTTTTGGAAGAAAAAAAAAGAAAAATTTGCTACAGGACACTCAGAATAGTATAATTGGCTGGAGATACCGCAAAAACGAGTCACGGCTAATGGACACTAAAAAATTATGTAATTGGCTATATGGTACCGAAGATAATATTTTATAATTTTCGAGTCAAAAGAGGTGAGAAATTTTTCGAAATGACGAGATTGCCCCAGACACGGCTCGCCTGTCCATGACAGGTTCCAAGAACGCCTCCACCGGCGGAGAGTCATCGTCCTCATCATCACGGCGCTGGCGCCTACGCGACCTCGTTAGCGCCGGCGGCCAGTCACGCAGCGGCGGCAAGGAGAAATTCGCTTTCCTGCGACACCACCACGCCGTCGCTGCCACGCCGCCATCATCCAAACTAAAGACACAACAACTGCTGCTGTGCAGATGCAGCAAAGCGCCATTAACGGCCACGAAGAAGGGCGTGGTCACCGAGATGGACACGGCCACCATGCACAAGCTCTTCTATAGCAAGGCCGGGGCCGCCGTCGGCGCTGGCGACTGGCAGCTGCAGCCTTGTACCTGACGTATATGCCAGCGTTCAACAGCCTCCTCACGCGCGACCACCTCCTGCTCGTGCTCCACGCTGCCGCCGCCGCTGCCGTCGGTGGCCTCGTGCGCGGCCGCCTCCTGCTCACGCTCCACGCCGCCGGCCTTGTGCGCAGCCGACCTCCGTCCCTCCCCTACCGCGTCCGCCTCCGCGCTGTTGGCCGCTCCTGGCGCGCGGGCGCCACCGCCAGGCGCTAGCTACCTTGCCATCAACAACCTCGTCGGCGGCTGGAAAAAGTACGAATTACCTCCTTGAACAATTGCGGTCGTCCGATTTACCACCCTAAACTTCAATACCATTTATTTTTTACCCTTAACTTTATAAATCGGATGAATTACCTCCTAGGTCGATACAGGGCAGTTTTGATCCAACGTGGACGAATACGTGGCAGTCTAGTCAGGCAAAACAGATAAAAAAATATATATTGGGCCCGCTTGTCAGCCCAATCGCTCTTCTTTTCCCCTCCTCTTCACCCCTTCCCCTCTCTCGCTCCCTGGCGCACTGAGGCAGGCGACAGAATAGGCGGCGATGGCGGCGGAAGAAACCACGGCGGCGGTGGAATAGGTAGAATAGGCGGCGGCGGCGGCGGCGGTGAGCCCACTTGTCGCCGTGGAGGCTGACGAGTCCGTCGCTCTCCAGCTGCCGGACCACGGGGTGCGCCTCGTAGCGGTCGAACGCCTCGGTGCGCATGAGGAAGATCTCCCGCACCAGCTCCGGCTCCGCCACCATGAGCCGCGGCGTCGGCCCGAACCAAATCAAGAACGCCAGCCCTGCAGCGCGACGACCGCCATTAATCCTCTTCCCCCATCCATCTAATCAAACACAAGCACACACACAATCCATCCGTCCCATTAATCCTCTTCCCCATCCATATGATCAAACACAAGCACACACACAATCCACCCGTCCTCGGCCGCACGACATACCGTAGATCTTCCTCCAGTAGTGGTAGAACGCGAGCACCCTGGGGAGCGCGTTGTGCAGCGCGGCGGGCGGCATGGGCTTCGCGGTGGCGTCGTCGATGAGGCGCTGGCGTGCCTGCCGCGCCTACTGCGGCGGCGCGGGGGCGGGGGCGGGGGCAGCGGGAGCGGCGGCTAGCGCGTGCTGCCGAGCCTCGTCGTGGTGCAGTTCGTCGACGAGGCGCTGGCGCGCCTGCCGCGGTGGCGCGGGGACAGAGGCGGGGCCGGGGGGGCGGAGCAGCGGCTCGTCGCGCTCACCGCCGCCAGCGGCCGCGCGAGGGCGAGAGCAGGAGACGCTGCCGGCGGCAGCGGGGGGCTAAGACAGAGGCGGAGCGGGCGGCCGGCAGCGGGAGGCGGAGCTCGCTGGCGCAGGTTGCCGTGCAGGGAGCGGAGGAGCGCGAGCGAGCCAAGCACGGACGGCAGTGCTTCCGCGGCGCCCTGGTCCGGGCGCTGCCCGGGCGGCTGCTCGACGCCGACGAGGAGGAGGAGGACGAGCTCCTCGCCGAGCCCACACCAGTGAGACAGAGCGAGAGAGAGAAGAGAGAGAGGAAGACTATGACATGAGAGAGAGGAAGAGTATGACATGTGGGTCCCCTATTTTTTTATAAAAATAATGCTGACTGGGCTGCCACGTGTACGCCACGTAGACCAAAACCACCGTGGATTGGGTCAAGGTGAGTAATTCGTCCGGTTTGCATAGTTGGGGGTGAAGAATATCTGGTTTTGTGGTTCAGGGGGGTAATTCGGTCGACGGCGATAGTTTGGGGGGTAATTCGTACTTTTTCCCAGCTAAAATAATCTTGTGATTTCAGGAAGATGGCGCCAGGGGCAATCTCGCCATTTAGAAAAAAATCTCACCTCTTTTGACTCAGAAATTATAAAATATTGTCTCCGGTGTCCTATATCCAATTACATAATTTTTATAGTGTCCATCAGCCGTGTCTCATTTTTGCAGTGTCTCCCAGCCAATTACACATTTTTTAAGTGTCTTATAGCAAATTTTGCAAAAAAAAAAGGTTGTTGTTTTGTTATAACGGTAAATTTCTCTACTTATAAAATAAAAAGCAGATTCATCTTCATTTCATCCCTCCGACCGCACATGCGTCACATGAAAATAACAAAAGACGAGGAAAAAAAAAAGCTAAACGATAAAGAAACTCACAACCCATAACTATAGTGTCTGGCTCGTTGCAATACACGAGCCTGTTGCTATTGTCTGAAATCATTGGGTGGTTTTTGAGAAATCTCGCTTTCCCTATTTTAAACTTAGCTTTCCTTGTACTGATTTTGATATAGCAAAGAAACAAGTTTTTAATTTAACTAAAATAGAAATAAGATAAACTAGTTCTTTTTGTTATAAAAAAATATAGAACCAAACATTACTAAAATTACCTATTGGGGAAATGGGAACTGGGTCCCCATTCCTCCGAGGTCCTAGGATACCGTGGGTCCATAATATCACTTTCTATCACATATAATTCATTCTCAAGTTAAAAACACACCAGTGGAAGTTGACAACTGGCGTAGAATGGGAGCCTGGGTGCTTATCCAAGCGAGGTTCGGTACCGATGCCCTTCAAAGTTTTCATTTAGGAAGTCTCAAAAATTTTGTTGAGACATACAAGATTTATATCTATAAAGCATAAAAAAAATGTGTAGACGTACAACATCTATATATTCAAGGTACTGAAGTAGATACATTTAACATTAGCATATCCTCCAAGCTCATATCCATCATGAATTCCTTCGTCAATAACATCCTCAGAAGCTTGTCGAAGTTAACAAAACATCTTATCAACTGGCATGGAAGCGCGTATGGGTGTGGACCAACAAATAGTTAATTGTCACATCTAAAAGTGGCATATAGTTCAATATCTCCCTGGGAGTGTGGTCTGCAGGAATACAACGGTTAGGGGCACCAACACAACCCCAAGACATGAAAGGCATATTATCACTATCTTGAAAGGTGAGCCTAGCAGTGTATGTTGCTTTTGGGCTCAATCTAGAAACTCTGTTGGCGGTGCACACTGCCTCGGGCTTAGCCTGGGATCTCCTCCCAGCGGGGCCTGATGAGACAGCAAGCGATGGCATTAAGTGTAGTAGAGCGACGTCCAAATAATTACAGCTCACTACATGAGGTGGCAAGATGTGAAGGAATCAAGCTAGTTATATCACCCAAAGGAACAGAGGCAGGACAACGTGTCGCGCGCTGGAGACCGGTGCATGACTTCGTTGTGAAGCAATAAGGTGGGCTACACCCTCGTCTTGACCCACTGGGGCACAGTTTCAGGATAGGTAGCGCAAGAAACCTTCTCCAACTGCCTTGGGCCTTCTGTTCAACCCTTCAGGGACATAAGTGCAGGCCCAATCAGCAGCAGTAATTACGTTCATATTGATGTGATAGAAGGGACTGTCAAGACCAAGCATAGTCACTTCTCCGTGCAAGAATGTAATTGTCGCTTCCCTTTAGAGTATAAAAGGAGGAGTCAGACTATTTAGGAAGAGGTTAAATGTTTGAAAGGACATTTAGGAATGGGGTTGGATGTTTGAAAGGACATAGCTCAAGTAGAACCCTAGGTCCCCCATCCCGAATATCTGATGGGGTTCTTGTTTCTATTATAGTTTTTATGGATAATATCGGAGAATAGAACTTTTTAAAGTAATTCTTTTTCTGTTAAGAATAGATCTTTTTCATGACAGAGAATAGATCTTTTTTATGGTCACCCGAATTCTTAATTCTTCTACGGAATAAGTCTTAAACGCCTATATACATCAAATATTCACAAAAAAAAGGGAATTGCTAACTAACAGGCTGCTGTTTTTTTTCTTTGTCAGCCACTGGATATCCCTTCAAGATTCGTGTGCGCCAAGCTTGATATGTGGCCCAAGGAATTGTGATCCAGCCCAAGCAATCACACATTGCCCTGAAAGCCCAGCCCAGCAGAGGGACCTGTTATGAAACTATTATCTCCTGCCAGAGATAAATATGGGTTCATACTAAATATATGGAAACGTATCATAAAAGAACTCTTCCTATTATGGGTATATATACTGAGAGAGAGGGCTTGAGAGGTTGGTTGATGTATCCGCATATGGTTAAAGCAATAAAGCTGTGAAGCCCCTCCCTATATTCGTGTTCATCTACTATATGATTGTGTGCATGAGATCGTCGTCTTCTACTTCGGATCAGCGAATAGGCCACTAGTTATTCAACACGTTATCAGCACGAGTTCGCTCGTTCCTCTGATCCGGGTAAGCATTTTTACTAGATCAATTTGTTTCCGTACTAATCAGATTGATCTATTGTGTTTATGCATGTGTCTGTCGTCAGCCGAGACGATCGCCTCCGCACGTAGCCGCGCACCGAGGCAACCCGGAGCAGCAGCTCCGCCGGCGTCCTCACTGGAGCCCCCAAGCCGCTGACACATGCACATGCACAGATTGCAGCTGCAGCAGCCATATATACATATATATATGTATCGATACGTATCTAACCACAGATTGATCTATTGTTTTGCATGTACAACGTCGGCCAATTCTATGCATGCGCTGCGCGAGGCACCGCGACCAGGCGTCCACACATTTGACGTCTCTCGTGCCGGCGACTGCCGCGCGCCCACGCACGGAGACGATACGCCCGGACCGCTCGCTCGCAAACTACGCTGCAAGCCGCACGCCATGGAGGCCGACCATGTCAGGAGACCTATGTTCCACGACCGAACGATAAGACCGAACGCGACTTCGATCTGCATCAAGCCGTCCGGCGACTGCACATGCATATGCATATGGCCTGTCATGTTGATGCATGTGTCTCCATCTTCCACAACCACGTCAACCCGCCGCCGGTATAAGCTATGCTATCGCATATGCGAACCGGCTAACTTTATATGGGTTAAACGAGACAAGTATCGGTTTCATCTATTCTAATACTTTGCAGTAGCGAAAGTAATATGCTAGATCATATCTCTAGTTGTTTTATTTTCTCGCATGAATAGATGTATTTGTCCGGCCTTTGCGCTGACTCTTCTCTTGTTATACGCCGACCACGAAGTTCGGCACTACGCGCCTGAACGTGCTTACCGTGCACACAAGAAGGTGCACATACATAATCCGTTGAATTGAACGACGGAATGCTGTCCCGAACGACGACACCTCACACTCGGTAACACACAACACTACCTAGAAGTTGTCGTCTATCTGACTAACATAGTTATTGATCTATGAATATATTAACACACTCGTCATCGCCGATCTTATGGATCAGCACGCTTGGGACACTGTTGGTTGTGACGTGTATGTTAATAATCCGTCATATTGCTATCTGTATGAAGTAAATGGTAACAAATCTGAGTCATCGGCACCTGCATGCGCCGCCGCTGCCGCCTGCACGTAGAGACACCCTGACGCCACCGCATGACGTATTCCCCTTTGTCAATGGTTGCCGAATCAATCCAGACCTGTCCTTGTCGATCCGCCATCTGAAACGCCGACTCGACAACCTTTCGAGGCCATCCGCAACGCAATTGACGGCCGTCGCCCGCCCGTAGCGACGCCGAGAAGCTTACGCCTGCCTCTCCTCGCCGCCTGTACGCACGGCATGCCTCCCGCGCTACCGCACGCGGCCGGGACGAGGGTCGAAGCCGCCGTAAGCGCCCGCCGCCGATAGCCGTCCGCAATGCCGGCCTGTATGCCGAGCCGAGTTTCGTCGACACGTAACATGTAGCTATGATTGTCGGACGCCGGTCACGGCCTGATGCCAATGAATGCCGGTGTCGGTGCTACTAGATGTTGCACCGCCGCTCCGCCTCTGACCATGGCAACTTGCCATGGTCGTCCATCTCTACCGAGGGCTCACTAGCACGTTTACCATTGGTTCCATCCGTCGTCTCCATTGAAGAATGGCAATTGGATCATACCTCACCCACTTCTTGTGGGAGAAGGTCGTAATAGCCCATTGGGCAACATATGAGATGGGCTGGCCAGGTTTTCAAGCTAGCCAGTATAAGGAGGTGGGCCAAATAGAAATTGGCCTATTAAAAGGAGTCGGGCACGAACCGTGATTTTGGTCCGAAAATGGCATTTTATTTCAAAAGTCCTTGGTTTCCAAGGCATTATGTGGAACTCGGAAATTATGCGGAAAATTCCTATGGGACATTAGAAAGTACGGGGAATATACATTCGCCATTTATACTTTGAACCTTCATGAATCGGGTTTACGCCAAATAGAGAAGAATTAAGGATTTATACCTTAGTCCCGTATTTCTAAGTATTTGCTTTAACTATTTAGTTAGTTTCTTGAATAACCATAATAGAAACTTTGTTTTTAGGCAAAAGAGCTTTCATGAACTTGGAAAACCTTTGTTTTAGCACCCCTTTTGGAAGCATCATATTTTATGGTTTATTTCCTGGCAATTGTTTGTTTGGGGTAATTGATTGTTCTGTGGGTTAGTAGTTCTGTAAATTACACATACCTTTGAATAGCAGAAAATCATGTTAATTGCTAGGATTGTAATAAAAGGTGTGTATAGAAAACCATTCTTTACTATTTTGTAATCGTTTTGTGTACTTTATTTACTAGAAGTAAACCGGTAGAAAGTTGCATAAAAGGACATCATGTAAGTAGTTGCATGTAGCAAATACATTTATTGGGCAAATGAGTAATAGAATTATTTATATATCTTCTCTTTGTCTAATTGTCGCCACATTTGTAGAAGGCACAATTATATATTCTCCGTATAGAATAAATGTATACACTCATCATGAAGAGAGTATATTATTGAGTTAGAGATATTTATTAGTGCATGACTATCATAGAAGATAAGCTACAACTAATTTATATTAATTGTGTCCAAGTAGATAAAATGTCATCGAATTTGCGAATATCTAGATGAGAAGTCTATATGCCAATATGCCCTGCACCAAAATTATCTATCAAAAGACTATGTACCTATGCAGTGTCTATAGTTCATTTGATTGATAATGTTATGTCCATCTTCCACGTATAAATGACTTTACAAATGAAGTATTCTTTTTATGGATGTATGTAAATTATTTTGAGTAAATTGGTCATTTGCATTTGAAGCAATTTTGGCCTAGATGCAACATGTTTAGTTGTTAGAATTGATACACAAGAAGTTGTATTACTGTCAACATGTGCATTTGCACGCACATATATGACTTATACTATTAATATGTTCATGAAGAACATGCATACTCAAAATTTGTCGAAGGAAAGGAATTTGGTGTATTTGAATTTGATGTTCAACTCAGGGGAAGACGAATAGTAATGACAGTAATCTTGCATTCGTTCTTTTGAGATCGTATTTTACAATACATGAGTTACATTATAGTTTAGATTAAGTTCAATATGAAGAACATGGTTAAGCTCATGTAGAGCTTCTTTATCTTTTGCTTTAGGCATAGAAGCTTCTGCATTAGATTACTGAATGTTTTTTTTATATAGGTCATCTCACCTTACCTATATTGCCTTTTTTTTTACCTGTAGTAATTCTTTAACCTTTTGTGAAATAAAATTGTGAATTGTATGTCTAACATTGAATGTAAATATTTGTCTTGCCTATTATTTGAAGTATTTTTGGCGAATGTATTCTTATTATCCACTAAGCCTCAATCAACCATGTAGGTTGATAGTTCTAAGTGCATTGACGCCATATTGGCATACATGTAAAGTTGTTTACTTATGCACATGAACAATTAGAATATTTATGTTTAAGCATTGAAGCTTAAATATATCCACTTGCAACCACATTATTTCTTTTAGAAAAGTTGTACTATGAAGTTACAACAACTATGTGGGTTTCACGACAACTATTTTGTAAGTTTTCTTATGATTGGCGTGAAAAGGGGGAGGAATATGTGTATTTTGCAAATTGATTTCAGAATATTTGCAATAAAGAAGCATAAGAAATTTTGGATATGTGGCAGGCAAATTGGTGTGTTATAGGTCAAATGCTAGAAGCAAAAATAGCCCAAACTATTAGCGAATCTTATTTGGGATAATTATGAATTATTGTCACACAACGAAGTGTGTTATTTATTGGCCATTGAAAATTGCATATTCATCAAGGAAGTATGAAATTGCATATAGCTATTTGAAAGCTATTGGTTTACTTGTAGTAAACAATATCCTAAATAATTAATGACCTTTTGGATTCGAATGATTCTGAATGATCAAATAACACCACATTTACTTTGGCGTAATGAATAAAATTTAGACATGTCACCCAATTAATTTATTGACATATTCAAGAAGAATAAATATTCTCGTAGAATAATGTTTGGGTGATTTGAAAAGTTCCATGATGGTTAAACTATGTTCATAGATTAATGTTTTAGTGTTATAGTTATGTTCTTGAAGACATTATGAAGTTATATAATACTAAAACATCCATCTTATGATCATATCTATGTTGCATAAATATAAACATGAAGTTTATTGATCCAACTTAATTCAAGAATTGAATATAGTATGAGTAATTGGATCAAGTCTTGGGCAAATAAAAAAGCTAGAAAATAGAGTAATTTTGTCGACTAGTGGATATTTGTTTGGGCTTCATTGTCGCAGAATAATAACCCTCTATGAATTGGGATAACCTACAATATTAGGGATGTGCAATTTTTCATACCATTTCATTAATTTTTATGTTAGCTTATTGCATATAATATCTTTACCCCCTTTATTTTGTATAAGTGCATGTTCAATGAATGAACATTTCCCTCATATATCACCACGATAGCATACATATATGGGCCTCCACATGAAGTTGGGGATACAAATGGACCGAATTCCATTAATCCAGTGCCTATGATAAGGGATTTTTGTGATATGCTATTAGATAAAGATCGAATATCGGCATCAGGGGGAGAAATGCCCATGTGTTAAAGATGCCTTATATTTTCAAGAAGAAAAATATCTTTATAAGTAAGAATAACGCACAAGCCAAACTAAACTAGAAGGTTTAATTTATTCTCCTGTAAGCCAGAAGCGGGAGCTTGCCAGATAATTATGAATTGAAGGAGTAATCAGAAGTTATGTTTACTTGTAGTAAACTTTCTGCTAACAGTGGTATACTCCGGCTTTTGAATAGTATATCCACAAATGCAGAGTGACATGTTAGTCAATGTTCTAAAATCTACGGGGACGCCTGCGGATTCTAAGATCTAACGACTATTGTCAATGTACCCATTAATAACTCCTTACAACTCTTGTAGAGTAATCACCATGAAGGTGAATTGCCTCATGAAGAGGTTCATCATGAAGATGAAAACCCAGAATTAAAGTGCGCACATCTATCTAATTCTGGGATGCGGGACAACTATACATCTTATGTTTGGGAAATGACTAAGATATGGTTTATAATGAATTAACCTCACGGAATGAGTATGTGGAGAAAAGAATAGTTGTCGACAACATCGCCTCTATGATTGCTAATATTTCTCTAATGAGAATCCGGATCCGGAACCGAAGTCTATGGCAGAGTTGCATAGTAGCACTCATATCGGGTCTATTGAAGAAAGCAATGAGGTTGAACCATAGTCGCTAAATAAGTCTATGTGAACATGGAAGTTCAGACTTAATAGGAAATGAAGTGGTGAAAAGCGACAATTCATTTGGTCATGGAAAAGACCGATATTCTCCTACTATGAATGTATTAAATTCTGTTATATATATCGCTGGCAAAAGGCATGAATGAATAAATGATATGCAGTTTATAGGTTATGAAAATCCATATGAAGTTTTCACTAGAAAGAAAACAATTTCGCAACATATATGTAAATCTCATACTAATTAGTGTCATGAAGCACACTATATTCTTATGAAGAGAATTGCAAGACTCGCAGAAGAGTTTTTGATGACTCACGAAGAGTTTTTCTCCTAGAAGTGAGAATATTTCTTATAGCAGAGAAAATGACTTCCGGAAGAATAAGTTGATCCCTGTAGGACTACGATAATGTATGAATTACTGGTTAATCTCCATATAACACCGATAACTCGTACTCCCATGAAGTGGACAGACCCGTTCAGACGAATGAATTGGAAAATCACATCCACTAGTATGCAAGTGGATCGTTAGTTTTCTACATACTATGAAGGTGTAAGAATTTATATATCATAAAGATATACTTATTGATGGTATTTGGCAATCTTATTAATTCCCCTAATGCCAAAATATAGACCGGTTTATGTCACCCTAAGTGGTTTAAGCTAATTGTTGAAGATTAGTGAAACAATCAAATTGGTAATGATTGATAAATCCACTAAGAGAAAGTTGCATAATATTTAACCTCTTGTATTGAGCTAATTATTTTATACATACCGCATATGTGTATCGTTGCAACTTATTTTCCCATAGTCCTCCGTAAGGATAAAACTTTGTTTTTATTGCACATTTGAATAAGTGGTTATACATATTGCTCCTATACGTTGATTTATTTCTCATGTTCATAGTAGAACTTATGAAATAAGTAAACGAAAGATTAAACATTGTGATAATTTTATTATCATTGTTTTACACATTAATAAAAATGTGGTTATGACATTGGAGCATGGAAGTTTCAACGGATATCTTATTGAGGGGAAGCATATATGCTAAACATTGATTATCATACATAAGACTTGGAAGTCTTATATTTGATTTACCAAGAATTAATCAAATTAATCATTGTTTTGATAATTTACCTTGAAGGTTACTACCGCTATATTGTTGTGTTAATCCAAGTTGATTAATATAATGAAGCATATAGATCATTAGCTATTTATGAAGAATAGTCGATCTTAAAGATTATGCGATCAAGAAGATCGTGTGTTGTACTCTTTTTCCTTTAGTGAGTTTTTACTTGAATATTTCTCACGCAAGGTTTTTAACGAGGCAACAAGTGCAATATAACTAGCGTATACGATGTACTCTTTTCTCCTAACCTTTTCTCCCACTGGGTTTTTGGATGGAGTTTTTAATGAGACATGTGTATAGCACGGTATTCACCCAAGGGGAAGTGTTATGAAACTATTATCTCCTGCTAGAGATAAATATGGGCTCATACCAAATATATGGAAACGTATCATAATAAGACTCTTCCTATTATGGGTATATATACTGAGAGAGAGGGCTTGAGAGGTTGGTTGATGTATCCGCATATGGTTAAAGCAATAAAGCTGTGAAGCTCCTCCCTATATTCGTGTTCATCTACTATATGATTGTGTGCATGAGATCATCGTCTTCTACTCCGGATCAGCGAATAGACCACTAGTTATTCAACAGGACCTTCGCCTCTTACTCTTTTTTTCTCCGTCACGCACGGGAGAAAGAGAGAGAGAAGCTGTTTTGTGTGTCCGATTTGTAGTTTTGTCTTATTTGTTTTTGTTTTTGTGAGCTTTTATAATTTTGCTACATATCAATAAAGTATTTGCTATTTTGTATTTTGTCATAGTTTCATTCTGTTTTTGTCAGATTTTTATAATTTTGGTACACATTAATTAATCAGTTTATCGCTTATTTAGACCATAGCCTTCACCACTAAAAATCTCATTCTTAATTCCGCTATTTGCTTGCTAGAAATTTATCAGGACGTGACACCCCATTTTTTTTCCTGAATCGATCATGCACTCAATCAAATGTAACTGAACTGGATAGTAGGCAGTAGGCCTGTTGGAAATCGATGGATCAAGATCATTTTTAAGTATATTTTGTTTTTGTCGGGTTTTTAAATTTTTGAAAAGAGGTTTTTTTTTTTTGTTGAACTAGAAGAGCATATCGCTCCTCCCATTTCCATTAAGAGAAATTTTTGAAAAGAAGTGGTTTTTACATTTTTCAGTGTATCATTTTTCAAAATAAGTGGTTCAAGGAGATGTCATTTTTTGGTGTACTGATTTTGTTAGATCTGTCATTTTTGTAATTTGCCAGTTTTGTGAGAAGAAGTTATGCCATTTCTGTAAAGCTTCGTCACTTTTGTGAGAAATAGTTCTGTCACGCAAGAATTGTACTTTGTTTTTTATTTTGTTCAGACCAGTGACGATTGACTCGGTTCGTTTCTCGCTTTGGTGTGTGAATTTCAAAATGAGCTTGCTGCCCGAAGCATGGACCGACAAGGCGTAGAGGCGGCTACTAATATCAATGTTTCTAAAATTTTTCAAAAGAAGTAGTACGTTTTGTCATATTTGTATTTTGTTTTTTTTAGTTTTTATTTTTTTCGAAAGAAGTGGTTTTGTCATATTTGTATTTTTGTATTTTGTTCCTTTTTTGAATTTTGTTTTTGGTATAGTGGCAAATTTTGATTTAAATTTGTTTGTTTTTAAATTGTTGGTTTTGTTTATTGTTATTTTTGTTTTTGTCCCTTTTTATAATTTTGGTACATATTAATCAAGTTGATGCGCTATCTTCATGATAGTAACTATAAAATCATATTATTTAGGTCATAGCCTATATCTTCTGCTAGTTTTGTATTTGTTTTTGTTTTTGTCCAATTTTTATATTTTTGCTACATATTAATTAGGTTGATGCTTTTTTTCAGTTTTTTATTTCTTTTTTAAAAAGTGGTTTTGTCATATTTTTATTTTTATTTTGTTTTTGTCAGTTTTTTAATTATTTTAAAAATAGGTGGTTTTGTCATATTTGTGTTTGTTTTTTTGTCAGTTTTTTAAATTTTGCAAAAAAAAAAGTTTTGTGTGTCCGATTTGTAGTTTTGTCTTTTTTGTTTTTGTTTTTGTGAGCTTTTATAATTTTGCTACATATCAATAAAGTATTTGCTATTTTGTATTTTGTCATAGTTTCATTCTGTTTTTGTCATATTTTTATAATTTTGGTACACATTAATCAGTTTATCGATTATTTAGACCAAAGCCTTCACCACTGAAAATCTCATTCTTAATTCCGCTATTTGCTTGCTAGAAATTTATCCGTGACACCCCGCCTCCACCGATATTTTAAGATGAAGAAGCAGTGAACTCTCTCTTGTACTTTTAACCCCTTCATTTTGCAGACTGCGTAGTGTCTTGTGAGCTTAACTCCAGCAGTAAAGTATTTCTTGATTGTCAATATTCTCAGCTCTTAGGATACGTTACTTTTCACCTTTGAGGTGCAGTTCATCCAACGTTCTGCCCTCACTCAAGTTTCTTCAGAAAAGCCCGTCTTTTCCACTAAATCTTACTTTTTGTTCAGATATGATACCAACATGCAAATCTCTGCCAAATGCAAACTCTCTGTAATTGTTTGGGGTTAGCCTTTTTATCACCTGTTCATCTTTCTTTGTTTTCTGTTTTGGAATAAGTTCACTTTGAGTCAAAATCGAGTACAATGGGTCCTCCAACTTATGAAATCAGTGCAAACGAGATCTCTCGTCGGTATTATCCTCGGTTTTGGCTGGTGTGGCACCTACATGGCCTCTTTGACCAAGTCTTCATCCCACATGTCATTGACGTGACGCATACTTGGCAATTCGATAAAAAATATAAAAGCAGCAAATTGAAAATAAAAAATTAAAACAAAAATATGTGGGACCCACATTTTAGCCAAAAAGTACAAATGGGACCCACATGTCAGTGGGTCCTACTTCTTCAACCTCACCCCTCTCTACCTCTGTCTGCTTCTTCAACCACGCCGAACGTGCAGGCAGCGGCAGGCGGTGGGAGAGGAGCGGCGTGCGGCAGCTGGTGGGCGACAGGAGAGGAGCGGCACGCAACGCATCTCCATCCTAGCACCATCCTCTCCAACCAGTGTGCTCCTCATCTCCAGTGATGCCTCCTCCACGAAGGAGTCCCTCCTCCCCCTCTCCCGTCGACCGGTACAACCCTACCACCACTGGATGTTGGAGCAGCTAAGGTTTGGTGAGAGAAGAGGGGAAAGAGCCGGAGGAGGAGGGCCTGGCGGGCAACCCCAACGCCGAGGTGGAGGAGGCGACGAGCCCTTCCGCCGAGTCATCCACCGCCTCTCGGAAGAATCCAGCGAGGGGGAGGGGGGGGGGCAACCGCCGGGGCCGCCGCCGACATCTCCCTGCTCGCGGCCACCCTCAGCGAGAGCAGCTCCCCGTCGAGGCCGCCGTCAAGAATTCCCCGCCCGCGGCCGACGAGGAGGAGGATAGTAGCTCCCAGCCCTTAGTACCCTTCTTGCTGTCAGCCTGCTCTGGCCACCGCTTGCCCCGCTACACCAGCCGATCGGCCGCCGCTTGTCCCGCTCCGCCAGCTGGAGAGAGAGAGGGGGTATATGTTTTTAATGGCATGGTCTATTGATAAATTAATTAAATTATTAAAAGAAACAGTAGTGTGGATGATATGTGGGGTCACATGGGCCCCACTATTTTTTATTATTTTGTATGTGAAACTGACATGTTGGTCCCATGGCTTTAATTATTTTTCCAGGATCAAATTGCCACGTAAGCGTCATGTCAATGCGATGGAGGACGAAGACCTAGTCAAAGGAGCCACGTAGGTGCCAGGTCAGCCATAACCTAGCACAATACTACCGAGGGAACTTGTTTGCGCTGTTTTGTAAGTTATGGGATGCGCTGTATCCGGTTTTACGGTACGCGGATGAATTTCGGACTGGGTGACAAATAGAGGGACGTGAAGTGAACTTATACGTTTTGTTTTCTATTTTTGACAACAAACGGGCTTGAAGCCCAGATCCAATAAACTTGTTCGGATAGAGCGTGTTGTTTTGCTGGGCTTTTCTGAAGATGACAAACAGGCCTGCAAACAAGATCCGACCCAAAACAAAGGCAAGGGGCGCGTGGGAGGAGGCAACGGAGCAGTGGGATGACGACACGTGCGCGCATCGTATGGCTATAAATTGGGCTGTAACTACAATTTTTTTTCAGCCGTGTATCACATAGACACTCCAAAAAAAAAAAAAGAGAAAAAAAAAATCAAAACCAACCCGCCGCCGGCTCCCAGCCTCCCCTCTTTTCCTCCCATCCGACCGGCGGCGAGCCGGCGGTACGCAACGCTCTCGCGCATCACCCCGCCCAACTCCGTTACACAGAGCCGCCGCCGTCGGAGGGTCGGCCGCCGCACTCGACGGGATCCCCTCCCTCATCTTTGCTGCCCCCCGGCGGAGGCCGGAGTTGATCTCTTTGGTAAGGCGGCCACGAAACAAAACTTTCGCCGTGCTTGAGTAGTTTATCGGATTGTAGTTGGTTGTTAATTAGAATAGATGGGACCTGAAAGCTTCAGCTCTCTAGATTGGGGATCTTTCCCTTGTTCGTCTCATGGGGCATCTTCCTGGATGCAACAGAGTTCAGCCATCGTGGTGCCTGTAGCCATGTGATCCGTGGATTTATAATTGCAATTAGTGTTTCAGGATGAGGGAAGTGCAGAGATTGCACCTTTTTCGTTTTTATTCAACCACTATGCAGCCACCGGAGCATCAAGCTGAGCCCAAAAATCCCACCTTTCCTAGGGGGGGCACTACAGATAATGCTCGCTGTGTATCTAAAAGAGAGCCGGCGGTTGTTGGAGAAATCATGGTGGCAGCTAATTCAGTCATGCTCCTTCAGAAATATTCATTTTTTTAGCTGAAGTACTAATTGTTTGATCTTTTACTCTGTGTAGTTGGAACAACATATATTCGTCTCTTTAATTAATGAGGCGAATGAAGTCACGTCATGGAGCAGCAAAAAGGGCCCCCGAAACAAAGCCAGGCATTTTTCAGCTTGATGATATTCCTGAGGTAAATGCCAACTGCTATGACTAAAACTTGCTCGCTAGACGCATTATCCAAATTGGTCACTGCTACATTTCTCAAACTATTTTGCTTGCCCTTGGTTTGCAGAATGCTGTGTTCATGATACACCAGCTGTTATCTCTGAGAGATGCTGCACGTGCCAGTCTCCTAACTCGAAAGTGGCTACGTGTTTGGAGATTCTACCCTAATTTAGAGTTCACTACAAAGGCATTGGGTCTGAAGAAACGAATTCACAAAGTACAGAGGAGGGCAAAGTTTGTCAGTTGTGTTAATACTGTCATACGGCACCATGCTGGAACTGGGGTGAAGTCATTCATCATCAAGAAAAACCTCAATAATCAGAAGACACCCATTATCTTGACCGTTGGATGTACTTCGCAGTCAGTTCAGGTGCCAAGGAACTGACTCTTGACTTACGTCCACAAAGGTTTATTCATTACCGTAATATCCAATACAACTTCCCATCATCTAATTTTGCTACCCCCATGCCTACCTCCGTAGAACATCTGAAGCTCTTGTTTTGCTATTTGAGGCCTTCACCAACATTTTTTGGCTTGAGTAACCTGAAAACACTTGAGTTGAGCTTTGTACGTATAACTAAAGAAGATTTGGAGAGCTTGTTAAGCTATACATTTTCCTTACAAGAGTTGAAGTTAAGTCAGTGTCCAAACATAGATCACTTGAGGATCCCTGATGTGCCATCTAAGTTCAACTACCTTGATATTGATTTATGCTGGATAAGAGCACTGGAAATACACATTCAAAATCTAGTTATCTTTAATTACCATGGAAGTGTTCGCTTTAGAATCATACAAGGAGAAGGATCTTTGTTTAAAGAGGCACGGTTTCAGTTCTCGTGTGGGGACGCTATAGAGTATGCTATCACAGAAATGGCTCCAGCTTTGCCAAATCTTGAAACACTGTTTCTGATTGGATTTTCTAAGGTTTGTGAATGGAACCAACTTCTTTGAGAAATTTTCACAAATATTCTATCCTGACTTCTTGACCGTATTGTATATGCAGATGGTTATTCCAACCAGAGATCCAAGACATAGGTTCCATTGCCTGAAGCACTTACAGCTGAAAATGATAATGCTCTCAAAGAAATACAATAACCTCTGCCTTGTTTCTTTTCTTGATGCTGCGCCATTTTTGGAATCACTTATTGTGCATGTAAGTTTCTCAACATCTGTTGCTTTAGTATTTGGAGGAGTGACGGAATAGAGGGTAATTGAAGTTAACTTTGCGCCTTTTGTTCTACTTGCGAATTGCAGAATGCGTTTTTTTTTTTTTATGATCCTGTGCTTTTATTGGTTTAGATGGAAAAATGCATAATATCTGAGACAATATGTCTCACTTATTCCTAAAGTTGTGCTGCATTTTCAATTCGGTCCATAGACATTAAAGCCTTCATAACACATCCATGCACTTGCAAATGTTTATTTGCAGGTGGTGCAGTCCAGAACTTAGAAAGATAATAATAAAAATGATAACATAAGTACTAAAACAGTGAAAATCCTGACTAATCTAGAGATAAAATCATTGTTAACAACCTGCATGCTGAAGATATTTTTATCATATTTGGGCTGAAAAAATTTCTTGAGAAGAAATTTGTAACCGGATGAGGTTGCATACTTGCATCTTCGAGAAAAACTTAAGGGGAAAATACATTCTATGGATGGCCTAAGCTTTGGATGGAGTGTCAATCATACAGTCACACCAATGGTGAGCAAAGGAGAATATGAACTTGTGACAGACTGGAGCATGGTATCTTCCACATAGACAAGGATCAAGTCGATAGAAAATAATCGTGGTAGAAGAGGAACCATTTTGTTATTTCTGGTATATAGCTTTGCTAGGAGCCTCTTTACTGGACCTTCAGGATTCATTTGGCAAGATTTCTGACTTAAGTGAACAGGACCTATCCCTTTGCAAGTTGCATGCTGTTGTACATATACTCCTAGCTTAATGGTTTGTTTGCATTTTTTTCTTTGACATAGTTGTTTATTATTCTATGTTTGATTTTATTGGAAACTTTTTTTAATAATGATTCATGCCCTACTATATGTCTTGGTGTGTTGATATTTATTTTAAAGATAACACGCATTGGTTAACTCCATGGTTACCCTTGGTCTGCAATGGATCGCCTTATTTTAATAATGATTTCTGATGTTTTCCAGTCCTTTCTTATTATGCTTAACACCCTCACTTTTTTCCCTATACTTTTTGTAGGTATGCAACGGATCACTTTATTATCCTGGAAAGAAAACAGACTTGAGAAGGCTCGAGAAACGTAAACCGCATAAAAACCTCAAATTTGCGAAGATGACTGGGTTTGATGGAGAACGATCAAGCATTGAGCTTGCACTGCACATCCTGGAGAGCTCAACTAACCTTGAGTGCCTCATTCTGGATCCTAGAAAATATAAATCCGAGTGGAAATATATTTATGAAGAGAACTTGCGCGATGTTCAGTGGAGAGTACATAATTTCACTATTTCGTAATACATTGCAGAGGCAGTTCCTTCACATGTTAAATTATTGTTTTCATGATTCTCAGGTGTGCGGCTATAACCATTGTCTTGAACTCTCCACCACATTTGAGATCGGGTTTGAGTTATGAAGCCGGCCATCTGCTGGTGTTGTCGTGCTCATAGTTTTGCATTTATGGTGGTGCCTTTTTCTTTTGGGGAAAAAATGTATATGCTCACTTCTCACATGTACCATTAATTCTTGGTGTTGCTAGCTTATCTCAAGCACATATCAGACAATGAATATTTTCATCCAGACTAGTACTAGTAGTTATGCAAGTTCAAAAGGTTGAATTTCCCTAATGTGGTCATGGTTTCGAAGTATAAAATGCTGAGAATAATTCTAGATTTGAAATTATAGCATTGAAATTTTGAATTTTGATAATCAAACATTTTAATTCAGTTTTTTTTTCTTAGGTTCTCTCTCCAGGTTGAAAATAGCGTTTTGGATTTGATTGCCAAATGTAATTTTGACTATGAATAACTTATAAAATATTTGTCCTAGAAACATGGGAAACATGGAGATCATATGTATAATTAGCAAAAATGCCTGTGCGTTGCAATGGGTGAAAAATTTTTAATGATAATATACTTTTTTCATGCATAACCATATTAATGGCAATGTTTGTATGGATCGTTTGTAGCTAAGACAATTAGAAAATTGGAACATCTTCAATATAATGGTTCAACCTCAACGATGGCAACCTTATTGATGTTTGCTTTACCTAAAATAATTGGATTATTCATGTGACAACATGCATATAATTTCAAATACTCTTTTAATCTCATTCCTGCAACCAATAATAGGACCAATCAAATCCTACACTGTCTTGCATGGTCAAGTCTACACAAAATAGAATCATTGAGCACTCTTATCTAAATAACAATTAAAAATATGTTCATTTTTTAATATTATTTCCATATAATATGTTAACAAGAATAGTAGTTATACTTAACAAAAAATAGTTTGATAATTGCCTACAGAGACATACACAGGGTCTCTAATACAGGAGAATAAATGACGAAACAAAAGCCGTACCTATCTGACCCAAGTGTCCATCAATTTAGCTTTTTTTTTGCCGTTTTCTTAGAGCGCCTTGTATTTTTATAAATGGTATACTTTTTCTTGCGTGATTTTTTCAAACCAGTTTTTAAGAAATGGCATGTTTCTGCATGTTTTTTTCTTTTTTAATGGCGATGGAATTTTTTTTGTTCTCGTTCTTTTTTTTTGTTTTTTACGGATGAAGGAAACCTTTTTTTTCAGCACATTTTCTTTTGGAGGGCAGCTACCCCACGGGATTCCGTTGTTGCAACACGGCAGTCATGGGATAAAATTAACACCCGACAGATTTAATACAGATTCCTCCTTCCGACCGAGCCCCCAACCAGAACCCGGCTCGGTATCGATACCTCGCCGGCGGCGCAGAGCGCCGCCGCAACTGCTCAGAGCAGGAGTGCTCCTTCCTCTGGTCGGCCAGAACCCTGCTTTGCACGCAATACCTCGCCGGCGCCGCCTGCAACTACTTCGAGCAAGACTCCCCCCAGCCAGAGAAAGAGAGGAGGACTTTGGTTGCGACAACAAATAGGAGACAAGGATCGAGTCTAGGGAAGGGAGAAGAGGAGAGAACACATGTGGTGCTTGATACTTGATACCTCGTAGCCAGCCATGATACCTAATGCCTTACAGGTGCCCGGTACCAAGTCTGATACATGATACCTTACAGGTGCTAGGTACCAGGTCTGATACCTATGGATACCAGCCATGATACCGCAGGTACTAAGCATGGTACCTACTGGTATCATGTCTGATACCTGGGTATCAAACGTGATACCTACAGGTATCAGACGCGATACCTATAGGTACCAAAGTATCATGATACCACTAAAGTATCACCGCAATAAAGAACCAAAAAATCATATGTTTATCAAGAGAGAGTTGAATAAAAACCAATAAAGGAAATCGATTCCATGAATAAGTCATCATAATTGCAGAATCACCCATAGAACATGTAGAACCCAAAATCAAACGCAGAACAAGACAACACAGATGCTTGGAGGTAGAACCCAAAATCAAACGCAGAACAAGACAACACAGGAGCTTGGAGGTAGAACCCAAAATCAAACGCAGAACAAGACAACACAGGAGCTTGGAGGTAGAACCCAAAATCAAAACACAGAACAAGACAACACGGGAGCTTGGAGGTCGAGCTCCTTGATCTGGGTGTACGGATCCACACCACAAGAGATCTCTTGTCCTTGATGATGGTGACCTCGTCGACGATTGCCACCTTCTGGAATGTGGTGAGCAGCTCCGCCTCCATCATGTGCTTGGGCAGTGCACCTACCTCACGAACAGCTTCACGATCTCCTCCTCTACTCCGTCCACGGCTCCACCAGCAGCAATGGCGGCGGCGGTGATGGCAGCTTCCTCCACGCCCGACGCGCCACCCCGCAAGGCCAGCCGCGCCGTCGCCTCTGTGCTCCATGAGGGTGGTAGTCAGAAAGAGAGGGAGGGAGAGAGGGGAGGGAAGGGAAGAGATGAGAGGATAAGGTTGAATGGGTGGTGTGAGGAGTGAGAGCTAGATATTTAGTCGTAGTAGTTACTTATCCCGTGCCTATGGAAAACCATTAGTTTTTCTGTTTCTTTTGAGCTTTTAATTGACATTATTTTCTCACACATTTTTTTAACTGCTTTCATTTTCTCGTGCATTTTTTATTTTTAAATGTACGATGAAAACTTCTTTTTCTAAATAGTAAGATTAGATTAGATTAGAGATAGAGAATAGATATATACATACTACTAAAACGAATGAAAATGGGGCCTTTTTGCCGCGCTTTTTTTTTCTGACTTTTCTCTTTTCTTTTTCCCTGTTTTTAAGGGCAATCGGATCTACGGTTTTTCTTTTCTTTTTTTTTAATCAGACTCTTTTTTTTTCTAGGTTGTTTTTGTATTTGTACTGCTAGTAGAGGCCGCGCTTTTTTTCCGACTTTTCATTTTTTAGTTTTTCCCATTTTGGAATCGGATCTACGTCTGTTCTTTTTTTTCGCCGCTTTCGTAGGGGAGTCGGACTTTTTTTCTAGGTTGTTTTCTTCGCCTTCTTTTTTTTTTTTGCAAAACCTACTCAAACACGGATGACAAACCGCGGAAACATCTTCAATTTTTATAACCGACTCAAACACGGATGATGGATTGTGGAAACATCTTCAATTTTTATAATAGTAGAGAAGAGATAGAGATTAATCCAAAAATATATTTTGACAAAATCATATATTTGTTGATATTTCTATAAATATGTAATAGAAAATAGTGGTCAAAGTTATTTTTTAAGACTTTTTTTAAGAGTAAATTTCACTTTAGACCATCTTTTATTACCGATGTTTCGTTTTGAATCACACTTTAAGGCTTTAACCAATGTTTTTACTTTGGACTGGATATTTTTATATTTGTGACTTTGGACCCCTCAACTATTTTATCCATCAGCATTCAATTTGTTATATGCCAAACAAAATGATGAAACATATAAGGAGCTGACGTACTCAAGATCGTTTATATGCTAGAGAAGAGAGCCTGGATGGTCCAAACTGAAATAAAGGCAACTTTACCCGATCCAAAGTAAAAGCATTGATTAAAGAGTGGTCCGACGCAAAGCACCGGTAATAAAATTTAAAACCTAAAGTTCGTTGAGTATTTTTAATTTTGGCCATGTTTAGATTCAAATTTTTTTCTTCAAACTTCTAAATTTTCCGTCACATCAAATGTTTGGACACATACATGCATAGAGCATTAAATGTGGACGAAAAAAAACCAATTGCACAGTTTGCATGTAAATCACAAGACGAATCTTTTGAGCCTAATTACGCCATGATTTGACAATGTGATGCTACAGTAAATATTTGCTAATGACGGATTAATTAGGCTTAATAAATTCATCTCGCAGTACATTTAATACTTCAAATATGTGTCCGTATACTTCAAAAAAAATTGGCACACGAACTAAACACATCCTTTAAACTTTCTTATATTTTTTTAGAGCCAAAAACTGATATTCAAAATTATGGTTCCAAATGGCAACTGTTTTAAGCATACTATTTGTCCCACCAATACAATATATAGTGGCAAAATTGATAATTTTTTCCCAGCTAGAGCACATGTGAGAAGTGCACTACCACAGAGTATAATGGCATATATAGGAGGTTTCAGGAAATAGTGGTATATGTCAGAATTATATATAAAAGACAAACAAAATGTGTCACCTGGGTTTCGATTTTTTCCAAGGAAAAAGGTACTTCGGCTATAAAATTGTCCAGTAACAGCCAGCCGGACATACTTGTCTCATTTACTGCCATAAGGCCTCATTTGAAACAAACAATTTGGTAGGATTTAAATTCTATATGGAATTTACTTATTTCGCCCGTACACTTGAACTATAATTTCACCCGGCCGGAATTTTCTTATTCGATTGTTTGTTTCAAAGAATTTGATTTTTTTTCAAAATCCTACAAAATTTCTTTAGATTCCGTTCTTTTCAGCTTTTGGGAAGAGCTGCTATTTTATTTTCTGTGAGCACGCTTTCTAAATTGTTAAACAATGTATTTTTTTAATATTAGAGAAATTATTTAAAAATCAAATAAATATTTTTTAAAAATTTATAACAGTTAATATTTAATTAATCATGTGCTAATTATCCACCTCATTTTACCTCAAAGGCTCAACCCAACAGCTCTGTCAAACTGAGCCTTAATGTATTTTTTTCTTCAGTTTTACTTCAGTTTTTTAACTCCATGTTTCTTTTTCTTTTGAAACTTTGTAACTCCATGTTTTACGTGTGGAAATAGTCCAATATAACTCCCTCAACAAAATGTTCAATCTAATTCGTATCTCTCGACTACAAACAGGGTAAATCGATCCCTCAAACTATTAAAATAAACCATGCAAGATGTTTCCACGGTCTGTTTTAAGGACAGTTTTAGCTTGTGCAGAATGTTTACTTTGTCCACTTGGGCTGGTATGGCAGCCTATTCAGGAAGGAATTAAAAATAGAAGTGGGCCCACGTGGCAAGGGAAAAATAGAAAACTATTGTGCTCACTTGTTAGTGCCACTTCTCCCCTCTCTATCTTTTTCCCAACCATAACATGCTCCGTGGCAGCTCGATCAGGTCTAGCACCGGTGGCCTCGCCTTGGCATCCCTGCGTGCTCCACCGACAGGAACACTGAGAGGAGCTCTTGTGTCAATCACTTCTATTCCTCTCTCGTCAACCCATCTGTATAGCTCTAACTCAATTTTTTCCTAATAATTGTTATACCTCACAAGTTATATTAATTTACTTATCGTCAGTGTCTTGACTCATTGACTACCAAAGCGTTATAAATATAAATATAAGGTAACTTGCCCAGGGGAAAAGTGGCATTCAGCATGGATCCAATAATTTGATCGATACGCCTGTACTTTTTTCTTCAATTGTAGAAACCCCGGGACGAGAAGTAGTAGGATTGGTTCTTATAATTATCACATAATTTTCAAAAAAAAAAAGAATTTATCGAAATTTTGAGTTTTTTCTTGTTGAATAATGCCAAATCAACACAAAAAAATATCCAAAAATCCAGAAGTCAAAAGGAAATGAATTAGTTAATTCAATATGAGAGAAAAGGGGACCAACACTTGATTTCGTTGCCGAAACGAATCCCATTCAATCGTTTATTCATGGAATGAGTCCGTCGGAAAGTTCAATCAATCTTTTTTTCATATACATTTTGCCTTTTCTAACCAATTTGTGCGTACTCTACTTTCTTATCTAGGACTTTGATATACAAAATATATACCATTGTGAAGCATAGATTGCTGTCAACAAGGAATTTTCATAGTATTTAGGTATTTCCACTCAAAATAAGAAAAGAGGGTCTATTAAGAACTTAATAAGAATTAGAGGTTGATTTGGGGTTGCGTTATATCTATTAAAGAGTATACAATAAAGATGGATTTGGTGAATCAAATCCATGGTTTAATAACGAAGTATATTAACTTACCATAACAACAACTCAATTCTTATTGAATTCCTATAGCATAGAATGTACATAGGGTGTACCCATTATATATGAATGAAATATATTCATTAACTTAAGCATGCCCCCCATTTTCTTCAATGAGTTGATATTAATTGAATATCTTTTTTTAAGATTTTGCAAAGATTTACGCCTAATCCATATCGAGTAGACCCTGTCGTTCTAAGAATTCTTAATTCATAAGTTGTAGGGAGGGACGTATGTCACCACAAACAGAAACTAAAGCAAGTGTTGGATTTCAAGCTGGTGTTAAGGATTATAAATTGACTTACTACACCCCAGAGTATGAAACCAAGGACACAGGTATCTTGGCAGCATTCTGAGTAACTCCTCAGCCAGGGGTTCCGTCCGAAGAAGCCGGGGCTGCAGTAGTTGCCAAATCTTCTATGGGTACATGGACAACTGTTTGGACTGATGGACGTACCAGTTTTGATCGTTACAAAGGCTGATGCTATCACATCGAGCCCGTTGTTGTGGAGGAAAATCAATATATCGCTTATGTAGCTTATGCATTAGACCTATTTGAAGAGGGTTCTGTTACTAACATCTTTACTTCCATTGCGGGTAACGTATTTGGTTTCAAAGCCCTATGCGCTCTACATCTGGAGGACCTGCGAATTCCCCCTACTTATTCAAAAACCTTCCAAGGTCTGCCTCATGGTATCCAAGTTGAAAGGGATAAGTTGAACAAATATGGTCATCCTTTATTGGGATGTTGTCGGGTCCCAAAACTAATGACTTGGATCCGACAAGGATTAATGTATCAAGCCCTGGATCAGTATATATTGATACATATAATATAACTGGTTCTTCATTGCATATGTGAAGTTTACAATACTTGGTATTTTACAAAGGTGGGTACTTACATAATTATACATAGGGTTGCTATTATACAGCGGAAGTCTATTATAGTTTGACTAGGAAGGAATAAACTCTAGGGTTCTCTAAACTATCGGGGTCATCATAGTAGTAGTCACAGGGGTCCTCCTCTTGACCCAGATCTGAAAAAGGGTTAAATTGAGCAAAAGTGAGTATTTGCAATACTCAGCAAGATATCGTAGAAACATGTCGTGCATGGATATATAGTGGGGTTCTTTGCATAAAGCTATAATAGGCAATCTGGTAATTTAAGCAAGAATTTAACAAAGTACAACTATCAAGTTTCAAACCAAATACCATATGTCCCCCAACACTCAAATCCGTGAGCACGGCAATTCGAATATATTCATTTTCACTTTACTACAGTAAATATACGCTTTACCCACAGCCCACGACTTGCCAATAATCATCAGCTTTATTTAGTCATGGCCCAGTATTAGGTTACTAACAATAGTGGCACATGCTCCATGAACTCTAGTCCCCATGCGCTCTGAACGTACATTATCAGCATTGTGAGGAGTTTTGGCGTTCCCGAGGTATTTAGGGGAAACTAATCGTATGACACCATGTCATCTCGATCAGGGTTTATAAACATAATATAATCATAATTGAGCTCATCAATCCAATTACTTGTACATGGTAATGGTATAAATTGCCATGCGCGGCATATAGTTGCCTCCTGCTCGAGGACTTAAAAACAAGAACCACTATATGGAGGTACCACATTGTTAAATAACATAATAACTAGGTCTGTCCCCACTCTAGAACTCTGGTCGTACTCGTTTGTTCTTCATAAGTACTTGGGCAATCTTATGTCGGTTGCAACAGTACTAGCCACCCGAAAATCAACCAATTCTAGCGTACTGTTCCAATCTAAGTATGGAGCATTTTAACCAGATTGTAAGCAAAATAAGCAAGATTAAATTATCTAGGTTTCTATAGTTGATTTATGCATTTAGAAAAAGAGTATTTGAAAGAAAGGGCATAAATATATAATTTATAAAAATATGGGCTTAGATGATCAAGAGGTGAACAATAACTTTCCTTGCTCAATGTCATGAGATTGATTGGTATTATTGAAAATATCAGAAGAGTCCTCAAGACCTAGGGTTAGCCATACAAAATTCAAGTTCAAAAGAAATTCAAGGAAAATCCAAAAATGGGAAAAATAAATTAAAATGAGAAAATAGCAACAATAGACTAAAAAGATAGAGAATGAATCTAGAAGAATTTTGGTCCAAGTTTCACTGGATTCAGATCTATATTTTAAAAGTTATGCGCTTCTAAAGTTTGAGATTCAAATTAAATTGGGAAATTGTTAAAAGCTACTGTGCATGGTCCCACCGGTCAGTCTCTCTCTCTCTCTCTCTTCCTCCTCTGGCCGTTCCCCATTTGCGACTGGCGGGCGGCGGCACTAGGGTTGGGGATTGCGGCGGCGATTGGAGGGGGAAGTGCTTGCAGATGGAGAGGGGAGGTTGCTAGGGTGCTCCGGCGTTGATGAGCGGCGGCGGAGGGGCTGATTTGGTATGAGAATGGCATGGCGGCTTGGGTGGCAGTGGTATGGTTAAGCCGAGAGGGTGATCGGCGGTTAGGTAGCTAGACAAAGCTTGGCATGGGCTTAGAGAGTATCAGTGAGGTTGCTAGAGTGATTTGGTATGCTTGCCGACTGGTGGCAAGGTGTGGAAGGCATATAGCCACGAGTGCCATAACCGGCGGCGATCGAGTTTAGCCGATGGCCGTGTAGGTGGTGTAATCATGTAGAGCGACTAACAAAATGGAATCTAGGCAGTATGTAGATGCTAGAAACGAGAGGGCTCACCGAGTTAGCTTAAAACGGCGAGATGCGGCCGGAAAAACTTCACGGCGGCAGAAACAGGGCACGGCGGTGGCGGCGGAGCTCGGTCGAACGCGGCAAGGTGAAAGTCATCGCAGAGCTTTGGCTTGGCTTTGGGATGGTGGAACACGACTTAGGGAAGGTGTTCGGGTGGTTGGTTAGGACTATGGGTGTATGGATAGGTGTGGATGTGATTGCGCACTGGGTGTTCGATCGACGGACAGTGATTGTGGGTATGGTATAAGGGCGGAACAGGGCGTGTAAGATGGTTGTGGTCAATGATGACTGATGAAGAACGAAGGAAGGTCTAGGGTCCTATTTATAGGGCTTGGCTGATCGGATGAGCTCGGGCGTGATGATCGCCATTGATGAGCTCAAAAGCCGAGCTTGGCAGAGATGGCAGGGGTTGTGAGAGGGAAGGGAAGGCCAAATTGAGTGGCGGGAGAGGATGTTTGAATGTTTGACAGTGGTGGCATGGCTTTACCAGGGGTGAAAATGGTTGGCGGTGAGCTGGCGCCGTTCCGGGCTCGACGCGCGACGGCAGCGAGGGAATAAACGGTTGGCTCGATGGCGCTTGGTTCAAATCATGAGGGGAAAAAGTTACTATCACACTTTAGCTCAAACACGCGGCGAAATTTGGCGGTTTCATCCGCGGTAAAAGCGAAGTCGATCTCGACGTCGGGATTGGGTGGGCGCGCACGGCGGCAGGTGGTGGCAAGGCTGCGGCGGCGGCCGTCCCGGGTTCCATGGCGTCGAGATTGGTGTGGTGGTGACTGATTGAGGCGCACTGGACGGTTGGTGGCACGTCATGGCGATCGGGTGCGCGCGGTTGGTCGTGAGGCCGACGTGCGGCGGCTTAGCGCGCGCGACGCGCGGGGCGCCAAGGCTGAGTGACAGAGGGTGGAATGGTGATGGAAAGCCATGGTTTTTAGAGGGTTGTGGTCCCCTAGGATCTAATCTATACTTCGCAAAAGTTGGGGTGGAGATTGGGCTACTCGGGCTGGGCTGGACATTTCATCGAACACTTTATGTGCGATTGTTAACGACCAAATTTGGTAAGGCATGAACTAGGTTCAGCATAGAGAATTGTCTTCTGGAAACAGAGTAAGCATCGGCTACGAGGGCATCGGCTGAAGACTGCATCGACTAGCAGTGGATCGGACATAAGACAGCCGATGTGGCCGATCTCGCTAAGGAGGCTATATAATCATCTCCAGGATTGATCAACGTGCTACACAAGTATTGCCGTGATTGAGATAAGCTCACAGATAGGCAATTGTATCTATTAATTAGGATATTTTTAATAGTTTTCTTAGAGATATATTTCGGCAAGAGTCTGCCGTGAAGATTCGTTCGTATCTTAGAGTTTGTTAGAGATAAGAGTTGTGTCTGGCAAGGACCTCTCATGTATCTCGGGTATAAATATAACCCGATCCCAACGACAGTTCAATAACACTTTCGGTGCATCGCCACCCTTTTTCTATTTTCATTGTTTCGACGAGTTCTTACTTTTGGGTTGAGCTGCATCGGTTTCGATCTTCAACAAGAGGTAAAACTTGTCATGGCAGCTTGCATTCTCGCGATTAGTGCTTACATCTTTATGACACTCTAATCTTGGTTATGTAAATCGTCAAGTTATCGTATATATTATATAATTTCTATCAATATCGTTGTCTAACTCTAAATCGGTTAACATCTATTGTTAGAAAGCAGCCAATGGGGTTAGACAGCAACGTTGATCTAGATTATATAGTATATTTACCATCTCGTAGAAGTTTTCATCAACTTGTTTAGATATTATAGTTATCTATATGCTTAATGCCGCATCAGTTGAGTTCTATCTATTAAGTAATATCTATAGCTATAATATCTAACTTGTTTTATGATTATCAATAGAGATAGTATCGGGGTTTCAGCCGATCTTACCTGATTTAGTTATCTTGTTCTCTACATGTTTACTTGATATGCTAAATCTGTCCTTTATATTAAGATCTTGGTACATTAAAATATATTAGTTTTATCGTCTAGTATATTCTATATGCCTCAATATCTTAGTATAGAGTGGTATCGGAGTACTAGTCGATACATGTTAGATCTATTTCATCGGCTATGTTATGAATATATGTAATCCTCATCTTATAGTACCTTTAAGCATAAGTGATTTATACTGTCTCAGCTTACTGTCCGATCTATCCCAATCACCTAGCTTAAATATATTTCGAGAAGGTGATTATATATCGTTGATACCTACAGCCGATCGAGTAGATTTAACTTTATTTTGTTTTATTCTTCATTGCTGATCTAACGCCAATAACATCGGCTCAATGGTAAATGATACGTCATCGACTCTTAGCCGATCGGCTATCGTTTATGGATTTAACCTTGTTTTTCTTATCTTTCTTTCTTGTTGATTGCAGGATCAAATCAACTAGCACGCTTTTGAACCCGAAACCAAGATTTAGGACCTGCACTAGAGTTAAGTAGATCTCCCAGGCCAGTGTGTGTTTTTCGCATCAACAGCGATGAACAGTACTTTTCAGGAATTTTGCATATTTGGCTAAAAGAGAAGAATTTATCTAGGGTCTTTGGACAAGCTTTGCTAAGTTTATACTAGGGCATAGTTTCACTAATAGAAGGGTAAATAGGGAAAGTTTCTAAATTTCAAATTTTGAAAGAATTTTGCTAGAAACACTAAGATTTAGGTAGGATAATTATTCTAGGGTTTTAGAAGTGAAATAAATTAGAAGGATTCTAGGAGTAATTCTTGAACCAAAATTAAGAATAAAAAGGGGATTTTTAATGAAGATTTTGAATTGCTAAATCAAGATTAACTCAAGTCAAAAGCCAGCATGATGTAGTCAAATTTTAGTTTAAAATTTGAGGATGTTACAGATGTACTATTAAACTAAAATTGCGATTATCTGCAAAAAGTTATGGTAGAGCATGTTATGAGTGTCTACGCGGTGGACTTGATTTTACCAAAGATGATGAAAACGTAAACTCAACCATTTATGCGTTGGAGGGACTGTTTTGTCTTTTGTGCCGAAGCTATTTATAAATCACATGCTAGAACCGGTGAAATTAAGGGGCATTACTTGAATGCGACTGCAGGTGCATGCGAAGAAATGATTAAAAGAGTTGTATTTGCAGGGAAATTAGGGGTTCCTATTGTAATGCATGACTACTTAACCAGGGGATTCACCGCAAATACTAGTTTGGCTCATTATTGCTGCAACAACGGCCTACTTCTTCACATTCACCAAGCAGTGCATCCAGCTATTGATAGATAGAAAAATCATGGTATGCATTTCCGTGTATTAGCTAAAGCATTGCGGGTGTCTGGGGGAGATCATATCCACACTGGTACAGTAATAGGTAAGTTAGAAGGGGAACGCGGAATGACTTTAGGTTTTGTTGATTTATTGCGCGATAATTTTATTGAAAAAGATCGTGTTCGCAGTATCTTTTTCACTGACTGGGTATCCATGCCAGGTGTTATACCGGTGGCTTCAAGGGGTGTTCATGTTTAGCATATACCAGCTCTGACCAAAATCTTTATTCTGTATTGCAATTTGGTGGAGGAACTTTAGGACATCCTTGGGGTTATGCACCTCGTGCAGCAGCTAATCGGGTGGCTTTAGAAGCCTGTGTACAAGCTCGTAACAAAGGGCGCGATCTTGCTCGTGAAGGTAATGAAATTATCCGATCAGCTTGCAAATGGAGTCCTGAACTAGCCGCAGCTTGTGAAGTATGGAAAGCGATCAAATTCGAGTTTGAGCCGGTAGATAAACTGGATAGCTAGACTAAGTAGATAAAATTAGATAGAAAAAAGGTCGAAATAAAAAAGAAACGAAATAGAAAGATCAAAATTAGTTACAAAAATGCAGTAATTCTTGTTTTTTCTTCTAATTGATTGCAATTAAACTCGGCTCAATCTGTTTTCAAATTGAGCCGAGTTTAAATAGATTTTGATATGATCATGAGACTTGACAAATTGGGATTCCTCTATTCTATATATTTATAAGATATAAAGGTATAATACAAATTAAATAAATACAAATATAGTATTATCATATGATAATGGAATCAAATACGCAGTATTTACAGAAAAAGTTTTCATTTATTGGGAAAGAATCAATGACATACAATGCATTACAAAATGTATGATCATTACACTTCAACCGGGTTATTCTATTCCACTTATAGATAGAGAAAGTAACTAAAGGAGAATGAAAGAAAAAAAACAGAGTTTGGAAGTTAGACCCTTTTATAATACTCTTTCAAAAAAGACGGCATTTTGAAACTTTTAACAAGCACAATCGTGAGTCAACAAGTGACTCGAAATGCCCGTAAGGAAAGAGAATTTATTTTCAAAATGGTAGAACTAGATGACGAAGTTTTCTATAACCTTGATGAAGAGGTAGTTTTACTTTACGACTCCGATCAAGAGCGAGAAGTCCGACATCGGTACCAGTGCCGCCGGCCTCACTGTGGCATCCCTGCATATATTGAGCTTAGGTCCAGCACCGACGCTAGCACCACCAACCTCGTCCTAGGCGCAATGCATGAGGCAAAGGGAGAACACGGTTGTGTGATGGCTCGATACAAAAGGGGAACAAGGAGGAGGGAGTTTGGGAGTATCGAAGGCAATGGAGGCACCAGGGATGTGGGGTGCTGTGGTGAAGGATGGTGATGAGGGTTTCGTCAATGTGCCACTTGTGGGCTTCAACGTGGTGAGGGGTCCATTGTTGGCGTAAGCAGTGAGGCGGAGCGGCGAGCGGCATTGCCTGCCCATTTATCGGAAGGGAGGCAACAACTGACTCTGTCACCAGGTCCGACTCCCCTCCTCTCACATGTTCTGCCTACCTCCACAATGTGTGTGTTGCCCCACTACTACCCTAGTACCCCTCTACAGTCGCCCACTACTGGAGAAAGGGAGCGAGAAGGAGGTAGAAAGGGATTATGACAATGGCGGCTGACATGGAACTGGAGTCCTGCCTTTATGGCCGATGCATGTGTTGTCCTGCCACTTCCTTGCTGCCTTTCCTCAACCTCACGCCGCTTTGCTTTCGCCGGGATAGGGATAGAGAGAGGGCCAGAGGGGGTAGGGAAGAAAGGGGTGAGAGAGGATGACGTGTGACCTGGTCATATTTTTGTTAAGAGTAAAATGCATTAGTGATGCACGAACTTATCAAGTGGATGCAATTTAGTAAATGAACTTATAAAATACTTATTTTCGTACATGTACTTGTCCGGTGCGTGTGAACCAAAATGACACTACATGGCTAATCTTGATGATTTAGGTGTTGATTAGGATGCTACGTAAACATATACATGAAAAGGTTGCTACTTAGATATACATTGGTTCAATAAAAAGAAAGAATGAGACGTAGTGATGGTAAAAAAAAAATATAAAAACCAAGCAATGATACAAGGGTTAGAAATATATGAAATTCATCATTTTAATGATGAAGGATAAATTAGTGACCAAATTTATAATAGATATAGCATGTCTTATGCATACTCACTACGTATATGCATGTCACCTCCTAATCAAATTACACAAGTTCGTACACTAAAATGAGTACTTTACAAGTTCACGTACTAAATTATACCTACTTAACAAGTTTGCGTACCTTCAATGCAATTTACTTTTTTTAAAAATTTCTATGTTGACTGGGCTACTAAGCGGACACCACTTCAATGAAAACCACTGTTAATACTGTCGAGGGAGCCATTTTACATGGTTTGAATTGGAATCACATCTATGCCCCTAATTATTTTGGTGGTTAGTGATAATCTGATTATTGAGGACTGATGTTTGTAGTTGAGAATGTATGAAAGAATATTAGTCCGGCATGAGTTGATGTTCGATGCAATATCGTTATATATGGGAGTTTTGATGAAAAAGGGCAAAGAACCTATATTGATAAACTGTAGAGAGTGTGAGGAGTCGTTATACCCGGTTTTGTAGTTGAGTGTTATCCAACCCATATTTGAGGGATGCAAACTGGACTTTCCTTTGACCGTACATATGTAGTAGAATTTTAGAAATTTTTTCATTTTTAGATTTTTTTTAAATATTTACAGAAATAATCTATCGACCAAAAAAATTACAAAAATAGACCCTGCCGCCCACCTCCAGGGCGGCAAGCTGACGTGGCAAACGGGGGAGGGACGGGCGGTGACGGAGGGAGGTTTTTTTGCAGGAAAACCCTTGCCGCCCTCTGTTGGGGCGGCAAGGGGCCCCTATGCAAAAAAGCCAGCTGGGGCCGGCCATTTTGCAGGCGGCCCCTTGCCGCCCTCTGGCCAGGCGGCAGGCCTCGTTGCCTATAAAAGGCCTGCCGCCCAGCCCCCAGCCCTCATTCCTCCCCCCACAAATCCAGTAAAAAAAAGAAGAAAGGGGAGGAGAAGAGAAGAAGGGACGAAGCCCTGCCGGATTCAGACGCCGATATCAGGTAATATTCATAGATCCTATATGTGTCTTTTGAGTTAAATACTGTGTATTTTTTAAAAACTTTGTTTGAATAAATGCATTATATTTTTAGGGTTTTAGTTGTACTAATCTAGAAGTGCGTATTGTAGATATCGGTAACTACGTAGATCTGCTAGTTTGGAATCAATACTTTACCGTTGCATTGGCATACACAAGAAGATATTACGTTGTAGATGTTTATTGCATGAAAGAGTAATATGATCTAGTTATTTCGTTGACAGATATGTCGAACAAACAAATATTCCAAGTTTACCATGGCCCAGAAAACGTCCGTTACGGGCCAACTGGGGTAGATCTGTCAAAATTTATTGTATCAGAAAGGGGAATTGATAAACCGGCTGAGAGGAGTGTACCTTCTATAAAAGGATGGTTAATGAGGGGCTTGAGAGTTGATCCACAGACAAGTGACATAACAATCAATGTTATAGTAAGTCGGGCAACTGAGGGTTTTTATTGGGAACTAATGCCAGTTCAAAACTCTCGAGTGTGGAAATGGTATATGGAAAATGCATTGCAACGCGGGTGGCCTCTAGCTATGGTTCCGTTTGTTCACCCGAAGGATCCAGGTGTGCAGATGAACATGGATGATGGCGAGGGACCAAGTGCTGAAGTAAATGAGACTTCTGTGGAAGAGGTCAACGCACGAGAGGACGGGGGCGTAGTAGCTCCAGTGGGCATTCAACTAGGTGGAGTGGCCGACGAGGGGGAAACTATCGGTGCCATTGTGGATGAAATGGAGAGGGAGGATTCTGACAACGAGCGTGTAGAGAAAGGTGATTCGTTAGATGATGAGACAGATATTAATCCAGCAGAATGGGCTAGTGAGGATTTTTCTGGTCTGGTCGTCTCTGAAGAGGATAGTGTGAGATGGGACTACAAAGAAAATGAGGTTATTCAGGGAGCGATTTATACTAGAGCAGAAGATATGAAGGAGGCGGTAAAACATTTTGCAGTGTCACTTCATAGAGAGTTTTGGGTTGCCAAATCCAACCGGTCGCAATATGAAGTTCGGTGTGCTAAGGAAAAAGATGGTTGTCCCTGGAGAGTGCACGCTTATAAGGGAAAATGAAAGGATTATTGGACAGTGTCAGTCGTTACCAAGCATACATGTTTTCTACCTGGTGTTCAGAAATACCACAGGAACATTACATGTGCATTTGTTGCATCTGAGATGTATGCGCATGTCATCGATAATCTCACATATGAACCAAGGTCAATAATCCGACAAATCGAAGAGACATACAAGTATACTATTAGCTATGCCAAGGCGTGTAGGGCCAAACGGAAAATAATAGAGATGAGATTTGGAACTTACGAAGCCTCGTATGACAATTTGCCACGCCTGCTTGGTGTTATCGAAGAAAGAAACCCTGGGAGCTCTTACGCAGTGAAGAAATTCCCCTCAATTGAACATCCTAGCAAGAGTGTGCTGCAAAGGGCGTTCTTAGCTCTACATGCATGCAAGATGGCATTCTTGAACTGTCGTCCTGTTCTCTGCATTGATGGGACATTCTTGACTGGAAAGTATCGGGGCCAGATACTAACAGCAATAGGGGTAGATGGGAACAATCAGGTATTGCCCTTGGCATTTGCTTTTGTTGAGAGTGAGAATACCGATAGTTGGTACTGGTTCCTGAAATTGGTTAAAACAAAAGTTGTTGGTATGAGGCCAAATGTGTACCTGATACATGACAGGCACGCTTGCATTCTGCGAGCGATAGAAGAGTTGCAGTTTGGGAGTATGGAATGAGGATACCCTGGTGAGTGGGAAGATGTACAGAGTAGGTGGT
Organism: Oryza glaberrima; assembly: GCF_000147395.1. Lineage (NCBI taxonomy): Eukaryota > Viridiplantae > Streptophyta > Magnoliopsida > Poales > Poaceae > Oryza > Oryza glaberrima. The sequence goes on along the minus strand of NC_068336.1, from coordinate 18,293,296 downwards.
GCATGCGTCATATGGGAGTTAATTTCTTCAAGCAATTCAAGAACAAGGAGCTCATGAACATGTTCAAGAGGCTATGCAATCAGAACCAGGAGAAAAAATTCAATGAGCTTTGGAAGAGATTAGATGAGTTGACAGCCAAATGCAGTGATCAGCGTGCAGCGGCTCCATCGACCGCCGTCACTAACCCTCCTCAAGCTCTTGGACCTCTCCCAACGGATAGTCCAACATTGGTTAGAAGAACTGGAGTGGAGATTCGGAAATTTTCTCAGTGGATTCTACATGAACCAAAAGAGAAATGGGCCAAGGCGTATGACACAGGTGGTGCTAGATATGGAATAATAACAACAAATTTGGCAGAAGTTTACAACTGGGTGATGCGCGGTGTCCGTGGACTCCCACTAGTTGGCATAGTGGAGTTCATTTTACATGGGACATGCAGGTATTTTAGGGATCGGTTCCAAGCAGTTCTTCCCTCTATGCCGAACAACAGCATTTTATTCGGAACTTTCATGCAGAAAAAGCTAGAGGAGTTGCGTAAAAAGGCCATGAAACATCGAGCTTTAGTGCAAGGTACCCAACAGCACAGGTTTGAGATACTATGTCAAGATAAGGCAGGCAGGGGTATCTACCGCAAGAGAGTGAAGCAGGAGTGTGTTCTCAAAGCCGACGGCACATGTCATTGCTCTTGTGCAAAGCCGAAGCTGCTCCACAGGCCATGCACCCATGTCATTGCTGCCGCAGCGGAGTGTGGCATATCAGATGCAGTATATGTGTCACGGTACTTCAGTAAGCAATCAGTATATCATACATGGAGCGGCGAGATTTATGGGTTCGGCATAGCTGGGGAGTTCACAGAGACTAATGATGAAGTACTCAATATTCATGACCAATCGAAGCTTCGAGGCAAGGCTGGAAGGAGGAAGACTCGTCGCATCCGCAACGATATGGACGAGTCGGAGGCTGGCAGGGTGAAGCGTTGCAGCAAATGCGATGAACGTGGGCACACCTACAAGCATTGTCCTAAAGACAAGGAGAAACCAAGTGCGGAGGAGGCAGGACTATCAGGATCAGCAGCAGATGGAGCTCACCCTACGGGTGAAGGCACTACCTCCACTCGACCACGTCCTAGGCGTCGTCGTGCCACGTCTGGCTACGTGGTATAGTTCTTCTGTTCTATGTTGGCATGTGGTTTTGCTTGTAATTTGTTTCGAACTTATCGATGTGTTTATATTTCGTCGTGTAATGTCAGAATTCGGCATGTCATGTCTTTAGGTCTCGTGATGTAACGTCAGACTTAGGCACCCGTGTCTTTAGGTATGCTGATGCAATGTCGGACTTCAGCATGTAATGTTATGTTATGTTATGTTATGTTATATGATCGAACTCTACATATATGTTAAATTGCACGTCATCGTTATGTACCCTTAGTAACGTTTGCTATATTTAAATAGCCTGTACTCTTGTTGTACATAATAATTCTTATGATTTTATTACTTTTTCATAATTTTACAAGTTATCTTTTGTTCTACATTACTACTTTTTGAATTGTTCTAACATGAAACACTATATTTTTCAGAGATGGCACGTCAGGATACACCTGAGTTGTTGGACCCGGCGATAGATCACCGACACCGGTCTCACCTTACTGCGGTGCAGGGGGCTCAGCTTGGGACGTTCCGGGCACGGACGTGCGGTGAGCTACATACAGTTCACGACTCCTTTGTCGAGAGGTACGAACAGTGTATTACTATAAATTAGTTGCGCTGTAATAATTTTTATAATGACATATTAATTTGTTATTGCAGGTTGCGTGAGGCCGGCCTCCTACCGAATGTGTCGGCTGGTGGAGGCTGCCGCCGGCGACGCGGACCCGGCCAGACGCTGGAATGTGGACCGGTCCCTCCTAGCAGCTTTGGTCGACCGATGGAGGCCAGAGGCGCACACTTTTCACTTGCCGTGCGGTGAGGTAGCCCCTACCCTACAAGACGTATCGTACTTGTTGGGGCTACCGCTCGCGGGAGACGCTGTTGGGCCAGTGACCACATGTGTGGACTGGAAGGACGATCTGACGGCACGTTTCGCACCAGTACAGCGCGCACCACATCTCCCGCTCCAGCCGTTGGCACACCACCGCAACACCGGACCTACGAGGAGGTGGCTGCTTCAGTTCACCGTGAGTGTTTTTTTACCGAAATAACAAGCGTACTACATATTTAGTCGTAAGGTAAGGTGCCTAACATTTTATCGAACGCTTGCAGGTCAAGCAGCTACAGGCGGAGGCCGATGAGTACTTCTACAGCCGTTGTTTGGAGGCGTGCTTGCTCTAGCTTTTTGGCTGGGTGATGTTCTGTGGCGGTCACGGGCACGCGGTCGACAAGGGACTTGTGCACTACGCCAGGAGCATCGCCGACACCGCAGTAGGTGAGGTGCCTCAGTGGAGCTGGGGTTCCGCGTTGTTGGCGGCTTTGTACCGTGGCCTTTGTGAGGCTTGCACGAAGACGGATCCCAGCGCGACCTTTGGTGGGTGCCCTCTCTTTCTTTCTATCTAGGCAGCTAAGAGGATTGCGATCGGCTGCCCTGAGGTGGACCAACACGCGTACGGGGAGTCATTGTATGCGGAGCGACCGGAGGTCGACTACCCTACGATGGGTACTCTGTGGTGCCGTCGTCAGGTACGTTGCATCGATCTTCTCTTATTGTTAAGTTCATTGCTAAGTTCATTGTACATCACATCGATCGTCTCGTATTGCAGCGCCGATGGGCTCACGTCCAGGTTAGGCGGTCGTATCCTGAGTTTGTTATGGAGTTCGACCGCCTTCTGCCGACTGATGTCGTGTGGGAGCCCTACAGTGCCACAGCTACCCAGGCTCGTGCGCCGTTGGGTCTGTCCACACTCTGCACAAGGGATCAGGCGTACTGGATGACTACGGTTCCGATGGTCTTCGACATCTGCGTTGAGCCTCACGCCCCTTTCCGTGTGATGCGGCAGTTCGGCTTCCGTCAGCCCTTTCCAGTACCGTTTCCGATGACCGTCCCAGCTGCTGTTCACCGGTAAGATCTTTCACTACGCTTTGATTTGTTGCATTAAAATCTACCTGTCCACAATAATTTGCAACATCTATCGATTCACACAGCTGGGAGGCGCACCGCCGGTGCAGACGCAGGACCAGGCGCAGGCCACTCCGCCGCCAGACACTCGTGCTACCCGTGCTGTGCCACCGGGTCGTTTCACCTACTCCCAGGACTACGTGCGAGCACAGGCCCGGAGGACCAAGCGTGGTCGCGGCGCGGGGCAGGGCCAGTAGAGCAAACTTCTCTTTGTTTATTTGCTTCACATGCTAGTACTGTATGCTTGTGTAATGAATACGTTGTTATTATATGTGCATGATACCTTTCGGCGCATGCACGATACCTTTCGGCGCATGCACGACTACTTTCTGCCGCACCGATGCAGCCTCCTATATTCGCGTGCGATACGAGTATTTGCCCGCCATTTGCCGCATACGACCAATGTAACTTTCAGCGCCAATCAGGCATGTAACTTTCGGCGCCAATCAGGCGTACCCACCATGCCCCGCCACGTTCACATGTCAGGGATATCACTCAATTTTTGGTGCCTATATAAGTCGCCTTAACGAGCGAGGCCTCACAATCTTTCAGAATCAGTCACATTCAGTACTCTCTTCCCCACTTGCTTCATTACAAATCACCTTTTGGCGCATGCACGACTACTTTCTGTCGCACCGATGCAGCCTCCTTTATTCACGTGCGGTACGAGTATTTGCCCGCCATTTGCCGCATACGACCAATGTAACTTTCGGCGCCAATCAGGCGTACCCACCATGCCTCGCCACGTTCACATGTCAGGGATATCACTCAATTTTTGGTGCCTATATAAGTCACCTTAACGAGCGAGGCCTCACAATCTTTCAGAACTCAGTCACATTCAGTACTCTCTTCCTTACTTGCTTTATTACAAATCCTACCGGCTTTCGTCAATGGCTAGGCGCCTGGGCGTTGAGGATCCGAACTGGCGTAGCGATCCTTGTGTATACCTACTACCACCTTGGTGCCAGCGTCCTCTCTGCCTATGCGGTGATCGATGCCAACTAATGGCTTTGAGGAATCCTTATATTCGAGGAAGGCGCTTTTTTAGGTGCCCTAACTATGACCGTGAGGTATTTTACTATCTGTATATGCTTATTCATTCCGTATGGGCAATCGTTTTATTCTTCGTAACACTACTCTTTTCGGCAGACCCGCACTACGGCTTGCGCATACATCGAGTGGGTCGATACAGGATATCCCGTTCTCGACCTAACCACTTGTTTACAAGAAGGTCGCTGGTATTTCGCATCCGAAAGTACTGAGCAATACTTACAGAGAAAAGCGGCTTACGAACGACAATGCCGTGAACAACAGTGCGACTGGCGGGTGCTAACTACGGCACTCCCTCCATGGGAAGCCCGTCCAAGATGCAGGTGTGGTGATCGTTGTCAGGTTCTTCGTTCCATAAAGCCTACAACATTGGGTCGAAGGTTCTTTGTTTGTCCAAATATTCTTGACGACGATTTCATGGTAAGAATATTGTGATTACATGAATCCTTATTTTCTCACAACATTTACTAACTTTGCTCGCTTCACATCTATTATTTCCTCCCAGGAACCACCAAGGAGGTGTCAATACAAAGAATGGATAGACACCAGAAGGGTTCTAACTCCACCTAGCCGTGTTGTGCAACTTGAACTACCAGAGCAATACAGGGTTACTAAAGCGCGGTTTGAGAGAGGAGAGGGATCCTCACGTAGGGGTTAGCTATTATCGGACAACTTGGCATATTGAAATTTCTACTGTTATGCTTCCTTGTCCCATTACTACATCGTCGTTGTGTTCAACTATTGCACTACCTCCCTCCTAGTTCGAATCTAATATCATCTATGTAACCGCAAAGGAAATAGTTGTATCATGTTCGAATTGTACTACTATTTCTTCATGTTACATAATTATCCTTGTTTAAGTCCATATAATGTTTCTACAACCGAGACTGCGATAGGCCTATATCAATTATCCGAGTACTAATACGTCGAATAAGTTACAAAATAATACATTACTTAACATATGAAATTGCGAAACAACCAACTTCAATACATTTTTATAACAATATTAACAAGTTTTACCAATAAATACTTCTTTAATTATTATTAACATAACATAGAAAAATCATTTGGGGGTACTTTTTGCATCTAGGTCCCTTGCCGCCCGGGCCCAAATGCAAAAAGTACGAGCCCCAAGCTCTTTATGGGCTACCAAAATTGCATTTAGGGGCGGCAAGGGGCTAAATGCAATTTTGGCCGACGGCGGCAAACGGCGCGGTCGACCCGCCGTCTGCCACGTCAGCTTGCCGCCCACCTCTTGGGCGGCAGGGTCTATTTTTGTAATTTTTTTGGACGATAGATTATTTCTGTAAATATTTTTAAAAAAATCTAAAAATGAAAAAAAATCTAGAATTTTAGGTCCGATACAAACTGACGAATTTGCAGTCCCGGCCCGGCCCAGCCCAGCCCGCTCTTCGTTTCCTCTCTAGTTTGACGCTTTGACTTTAATAGTTGACACAGGGAGCGGAGGGGCAGCTTGGTCATTCCACGTGGGAAGAGCGTTACCTCCTCCCCCTCGCCTGGTCGACTATATCTCCAGCCCCCAAGGCCTGGTGCGCCTGGGGGACCTCGCCGATCTCGAGCCGGACAAGTCCGTGGTAGTTGTTGTCTCCGGCTGCTACCCGCTCGAGGACGCACCTATACTGTTCGATGATTTGTCTGCGAGGGAGACCTGGTGCGTGATCGGGATGCCGGAGCTTTGTATCCTCCGGGCGCGTGCCATCAGTCTTTTGCAGCGGCGGGAAGATCTCAGAGCTCTCGTCCGGGACATGGGACATGACTTGCTGGTCTGCGGGACGGAGTCAGGCAAGGTCGAGGGAGTTCTCGCGAGGGCACTGAAGCTTCCAGCAGGCATGGATGCACCGCCCGGGATCAGCCTCGATCTGGTGGGAGACGCTGACGAGGGACGGCGCTTCCTCCGCCGCGACATTGCCCGCGCGCGTCTCCAGCTCGCCGCGCTCGCGGGCCACACCGAGCGGCACATCCTGAGGCGGCTCGGGAGGGAGCTCGCACTGCGGGCGAGCACCGGAGTCGTGGCTCCGCAGGAGCTGTGGCCAGACATCCAGGAGCAGAGGCTTCGCCACGCGCCACCTGACTCCACATCTGATGCGGCGTTGTATGCAGAGGCTGCAGAGGAAGCTGCTTGGGCCGCTCCTGCGGGCACTCCTCCCGACAGCGATGCCTAGGCGACGCCGGTGACAGGACGGTGTCCGCCATCTCTGACTAAACTCCGGCCTTATAACCACTGCGAATTGAGTACATAAACATTGCGTTCCTTACTTACATTGAGCTGCTTACATCGTTACTCTAGTTAGAAACAGGTAGCCTTTTTTGGTTCAGGTGCACATGACCCAAATGGTGAACTTGTGGATTTGAGCAATTTTTTGTTCACCAAATAGGTCATGTGGTCCTGATATGTTTCCGATGATGATCGATCAGCGCTGAAGTTTGTTTTTTGTTCTTGCTATCCCTTTTTGAAAATGATTGAATATGTGCCTTGCCTGGCTTTTGAACTTTTGATAGATAATATGTTGATGCTCTTAGAGCTAGCCTTGAAGGAAGAGAAGCACTCGACATCGGAGTTGCATTTTGTGATGATATTGCTATACATATGATTTTTGTTTCTGATGTTCTAGTTTAGTTTCATCATTGCTACAGGAAGCACCAGACCTGTTTAGTTTCATCATTGCTACAGGTACTGATATTTTTGATATTGCTATATGGGTGTTGCTGAATCAGTCTTAAACTCAAAATAAGCTCTATATGGGGATTTTGTTGCTGAACAGTCATAAGGCATGATGGATAAACAATTTTTTCCTGCTTAGCAGCTTGTGGTACGGCTATCTCATAAGTCCTATCTTAGCTAGAGAGTTCCTCATTTAGCTGTTGCGTAGATTCTGCTGGTTGATTATAATTAGCTGTGCTTTGCAAGATACATGCGTATCAGCAGGTTTGAGCTGATCAGCTGAAACAAAAGGCCAGTTTCTTTATGCTCCAATTTGCTCCAGGATATCAACGGCACTAATATTTTTGCATGACATAATTCTCTCGTAAAGTTAAAGAAAGAGTTACATAGGATTTTGATTAGAACTGGCTTTGTTTTGACTAGATGACAATGAGTTTACTGTTCTGATTTCTAAACCATGATGAGTAGAAATTTTTTCCCACTGAAGTGCTTGCTATATCTTTACTGCAATGTGTGTTTGCATAACAGATGAGTTAATTATGGTTGTGAAACCTTATTGATTGTGCTCCATTGAGCTTCATCATGATGTGCTACGCGTGTTGCTGAATAAGTCGAAAAGTCGAAAGGAGCTGGGTTAGTGGGTTCTGTTAATAAGACATGATGTGCAGTCATTTTTTGCTGCTTAGCATCGTGTGGCAAATGATATCTTAACTAGAGAGCTTCACATTTCGCTGTTGCGTAGATTCTGGATAATTTAAGAATTCTGTAAAAATAAATCGTGGTATCCATAGGTTGTGAAGAAACTTTAATTAGCTATGCTTTGCAAGATACATGAAAAATATCAGTAGGTTCTTCACTGGAATTGGAACCAAGTTCATTGCAACTGCGAGTGATTTGATCTGTGTAGCTATCAAATGTTTCTTAAGCATGATATCTCTTTGTTGGTGACTTTGTTTACATGAACTATGCGTTTTTCCACATGTTAAATTCTGAATTAAGTTTCCATTTCCCTTTTCTCAAAAAAGAAAAAAACGGTTTCCATTTCCCTAAGGAACTCCTGTGAATCAATTCTGTTCTTGGAACACGGGAGATTTCTCAAACTTTTAATGAACATGTCGCAATGTTACAATTGCATCCAGTCCAGAAGATGGTTAGCTACTTTCTTCCCATTAGTTCTCAGCAGTAAGGATTAAGGAACAGTTATTAGATTGGACATCATTTTGATGATTGCAGAATTAACATCTTAAATTGTTGCATGACTGCAGGTCTGCAACCCTTTCTGCAGGTGAGAGAAAGCCTGAACCATCACCACTCAACATCTGAAACTTTGCCTCCTGGAAGTTCAGGTTCTCTGCCTCTCAGGGATCATCAGCATCATGAGCAGCAGCAGCAGCAGATCAGGAGCATTAATCAGCACAATGCCACAGCTCCTTCAGCCACCGGCGGCATCACCATGTACAGGCCGGCCGACGAGTCCAGCTCCGGCGACGGCGAGGCGCGGAGGTCATCGCCGGCGGTGAACAGGAGCTGCTCCTTGAGCTTGTCCAGCGCTTCTCGCATCCAGTCGTACCTGCAGAGGCCGTACGCCTCCTCAACCGGCACCTGAAATTCTTGCAACAAGAACATCATGTGAGCTTCTTGCTGCCATCATCTCATCAGGTGGTGATCTCTGAACATGATGAACTGAAACTGAAACTGGAAACTGTAGAATGGGATGTATGCTCACCCATCTCCTGCCATGGGTGGTCTGCTCAGGCCATGACTCCAGCAACTCTGTCACCTGGAGAGCAAACATGTAGCCCTTGCAGGCCCCTTGCAGGCCACAGCTGTTCTGCTTGCTCTTGCTCTTGAAGATCCATTCTCCCAGTGGTGTCCCCTGAATTAATTTCAGCACAACTTTGTCAGCTGATTGGTTACTCTGTTCTATGCTACTCCTGAATCTTTTACATATCTGAATGATGTGCTTGAAACTTTGACATGTAAAAAAAAGTTCAGGAAAAGCTCATTGCAATTTCTCTGTCTCTGACACTGTTGGAAAGCTCATATTTTCAACACATGGAAATCATTTATATTCAGTGTTTATTCAGATTAGAATAGCTGATTAGTAGTAGACTGGTAGTTATGCAGCAGTGACTTTTCGGCCACCTAACAAAAACAAACAGATTATTGGTGTATTTGTTGGTACTGTTACTACTAGAAACAACAAAAGAAAAAGACAGAGTACGAACATAGTACTAGTAGTTGTACTCATAACACATTGCTTTGGAGATACTAATTCATTTCTCTAATAATTTTTTTTTCTAATTTCTCTTGTTCCTAGTTGTTAAAAGAACTATCACTTGTGAACAACAGGTATTGTTCTTAGCTGTACTTTTCTGAATTTTTTTCGCTGGTAGCCACTTATATAACATTGACCATTCTATCAATCACAATTCACAATCAAAAGGGACATCCATGAGTGTGACTGCTCATCCTGCTAAATCTATCCAAGAGGAAAAAACTGCACACATTAAACAAAAGAGCATAAATCCAAACATGTTCCATATCATGCATATATTATTTTAATCCCTTGAGCACACACCCCCACCAACTAATTAATCAACTCGACCTCCAGAAAAGGCCTGATTAATTAACAACTAATTTGCAATTATTTAAACATAAATGACACATCAGAGAGGGGTCACCTACACTTAGAACGCCCTTGACGCCTGCTTCCTCGAAGGCCTCTCTGCAGGCAGCTTCGCCGATGCTCTCGTCGTCCTCCCATCCACCCTGCATATCCAGATGGACGCCACATGAGCATGCTACCACCAAGCAAGCAAGAAAAGTTTTTTTTCTTTTTTTTTTGTGGGCATGGCAGTTTCTTGGAACTTAAAAGGCAAATTATTCAGATTCTTTTTTGGATGCATGATTGGGCTTGTGCTTTTGCATATGATGATCATCATATTGTTGTTGTTGTTGTTGCTGTTGCTAATTGGGGTCTCTCACCTTTGGGAAGATGAGATCGCTTCGCTTCGGCGTCGAGATCATGAGCACTTGCAGCCTTTCCAGCACATGATCATCATCTTGAAGGGAGCTGCTGCTGTTTTCTCCATCCTCCTTGATCATGTAAGGGATGCATCTGTTAAAAGGAAAAAGGAAGATCTAGCTATCAGCTAGTATCTTTTTTTTTTAATAATGCAATTGTTCTCTAAGCTTATCTAAATCATGTCATTAATTGTTCATTTACTTCAGCACGCATCTCTTTCTTGACATTCTAAACATCTTAATTAGCATGTGATTTCATGTGACTACATGAAAGTGCTGGAGAGAAGAGAGAACTAAGCTATATATAGTTTGCAGTTGTCATCTCCTAGAAATGTGCAGAAGTTATGCATGAGCTTAGCTACTCAAGTACATACCCAGAGACAAGGCGATAGCATCCTTCATAACGCTGCCGGAGGCGTCCCTGTCTCGCACAAGCCATGTTCATCGCCGGTGGCGACGATGGCGCCATCTTTTCCTTGCTCGAGAAGAACAATTTCCTTATCTGAACAATGACCTATATATATACAAATTCAGGTTAAACTTAGCTTAATTGGTAGAACCAATCTACAAGCTTCATGAGCTATAGTTGATTAACTGAAGATCTCTATATATAGCAGAGAGAGATCAGATAGAGAGATTTTTGTAAGGTTACCTCAAGTGGACAAATCCAAGAACAACTCCAACTCTTCTTCATAAGACCAAGCTGAGGCAATTGGTCTCCTCCCTGATGCCACAAGCTTCTCCCAGCTGCATGCCACTGGCCTGAAGAATCTCTCCCTTTGCATCAAGTTCACTGGCTCTAAAAATGCAATTGAAAGGGCTTTAGATTTGGAGAGATATGGTTTGTGATAAGCTGGGAACCCAATGCTCTTAGAATCTAATCCTCCTATCTGTTTATAGCTAGCTAGTTAGCTATCAAGCTAAGGTTGCTTTGAATTTGATGCAATAATGAGATTATATACACAAGGTACCCAGAGATGGGCTTCTTGCTTCTTGTTGCTCTTGGAGCTATTTATAAGGAGAGGATGGACATTTTTTTCAAGGTTAATTTGCATTGAAATCCCTAACTTTTTGGTAATTACCTAATGCATCCCTGTCTTTCCTTTAGTTTTTCTTCAGCTGGTCAATGGGTTGCTTGTATTTTTTCTTTTTGTGTCAACCAAACCATCTTTACTAGGAGACCGCCAATATGGACGCAAAGGGGGTTTGCTTTGGCAATTGCCTGGAGTTTACAAACTCCTGTAGTTAAAAGACAAATTTGTTTTTCATTTGTACCTTCAAAAAGTTAGTTCTTTATGTTATCTCTAGGGAGAATTTGTTTGTATGATGGGCAGCCATTTCAGCTAGTGTGCGCTAGTGCTCGTGCAAATTGTAAGGTGTATAGTACATAGGTTTGACAGAATATATCATATTCTTCTGATGATGCGGATTCCTATATATAATAATTAATATTGAGGGGACAGTAGTAGTGGTAGAACTCCCTCCCTCCTAAAATATAGGGTGTGTTTAATTCACGCTAAACTTAGAAATTTGGTTGAAATTGGAATGATGTGATGGAAAAGTTGGAAGTTTGTGTGTGTAGGAACGTTTTGATGTGATGGAAAAGTTGGAAGTTTGAAGAAAAACTTTGAATCTAAACTAGGCCGTAATGGATTTTGATCGGATGTGACACATTCTAGCACTACGAATTTAGACAGAACACATGTCCAGATTTGTATGTGTCACATCTAGCTAAAATTCCTCATATTTTAGCACGAATGGACTAGATCACATCACAATTTGGGGAAAAAGCTTTGTAGGAGTCGTCACACACCAGTTAGCTAGGGACAACTTAAAAGTATATATTAAATCATGCGGCGTGACACAAGAGATGCAAGTCATGGAAGAGTCATTCTATAAGAAAACATTCAAGGATGTCCACTATTTTTCCTGCGCAAACTTTTCCTATTGAAGCATCTTTAGGGTTTGGTGCTCTTAGTAAATAGAGAGTTATCTCTAAGCTTTTATTTATTTATTTTTAACGGCTGGGAAATAACTCCATACCTTCCTCCAGATCGACCTCCACATCCCATGCAATTTTCACCAAGCTTCCTAGAAGGTTCATACATGTTCCTGTTATGAGCTTTTCCCTTTTACAGTTTTCGCTATTACAGAACTGCTTAAACATAGCACCTCATTAGTGCAGGTTATGGAAAACCCAAGACTGATAGGAGTTCATTTCCCACCCAAGCACCCCGCCTGTGCCCTCATCAGTGCACGCAATCGACACCGATGAGGGGATCATCAGTGTCAGTTTATACCACAAACCAATGACACTGATGATCTCCTTATCTATATTAGGGTTTTTAATAAATCGGAGAAAAAAGACTAAGTTGAAATGAGCTAACCAAACAGTGGAAAAAACGTTTTTAAGTCCTATGTCTCTCTGGCCCCTCCCTTAGTCCATAAATCTCTCATGTTCTTTGTCTCTCCCTTTCTCTATCTCCCTACACTTGATCCTTCTACCACACCACCACCCGGCCACCACCCTTGACGAGCTTTATCACACCCCGCTGCTGACGAATGGACGCCCCATCCCTAGGAAGGCTAGATTGGCCTCAGCCCCCAATGACTTTAGCCTCTCAATTCTCCCAACAAAGCTGGCCTTTCCCTCGCCGCAACCGGGTGGCTAACTCTCCCTCTTTTGTGTTGTGCGCAAGTTTTTCCTTCTTCACATGCTCCCTCTCCTACTTCTCTGTACAGTGGAGGTGCAGCCAGATCTGATGGTCCTCAAGCTTCATCCAGCTAGATCTAGCAAACAGAGCTTGGGGCTGCCGGGAGTGGCAGCCCTTGTGTGAGGAGGCAGCGGTGGGCCCATGCGGGAGGAGTAGTGGTGTGCCCGTGTGAGAGGAGAGGCGACAGTTTGAATCGAGCTGAGAGGACTTCTTTTGAAAAAATAGCATGCAAACTCAACAGTATAGATTCAGCAACCGACACTAATATCACATCCTTATGAGGAATGAGGATGTTTTCGTAGCAGTACTTTAAGAAGTTTATCAAGTCATATATCATAATTTCAAGTGTTAATTATGGGCCTGCTCGTAATACTAGAATGTGTCCCATCCTATTAAGATTCTTTACATTTTGGGACATAAGAATCACTTCATCTTTTCTTTTCTCACTAGTAGTACTCCCTCCTCCTCGTTGTCTCTCTTTCTCGTTTTCTCTCAGTATTAATGAATAGTATAATACTAGTGTTTTAACCTCACTTGCCTAATCTCTCTTTGATTAGCTAAACTATACTGATCTTTTATGGACGGAGGAAGTAACCTTAATTGATCCCTCCATTACATGTTCTTAATATTCTTAATAGTAATAACACCATGCATTTAAACCCTTTCATTGAAAAACTGCCTTACATAATTCATCACAGGAGATACATGTCGTGGTTGTCGATTCTGATCAATTGCAACTCGAGCGGTAGATAGGTACTGTCTTTGGTCATAATTGTTTGACATTTAGAATAAGATTCGGTTGAACAAACTTTGACTATCAATTTAATACTAAAATAGATTTGTAAAATATAATAAATCTATAATATTATGATAAAACTTTTCAATTCCAGATCTACACATACTTATATTATTTCAAACTAAGCATTTGAGGAATTATTGATGATCGAAGTTTAAAGTTTTTGACAAGCATCTTATTCAAAGTGTCAAATGTTTATGGTCGGATGGAGTAATTAATTAACTAATCCTATCGTGTAACAATTCTATAAATGGATATATATTTGAACATGTTCACATTAGCTCTTATTCGATTCAACATGTGTACAGAAAAAGCACATTTTCCTACATATCAGTCGTTGTAAAGATGTTGCAATCATCATATATCACTAAAACAAACACCCCAATCTCCTCACCTTATTTTCATTTTTATGTCATTGTCGCACTGCTTTTGTTGTATCTGAGTGAATCAATTTCTATTCATGTTGTTATTCCATATATGGTAGATTTATTATCTTTTTAGAAAAAGTCACTTCGAAAAATGAACACAACCAAATGCAAAATTGCGACTTTAGGAGGGATGGATAATTGATAACCTAACTTCTTCTTCCTCCTTTTTTTCAAAGTGTGCATGAACACTAGCTAGCTAGTGTGGGAAATCCTATCTGTGCTGGTTTCAAATACGAAATAGGTGCTGCTTCTTAATTTGATCCCATCCAATTGACTTTGGTGTCACTACCAGAAAAAACTATTTTCGCATGCGACCAAAACGCATTTTCGCAGATGGCCAAATACTCCGCTTGCAGCACAAGGCCATATGTCTGTCTGCAAAAGTTGATTTTCGCAGGCGGACCTTAAGAGGACCTCCTGCAAAAAGAACTTTGTGTGCAAAAAAAAAAAGAAAAAGTAATATGTTATTCACAGCATGCAAATTCACATTGAAACGCACATCCGTGGTGGAAGTTCTCAAAAAAGAAATTGTGGAGGTTCATGTTCAAAATTACATTCAAATCCACATCCATATTTTTCACAGCAAGTTGAAAGTTCTCAACAGGAAAAAAGAAACATCAGTTGGATGCCGTAGTGATGGTCATTGTCGCAGGGAGGATGCCGCGGTTGCCGTTGAGGAGCTGATCTGGAAACCGGCTTTCTCCACGATGATGATGAGAAAGACAACCACAAGCAGTGCAGGGAGGGTGTGCCCTCACCTCGCCGTCGCCGGATCCACCGCCCCTGCGCATCGCCGTCGCCGGATCTGCCGCCCCCGTGCGTCGCCATCTTCGGATCCCACCGCCCCCACCACCAAACTCCGCGCAACGGCCGTGGAGCGCTGCCGCTGCTCCCTTCCCCACCACCGCCGGCCCCGCCGCCCTCATCGCCGAACTGAGGAAGTGAGGAGAGGTGAGGGAGAGGAGGTGGGAGGAGCTATGACTTAGAAATATCTGACGTTTCAGTCTCCTTTGACGTCTATTTAAATGACATAACCAATTTTCGCATGCGAATGGCTTACGAGAACGCCTCTTAAACCGTCCACTTGCGAAATGGATTTTCCTAGGCGGCCGGCCATTAGAGCTCTCTCCACATAACTACGTAGGCGAACAATCATATTCAAAAATAAGGTTCGCCTGGAAAACTTATGTGTTCTGCTGTACCTCCTCCGTTTCACAATGTAAGTCATTCTAGCATTTTCCACATTCACATTAATGTTAATGAATCTAGATAGATATATATGTCTAGATTCATTAACATCGGTATGAACGTGGAAAATGCTAGAATGACTTACATTGTGAAACGGAGGGAGTAGAAATTTATTTTTTTAGTAGTATGTGTAAGAAACATTTTACATATGCTGGTTTTATAAATAAGCTGACATACATGAGACCATTAATTACGCTTGTGGTGTTTTGCACTAGTGGGAAAGATGGAGACATTGCTGAGTAGGAGTTTTTGGCCTACTGCAAATTAGCAACTGCTGTCCAAAACGGCAGTTTTTTTTGACGGTTTCCTGCATTATGCATCATCGTTATCATCCATATATTCCATACTGATCATCAATCAACAATCAATTAGCTTGCAGTAATCATCATCTCTAGCTATCTAGCTAGCCACCCAGATCGTCTTCCTCTTGTTCAATGTGTGCTTTGACTGCATGAGAAGATGACCAGCCATGGCGATGTCACACCGATCATAGGATAGACTTGGCGAGAAATTTCGTGCGTTTAGACCGGTTCAACGACATCTCCTGACTCCTGAACCACACCTTTCTCTCTCCTTTGGCTCTATATATATGTTGCAGTGGAAAAAGACAGTAGGTTGAACTTTTGCCTTTTGGTAAAAATATAATTCATGAGGGCTTCCTCTCTCCAACTGGTCAAGCAAAAGAGAGTTGGAACAGTCATCATCCATCAATTTGTGTGGGTGTTATTATTATTTTTTCGATTACACCAAAGATGCTCATTTACACATACAAGTTACTCACGAACACCGCGCTCACATGCCCACACGGTTACACCCACTAACTCACATCCCTTCTTTCTGTAAAGTTAAGGCCAAAAGCTCAAACCTCGTGCTTCCACGTTATCATCAAATTGTGAACCGTTGGATGAATGCATTAGATCGTTTCTCAGATGTTGGATGGAATACAGCAGAGAGCCCAACCTATTAGTTAGTGGGTGAGTCTCTTCGCCTCCTCAGTGCCAAATGTAGCCCACATGAATACATTGGCTCATCTCCACACACATATAAACGTATCTAGCTCGTCAATCCGTATAAAAGAGCTTTATGGCTGAACGCCCCTTCAGTTGACATGTGCTACCTAAATTATCTACAAATTTTACATAGGGCTGCTAAAAAGAATTTCTCCAAGAAAGCTATTTGTTTTTTCTGTTTCTTCTTGAGATTGTACCTCCTATCTAACAAATTGATATTAACCAAGTCCCGCAGCAATGCGTGGGGCATCCTCTAGTTGTAAATAGATGAAGACCAACGATCAATCCTTATTAGACTCGCTAAATTTTCATTATATTGAAAGCAGACCCATAGTACACTTACTCCCTCCATACTCGTAAAGGAAGTCGTTTTAGACAGCGATACGGTCTCCAAAACACAACTTTGACTTCTTGTTTCTATAAAATTATTTATTAAAAAGTGATATATGTATACTTTTATGAAAGTATTTTCAAAACAAATTTGTTCATATAATTTTTACATTTTCAAACTGAACAACTCGAGAGTTATTCATGATTTATATTCCCAAGGTTTGACTTAAACATTGTCCTAAACGATTTCCTTTACGAGTACGGAGGGAGTACATATGTGTAATATTTGTGGGTAAGTGTACTATTTGTGGTTAATTAACACCACACGTTTGGTGTTTCCCCCACTGTGGGAGTGATTTTGGGATAGAAACATACTCAAATCTATCATATATGGATTTTTTTTAGGGAAAAGGATTTCGTTAATCATGACATGGTCCAACCAAAAATAGTAGACACATGCGAGCCATATTTACTCATGCATTCTTGACTAATTTTATTTCGATCTTTATGAATCTTCTGAACTATAAAATCCCTTCCTCTGAGCAGGAGCTCCTTCATCACCTAGCTGGTCACAAAACCAAGTCTAGATCCATCCATTTTGTCATCTATTAATATCTGAGTTTTAGAGAGGCATTCAAACTATTGTATCATCACCGGGAGGATTATCGCCCATTGAAGTGCCAATTTGACCCATCATTGTAGGTCATAAGTTCAACTTTTACAGCATATCAAAGAAGACCTCCAACGATCTACAAGCGGCACATATAGCTATTGCCTCATCACTATCCCGAAGGGCCATGCCGATGTCTCATATAGCTCACTCCGTTTTTCCGTTTTACCTATCTTTGTAGGATCGAATCACAACAACTAAGCAAATCAAAGGGGGTGAATGGTTGGTATACCCAAAAACTGAAACTTTTAGCGGAAATAAAAGTTACCCTCAAATTCGACGGATTGCGGTCTGACTGAAATAGATGCGCCGGTCTGACCGCCTGGAACACGTCGGTCTGACCGATGTAGATCGATCGGTCGAACCGCCGAAATCGCCTGCAGCTCCCTATTGCCACCGCCGGTCTGACCGCCGTGTGCCCGCCGGTCTGACCGCCGATGCGCCGCCGGTTAGAACGCCGAAACCCGGTGAAACACAAATCGAAGAAATCTTAAAGTGGATGATGACTTTATTGATTCTCTCTGTGTTTACAAAGTGCGCCGCCAACAGCACTCCTTACAAAAATTTCGACTAAACTTGAAACCCTAACTCAACTATCAACTCAATTGCTCTCAAAAGCGATATCGGAAAGCCTCACGCTCCCTCTCTATTTATACCCAAGGTAAGTAGCCTAAAGCCACGAACCAAACTCATACTAGAAGTCCTAATCATCCTAGGAAACCCTCTAGTACAAGAAACAAACTTTATATAACTAATCATACCAAATTTGGACTCCTTCCAAATTCGACTCTGCATCCCATACGCACACAATACCTCCATCGTATGCCGTATGGAATCTTCACCAACCACGTGTATTGAACTCTAGCCTTAGTATCCCATGATCTCTAACCACCACGGACGTCGTCTTATCCCCAAGCCGACTCCCGGTCCATCACCGCAAATACTCTCCCGACATCTCGAGTCACCTACACATAGAACAAACAAAGAAACCATATTCCGAGACCAAGCTATCCCCAACTTGACTCATTAGTAGCAAACGACAGTATTACATACGCATAGTATCCATCTAGAAGCCATAATCATGAAACAATCACGGATATCCAAACAAACAACCCGAAATCGAAACCGACACAGTGTCGGCCGGTCAGACCGCAGACTGCGCCGGTCTGACCGCGTGATACATGCCGGTCTGACCGGCAACACCTGCTCGGTCTGACCGGTTCAACAAACAGCAGTACCTGTAGATCACCTGTGAAATCCAATCATCTCCAAAACCACTTCGCAAATAAATTCCAAATAACAAAACCAATAATCTCCAATGCCAATTGTTCATCACAGAATAATAATCAAATACACATTTGATTTTACAATCTTTACTTATGTACAAATTAAGTTACATGTATGTGCCGGACACCAGCTAAGAATTTGCACCATGGGGTTTTGTTGTCTTAAGTACTGTTTTGGCTAATCTCTGTCATTGTCTAAGTGTCCGTTTGTGGTCGCTGGAATTTGTGTTAAACCTTTTTTAAGGGTGTGAGTCGAAGTGCTCGTGTAAAAGACTTTTAGGCTGTGTACATCCTTTGGGTGTAGAGGACGGTTTAATTTATTAGCTAAAAAATTAATTTGTGAGCCATTAATTGATCATGATTGATGCACTTAATTATCATGCTTCTTAGTTTCTTTACTAAGAAAACATATTTTTATTATAGCAGTACTTTGTCCATGCTTAATTTTGAGTAAATTTATTTTCAGAAAATCTACCATACAGTATCCCGTAGACACGGGATAAGTGGATAACGTTTTACTCTTATCCGTTCCCATTCTTTTTTTTTTCGATCTTCCAGATCCTTCGTTATCCTCCTCTTCCGCCTCTCCTTCTTCGCCCCTCCTTTTCCTCTCCGCCTCTTCTCCGCAAAAGAGCTTCTATGCAGGCATGGCGATAGTAGAGCAGCCCCGAAAAATGAATCTAGAGTACTATGCCTCCTCACTGCTAGATCTAGGGCGAGTGCACGTCGGCATCAACGGCGCGTGGGCAACACCAATCTCATGGCCTCCTCCGTCATGCTTTTGAGGCATGGTGGCACCCACTGGATCTAGCTCCCATGGCGGCCGGGGGCAACTTGGAAGAAGCGAGGTCATCGCGAACTAGAAGGATGAGGCCCAACGTGTGCTCCTCGGCCTCCTCCTTCCACGTGCGTTGTCGATGGTGATGAAGGGGCAACGTGATGGTGAGCCGTCATGCTCCTCGCCCGAGTGTGTGCAGGTATGTCTACAATGTATCATCGGTAGCCGGTACTCATAGGTATCATGCCTGATACCTGTGGTATCGCGGCTGATACCTAGGTATCAAACTTGATACCCCTATCATGCCTGGTACCTGTGAATATCATGACCGATACCTAGATATCAGACCTGGTACCCGTAGGTATAAGGCCTGGTACCTGGGTATCATGGTTAGGTATCAGACCTAGTACCCGTAGGTATTAGGCCTGGTACCTGGGTATCATGGTTGGTACTTACACGTATCAAACCTGGTACTTATGTATCAGGGCTAGGGCTAGTACCTGCAAATATCAAGTATTAACGCTCCCTCTCCTCTTTTACCTTCCCCTCGGCTCAACCCTTATTACTTGCTGTTGTGACCAGTATCGCTGCCTACGACACTGCGGGCACTACCTCAAGGCATGGGGGTGCGAGCACGTGGAAGTTGGGGGGGCGGTGACGCTAGACTTATGGGGAGAAAGCTGATGCGCTAGCCTCTATAAAGTATCCCGTTCAGACGGTATCCCGTTCTCTAGCAGCCCTCTTTATTTTTCGCGCTTGGAGGATTAATGAATTTACAGCCCAATATCCATGCATGCCTCGTACGTGCTATTAATATCACCAAATGCATGCTCTTGTCATCCACCTCGATCGGCAGCTTGCGTCACACAAGCATGATGAATTGATGACTGCCATGCCTGTTTGATTAAAGTTAATTAAGCACCGTTTGATCACTTAATTATAACATCAACTTATGGGACATTATATATATACATGAGCTAGTCGAACTACTCCCTCGGTTGAACGATTTGAACAAAATTAAGATCAAATAAGTAGAATTTTATCTATCAATAACTTTTAAAGACAATAGAATGTGATGTATAGATTAATCTTAAAAGTCTTAAAAGACGCTAGAATTATGAAGAAAGCAGAGGTAGTGACTAGTGACAACCATAGATGCTGACCTAGCTAATTATGTGCTGTGCTAATTAATAAGTAGCGAGTCTCATCTTTTCAATTATACTTATACTTATCAGCTAAAATTTAAACTTTTAACTTTAAATTTAGAGTTAATTTTGAGGTTTTTTCACCGAAGTTTATTTTTCAGCCTTTGCTTTTAGATTACTAAGAGCACGTATATAAAAGTTTTATTTATAAAATATTTTTCGTTTGTAAATATACCATTTGTTATATTTCATTTATAACAACCAGTTAATTGGCTAGCCCTACTGAACCCCAAAAGGTACAATTAATCAGTCCAACCTGGTCTGATATTAATTGCTTGATGGTCTTGTATTAGTACCATTCTTGGAGGGGGCAAAAGACAAATAAAAACACAAATTCGTCGACGTGTTTATCCTTAATTAATTTATAGACCCTCTGACAAGATGGTCCCCACAAAGCAACGTGTCCGTTGTAAAGTGGAGTACTAGCAGGTAGCCTTATGAATTGGACAGTGTAAATTCAATTGGGCAAATTGCAAAGTCCTTAGCTACAAGACAAAAATGTGGTGGCAAATGCTTTTCGTGCACGTGTGGAAAGGATGGCACGTGCGAACCCGTTTTCTACATGCATTGCATTGATCACGCCCGGTATATACTTAGTTGTGTGTTATGACTCATGCCAAAAAAAGTTTTAATAATTATGAAGTACTTAAATATGATGGCATGATGAATAGCTTAGCTTATTTTAGCAATAGATTGTATATTATCGTTGATGAGGAAAACATATAAAAGGAAAAAAAATGTAGTCATGCGCCCATGTGTAATTTTGTATCCTTCAACATGTTTGAAAATATAAGAAATATAAAAAGTACTAGGGATTTAATTGGAAAATTCGGAAGAGACAAGTCATTCAACATTATAAAAAATATAAGAAATTGTCAAGGTCATTTTATTGAAGACAATTGTTAATTTAGTTCTTGAACCTGCAAGCTCTCTCTTTTAGAGTATTGATTGTTACTGTTGGCTTGCACGCTCATATGTATACATACTAATCTTGATTGGAAACATTATAAATACGTGACATTTAACTATTTGCCACTTTTAATATATAACATTTAACTATTTTATCACTCATATAGTCTATAGTCTATAACATGTGGGACCTTATGTGTCTATGAGATATGGGTCTAATTAATGACAGATTTTTAATTGTCACATTCAATAGTGCTAAATACTTAACTATCTCTATAAAAATATATACTGCTCTCTTTATACCCCTCTATCATCAGGAGCAATACATATCAATCACTGGCCATCGATACGGCCTTCAAATGTAAATTTTGATCAATTCAAGTTTCAAAAGTTTTAAAGCACGTCAAAATTAGGACAAGTATCTGAGGGAGTACGAGACTACAAACTAAGACATTTTTTTAAGCCAACTTGATTTAGTAAAGCTACAGTTAAAATTATTGGAGCAAGATAAACCTCAAGATTTGGTAACTTTTGACTAACCTCATGTTTGCAAGGTCAACATTGACCAGGGTAAATCATCCTATACATGCACAACAATCGACATAGCCGATACTTTTTGAAAGAGAAAAAGGTGAACAAAATCCTCGTTCCTACATAACAAACCATTTGAACCAAACTTTCGATCCCTCGTGTTTCTAGACATTACGTAAGTTCAAACTACTAACATCATCAAGCTACGGCACCCACTACTACAAATAATTTTCCTGTACAAACACCTCAATAGATTGTAAACGGAATATAAGTATCCGCGTCTGAAAAATCATCTCCCTGTTTCCATGTACGACTCCTTAACATATCCGCACGTGAAAATCTATTTTTATGTACGACTCCTTAACATATCCGCACGTGAAAATCTATTTTTATAGATGGCCCTCATAGGGAGTTGTATAAAAAAAAGACTATTTTTTCAGGCGGACCTCTTAAATGGATGCACGAAAGTATATATTTTCGCAGGAAGGACTCTAGATGGTTCATTCAAAAGTTCGAGTTACCTCCTCATTCCATCTTTAACACTTGAATTTTTTTCAACTCATCGCCTCTCTCTCCTTATGTCATCCTTATCTCCTCTCCTCTCCTCTCCTCATACTCCTCTCTCTCTCTCTTTCACTCCCGGCCGGGAGAGTGGTGGCGGCCGGTGTTCGCGTGGTGAAGGCGACGAGGGACGACGGCAGCAGAGGCCGGCGGGAGCACAACGAAGGTGGCGAGGGCCGGGGCGTGTGGCGATGGCCGTCCCCCGCCCGGATCCGGCGGTGGCAGCGGGAGGAGCACGACCTCGGCGGCGGCAATGACGGTTGTTGACAGGAGGAGCCTAGTAGTGGCAGAGGCGGGAGTAGCTCGGCGGCGGCAGCAGCATGACGAGCCCGGTGATGGTGGCGGACGGCAGCGGCAGCAGCCGACGTGCTCGATTTTTGTGATTTTTTTTCGGATTTTTGTTTTCACGTGTAGAAAGATTGGTTTTTCGCAGACTCTTCAGGCAGACGGGCCAAAAGTCCACACGTGAAAACCACTTTTAGCCTGTCAGAAAAAAAAAATTCTACTAGTGACTATTCGTTTAGTGATAGTCATTAACATATAAACTGGCTGTATGAACAGTAATACAAAATATACGTATGACTGTTGTGCATATCGCTACATCAAAACCATAACCATAGTATAAGATAGGAAGATATATATCCTCGCGTGCGAAGTTTTGTTAGGGTATCTTTATATACTCCCTTAGTCCCGCAATATAACGGATTATCCCATTTTAGCACAGATTAAGGTTGTGACCAAAAGACCCATTTACCCCTCAAAAGGTACTAATGCACCGAAAAACAGACCAAAAGACTGCAGTAATCAAAGTAGGAGTACTAGGCTGTGTTTAGATCCAAACTTTGGATCCAAACTTCTAACTTTTTCCATCACATCAACCTGTCATACACACACAACTTTTCAGTCACATCGTACCAATTTCAACCAAAACTTTCAACTTTAGAAGGAACTAAACACAGCCCTACTGTAATGTAAATGTCAGACACATCTCCACAGCTCCAGCAATGTCAGACATATCTCAAGCGTGGGATTTAATTGCCTCCACTATCAGGCAATTCTTTTCCCTTTTTTTCTCTGTATAGGATAGACTATAGGCCTTGTGGTACATGATAAAGCTGTGACTGCTGCTTCTCGAGAACTCAAAATCCGCTATACTGCGGGACAAACCGAACGGGGAGAAATCCGCTATATTGCGGGGCGGAGGGAGTATGAGCGAAGTCGAGATGACCATTGGATGGCAAGACGACAAGAATCAACAGGTGGCATATGCATGTGCTGCTTCCTATTCACGCTGCTGGTCTACGCACGTGCTCCTTGGGGAGAGCGACGGCGTCTACGTGTACACGCATGCACTCGTGCGCAACAGCACAAGCGATAGCGCCATTAACTTTCAGTAGCTAGGGAGTACGTTTTCTCCGCACGAAGGCGTCTTATACAGTCCCAGTACGTAGGGGGTACGTCGACATGTGATCAGTCCGGCAGAAGTGCAGAACATAAAAGTTCACAGTAGTAATTATAAGTTTGGAGAAAAAACGTGCTGATCAGGAACCGCACGTCATTAACTCATACGTGGTTCGTTATAAAATAAATACTAAAAGTCATGCTTATATAATATACTAATATCTGTGAGTTGCAATGGGATTTGAAAGAAAATATGGGCGGACGGTTTCATGTGGTTTAGTTTTTCTCTGTTCGGTTTTTCTAGTAGATTCTATTAGGTTGATTTTTCCTTGTAAAAACACTGGTTTTTCTAGTAGGGTATTTTGGATGGGACACTTTTTTTTTTTAATGTAATGGTAGGTTGATTCTGGTAGGTTGATTTTTTTTTTTAATATCTGTGAAAGCACGACAGCTCTGTTTTTAATGTAATGGAGATATGCACGAGGTATCGAATTGTTTTCTTCAAAAAAGTTCAACATTTTTTACATGGGAAATGTTTTATATCTTTGATCACTGCCATTAGACACACAACCGACCCATTTTGTTGATGAAAGAAAAAAATACTCCCTATGTAAAACTTTTTTTTTAAAAAAAAAAGAACAAATAGCACCAAAACACGATGTTTATATAGGGATTACCAATCCCTGTAGGTTCATGGTGTTGGAGGAAATTTTCCTACCCATTCAACCATGAACGGACAACGCGAACAACCGAACACACACCAAAGACTAGTAATAATCGGAGGCTGTCAGACATACAAATAAAGCCATTATACCAATACCTCAAAACAACTAAACACACCACAGCCTTCTAGACACCACCAGCGAGAAAGGTTGAAGAGGGAGAGGTCGAAAGAGAAAAAGAACCTACGGATAGATCCATTGCCATCCAAAAAGTACCACTCCAATTGCTTGAAGGCAGAATATGCAAAAACGAGACCTCCTATAAGCGACACCTACAGGGAGGACACGACACCATACGCAATGTTGTTGCCCATCTAGAGATTTGGACTTAGTGTTCACCCGGAGGATCCCACCAAGAGAGAGAAAGGCGTCTAGAAAACACCCTTAAGAGGGAACACGACACTTGAAAGTGTTGTCATTGTCGACCTAGCAATCTGCCGAGGTAGGCTTCCACTTGAAGCCTACTTGCCCATTGCAGTGCTGATCAATCACCCCTAAAAAATTACAAAACCAAGCTTGCCACTAGTGTGAAGACTACTACATGAATGCCCTTCATCGGCCAACTTTCTCTGTCGTACGGTTTAACCGCTAGCTACCTCCCTGTCGGTCGCTACATATGCCATCAAAGCCATAGCTCGCACGGGCGGATCCAGGAACAAAAAATTGAGGGGGAGGGCTCAGTTACACAGTTTCTTCAATCTCTGGCCATTTAGTGACCTTTAGTTTATCATTCATGGTGAAAAAATCGAAGGGTGCTCCGGGGGGTATCCATGAGTCTTGTGGGTGTAGGGGGGATCCACCCCTGCTCGCACATGCCCTAGGTTCGATAGCCGTTATCATCACCCCACCCCCCCCCACACACACACATCGTCTACCGTCATTGGCTGCCATGCATGAGCAAAGGGGGTGAGTTGCCATTCGCAGACAACTCGGTCAGCGCCGCAGCCGCTACCTCCCATCCTCGCAGTGTCGCATCCACCATCCCATCACTGGTGGCAGCACGGGAGGGGTTTGTGTGTGTGTGTCACACCTTGGCCACCACACTTGGTTGGCATCCCAGTCGCTCCCACCCCTATCTACAGCTGCCACCACCAAGCATGAGAGGAGAGAGAAGTAGTCACCTTATCTGCCCCACCCAGTTAGTGCCATAAGCTCTCCTTCATACCCATCATTGCTAGAGACTACAACACCGTGTCCATTGTCATCACCAAGAGCCACCTCAAGGAAGCTGAATCCAAGCTAGAAGGCACCAAATCTAACCTTGACATCATCAGATTTAACAACCCCCACCGCCACCCTCCACCACCACATGCCACTCTATCTTGTTCTGGCCCGACTCTCCACCGCCCACCGTTCACTGGTCTGACCTTGCCAAATCCAACCATGGATGGCCCATATTTGGGTGGTGCAACCTCTAACTTCCCAATTGTGTCGTTGCCCCCAACCGATGCAACATCCTCAAGGGAGAAAGAGCACCCGCCCTCCTTCCGGCGTCATCATTTGAACCACCCGACTTACCGCCATGGGCCGCTAGGGCGGCGATGAAGCAGAGGAGAGGAGGGATGGGGCTGGCGGCGATGCTCGCTTCACCCGTCTAGGGCTAGGATCGACATGGGCATGCCAAATATTAGCTTCCTCTTTTAAACTTTATCACAAAATAAGTTGATTTCTACCCTCTTACTTGCCTTCAATCCATAAATCGAGATGTTTTATCCATTCAATATACTCTTACTACTGATCACCAGTACTACTTTTCTATTAATGAAGGACACTTTGCTATTTTCTCCTCTCCATGAAAGTTTTGTTGTTGAATCGTCTTGCACACTATGAAACTAACTTCATTTGTCTCCTGCAATTTGTTATTCCATCCGTTTAGAAATATAAGATATTGTAGGTTATCTCATAGAGTTTAAGGTTAAGATGACATAACTTTAATTACTGTAGGAAATTACTTGATTGGAAAAGACCACGGACAGAGCTAGCATGTACATTAGGGTCAGCCAACCCTAACGAAATCCCTAAATTAAAACATTGTTTCGATTCATGGTTCATCGTGCTATGCAATAGAGTTGACCATGCCCAGTGATACAACTATCCACGAGCAATAAATTTAGTGGCTATAGGAAATCGTGGAAGTATTGAGTACACGTACTCTAAAATCCCTCATATTTATGGACAAATGAGAAGTCCAAAATCCTTTGTATTTGTGGATCGAGAAAGTGGAAGTTACCATTTGTTAAGATTATTTGGACCCACGAGGAACTGAACTATTTTGTCTGAAAATTGTATTCCTCGAAAATTAAATTATATGCGGCTTTAAAAAATGCATGCTGACTGCGTTCAACGGTGTACCCATCTCAACACTGGCCGTACGAGAGAGACCACACACACACACACAATACACAGTCGATATCAAATATCCCAAGACAAGTGACAAGCTGACAAAACAACATAGGAGACGAGACAAAGAAATTCAGGTTTCAGAGTCAAAGCAGAGAAGGTTCCTCACTTCCTCCGGCCTTGAAAAACTCTGCTGCTGCTGCTCACGCGTTTTCTCAGCTCGTCAATCGAGCAGAACCAGATTGACCAACCTGGACGACGACGAATTCAATCCATCCATCGATTGGTGTTCTTCTTCTTGTCCTTGTATGTCCTGGTCAAGTCTCTGCAACGATCATCATCCCAGGTTTCAGTTTCTGACCGAATGAACGGCAGAGGGCTGGACCATCTCTGAAAGAAACTCTCGAGGAAAAATTTCAGAGAAAGATTCAGAGAACGGCAGCCGATCGCCTACTGAATCCCCAGGTATCAGAAATCAGATCAGTGTTGTGTTTGGAATTATGCCAAACTGTCAAATATTAGGAGCAAGTTTGGACAAAACAACATTGTTCAGGAATTGACATCAGTGGCTGGTTCGGATGAACCTTCCAGTTCATCATACTGAAGAAGAAAGGAGCAAAGTAGCAGTTGTAGCAGTAACAGGTCTGCACTTTGCACTGAGATATATATATGTAAGGCCAAGTTTAATTCCAAATTATTTCTTTAAACTTCCAACTTTTTCATCACATCAAAACTTTCCTACACACACAAACTTCCAACTTTTCCATCACATCGTTCCAATTTCAACCAAACTTCCAATTTTAGCGTGAACTAAACACACCCTTAAAATAAGTTACCATATAAGTAAGTATATATTGATACATCTTTATAGGCGACATAAATACCATACATGATCCATAAACAGAAGGTTCCAATTACGACCTAACTTAATCCTGGGGTTACTTCATGTAAGAAGTGATTAACAAAGCAGATGATGGACAAACACCGTAGGAGCCCACCTCTTGCTGCCACAGACACCACAAGTAGTATCAGGTGCCCAATACTATAGCATATTGCATAAACCCTAAACCCTAAACCTATTTACATGGCAGCCATGGGAGAGTCAATCATTAAGCAGAAGTAGGCCATTACTCATTAAGCCTAGCTTCTGATGGTCCTGTCACATTGCCAAAATGATACCGATCATATGCTTCTTAACACCCCTCTTGTGTCATCAAGTTCCAGGGCAATTACCTCTCCAGTGCCCAAGCTTGCCGCAGTTGTAGCAAGGAGAGTTAAGTGGGCTAGAAGCCGGCTTAGGGCAGTTCCTGGACCAGTGCCCGTCTTCACCACATCGGTAGCAGGGGTTCGACCGAGGAGTGAAGGGGCTCCCGCTACCATGAGGTGGTGGCATAATGGGCGATTTTGCTGGTGTTTTCGCTTCAGTCGTAGCATTTGACAGGTGCTGCGTACTCGGCGATTCCCCAGCAACTATACCATCTCTTAGTGTAGGCTCAGCAGTTGGCAAGAAGCCACTGCATACAACATCATTGTTGACGATGTCAAATGGCCACTCATCGTATTCAGGTTGATCAGGATTGATTGATCCGTTGTCATTGTTCGCCTCCACTTTAACTGGACTGTAGTTCCCACGGTTATCCTCCAATGGAACGCTGTTTCCAGCTTGTGGTGATTCTTCAACAAAAGCATTGACCGGCACTTGGTAAGGGCATGCACCTTGTCCCTGAGAAGAAAAAAAAGGACCAAATAGTGTATTTAGGACAAGGAATTCATCGATACAGAATTTAGTAAAATTGGTACAATTAAATGTAAGATAGTAAGATTCAACCATCTCTTCAACATGCCAAAATTGGTACAATTAAAGGACATGGCATGGTACAAGTTACTGAATGGTTCAATTCAACATGCCAAAATTGGTACAATTAAATGACATTGCGAGGTACAAGGTATTGAATAGTTCAATTGTCTTCTGTGCTCACAAAACCTTAATTAGCAGAGGATTGTAAGAGAAATTTAGTGTTTAAAATAGGAATTAAGTTTCATGTTCTAGCAATCAGCAGAAAAATCTTGAACTGTAGGATATTATGAGTAAAATTTGCATTGGAATATATATTGCTTCTGTTTGCAGTATATGTTACATCAAAATCTCATCTCTACCATATAAAAGGACCTTGTGGTGGTGAAGGAGGCGAGATAGATCATAGATCATCTGTGCAAGTAGCCTTTAATAAGGCTATTCGTAGATTGATGTATAGTTGAAAATTATATGTTTTAAAACTATTCAACTTTGGAACTTATGATACACTTATTTAAAATCCATTCCAATACTGTAAGCTTTTCCCAAGATTTCATAGGTTGTTTTTTTTCTAGGGCTAGTAAAAGCTACAACTGACAGAATAAACAATATGCTAATAAGACCTAAAATATGTTGCATAATACAACAGAATGGCTGAACATAATTGATCATCATGCACAAAATTATTTAAAGAGAAACCAGTCAAAGAACAGTGTTAACAAAAGCATTACCTTCTGTATACAACACACATAGTACTTTTGCCCTTTTATTGTCTCCACTTTGCATTTTCCAGCCCTACAATGGCAGATTGGTTGTTTATCACTTGATCTAGAACCACGGGGATTAGCGTTAACTGGAGTTGTAGCACCAGATCGATGATTGTTTGGACTGTTGGACACATGAAGGTTTCCTGGAGCATTAAAAACTTGGAGATTGTTTGGTGTAGGAGTTGTAGAACCAGCTAAATGATTGCTAGGACTGTTGGACACATGAGGGTTTCTTGGACCATTAAAAACTTGGAGATTGTTCGGTGTAGGAGTTGTAGAACCAGCTAAATGATTGCTAGGACTGTTGAACACAACAGGACTGCATGGGCTGCTAAAAACATGAGGATTTGGTTTAGGATGACTCATATAAGCAGGCTGTGGATTTGGACAAATATCAGCTTCTCCACACCAAACAGAATATTTGCATTTCTGAAACAAGTAAAACTATTATTAGCTTTACATATACAAATCCGGTTTTGTTTACACATAAAGAATGCACAGATCAAGTCAGCAGAGGTTAAAGCAAAAGAAGGAAATCAAACAAGAGCATCTTTGAATAAGGGCTGGTTTGTGATTGTTATTATGTGTCAGCTCCACTTATTTTTTGAACTTGCTGCGGAAAGGAAGTTGTTAAAGATTAGCACCTTATGATTCTACTACCCTATTGATTAAAACTTATGCCAGTTACCTTTCCTCATGTACTCTCGCATGCTTGAGAAAATATACACATGCATTCAGAAAATCCAACATATAACTTCAATTGCAGAACATGTATATTCAATTTCTAATTGCATCCTGCTACAGAAATGGAGGATGTTCTATTGTGGAACGTGGAGCTCATGGCCATGAGACAAATTGAGCTATCAAATTTGGATGCTACAATAACATTAGGCACTTCAATGCAAAAATTGCAGACTTACGAAAACACAGAAAGGAAACATGGTTGCATAAAAATAAATTCTTCTATTCATACCCCTTGAGAACTTTATCTAAATGTACCCAATTAAAAAAATATATTTCAAGAGAAAATGGTAACAGGTGCGCTGCAAAATAGTGTGTTCAAAGGCCACCAGCAAAGCATCAATTACAAATGTCACTAGCAGAAGTGCATAACAGATGCACGAGGAATTAGACGAATTAACTAGTGTGAGGTCAACACTGCTGCATAAATTACGATAACATGAACATAAATACTGGAAATCGCCTGTCATTTCTAAACAATAGCAAAAGGCACTAAATGGACATGCCTCATGCATTTACAGACAGATAAATCTGGATGGCTACAAACAAAATATTTGCTAGTATAGTAACTACAAACCAAAATCTAAAAGTACTAAGTACTCACTATAATCTAAGTACATGACAGGTGTACATAGTTCCTCTGAATTCCCATCTCAATTTGATAGTTCTTAAAAAAAATAGAAATCGGTTTTCAGGTTATTGGCAAAATTTGGCCGTCAGTAGCAGACCATAATTGGCAGAATACCTCATTCAATGTCACATGAGACTGAGAGCTACGGCTTGCTGCCAAAACAAGCCCAACAATCACCATCCATCTCACCATACCAAATCAGCCCTCCCTCAATCACTCAAAGCATAAACCCCACAGGACAATAGAAGCCAAGAAACAACCCTAGAAAGGTAAAACAAAATTCTCTACATTTGATCTTATCAACCAAAATTTTCTCAACAAAGCTGAACCATCAACCGCATTAACATCCCTAGAAAAGGAAACACTAGAAAAAATTTCAAGGAAGTTCCCTACATTTGATCTTTTTGTAAACCAAAAAATTAAATTTTCTGAACAAAGCAAAACCATCAACCGCATTCCATCCCTAGAAAGGGAACACTAGAAAAAAAAATTCAAGGAAACTCCCCTACATTTTGATTTTTTTTGTCAACCAAATTTTTTTTTCTGAACATGAAGCTAAAAACAAAAGCAAAACCCTTTGCATCAAATTAAAGTGCATTTCATCTCCAGCAAGCCCACCCAAGCACACAAGAAAAGATCGTCGTTTTCTCTTCTTTTCCTCACACGGAGTGAAAATTTGGGGGGGTAAAGAAACGATGTTGGGTGAGGGGGAGAGAGGCTCACCGGAGTCGCCGGGCAGACGTAGGCCCACCGCCCGAGCTCCCTCTCCTCCACATCGCAGCCGCCGCGGCCGCAGATGCACGGCCTCTCGAGGAAAGCCGGGGGCTGAGACGGCGGTGGGGGAGGTGCGGAAGCGCGGCGCTGGGCCTCGTAGTGGCTCCGCTCCGTCTCCTCCGCGGCGCGGAAGAGGAAGTCGTCCTCGTCCTCGTCCTCGACCTCGTCGTCATCCAGCTCACCGCCGTCGCCGGCGGCGAAGTCGAGGTGGCGCCTCACGGCGGCGTGGGGGGGCCTGGGGGTGGCGGGAGCGGGAGCGCGGCAGGACGCGACGCTCTCCGCGTAGGTGGAGGTGGCGGCGCTGCTGCTCATCGCTCGCTCGCTCCGGCGACCGGCGGCGCCTCACATGTCGCGGCTCTGTCGCCGGCGGCGCCGCCCCCCTCTCTCTCTCTCTTTCGTTGTTTTTCTCTTCTTTTTTAGTTTTTTTTTCTTAAAATCTGTTTTCTCTTAGTATTCGTTTCTCTCACTAGCTTTTGCTGTTGGTTTGGCTTTGGAGATGAGGAGAGAAGAATCCCGGAAATTCGCGTTCTTGTTCACCTTGCACAAATTGAAAAGAGGCTCTGCAATTTCTCGGAGGAAATTTTTTTTTTCTTTGGCTTTAGTGCTGTGCCAGTGCCATTGCATTGTCACATCATTAGAGCCGTTGGCTGCATGCGCAGATTGCACTTCCTCAGTTTCATTTCAAGTGTATTTGTGGTTTTCTTACGTGGCTGTGTTTAGTTTCTGAAATTGGGGTTACGTGGCTGTGTTTAATTTATGAAATTAGAGAGTTTTAGGAAATTTGATAGTTTGGAAAAAAAGTTAGGAGTTTATGTGAGTAGGAAAGTTTTGGATGTGATGTGATGTGATGGAAAGTTGGGAGTCCGGGAAAAGTTTGGTCTGAACTAAACATGGCCTAAATATTTGATTGTTTGTTGTATTTAAAATACTTTTTCCGTTTCACAATATAAGTCATTCTAGCACTTTCCACATTTATTTAGTCTAGATTCATTAACATCAATATGAATGTGAGGAGTGCTAGAATAACTTACATTGTGAGATATAGTCTAGATTCATTAATATCAATATGAATATGAATGTGGGAAGTGCTAGAATGACTTACATTCTGAAACGGAGGGAGTATATTTATAATTAGTATTTTTATTATTATTAGATAATAAAACATAAATAGTATTTATGTATGACTTATTTTTTTCTATTTTTTCATCAATTTTTCAAACAAAACGGACGGTCAAATGTCGGAAAAAAATCCATAAATACACTTAAAATGAGATGGAGGGAGTAGAGCCGTGCAGCAGTTGATTACTATATCTTTAACTTACCCACTGACAATTTTGGCTGTGTTTAGATTCTAACTTTTTTCTTCAAAATTTTAATTTTTCCGTCACATCAAATGTTTGGAAACATGCATGGAGCATTAAATGTGGAAGAAAAAAACCAATTGCACAGTTTGCATGTAAATTGCGAGACGAATCTATTGAGCCTAATTACGCAATGATTAGCCATAAGTGTTACAGTAACCCATATTTGCTAATGACGGAATAATTAGGCTTAAAAGATTCGTCTCGCAGTTTATAGTCCAAATCTGTAATTTGTTTTATTATTAGTCTACGTTTAACACTTCAAATGTGTGTCCGTATACGTAAAAAAAATTTGGCACCGAACTAAACACGGCCTTTGTTTTGAAGTGCAAAATGTATCAAAAAGCAACCTTAAAGCAAATAGATGCAGCACTTTAAACATTGTGAAAGCACGCCATAAGCTTTGATTAAAAAAAATGACCTTAACCTTAAGGTGTGCTATAAAAGAATAAAATACATTTATTTTATTGATTCACTGTTTATACTAGTTCATTGGATAGATGAGAAGTAATATTTTCTAGGCTTAGTGGGACACAACGAGGTTCACCTTAATTCCAATTCGTTATAGCCATTGTAGAGTTAGCATTAACTAATGTCAGTTGCACCGGGTCCTACCTTATGGTCAATAGTTGCATACACAATTGAGCTTTACCCTAATCTTTAACAACTTCCTTTTTATACTTCCGGCACTATTATTTCGCTTATACTTATGTGAGTCGCTTATTAATAATTTAAAATAAATCATGAGTAAAATTTTTATATATGTGTTCTTAACGATTTAAAAACAAATGTTGTGCAACAAACTATGATAAAACAAATTATAAAATCAACTCTTAAGCGTAAGAACAAGCAAAACAATGGGAGCATTCCTTTCTATACTTCTCATAGTTTGATCTACCACTGACAAACAGTAATAATAAGTTAAACAACTTAAACTAATTTATCGATAAAAAAATATTTGTGATTTGAAAACCAGTGCTAAAAAATACCTCAAAATTAACTTAGAATTAAGTTTCAAAAACTAAATTTCGGCTACGTCTTATAAGCCAACAAGTGTAAAGATCCTAAAAAAAAAGTAGATAATTTGGGGAAAAACTAGAAAAGGAGGATACAAACGGTTTGTTTATTTTAGTTGGTTGGATGGATAGATTAGTGTGGAAAAAATCGTGACTGAAGATCTGTAATATGAGAATTTTTTGCAATATTTCAATCTTATATAGATTGATAAACTTTGTTTTTACATGTCAGCCACCGGTGGAGAAACCATCTTTACTCCCGGTTGGGAACCCTCTTTAGTCCCAGTTTTCCAACCGGGAGTAAGGATCCGGGACTAAAGAGAGGGGATCTTTAGTTCCGGTTGCTGTTACCAATCGGGACTAAAGAGACAATAGCGGCAGTACCAGATGGTGCCCTTTTCTTTTTCTTTTTTTTTCCTTTTATTTTCTCCCGAATCAAGTAGGCAAATCCCCAAATCAATCCCCAAATCCCCAAATCAAAGTAACATCCCAAATTCATATCACCAAATCCACATCACAAATCATAAAGTTACTTATACACACAAATCAAATACATCACAAAATCCTAAAAAATTACATACAAATCAAATACATCACAGATCCAAACAATGAATCACAAATTTGTACATCTCAGTGAATCACAAATTTAAAAAAAAGAAGAAGAAAAAACAATGCCGCTGCCGCCGCTCGCCATGGCTGCTGAGAGCGGCCCCGCAGGCCTTCGCCCCGCCGACCGCCGCACGACGCCTGCCACGGCCCCGCCGCCCGCCACAGCCGCTGCCACCCGCCAGCCCGCCGGATGGGAAGGGAAGGGGGGAGGAGGAGAGGAGGAAGGGAAGGAGGTGGAGGAGAGGGGATGAGGAAGAGAGGATAGATCTGAAGAGAGGGGAGAGACTTGATATGTCTAAGTTGTAATTGTGGAGGAGAGGATAAGTGATAGGGATTATATACTACGCGTTCAATTTTAGTCCCGGTTGGTAATACCAACCGTGACTAAAGTGGTGATCTTTATTCCCGGTTATTGACACCAACCAGGACTAAAGATCCTCGGCCCCCTGACATACATCTGACAGGGGATGAACCGGGACTAAAGATCATCTTTAGTAGTAAAGATCAAAATTTTTATAACCGGGACTAAAAACAATATTTAGTCCCGGTTCTTTTTGAAACCGGGACTATGTGAATTTTGCCAGACCGACCAAAGATTGTTTCTCCACTAGTGAGGTAATGTATTGTGTAAAATTATATGTGATATGTGTGATGAATATTTAGAAAAACAATTATTGTTTCGACTAATGTCCTTCAAGCTGGAAATAAAGATGTTTTTGTTATCTTTGATGCACAGAAGAAGCTAGAGCTAGCTCATCATGGTGAGTGACATGGAATTAACAGAGGTTAGGATGGGGGTTTCTGAGGTCAAAAGTCAATTCTACGCAATGGATGATATCACTGGATGGATGATCATGCTCTAACTTGGTTGCAGGAAGCTGCAAGACATTGAACAGGATATTCTACGCAATTAAGTTCATAGTGTTTGGACATAATGTTGTTGAACCGGCTAGTGACAGGTGGTTTTGTTTTTATATATTACGGGCTTGTGAATCCAAGGGGTTAATTTCATAATTTAAACTACTACCAGGTCTTACCTAGTAGTTATATATTATTACAAGATAAAGGGAGTGTTCGGCAGGCCGCTATAGTTGTGTGGCTGCGGCAGCTGAACAGGCCCAAAAGACATACTCCTAAAGTACTGCGGTAATAATAAATGTGGTAATCAGCTAAGAACAGAGGAGCTAAGAGTTAGTCATCCTAACAGGGCCATGTTGTATCAAGTCTTGTTGGTTATTGGGCTTTCCTTATATCTATTACATAAAGGTAGAGGAGACAAAGAAAGAGAGAAGACGGAAAACAAAAGAGAAAAAAGAAAGATGAAAGATTCGTTATTTTTTAAGGGTTTGAGAGGAACGTAGTTATGACAGATGGGGTGTTTCTTATAGTTACTTTTGAAAGATGATTTGATCAATAAAATTAAGCAAATTCATCTATAATTCCGGTTTTTAAATGTGGGTTTCCCGCATAGTGAGTTTTGGCTGGTTTTGCACTGATCTTGTATTTCTTCCTTTCAGATTTTGATCTAACAGTTGGATTTGTGTATATCTTTCTTCTTTATTCTAAGTGAAGTCTAGTTTTTACCTGCCAAAATTGACACAATTTTATCGGTTATTTTTTAATCAGTCTACTTTAAGTTCATGCACTACTACAATACCCATTTTTCCGGGCGGTTGGATAGATTATCCCGTACGGTCGCCCGGCCCGCCTGCAGCTCCTAGTCTGGGAAAATCTTTATTTTCGCGTGCGGGCGGACCGACTGCACGGGATAATCGATTATCCCATGGGGTCGGGTTATACGGACCGCACAGGATAATCGATTATCCCGTGCGGTGCAATAAGGGTGACCGCACGGGATAATAGATTATCCCGTGTGGTCAAATTATACCAACCGCATGGGATAATAGGTTACCCCCACGGCTAGCACGTGCTAGGGCGACCGCACGGGATGATTCGTGCCGTCGCTCTAGCACATGCTAGCCGTCTGTGATAACCTATTATCCCGTGCGGTCAGTATAATTTGACCTCATGGGACAATAGATGGAAAATTAGCCGAAAATTGAGCGAGCTCAGTTATAAACATCAAATTAAATAAAATGTATAGTGTTTATAATATTACAAGTATCCCCCGCGACAAATAAACCTTTTAGTCCACAGCATGTTCCCTCTCCCACTCTCTTAGGTTCTTGAATTTAGGGTCCGTAGCAAGTTCGTTATGAGGATCGTAAAACTCTCCTAGATGATTGCAGATGTCGCGACGAATAAACCGGCACAAGTCCGCGCGGCATTATCCTGTGCGGTTGTCTTAAGCGGACCACACGGGATAATCGATTATCCCGTGCGGCCCACAGCCCGGCCCCGGCATTCTCCTGGTTCTAGGCGGAGCCACTTATGGCCCGCCTGGAACCAAAAGGAGCTGGCATTCAGGAAAATCACATCTGTACTAGTGACGCTTGTCAGATTGCTTTTCTGGATTACTTATTTTGTTAGATTCCATTAATTTCATATGTTTTTTTTGTTTTTCTTGATTAAAATTGAACTTAGGCTTTGTCTAAAAGTTACATTTCAAGTTACATATCAAACGGATTTGAATGGGTGAAATTCTAACGACTTTCGTTTAGAGTGGTGCGCAGATTTCACTGTTCCTATTGTAACGCATACTGTTTGGTACTGTAGCGTCGGTTTTTGGCTTTGCTTTACATCTGTTAAGTATTAGCGTCGGTACTGTAACTTTTTTTTTTATCGCAATGCAACATTTTCTAACTAGCATCAATACCGACACTAATACTCAAGAGATTGGGCCTTTAAAGTGAAAAGATATTCAAAATCTGATGGATTTAGTAATTGAATAAGTTCACTTTGACACACTTAACTAGTGACCGAATCTGATTCGAATTCCTCAACTGCAATACCAAATATTTTGACCCCCCAGCTACTAAAACCGGCGCAATTTGACTTCTTTAGCTGTTTTCGAGGGCGGTTTTGCTTACGTAGCGCCTACGTGGTGATGTTAACTCGGTCTTCCTTCCACCTGAAGTTGACGTGGCACTTATTTGTATTAGAGTTAAAAAAATATGTTCGGGACCGATTTGTCATTCACACAAGAATAATGTGGGACCCACTAACATGTGGGGCCTCAGTCCTCTTTCCTTCTTCCTCCTCCCCCTCTCTCTCCCTTATCTCTCTTTCTCTCCCCGTGTCTCTTCACAAGAGCGGTGGCGGCCAGCACCTCCTCCAACCTCATTAGCGGTGGGCCGTAGCGGCCTCCTCCGATCCCTAGGCACCGAGCTTCCACCCCTGCTGCTCCTTCGCCGCCACTTCATCTCCCCTCTCCCTCATGCTATGGGCGCTGTCGAGGATGCAGCGGCCAAAACGAGGAGCCGGCTACATGGTTAGAAGAGGAGCTAACTGGTGACCTCCTAAGTTCCAACCTCATGCCGCCGCTGCCGCCCCCCAGCATCGTGTAGCTGCCGCCATTGAAGACGAAGCCACATCGAGTCGGAGAAGCAAAATGGCAACGGAGAGGCAACATATCAGTTGTAGAGAGACGTTTTGGAAGAGCGACCGCCACCGCCGTCATTGATGAGCACCCGGCGGCGAATGCGCTAATTTATCCCTCTCTTTCACGATACCAATAATAATCAAATAATTAAAGTTCTGAATTTTCCCAGAAAGCAGCAAATTTAATGCACACGATTGCAAATCAAGCATAGCGACCAAATTAATCCAGCTTAATAGCAAAATATAAAAGGACTAGTCTTGACTTACAGTAGAAAAAACCAAACCCTAGACAGTAGTATTCCACCCGTGTACCTGAGACATGATCTGAGTAAGTGGACTCCTAGATGAAATCCAGATCACGTCCCCCCCAGGAGATGGATCTCCTGATCACGTCACTCTCCAAACCTCAGCTGGCGGCAGCGATACTTCAATAGATAGCAGATGGGAGCGCAGAGAACAAATCTCAACGAAACAAAAACAAAACCTAATCCCTGGGTTACGCCATTCCCAACCCAAGACACTAAACATAGTTTCTATAAACTTCACATCATCAAGAAACTAGTACTAGACACTACTCTTTCAATGCAAACACCACTATTCCATACTTAAATTTAACGCTACTTATCTCACATGATGTCTTGGATGTTGTGTAGAAACCTTGTCTCATGCAAGACTTGTTTTCCTTCTCTTTCCTCATTTATTCACTTGCCACAATATTTTTCATCCTAGTTGACATCTTATTTAATATTATAGACACCATACTAGTCATTGGGTTGGGAATGGCCTTACAATGCCAACGACCTATTTATATGCACGCATGCATAGTAAACATAATGGGCCCTTCTCTAAACCAGACTCGGCAACATATATACTGGTCCAGACCCAAAATACCAAAGAAAAAATAAAACTAATAAGTTGCTAAACCAAACTAGTCAAAGAACACACGTACAGGAATATATATTAAATATTCCGGCACCATTGCTAATTACCTTTGCTAATCAAGATAATTAAATATACACCTGCTTTATGCTGACATGAAACCTTGCTTTGATACATTGCTCTTCATGGTCACCAGATCAATACTCCCTCCGTTCTCTGTTACTTTCTTCCTGCACAGTAACACGCAATGTACCAACTAGAAATACCCGGGGCTTGGACATATCAGTCATCCTTCTATGCCTTTCGCCCCTCGCCGCCGCCTTCCGTTTCCTCCCCGCCTCTAGTGGCCTCGCCAGCCCGACCAGAGGAGAGAGAGAGGAGGGAGGCCGCTCCTCGCCGCAGCCTTTCCGCCTCCGATGGCCCCGCCGTCCCAACCACAGGAGCGAGAGAGAGGAGGGATCCCGCTCCTCAACGTCGCCTTCTGCTCCCTTCCCGCCTCTGATGGCCCGCCACCTTGACCACAGGAGAGAGGAGGGAGGCCACTTCTCACCGCTGCCTTCCGGCACACCCACCTCGAGGCCGCGTCATCACCGCCCCGTCTCGAAGGCAGCGCCCGCCCTCCCGCTTGCCCCTGCCGCCGCTCGGTCCCTCGAGCGCCCGCTGCCGCATGCAGACAAAGAGAAATGGGAGAGAAAGAGAAAGATAGAGAGAAGTGAGAGAAAGAGAGGAGGAGGAAGAAGGAAAGAGGACTAACATGTGAGCCCCACATGTCAGTGGGTTCCACATTATTTTTGTCTGAATAAAAAATAGGCCCTGCACATATTTTTTTTAATTCTAGTACACATAAGCACCACGTCAACTCCACGTGGAACGAAGACCGAGTTAACACCACCATATAGGCGCCACGTCAGTAAAACCGCTCTCCAAAACCGCCAAGGGAGTCAAATTGCACCGGTTTTAATAGTTGTGGGGTCGAAATATCCGGTATCATGGTTCAGGGATACAAATAAGATTTCGGTCACTTGTTAAGGGAGTAAAACTGAACTTATTCCTTTAGTAATTAATGTCCAACACACTGGGCTGCAAGCCGGCCTACAAACAAAGCCCAAAATAGCCATGCAAAAAGAGCCCAAAGTTGCCACCGAAAGGTGAAATGATTCTTCTAAAAATTCTGCGACGCCATTTGATACTCGCGACTATGTGTAAAAAGTTGTAGAAGTGTTAAGAAAAACAAGGTACTCAAGCATTTACTCTATCCTTACGTAATTTCTTGTTTGCACCTTTTGGATTAGTGGGATGGCAAACTTCGAAAGCCTCGAGAATTTTACACAAAACAATCCAGTCACTATGGCAACCATTAAATTCCCGTGATTTCCCACTAATTCAAAAGTGCAAAGATGAATTTTACGTAGAAACCACACACTTTTTACCACTGCACTATCTACAACTTCTTTCATGGGTACCACGGTAACCACGACACCCCATCATCTGAGATCGTCGGTGATATGGAGTGGTTAACGTTGATCGACATAACACGTAGGGCAAAAGGGCAAAGCGTTTTCAACCGTTTGTCATGTCTGAACATTAATGCCTCTGTCTGAATATTTTTTTTAATTCTAGGACTTCGATTTATAATTAGTGTCTCTGTCTGAATTTAATATGGTTTACAGTAAATTAACTAATCCAGTGTGTCAAGGGTTATTTAATTATATATAATCAGTGTTCTAGAATTTTGTCTCAGCTGGCCATGGTTGGTAGTAGTTAGTAGTAATTACTAGTTTAGTACTACTATGTACTCTCTCTTGGTAATATTTCCTCTGTGGTAGTATTTTTTTTTCTTACTTACGAACGCCTTCGATTTTTGTTGGCAAGTTGAGCACTCGATTATTCATTCAAGTGAGAATGATCCATACAGCTACCTACCTCCTACCATGATTCTGGAAAAAAAAATGTATTTGTCAATAAGGATGTTCTTTTCAGCCAGGA
Organism: Oryza glaberrima; assembly: GCF_000147395.1. Taxonomy (NCBI): domain Eukaryota; kingdom Viridiplantae; phylum Streptophyta; class Magnoliopsida; order Poales; family Poaceae; genus Oryza; species Oryza glaberrima. The sequence goes on along the minus strand of NC_068336.1, from coordinate 18,252,439 downwards.
CAAAGCATATATAATTCGAATTTATAGTCAATTGCGATCGAAGTGACTCATATTGGACGAACACACATATAATTAAAATGTAGTGGCAGAGTCGATATGGCAACGTTGAGTCCACACAACGAAGTATTTTACTAGCTAGAGTTCAAAGCTAGCATCCAACAATGATCATGTGTGCAAGCCCGAATGGTTTGCCCAACTTGCATAGGGGATGGCTTCGTTGTAGGTGAATTCTTTTTATATTTTTTCCAAGTTATGGCTCCTTTGTAATATAGGACTATCGTCAAAATACAACAACAGAAAAAAACACATGATTGAAATGGCATGTAGTAAAAAATTCCTGCAGGAATTGCAAACACAGGATTTCGACAGATGATGTATCTGGATAGCTCACATGAAAACGACACAAGATTTTGGGAGGATTCTAGAGAGCGATGAGAGACAACAAGACATGAGTTACATCGGACTTCTTAAAGGAAAAATATAATGAGGCTTGAGCTCATGTGCTAAATTCCTTTAAAACTAAGGTATAAGAATATATGCAATCCTAAGAAATTTGGCGACCTCCAATTCTATGTTACTTAGGAAAAAATCCTTAGAATTTGAATCCTCCAAAATTTCCATAAAAATCTTTCAATCCAACGAGGAAGCCCTTACAAATTAATTTGATAGGTTATACTACCTATGTGAATGCCAGAGATAGATGAGGTAGATATGATACGTAGCTACTAGTACCATATGTTCAAGGGCGCAATATACAGAGTTATTTCCGAGAAAATATTTGTCCTCGGGATCAAGCTCTTTTGGTAAAAATATTTTCCAGTTACATTCTCCATTCTACATAGCTCAACAATAAACTAATGCCATTTGGAGTTATTTTGAGAATTACTTCCTCTGCTTTGAAACATATGTTGGTTAGGGCAAATTAAGTAACTAGTTCAAATATAAAAATGAACTTATTAGCATGTCCTAAACGTGATATATTAAATAAATGGACGGACTAGTATATATGGTGTTTATGGAAAAAAAAGGTTTCCGTACATGTTTGGGTCTAAGAGCTAGTGTGACATATATATATATATATATATATATATATATATATATATATATATATATATATATATATATATATATATATATATATATATATATATATATATATATATATATATATATATATATATATATATATATATATATATATATATATGTATATATGTATATATGGCCGGACACATCATTTAAATAGACACCAAATGCAAATATGTTTGAAATACGTAAGTGGAGTTGGAGGGGCCAACTAATTAGTGCATAAATTAACCACACTTGCACTGGTCACTCTCAAGGTTTAATTGAAAGTAAATAAATTCTGAGCCCAGGAATGGTATGTGGCTGATCGACGGTTTACGTGGGAAACTAATTGAGGGCATCTCCTGCCTACCATCTTGAGACCACTGAAAGCCCTTCCCACTGAAAATTAACTGAGCGTCAGATGTCAACATTTCTGAGTTAATTTGCTTTACCAATTACCAAACCCTCTTCACTGGAAAGTTAATTTATGGAACTAAGTGAAAATCTTCTTGATATTTGCTAGTGATAAGTTTGTACCAACAAAAAAAAATAAATGAGATTGAAAACGCTTGATGCAAATTAAAGAAGTCACAATCTAGTGAGAACAATACGAGGATTTACCACCCTGCAGGTACTGTGCTCTTACTGTTTGCCACCCAGGTATGTTTGACATATACTCCCTCTATCGTTATCCTTATGTGATTTAAATTTAGAAGTAGACTTTTTCTGAGACGATTGGTGTAGATCTTAGTCTTACGTACGGGTCGTGTATATGAGCAAATCCTAGATTGCGAAGTACTTTAAAATGAGAACGGTTTATTAATTTAAACGTGACTCCTAATTTCTTTGTGTATGTCGTACTGTAGTTATACCTGATTAAATCGTTATGTTTATTTTCAGACTATTTTTTCAACTATGTTAATTTAGTACGCTATACTAAACAGTTTTCACAAACGTACACCTCTCTTTTATTTTTAGGCGGGTCAAAAGAAAACCCATTTGTGAAAATACGGAGGAAGTCCCGGTCAAGTCCGTATGTAAAAATCGATTTTTATATGCACACGTTTAAGCCATTTGTCCACGAAAATAAGGTCATCGGCTTAAGCATGCGCGTTTAAAAATTGATTTTTCCATACAGTCATCTTAAGCCACCCATATTTAATAATTGATTTTCTCATATGACGGAATGGTTTGCTTGTGATAATTTCTATTTCCATATACATCTAGAGAGATGTGGGTCGCTCAACTTCTTGCGAAAATGGATTTAGCCGTATGCAATGATCACTGATATGCATGTGCTATGTATATGTATATACACAATATCTTGTATTTAGTTGACTTTTTTAAATATTTTAACCAACAGTATTTATTCAATGTAAATTGAAAAAAATACTACTAGATTTGCCATCAAAAGTATTTTAAACATGTCTATTTGTATAAATATTTTTAAGAAAAACAAAAATAACAAAATAAATTAAAAGAAGTCAATCACCGCGGCATATCTTAAAAATCAGAAGCAGTAATTTGCGAAACAAGTATAGGTAAATTAGGTACATGCTAAGTACGAGTATACCTAACTTTTTCGACGTTAATGTACTGATCGATCGATTCAGAGAGTACTTTAAGTTAGTGTACTTAACTTATACGATATATACTTCCTCCCTCCATTTTAAAATATAATTTTAATCGGATATAACATATCCTAGTTTCTTTTTATCCAAATTTATCTACCCTATAATCAACAACTACACTCCTATATAACTCATTCATCAAATCCGACGATCCAGAATCATCCGATCCAACGCCCTCAGAATCATCGCGGACGCTCTCCCCTCCACACGCGCTCCTCACGTGCGTCCTCCTCTCCCCTTTCCTCGCACATCCCCCAATCACGCTCCTCACACGCATCCTCCTCTCTCTCGCAGGCCACCGACGCCGCACCCTCACGCTGCCGCCATCGCTCACTACCAGACTTAGGACCTAGCCTGTAGGAGCGAAACCGTCAGGAAAATAGATTTTACCGTCAGAAAATAAATTCCTGTGGGTGAACCGTCACAAATTACCGACAGAAAAATCACCACGGAGAAATTCAGTTTTTCTGTCGGTTTCCCTACAGAAAAATATTTTCTGACGGCTATTTTCTGTGGGTGGCTCACAGAAAAATTGCCCTGGCCTCAGGTTTGAGAGAGGATATTTTTTATATTCAACCGACAGAAATAACTGTCACATTTACTTTTCCTGTAGTGTGCCCCGTCAGAAAAATTGGCTTTCTATAGCAAAATTTTTTTTAATAACAATAAAAACAGAAAGCTCTTTATTTACACCAATTTGCTATAGCAATCAAACATCCACAGTACAATTTGTGCACAGAGACATCAACTTCAATGAGATATACATCAAGTCTCAACTGTGTCAATACTGTTTACAACCCTATAGCAAGAAAATAGCAAGTCCAAGTCTCCCAACTATTTTCTAGTCCATGTTACAATTTAATGGTACACATTACACATACATTTACAAATATTCATATTTTATCTTTCAAGATAAAATCATCCAGCAAACATTGTACAAACATTCTGATCGATCTGTACCTTTCAATCACTATGATACTTCTCTATTTTTTAAGCTGCAAGCAAAAAGACATGCAAGGGCTTAGACATGCATAATAATGAACTGTATATATGCTGTATATACAAGCATGTCAATCTATTAAATATAAAAGGAGAATAAAAAGACCAATGCTTAGAGTTATCATTCCATATGGTCTCTTCAAAAGAGTTAGACTTTGAATGCAGTAAATGATGAATATATTTAGGTAATAGCAGAAGGTGAATGATGCATCAAGGATGCATTGTCGATACAAGCAGTCTCATGACATTAAGGTAGTGAAATTAATGATATTTTCTCATGACATTTTAAATATAAACCAGAATCTTTTTGAGTAGCGAGGACCCCT